>NC_050454.1:32506372-33171372 GCF_903995425.1 Onychomys torridus
TGATATGATAACCTAGTCAAGACTCCTAGCAACAGTGAAGAGGGTTCTAGAACTGGCCTCCTATCCTAATTGCCATCATAAAACCTTCATCCAGTAATAGATGGAAGCAGATACAGAAATCCACAGCCAAACACTGGGCCGAGCTTCAGGAGTCAAGTTGAACACAGGGGGGAGGGATTATATGAGCAGGAGGGGTAAAAATCATGATGGGGAAATCCACAGAGCTAGCTGACCCCAGCTCATGGATTCTTGATGGACAGTTAGGGAGACTGCATGGGACAGACCTAGGCCCTCTGCATGTAGGTGAGAGTTGTGTGGCTTGGTCTATTTGTAGGGTCCCTGGCAATGGGATTAGGGTTTATCCCTGGTGCATGAGCTGGCTTTTTGTAGCCCATTCCTTATGGTGAGATAACTTGCTCAGCCGTGATGTATGCGTGTGTGTGTGGGGGTCGGGGGTCAGGGCTTGATCCTGCCTCAACTTGATATGTCAGGCTTTGTTGACCCCCATGGGAAGCCTTACCCTCTCTGAGGAATGGATGGAGAGTGGGGTTGGGAGGAAGGAGGAGAGGAGAGTGCCAGGAGAGAATGGGGGGTGGGAACTGTGGTTGCTATGTAAAATGGAAAAAAAATTAAATAAAAAATTAAAATACAAGATCAAAAAAAGAAGAAAAGAATTGATATGAACTTAGAGTATATATTTTAAATAAAAATAGCATTTATGTAAAAATATCTAGCAATAGCATATATGTGATAACTCTGAATAAAACAAAAAGAGGGTTCAGGCATAAACTTATAGAAAATATAACAACTAGAAATTGATTTCCTCAATAGTGAAGAGCATAAATTGCAGCAAAATCACTTCATCTAACACCCTAAATTATGGCTGTGTGTTCTATTTTCTAGCCTGGAAGTCAGATGACGAAGATAGTTAAAGTCTAGACAGTTAAGTGCTATGTCAAAGCATAATACTGAATCAATACATTTGCATATCTAGAGCCACACACATGGCTCCATTTCCAGTTTCTCATTATAACGGGAATGACATCAGTTAAATCTGGCCAAGTGACTGATTTCATATCAAAGGAAAATAAAAATAAAATTTATGTTGTTTTATATGAAATGGCAAAAAGGAAATATGTCTTTTGTAGATTCTCTTGGACTATACACAAAAATTTAATCCAAGTTTATTCAGTGCCAAATGGTCAGCCCTGAAAACACACATACAAATAACATTCTATGGATTTAACAGATTATGTTTGGGAAGATATATCTGTATACAAATACATATATGCATACAATAATAATTAGTGAAAAAGAGGGCATTAATTTGAAAGGGAGTGGGGAGGGGTACATGAAAGTGCTTGGAGGGACAAAAAGGAATGTATAAATGTCATAATTAAATTAAAATATCAAACAGTAATATTCTAGGGGTAATTGTCTGAAACAATGATGTTATCACACCATAACGTCCATAAATGGAAAATGTGAACTGAACATGAGGGTTAGATTATCTTCAATTTTAAGTATCTGTGTGCTTAGCCAGCAATGCTTGATGATTTCGAGGGTTATAGCTGAGAGGTCACTACATTGTGACTCCTTTATTCAATGTCAGGATTATGCTGGCTGTGGCATGAGCACTCAGCATAGCTGTGAGAGCATCCACATCCTTAATAACAAGCATTCCCACATTCAAGGATGAAAGACTTGGATTAACTTCTTGTTTTTTAAATACATATTTTTATTTTATAATTAACTTAGTTTCACATATCAGCCATGGATTCCCCCATCCTCCCTCCTCCCTCCTCCGCCCTACCCCCATTCCCACCTCTTCTAAGGCAAGGTCTCCCCTGGGGAGTCAGCCCAACCTGGCAGACTCAGCCAAGGCAGGTCCAGTCCCCCTCCTCCCTACACCAAGTCTAAGCAAAGTGTCTCAACACAGGCCCCAGGCTCCAAAAAGCCAGCCCATGCACCAAGGACAAGTCCTGGCTCCACTGCCTGGGGTGGGGGGTCTCCCAAACAGTTCAAGCTAATCAACTGTCTCACTTATCCAGAGGGCCTGATCCAGTTCCATGGGGGCTCCTCAGTCATCGGTTCATAGTTCATGGGTTTCCACTAGTTTGGGATTTACTTCTTAATTGCAGGAAGGCTAGCGTCACATTACAAGAAGACTGTGAGATGGGAAAATTAAATGATCCAGACCTTCCTTGGAAAATATTCTTTGTCATGCTTTCTTTCCTGTTCCTTGGTGAATTCTTATAACAAAACTGGGAAGATCTGTCATGACTTACATGTATTGCTGCCATGCATTGCTTTATTGATTGCTTATTGAGTCATCACTAGGCCTTGAGTTTGGGTTTTGTAGTGTTTTCATGGCAATAGCCGGCCTAACTGAATTGCATAAGCACTAAAGAGAATGCTTAGAATGGAGGAAGAAAAATAGAAGTGGAGGCAGAATCAAGGAAGTTGGGCTAAGACTTATCTGAATCTTTAGCATTGTGGAAACTGGAGCAGGAAGGTTGCATTGGATGATTTTTAATTTTTAATACATTTGTTTATTATTTTCCAACCCAGCTACAATTTCCCTTCCCTCCTCTCCTTCCAGTCCCTCCCCCCACTGTTCATCTGCCCATACCCCCCAATCCCCCTCCTTTTCTGTTTAGGAAAGGGCAGGTCTTCCATGAGTATTAACAAAACATGGCATATCACGTTTCTGTAAGACTAAGCACCTCTCCATGAAGTAAGGATGAGCAGGGCAACTCAGTGTGAGAAGATAATGGTTTTTAAGTAAAGACCTTAAGAATTTGAGAGTTGTATTTATCAACACTAGACAAGCAGAAACATAAGAACTGAGATCGTAAGAATGAGGTTCCTGTAACCTTCATGGAGGTCAGAGGGCATAACAGATCACTCTCAGAAAGTGAATAAATGGAATAATACAAACCTTGAATACTGTATCCTGAGAATTCAAACCAGTGACTAAACTCTACTGTGAATTAGGAGACCCCATTAGAGGGAAGATGTGATATGAATTTTCTTAACAGCATCATTTCAGCTGTGGTCAGAAAAGATGTGAGAAGCAATAGGGAAGAACTGCCCCATTAAAATGTCTTTCCCTTGTAAGAATCCTTGCCACAGATAATGACTCATGTCCTAGAGAGTAGTATTTAAAGTTAAAGTAATAAGGTATGTTTTCCTTATGTATTATTTTCTTTGTAGTTGTTTTTGCATCATGTTTTAATTTCAACAAAATACACAAAAGTATGTATTTTTTGTCATTTGCAGAATGTAACTTAGTGATGTTTTCTACACTCACATCACTGGGCAGTTGATCTTTGTAGCTTTGCATCCTCTAAAAACTGAACCATTGTATAAATTAAACAACAACAGGGATACATTTGAGTGTAAAGAGTTCATAATTTTCAAGAATATTAAGGTGTAGATGTTGAAGAAGAAAAGAGGGTGGAAAAAGATGATACAAAGGTTTTGTCTTAAGTATCTGGAATAATACAGGTAACATAAATTAAGAAAACAAACTAATAATTTCATGCCATCATTTCTTAGATTGTATATTTTTGAATTGCATTGTTTTTGCCTGTTGGATTAATAAAAACAGTGATGTTTAATCTAATGACTGAAATTGCATTTAAAAATTGTGTTAAATTATTCTGGATTGAGTTAGGCCAGAATTTCTAATAATTTCTGAAATGAACCTGAATGTATTTCTGACATGTTGTACTACAATATATTTAAGGTAGTATTCTCAGCATGAAAAATTGTATGTCCAAAAATATTATATATGATGACCAGTATTGAAAATATTCTATAACCTACAATATTAAATGTGGAGATATGCTTTAATTATTTATGTCAATACAAATAATAACATTCATCTCATTATTTCAAATTTGCTTTCATCTGAAATAAATGCTAAAATACCAAGCACAAAAAAAAAGAAAATAAACAAACTAAGGAGGTACTAGTGTGAGTAGTAATGACTATTCAGCAAAACAAAACTGTGTTAGTTTGAACATCTGATTTGAATATTTCTACTATTTAACATGATAGACATTTAATAGTGTGTGTGTGTATGTGTGTGTGCATGCTGATTACAATATTAGGAAAGTTATCTAGGTCAAGTTAATGCATTGAGCTGCCTCTTGCAGAATACTTGTTTAACTATGCAAAGATGTGTTGCATTTGTTTAAGTATGTAAAGAAGTATTGCTGTTTTATCTTGCCTTCCAAAGGCACCAGATGGTTCCAATAAAAAGCTTAACAGCCAATAGCAATAGGTGGAATTTCCTGCCTGGATTGTAAGTTGGAGGAGGAATTTGGTTAGGTTCAGGGTAAAAGAAAAAGAGACCCAGGGAGATGCCAGGGACCAGACAGACAAACATATTGGAAGCAGGGAAGTAGAACATACAGAATGAAAGAAAGGTAAAAAGATCTGAGGCAAGATGTATATGAATAGAAGCATGTTAAATTAAGTTAAAAGAGCTAGTAGGGCAAGCCTAAGCTAAGTCTGAGCATTCACAATTAATAATAAGTCTGCGTGTCTTTATTTGGAATCTGATTGGCAGCCCAAAGAAAATTACAACTACAGCTGTCATGAGCTTAGATATTATTGTAAGGCACACCTTTGGATAGACTTAGCAACAGATACGTGCAAAGGACAGCTACCAACAAAGCACAAGAACAAAGCATTGAGGGACTTTAGTATCCAGAATTATAGAAGAAAAGTGTATATTTGAATGTACCACAGATCCGGAGATGGATTAAAAGGAATGAAAGAAGTGTGAAGGGGATAGCAATGATCATGTAAATAACATGCATGTCTAGAATCATTAAAGGCCATTGTTGTGGGCTGTCTTTCTGTATGCTGTGAATATGTGTTGGTTGATAAATAATGCCAATGGTGAGGCAGAATAAAGTTATGTAGTACCCCCAAACTGAAGACTGAGATGAAGAAGGGCAGAGTCAGAGGAGATGGCAGCTCACTGCCCAAAGAGCAACAAGATGCCAACAGACCAGTAATACCATGGCCATGTGGTCACATAGAGATGAATAGAAATAGGTTAATATAAGATGAAAGAGCTGGCAAAAAGCTTGAGCTACAAGCCATACACTTTGTAATTAATATAAGTCTCTCTCTGTTACTTGGGATGGAGTGGCTGTAGGACTTAGAAGGACAAAGAAAAATTTTCTTGCTACAGACCACAACTAATAAAACCAAAAGAATAAGATATTAACCAATTTTGTCCAAATTGTTGTTAAAAATAACTATGGATATAGGTGTTGCAAGGTCCAGCCATAATGTGTTGGTAGGATCAAATACCTATTTGAAATTATTTGAAGAATTAAAAAAAAAAAACAACTTGGAAACCCTGAATATACAGAATATAAGAGGTTTTTTGTTTTTGTTTTTTTTCAAAGAAGGAAAAGAACATGAATAGGCTTGTATTTAAATTGGTCTTGCATCAGGTCTCTTATGTGTACAAGATAATATGGGAGTTCAGAGCCCTTTAGAAGAGAGGGCGTTAAATATGTTATGTATCAGAATGTTCTAGACTAAAGAAGGTCACCAATGTAAATGGTGTTTGTATTGTTTAGTGGCAGTTGGTGATTCTGTGCAAAGTTTTTAAGAGAGTTATTTAGCCTGTGATGAATTATGCATTTCTAAATTTGCTGACCTTTTCTCTGATGACAATAACTGTCAGTAATTTGTTACATGGCAGTACTTTAAGGAAATAAATACAATCTGCCCCTTCAGAGTAAGGGTGACATTTTTAACAATAAATGAAAAAGTGACTGCTTCCTGAAATATGTTTCTACTGGATAACCTCTTTCCAAGGATGAGAATACAGGCCATTTCCAAACTGACATGCCACATATGGAGAGTAACTACTAATAGTAAAAAGCATGCTGTGAAAATATATTGATAAAATGCAGTACAAGACAGTAACAACTGCACGATATGAGTTGGAACTGACCCAAAAGTGCAGTTTTTGACATCTTTCTTTCAAAAAGTACTAAACCACAGACTACTCACCTCAACACTTATAGTCTCCATCAAGACACTTCAAGCCATTCCAAATCTGGAAGTCCTCTGGTAAAAGGTTACCACATACCCCAAGGAAGGGAAAGTGTCTCCCTTAAGTGACCTTGAGAAGATCAGGCACTCTGAACTTCAGAAACAGGGACCAGAGATCCCTGAGCAGGAATTGACCTGAATGTCTCCTTCCTCAGGACTAACTTTCACACTACCAGAAGGCACTAAGAAAGCTTCCAAAGGAGGGAGGCAGCCAACAGTCCTACCCCTTTATGATGCCTATTAATCACATCAATGATCAACATGACCAAGATAACCCTAAGGGTCAGTAGTGGCATGTATACCTTGACGGCAAACAACAGCTTTATAATTAGACTTAAGACCCTGTCAATAAGGATGAAACTATTCCTGGTGCTGGAAACCTAGCGAACTACTCTGTGTTAATGAAGACATGGCTATTGGAAGATAATCTACAAACATTACTTTACTAAACCATCACATACATTATACTTATCCTTATACCTACAGATACGTAGTTATCACCCGTCATCTAGGAAACTTGTCTTTGCAGCATAAAGAGACCATTACAGAAACATTATAACCAATCAAAGTGCAGCATTTTCAAGCCTAGACTCAAAGAATGCATTTACAAATAACTTCGGCACCCAAGTCTCAAGGAATGTTATAGAAGAAGCAGGATAATTGTAAGAACCAGAAGATCAGAGAGTTTTCTGTGAGACAGTGTCTCCTTATAATATCAGAAGCTTTACCCAGGAAGTCTCACCAACCTGACTGCCCAGTTGTGAGCTGAATGTGAATGACTTCAATAAGAATGACACCAATGGGCACATGGAAAGATGCTTAGGAAACCCACCCAACTCCAGGCCTCAACCCTGGACAAATAACTATAGGCAACAGGAGTGTTAGGAACAGAACAAATAGTGTTCCCTAGGGCAAAGCATACCACTTGGTTATTGAATACTCAGTGTTCAGTTCTGAAAACACACATACGCATAACATGCACGAAGTAACAATGAAAAAAGAGGCAAAAAATTAGAAAGAGGATAAAGACAGACGGGTTAGGGGTTGGAAGGAGAAAAGGGAAGACAGAAATGCTATAATTCTATCATAATCACTAAAACATAACAGTAATAGAGAAAATTACTACAAAAAAGGAAAATCTTTCCTAAACTAGACTAAAGAAAATAAAACATTAATCACCTATTATTCCATTTGTATACAGAAACTAATGAAACCTGCATTTCTTTCATTACAAGGCTGTAGTATAATTATGGAGCACAGAAATAAAAAATCCCAAAATGTCTACTCCTTATGCATGTTTATTCAAAATAGTCATTTTATACAATCTATAAATCAAACAAACAAAAAAGAATTAGCCTAGTTAATGAATATGCTCTGTCATAAGAGCCAAATTAAATGTTATTTGAAATAAAATTTAATAAGCACTCCAGTATTTTAGAGTATCTGAAAGCTGTAGACAGGAATAATGGTGATGAAGACTAGCTCAGAGTAAGGAATGCCTTCCAACAAGAACTATTACTCTCAGATCTGACCCTGAGGATTCATGCACCATGCAGCACTTTATCCCCCAAACTGTGGATATCTTAGTCATGAATCTTAGTCAGATGCTATTTCTCCTCTCCAGTAGTCACTTTCAAGACCCAAATATGACCTAACATCCTAAGAAACAGGCAATCAGTATGTGACTCATAGGGTTGAGTTGTGTTTAGAATTGTCCTCAATGGTTGCTTGATTCGGTCATTGAATAAAACATTAGGGGACCAAGGAGAATGAGAGGCTCAAAATTGATGGTTTTGTGATTTTGTTTATTTGTCCCTTTTTAGGGGAGACATCTCAGTGGGATGGTGGAATCAATGTTCAGCCTGCTTCTGCATTTGTGCTTGAGAGACCTCACACTTGAGTAGGAAAGCCAGATTTCTTAGCCTTACCTAAAGAGGAGCAGAAAACTGCTTCTGAAAGCCCCAGAAAGTAAAACAAAGATATTCAGGGCCAGAATAGAGGATAACATTAGGTCAGAGGAAAGAATATACCTCAGAAACCAAGGCACCCATCTTATAGTACAGATCATATTCAATGACCACAGGGCTATTTCAAGAAAGAAAGTATCAAACATGTATCACCACACTTCATTTAAAGTTAGATTTTTAAGTTATAGAGTCAACATGCATCAATATAAATAATATGCTATATGTAAAATAAGAATGCAGAGTACTAGCCAAAAGAGACCAATTGTGAGAATAATAAAAGAAAGATGTGGTCCTGTTGGGAATAACTGCTCTAATTCCTTCCTTTCTAGTCATTGCAGTAGTAAAGTTAAAGACTGACTCTCTTACCAGCATCTGAGCCTACTAATTAGCAACATAATTTGGCCCTGATGTTCATTGCCCCTGTAATGACTTTCCTACATTAACTCTTAGTGCAAGCAAGCAAGCATGAGGTATGGAAACATCCCAGGCATTTTTGGAAGGTTTTAGGACATTGGCTGAAAGCATACTGATAATGAAGAATTTTTTTTTTTAAAAATGGAATCAAATAGAAGGAAAGACCTCCAGTCTACAGGCAGTGCATTATCCACGAAGGTAAAAGAGGTAACAAGAGAGTGAGTGATTTTGTTTACAGACATGACTGGTTGACTAGCATGCAATTACCAGACCTGCTTTCAGTTTGTCCTTTGTGAAAGTAATTGTTCTGTGTCACACAAGAATTGCTCTAATAAATGGATACCCTCACGATGCAGAGAGTGATAGTGCGGAATGGCAGTACACGGCAATGTTGTGAGTGCTAGATGTGGTCATCATTAGCGACAGCATTCCTTATGACACACTAGACTAGACTAAGAACAACTGCTCATTCTGGATAAGCAGCACTAAAGGTAAATGGAGTGGCAGCTTGTACTGTCACAGGTCCCACTGCGCTAATTAATTAGTCAGTGCAAGCAATGTCTTGGCAGAGTCCCATGGAGCTAGGAAGATAGAAAACATGTCTGGGAGGACGCTACACTAGGCACATAACTGATGAACAGAAGATAATTTGAGCATCCTTCAAAACAAGAGTAACCATAGAGGACCCACTCCACTCCCCAAGTCCAACTATTTCACAAAGGGTTGAAGGCTGTTTTGAAGCAAATCACATCATTTATTTTGAAATCTTTGCATAGTGGTAGGTAAATTAATGAAATCCCAGTGATCTCCAGTGCAAACATAAAGACACATTGAAATCACCAGGAAAAAATTAAAACTACAGATGGCTGGTTCTAAGAATAAGGATTCTGACTTAATTGCTGTGGCATAAAGTCTGCCCATGGGAACTTTTACAGCTCCCAAGGTAGTTCCATTGTGCAGCCATGTTTGAGAGTGACTACTTCACTTTGTTCTGCCCTCTAACCAAAGAAATGGCATCTGATTCTATTATGTGTTAAACTCTCTTGGGAAGCCTCAAAAAGAAATCAGATTTTGATCAAAGTCAGGCCTTCATAATAGAAGTGTTCAACGTTGTAATTAACATATTGAAAAGGCACATGGCAAGTTGCTGATCTGTATCAAGAATTCTACTTAGCAATAAGAATTTAAAAAGAAGATAACACCTTGTCATCAAGATATGTAAAAATATTTAAAGTTGTCTATGGTTTGAATTACTTTTTGCCTCATAGATTGAATATTACTCTAGACTGAACTCTGCTTTTGTCCTTACATTATTCTCTCGCAATTACTTGTGTAATAGTGGAAACTATTTGAGAAACTGCTTTCTATCTGTCTCTTCTGTGGCAAATTAACAACCAGAGAGCAAGGTAACAATGGCTAGCAAGCACCAGATAAAATAAGAGGTCAGCAGTTCAGGCATTGGTAAGTTGTCCATACTTCAGTAAAATGTCTCTAGTCCATGCTTATACAAGTACGCCCACTTAAATGCAGTGGAACATGAGCAGAAAAGGCATGAAAGCAAGCAGAAGAAATATTTGAGAAAAAGAAGGAGGTTGTCTGCAGGAATGGGAAGGGCTTCAGAGAGAGAGAGAGCAACGGTGAGAAATATGTTCAGAAAACATTGTATATGTGTGAGAAATGGTCAAAACATAAACATTTTTAATGGATGAGGCCTAACCTTACCAACGACTAGTAAATTCAAGAATTGAGAAAATAATGTTCTCAAAAATTGCCACACATTATTATAGTAGATATCAAAATAATTAAATCAAATAAGATGGCAGAAATTTAAATGTTTTAAATATATTGAGTTTTCAAAATGTATTTATGAATATGGAGAAATAGTAATAAATTTCAAAGATACTATTGGTTCACTGCCTGCAATAATGTGTCAAATAGGTGAAATATTTATACTGTTTAATGTTGACACCTGTTCTTTCATAACAAGGGAACATTACCAGATTAGAATAATTTAATTTTGATTATGTAATTTTAAATGGATTCAGGAAATTCAAATTATATTCAACTTAATATAATTTAATAATCTGTAATTACATTCAAATGAAGCATTTTGTACATGGAAAATATGGATATGTAAGTTAATAAGGCATCATTCAATTTTCCAGAGGGCCAAGTATAGTTCTTCTCAGTATAATTATAAAGAGATACAGATGTTTGTCCACCTCACCATTAACATATATATACATATCTATCATCTACTTAATTTTAGAAATATAAAAAATTTGATTTTGGTATGAATTAAGGATCTGCAGTTGAAGATAAAACAGATTTGTCAAAAATAAAGTTACATACTAAATCTTTTAAAAAATAAGAGGGAATTGAATAGATGGGAAATGAGTTTCTGAGACACAACAAGAGCATAAGCAAAACAAAATACGCAAGTGAAAATGTAGTTTCTCAAATGATTGCTAGATCATTTGGATTTATCTGGAAAATGTTCAGTTGACTTTTATTGGGGTGATGCTTCAGTGTGATCCAAGGTTTATCCTCCTCAAAAACTGATCACCTAAATATTTACACCAATTTAATATATTGTTTGAATTTTTAAATTCTTGCTTGAATGTTAAAGTTTCCATTGTAGGTTGCAAGTGGAGGGTTTTTTTTTTTTTCTGCTCATCTGGCAAAGCTTATTATAAACTTCAGGATGAAAATTGCACCTGAGAATATGGAGTTAGGTGGGGAAGATGGGAGTGTGTTGTAGTTAATAACTGGACCTTATTTTGGGGGAATATACCAGAGTCGATGGCAGAGTCAGCCATTTGTCTTGGGGAGGCCATGTGTCACTTTACTAACTCCATAAAGGAATAGTTCCCATTTTTCTTTGATATGACTGTGTGACTTCATGTCCTTTCAACTTTTTTTTTTTCAGAATTTTTCAAGGTGACTCAATATTTGCAAACAAAATCATCATTTTATTTCACTGGGAAAAGCTGCTTTCCCTCAAATAGAGTTCCTGCCTTGTGGAGAGAGGCAAGAGTGTGAGTATAAATTCCAGTGATGATGGACTCTAGAATTTAGTATGATGGATATGTGAAAAATATTTTTAAAAAGACAAGCAAAAATGCAGGTAAATATACTAAGAAAATCTAAGTCAAAATAACTTAACATTGATAAAGGTATCAATCCAATTGAAATAGTTTCCATATAATAAAAAATATAAATTCAATTTTTATTTAGAGATGAATAAAATTCCACTGATAATATGTCAAATTGAAATAAATAATCTCCATTCTTGCTCATACAAGGAAACCTAATTGAAATTAGTAATAGTTGATTTTTTAAAATATATAAAATTGTGGGGGAGAATATATATATATATTTAAAGAACAGATAGCTAGACTGGTAGTGAGACAGAGAGACAGAAATAACCTAAGGAGTCCAATAGTGTTGCTTGTACGTACCTGAGTGAGTATTGGTCTGACCACTAGGGCTTGACGAACCTATTGGCAGATGCATCCTTGGAAAAAACTGAATCTTCTTCCTTCAGTACCTTTTTACTATCTATGGTTCCTCAATTAGGAACAAGTCCTTGTGAGTCTTTCCCCCACCATGTTGAAACATTGATTTGTGCCTTATGAAGGTCTTATGAAGACATCCATACCTGTTGAAACGGCAGAGGTACAAACAACATTGCTGTTGTGACCAAAAGACGTGAATGTGAAACAATCTTTTCAGTCCACCCTTTCTTTCACTTTTTAACTCCTTCTTCTCCCATATTCCTTGAGCCTGGGGTATAGGGGTAGTATCATAGATGTCCTACTTGTGGATGAACACTGCAAAATCACTCATTCTCTACTTGGATCAGCTGTGAGTTTTTGTAACAACTGCCACCTGCCAAAAATGATAGTTTCTTTGGTGAAGTGTGAAATATTAACTAATCTGTAAGCATAAAAATAAATATTTTGAAGACATAGGGGTACTATATCACATTAGCAAAATGGTAGTAGTTGGCTATTTTCCTGGGTCCATGCCCTCTTTAGCTATGATTTCTTAGGTCAGCTTGCACTATCAGGCATGAGTTCTTCCAAGTGACCTTTATGTCCAGTCAAACATTTGGTTACTATTGCACTGTGATGTATATATTTTGCTGAGCATGCCATGCTGTAGTTCAGAGACTTCAATAATGGGTAAAAATATTGATAATCTTTCAATTGCAACCTGTATAGCACTTCCAAACACTATGAGAGTTAGATCTCCCACAAGAGGCATCACAGTCAGTACCATCTTGCCTTCTTCAAGTTCTGTGCCCAAAACATATGGGGTCATTGGCAATAGGAACTTTGATTGAAGTTCTGCCAGACAACTAAGAGCAATGGTTGCAGAATACATTGTGTTCAAAGACCTGCTGCACCCTAGCCTCAAAATATTTGGTACTGTCCTTTTTGTTTAATGGTCTGTTGCTTCTGGGAGAAGCATTATCTGCCCCAATAAAATATTAGATTTCCTTATGACCTTTGTCAGAGCCCAGTGTTGGAGTCCAGCCCCGAACCTATCAAAGGATCCCTTGAAGCAGGCAGTGAAGAATTGATGAATGCTAGATAGACACAGACCTAGAGGAAGAAAAAGATGGAGACACAGGATAGCTTCAGGAGGCCTTGGGTCAATACCCAGCAATTTTGAGTTTATTTTTAATTGGCTTTTTATACACTAGCAAAGGGAGAGGCAAAAGACCTCCCCCTTTCAAGATCAAAGCACAACATACAACCAAGTGCAGACCCTTCAAAACACTTGGTAACCATGTCCCATTGCTAAGCATCTTGTGATTAGGCCTTGAAGTATAAGGCACCTGGTAACCATGCCTTTGCACTCTATTATGCAGCCTTGGAGGGCAACATTAACTCTGACTCTCTGACCACAAGTTTGGATCTTGTTCCCACAGGCCTTTTCAATGATCTTTAGTGTTATCCATCCACCTCCAGTTCCTTCTCTCCTGCTTTATATAAATGTATAAAGTATATTCTACATCCCAGGTGAGTCTCCATATGTGTTTTTCTCCTCTTTCATAGCATCAGAGTTCTGCTTTCTTTGTTTAGAGCTTTCTTCTCCTGTACACCAATGTTCTTGTCCTAGTTTTAATTTCTATTGCTATGATAAAAAGTATGACCAAAGGAGCTTGGGGGAAAGGGGGTTTCATTACATCTTACAACACCCAACCACACTCCATTTTTGGAATAAAATCAAGGCAGGAGCTAAAGTTAGGAACCTGGAACAGAAACTGAAGCAGGGGCCATGAAGGAATGCTGCCGACTGGGTGCTCTCCGTGGCTGACCTGCCTTGCTTTCCTATATCTCTCAAGATCTCCTGCCCATGAGTGGCACCACCCACAGAGATCTAGGCCCTCCCATATCTGTCATTAATCAATAAACTGCCCTCAGACTTGCCTGTTAGTCAATTTGATAGAGATATTTTCTCAATTGAAGTTTCCTCCTCCCAGTTAACCCTAGTTTCTGACAAAAACTACTATCTAGTATGGGTCTATTTTGTACTCTCTTCCTTTCTGTAGTTACTCCAATCTATATACTACACCCAAACCTAAGGCTTCAGAACAAGGACTTGTCCAAAAGAGAGAGAGAGAGAGAGAGAGAGAGAGAGAGAGAGAGAGAGAGAGAGAGAGAGAGTGTGTGTGTGTGTGTGTAGCATTATTGGCGGGGAGGTGGGGGGAGTCTGGGTTATTTCATTAGGTGTATTTTTTAGCTCTACCCATTTACTTACAAATTTTATGATTTCATTTCCCTTCAAAGCTCAATATAATCTCATTATTTGCATGTACCATAGTTTAATATCCATTCATCTGCTGGTGGTCATCTAGATTGCTAAATAGTTCCTGGGCATAAATCCAATAAATTCAATATCCTACTACAAATATACTTGCTCATTCAAGATTGTGTTTCTTGAAATTGGGAAGTGACACTTAGGAATGGAAATGGGCTAAGAGGTGAGTGGCTGAGTGGGTCTACAAGAGGGAAGAAAGCAGGGGTGCTAACCAGGATCTTTTTGTCCTCTAAGAGGTGGGAAAGTGAGGAAGGAGAGGCCATGGCAGGCAGTTGGGTACAAAGCTTGGGCTGAGACTAGGGGAGTGGATGGTGGGGGAGAAGAGCATGGGTGAAAATCTGAAAATCACCTACCTGCATCTTTGGATGACTTGGCCGGCAGGTTCCTACTAAATGCCTGTGGCTGAGACACAGGGATAACATGGTAAGGAAGTCTGTAGGAGAAAACATGTGATATGGTGATGATGGGGCAAAGAGTCTGGGAAGACAGCAGCAAGCAGTCTGCTGCAGAGCTGGGTATGGAACTGTGAGATTAGATTGGGAGGAGAGGGACAGAGAGTGAAGAACTGAAGATCACCTGCTTGCTGCCCTGGTCTACCTGTTTTCTATCCAGAACGTATTTTGAACACTGACTTATCTGCTAAGTCCTTCTTGATGCTTTCTATATATTGGTTATTTTCTTAAAAGTAAAAATAGGTCGTATAAAAACAGACACTTATATCATCTAAATATTGTACTTAACAAAAGCTTCTTAGGTTACAGTAAGATGTAATTCTTCTTATCAAGATATATATATATATTTATATATATTTAAAAAATAATAAATAGTACTAGAAAGAATAACATTCAAACATTATATTGCTTTTACAGTTGATGGATCCCTGGAGAAAGAGACTTTGGAAAGGCTACTACGGCTCTTTTATGATTCACTGACCAGCACAGGCTGAGCTTTGGTCAGAGGTTTGGGTCAGATATCACCAATAATACAATAATAAGCAGAGCTATTGAGTGGAAGGAGCTAGAGGGACTTGAACTCAGTGTCACCTATATTTAGGGATGAAATGCTGATAGCTTCACCTCAAAGTCAATCTTCATTTCATTGTCTTTTGGCTTTGATGCTGCCTTTGGCCATATCAGAGGATGCTTTTCCCCCTTCTATTTAAGTGATTATCACTGTTCAAGAGTGCTGCTTCTAACTGGATGAATGCCAAGTAGTAATGGAAGTGAGGAGCAATAAACTTCAAGGTGTTTTACACTTGACTTTACTCTGTTTTTTTTCCATAACTTTGTATGTTTCCCTCTTTTTTCTCTCTCTTCATTTCTTAGTCATGGCCTTGCAATTAAGACTTAAAAAAAACAAAACAAAACATTTCAACTGTTTTATTTAGTTGCCTACCTTTGGAATTTTCATCTTAGTGTTTTCTCATTCAATTGTGTATAAATGAAAGGAAAGAGATGTGAGAATGTTAGATTCCTTTTCACATTATACCTTTTTTCCCCCTTCGTTTATGGAGTCATTTTGGCTTATTAAGGGAGGCAATGGAAAGTAGGCGAAAGTGTCCTTTGTAACACTGTGTCCTAAGACATCTTGGAGACGTTTACTATCCACTACTTTGTGTGTGTGCTTGGTAGCTGTTACTTACATGGCAGAATGTGATAATCCAAATTCTCCTACATTATGGAAAGCATTTGAATACATACCACTCTGAATATTTATATCTCATTTCTTAGGGGCGGGGCATTTTCCCACCAACCCCACAGCTCCCCAGAGTTTTCTTGAGTGCAAGCAGCAGGAAATATTAGATAGAAGGACTTAGATTGTGGAGATAAACAGATAGAAAATAAAGGATAGCCTCGAGAGGGCCTGGAAACTTTTCCAATGGGCCTGTCTCTGCCCCAGGGTATTTATAGAGATGCCAAGGGGTGGAGAAAAAGACCTCGCCCCCAAGCACAGCCAAGTGCAGACCATCTCAGACACCTGCACTCAGGACCGTGGTCTAGTCATCCTCTCTATGCAGATCTGCTGAGTAAAGCCATGAGGAACCTGAAAACCAGCTCACACCCTTAGGATAACTGGGGTCTAGAATCTGATTGGTTGAGAAGCTTTGAAGAAGAACTGGTAGAAAATCACCTAGAGTCTTGGGTGAAGCTGATTTGAGCTGGTTCTCTCATAGCCTATTGGTTACTGTTGATGTGATGCTGATGACACAGAAGGCCTTTTGAATAATTTTTGCCTCCTTTTATGTGTTTGTGTTGACAACGACTATTTTCATTAAATGCAAGACAATTTTAGGGACTAAAGGGATATACAGTTAGATTTCAATTCTTTTTTTTTTTTTTTTAATGTTTTCAGTTTACACACCAACCACAGACTCTCCCTTTCCTCCCTCCTCCTTCTCCTGCCCCCAACTGCCTTCCTCTCCCCAACAATTCTCTCATCCTTTCCTCCAAAAGGGTAAGTTCTCCCATGGGGACAGCTGGTTAGATTTCAATTCTTAACTATTTGCTTATCAATGACATTTATTGTTATTACATTTCTTACTAAATCAAATATGTTAACTAGAAACTTACTTATTTTGATTATTGCTTTGTGTCTGAATATTTTTCTTAGCAAAGAATATGAACCTCTTATATAGATTAACACAGCCAATTTTCATCCTTTTTATTTCTTGTACTTTTTCATGTAATTATATTCCTGTGGTGAAAACTTCAAAACTCCATCGTATTCTTTTTCAGTGTTCTTATATTTTCTACATAGTGCAAAGATTGCAGAAATACTATTTAAAAATGAAAATTATGATTGTTTATTTCTTTAAAACTTGATTTTGTATTTATGTATTGATTCATTGAGAATGATTTATTGAGTACATCTTATTTTTAGAAATTACTAGTAAGTTTCCTATTTAATATAAATAATATGTGCACCTAAAATGTATTTGCCTATTTTGTAAACTCTCCTAACCATTTTTTTTCATTTTGTAGTAAGCAATTTATATGCAATATAACCATGGGGACTAGAAAGATTGCTCACCAGTTAAGAATGCTTCCTGCTATTACTGAGGACTCAAGTCACCAGCTCCCCTATCTGGCCATTCATAGCTACCAATAACTCCAGCTCCAAGGGAACCCAGTGCCTCTGTTCTCTGTGGAAACCAGCACTCATATGCAAATATACACAGATACACAGACACAGATGTGGATGTACATGCAGACACCACAAACAAACATATACATATTTTACAAATTAAATCTGAAATAAAAACAATAAAAATCTCTATATGTTCCATTTGTATTTGCTTTTGAGATAAAAATTTGCTTCTTCCAGGTTGTTCATGTAGATCTCATCCATTTCTCTGTCATTGGGTGATCCCTGTGTCTTTCCTAGGGTCCCGTTTTCTAGGTAGCCTCCCTGGAGTTGTGTAGCAGTCTAGTCATCTTTGTTTTACATCTAGTATCCTCCTATGAGTGAGTACATACCATGTTCATCCTTCTAAGTCTGGGTTACCTCACTCAGGATGATTTGTTCTAGTTCCATCCATTTGCCTGCAAACCTCATGATGTCATTGTTTTTCTCTGCTGAGTAGTACCCCATTGTGTATATGTACCATATTTTCTTTATCCATTCTTCAGTTGAAGGGCATCTAGGAGGAGGTGGGAATGGAGGGGAAGGTATGGGGGGAAGGTGGGGGTGGAGGCGGGAGGGGGAGGACAGGGGAACCCATGGCTGATGTGTAAAATTAAAACACAAATATAATGATAAAATAATTGCCTCTTGTATGTGTTATATTTTTTTAGTTTATATGAATGCATTTGTCTTTTTTAAATGTATACTATTATGAGCAAAATGGTTTTCTCTTTATAACCCCCAGTTCAAGGAAGCTATAAATTCCAGACTTCATGAGTACTAAGCATAATGAATTTCCTTTTGGACCAGAGTTACTATAATGACAAGATAAATACGGGAAGATAGATTTCTGAAATCTACATAACAAACTAATTTGTCAAAGACAATGAATCTATATGACTTATTATCTAAATTTTATTTAAAACAAAAGACAGAATAAGAGTTCCTTACATTTTTACTATCAATTTATAAGCACTTGATTCATTTTCCCCAAGGATGGTTATTG
This sequence comes from Onychomys torridus, assembly GCF_903995425.1. Classification (NCBI taxonomy): domain Eukaryota; kingdom Metazoa; phylum Chordata; class Mammalia; order Rodentia; family Cricetidae; genus Onychomys; species Onychomys torridus. Next base: position 32,524,805 of record NC_050454.1, read on the forward strand.
ATTTTATAGGACAGTGGTTGACCAATGTCAGAGAGTATACAACATTTTCATCCTTCCCAATACCCCTGGTGGTATTTACACAGCCACCTCCTCATAGTTTTTTCTCTAGTTGCAAATGTTTGCTTTTCTCCACATAGAGCTCACATCCCCACAACTTGTAATAATTTTGCTATTCAAAAACATTCCTATGTATGTGCCCTCTTAAGTAAGAACTACTGAAAGTTAGAGAGGTCACATGTGGTGTAGCTGGCTCTAATTACTTTAAAATGTCTTATTGAATTTTAAAGAAACCAGGGAAATATGATGGATTTCTACACAGTTTTTAGATAAGAAATCTGTTCAAATTATGTTTTAGTGTCAAAGATCAAAAATGAAAAGATAGTTACCATAAAAAGAGCAATTAAAAATATGTGCATCTCCAGGTGAAATTGTCTTGAATGATTCATGTAATGCATTAAAAAATATAAATGTATGGAGTTAATTCATTTTATAATTAAACATTCATTTTTGTTTTAAAGTCCAAGATCTTAAGAGTCACTTCTACCTCTAGGCTATCACAGGTTCCCAAAATTCATTCAAATCCTAATTGTAATTTTCATCTTCTAAAGTATCTTAGGTCTCTGAGACATTTGTTACATTTAAGTATGTCTGAACTAATTAATAATCCATGTCACCATATGACAGATAAAATATGTCAATAAGCTCTATAAAACTCCTTACAATTAGTTTAAATAAAATGTTTTATTTTCTCATTGAGCCTGGGTACAATGGAGAGGGTTATAAGAACCAGATGCTGGACATGGAAACATGCACGTTAGGATGTGTGTTTATCTAGAGCTCCTAAGAACATCTCAGTGGTCTAGTATGTTTTTCCGCCCTTCAAGAAATTCTGACCCCTGTGGCAGTCTCTTGCTCCAAATTTGAGAATATATTTCTAACCAGTAACACATAATCATACACATTCCAAGAGGCACAAGTGTTTATTTTTTCATCCTGTTAGGTTGGATTTTTTTTTTTTTTTTTTTGGTCAACTCGAAAGAGCCTAAATGTGTCTTGAAGCTATAAAACAATTGAAACTTCTAACCTGTGATTGAACTCCACAGGGTAGAGAGGAAAACACACAGTTGATAATGTGCTAGTGCCAGGAGGAGAGCACAGAGTAAGTGAAGTGAGGTGGTTGAGTATTCAGCACACAAGAAAACATCACTACTTTGAAACCCAGGTAACACTGTAAGGCTCATACTTATGCTAGGAGAAATAAAACACTTTCTTTTTTGAGCCCTTCCCTAAAAATAAAGACATTCATGCTTGGATTCAGTAACTTGGAAAGGAGCATCTCTGCACAATTTCCTTCCAGCAATTCTGTACTTAAACACTCTTTATATCCTTCACAATAACAAACAAATAAACAAACAAAAAACCCCTAATGTTTCTGGAGACCTCATCATGAGCTGGGAAAACTCAATCCTCATAATATCTTACACAGAGAATTGCATTAGCTTGCAATTGTTTCTGATAAAAATTGCCGTGAGTCTTGTGGTTTGCAAATTTATTAACTTATAGTTCTTAAGGTCACAAGTACAAAATTCGTCTTGTAAGCTAAAATTAAGATGTTGGGTTGATTGAATTACTTCTTGAATCTATAGGACCAACAGGTTTTTTTTGCCCTTTTCGTTTGTAAGAAGTCATCCACATTCCTCATACCAGTTTTTCTCTGTCTCCAAAGTCAGCAATGGAGTTTATTGCAGTCTAATTATGTTTCTATAGTCATCTATTCTATTCTAACTCTAATTCTTGCCCCCCCTTTTTTACATAAAAGCAATGCTGTGAATCCATTGTTTCCAGCAAATAATAGTTTCCGCTTTAGTATCTGTAGCAATCTCACCAGGTTTGAAAATATTCATGTGTTCTGGCGATCAGGATGCTGTGTTGATTAATATTGCCAACTTGACAGGATCTGCAATCACCTAGGAGAAAAGCTCCTGAGCATGCCTATGAGGGGATATTTACATTGGCTTAACAAAAATGAGAAGAGCCACATAACTACTTGAACAATTTAAATGGGGAAAGATGAATAATTGCATTCATTCTTTTTTGATTCTGAGCTATAATCTCAACATAATCCATGATACCCCTGCCATGGTGTGCTGTCCCCTTGAACTGTGAGCTCAAGTAAACTCCTTCTTAGATTTTTGTTTTGTTAAGTTGTTTGATTTTTTGGGTGTAATTTTTAAATATTTATTTAATTTTATTATTTATGTATTTTATTTTGAAATAGGGGTCTCCCTGTTTATCCTTGCCTCACTTGGAATTCATGTTAACTAGGCTTATCTAGAACTAAAATGATCTGCCCATCTCTGCCTCCCAAGAACCAGATTTAATGTGTGAGTCACAATATCTGGCTTTTTGTCAAGGTGTTTTATCAACAGTTTAAGACAAGTGTGAAATACAAGGCATGATCATTTCTTGGGCTCTGTTATTTTTTCCTCGTAAGAGTCTATTTTATAATAGAAACCTACACTTCAGTAAGATAGCATGGTTGTCACTGCACCTGCAGATCTCAAGATTTGCATAACTCTAGCATCCATGTTTCTTCTATTTTGCAGCCTATCATACTGAGGTATGCTGGTCCAAGACAGTATATGGAATTTATAAATTTTCTACATCCCTTCCCCAAATGCTTTAATTTCTAAGATACCCAGTAGTTTGACATAAAGCAGAAAACAAGGAAAAATTGTCGTTTGGACATTGATACTTACAGGGTCAGCCACAGTGTACAACAGTTCTATCAGTATGTTCCAGATATCTGAAAGGTTCTATTAATATGTTCCAGATTCAGATTCTATTAATATGTTCCAGATATCTGAAAGTATTATGATACTGTCCTTTCCTATGTCTTAAATTCTCATAAGCAAGAAACAAAACGTATAAGTAAAGAACACTGGAATAAAGTTAAGATTTTTTATAGTACCTTGGAACATGTAGTGGTTTTAACACCCCAAAAATACTTCAATTGACTTGAAAGTTATTGTGTTGTTTAAACACAAATTAATAATTTAAATTCTTTTTTCTTTTTGATTTACCTGATAAGGTTAACATTAAAACTGAAAATATAATACAGGAGCTGTTCCCATTCTACAAATCAGGAGATCATAAAATTTCCATTTTGTCAAGAACATAAAATACAATTATAATGTTGTAATACAGTAGTCACTTTGAGCTCTAAGAATTCTGAAATGTAAAATAGCTTCCAGATGATGTGAGTTTCATGATATTAAGCCTTCACAGTCACTACTTCAATTCTTATCACTGAATTCCTGTATATTTAGACTTTTAAAAGAAATAATGAGCAAAAACTATAAGGATATATGACTTCTTCTGGAAGTACTGTATGGAAAACAACCTCTGCTTAAGAAATTATGAGATGTAAATGAATCTGATCCAATCCAAGTAATAATTAAAACAGTCATTTGCTCTATACAGAAAAGTAGTTTTCATTAATTATCAGTCTGAAAATGATGTTTAAAGGAGGTTTTTTCACTACAAATTCTTTATTGCCAATGGATCAGAGGTAACATTTTTCCAAATTCAAGGGGAATGTATGTCTACAGTGGTTAAAATGAATAATGTGTCCACATTAAAAACTTTGATTGCTAGAGTTTAACAGGTGATCAAGTTTTAGATGCGAGCCACAGAATCTAATTAAAGGAGACCTGGCTGTACCTAACCAACAGGAACGACTGTGATCTCATTCATCTCCAGCTGTAACTTATGTTGACATTTCGTCTGAAAAGTAAAGGTGCCAATGGGGAAGTATCTGGCCTTACATTAGAATGTGCTGTACCAGTTTCTCCAAGAGCTGATAGGCACATCATGGACCATGCAAACTCATTGCAAACTTCTCTTTCCCCCCAGAGGGGTATTAAAGAGGAACTATTGATGTGTTTGTGTTTCCACACAAGGTCTTCTTATGTTGACCACAGGAATTAAGAAATGAGAAGAAAAGAGTTGGTCATTCACTCCTGTCACTTCACAGTGGTTTCTCCTTTGTCAGAGTATTTTTTTTAATCATCTAATATATTTGTTATATTTTTCTAAATGTTAAACTTATAGTAACGGTGAAGGTATTTTTCTGGTATCAGACCCATCTTATTTAAAAATCCTAATTATTTTTTCTATTTTCCCATATTATCCAAATTGATGCCTATTGACCATGTGATAAAACCAAATTCCTTTCTTTATATTTTGCTTCATTGATCTATTTTTTGAGAATTTTATACATATATACATTATATTTTGATGATGTCTATACCCTCTTCATCTTCTACAACTTATCCTAGATCACCCATAAAAATTCCAAAAGTCATAACCTCTTTTTTAACAAAACTTATAACAAACTGAATACAGTTGGGGCTGTCTATTACAGAGGAGGAACCTAGGAGAGCTGACATTCATGAAGAAAGCTGAGAAGTCTTCCCACTGTAGTCATCAGTGGACACTCATTTTCAGCTAGGATCAGGGCCTTATAAGACCTTCCTCAATCCCTGATGGAAAGTTGACTTACTTGATATTGTTCAGGTGTTGTTCAGATTTCCACATCTGTGTTGAGTGCGTGAGTACAACAGTGTTGTCATATCTGAAAGCAAATATTTGCAGCAGTCCTCTTTGATCTCTGGCTCTTAGACTGCTTATGGCCCCTCTTCTGCAATGTTTCCTGTGCCTTGAGGGTAGCAGGTGATACAGAGGTCCAATGTCAGATTGAGCAAGCCATGTCATTTATTCTCTGCTCTTTGAAGTGGTAGGATGTGTCTGTGTTGACTGCCTTACATTATGATCTCTCTGATGAGGTGTGAGACTTGCGCTTATATACTGATTATAATATGAAGTATTTAGAAGAGAATTTGGGCCGGGCAGTGGTGGTGCATGCTTTTAATCCCACCCTCGGGAGGCAGAGGCAGGTGGATCTCTGTGAGTTTGAGGCCAGCCTGGTCTACAGAGCGAGTTCCAGGACAGGCTCCAAAGCTACACAGAGAAACCCTGTTTTGAAACCACCCCTTCCCCCCAAAAAAAGAAGTTAATATGATGCTATGTGCATTTAGGACATAAATCAGAAGTAGATTCTCCATTAGGGTGTATGACATTAATAGCCATGGGATTTTGGACAGGTTTACTGTATCAGATATAGTTTCCTCCTGTGGAGTAGACTTTACATTGTATCAGAAGGCCATTGCTTACCTCTGGAACATTCATGATAATACTACACTGATGAGAAAATCTTGTCAGTCTGGTTATTATTGTGGATGAGAGAGATCACAGCTGGATATGACCACTGATACTCATATATACTATACTTATATAGACCTGTCAACTACCACATCTGATCTATTGCTTATCACATCCTTTATACCTTACAGGTATGGAATACATTTATAGTAAACCATAATGTAGTGGTATTTAAAGAGGAGATCTTTTGAAAACAATTAGGCTTAATTGAGATCTTGTAATTATGTCCTCATGATGATATCATCACCATTATCAAAAGAGGAAGAATTCAAAATCTATAACCTACAAACAAAAGCTAAAATATGTTAATTAGGCAGAGAATCAGATATATGCATAAACACATAATTATATATTTATTTATATTACATATTATATATATGTTCTATTACATAACATACTATACAAATTATTTAATAATATTTATATTTTTAATACAGGTTACATATTAAGTATTTATCTTTCTGTGCTTACTCCTTTTACTTAATATGGAACACAGCTAATTGGAGTTCTGAGTCACTCTCTAATATTATCCTAACTGGACAGATACCTCATTGCCCCATTTTAATGTTATTCCCTTCTCCCTTATTTTCTTCCATGCCAATCTTAAAATGTAATCAACATCAAGACAATGACTTTCAATACCATGCCAGTATCCACTGAGAAAGAAATATAGTGCTTCCTGGCTTTGCAAATTTTCTAAATATTATTCTTATTTAATTTCATCAAACCTGAACTTTTCTCAGGACTACTAAAACTTTACCTGTCCCTTGATATTTTTGTTTTCTTTTATCACCTGGAATGATATATAATCTTGATTTCTAAACAATTACTTATTTTACTTCAAGATCTAGCTGTTAACTAGTCTTTGTAATGTTCTAAACCATAACACAACTTATCACATTTGTACTAGTATTTGTGACTTCCTATAAAATTTTTCCCTTTCTTTAACAACACTGTATAGCCTGTATATTTCTTATCAAATAATCTCATCATCTTAGATAGTATTTCATTTACAAAATTTGAGAAATGGAAGCTTCCTAACAATCATTTCCTCCTATTTTTTAGAGCTAAGTGAGACATAAAGTTATAGGACAGGAAGTTCTCATAGTGTGATGTTAACTTAAATGAAAAAATATATATTATATAACAGAAGAGTGCACTCATGATAATTCCTAGGGGGGGGAAATGTTCCATAGTCATAGTTAAAGAATAGAGCAATGAGAAGCAAGCATGTCAGGTAAAATATAAGAAAATGCTTGTTTTCTTGTTTTAAATTTTTGCATTAAAATAATACAGAAAATTGATAAAACTGGATTGCCAGTGGAGATCCTTGTCCTAATCCTTTTAAGTTGAAAGAGAAAGAAGACATAACCCCTAAGCAGCTCACTACTGGTAAGAATGTTTAAGCAAGGCTTTTGTATGTATAGTACTGCTTTAACAAATGTGCAAGAAAGTGGGTCATTTGTGAAGAATGGAAATATTGACTATGTGGAAAATGTCAATATGACAGAACTAAAAATTGAGTTCAATCCTCTAATGCCTGAAACAGTCTCTGACCGCCATCTGACAATGGGCTGTATCTACAACTTGCGGATATGTGGAAAGGGAGTTCAGAGTAATGATGCCAAAGGAGCATTCTCTCTTTGGAAACAATTGAGAAAAATAATTGGGAAACCTTCTACAGCCAGATGCCCAGTGTGGAGCAGTGTCCTTGCTTGGCAAATGTCAAAGTTGCTCACTAGGCTTGGACTCAAACTGCTGTGTTTTTCACAGTATGAAATGTCTGGAGATTTTTCAAGAAAAGCGTCATGTGTACTACCTATCCAACTGGGAATTAACAAAGACCAACATACCATGGGGAAACTCTATCTAGGACAAAGCAAAACTGCATACCATTGAGTTTTAAAAATAAAAGAAAGCACAATACCTCCTGCCAATCTCTCAAACATGGGGGCAATAGGAACTCAGTAGGAAACAAATGTTAAAGTAAAATTGGAAACCTGACTTTGTAGATTCCAATCTATGCCCTTGCTTACTGACTTTTGCCACTTTTACTTTTATCAAACTAATATTATAAGAACATAACTACTTCTTGACTAATTGTAATATTCTACATTGAAAGGGATGGTAATTGAAATACTAATGTACACAACAGGTTGAATTCACGCCTTGGCACAATTTCAGAAATTCATATCTCTTAAATTAAAAATCAATAAAAGTTATTATCATAGATATTGTATATATAGTCATATATGTGTATTGTCATATATGAATATATATTGTCATGTATAAATATATGTATGTTGTTGAATATATTTGTCATAATACCTATGAAAACTAATCCATGGGTAAAGTACATTATTACAGAAAAAGATTGTTTTGCTTAATTGAGAGGCTAGAATTTCAGTTTAAGGTGTTAAATATTTTGAAAAAGTTGTTTTCTTAAGGAAAAAATATTTTCTCTTCAGTTATAACTTTGAAAAATTAGTGAATTTGACAATATTTCCCTAAACCTCAGCATTAATGCATGTAGATGCACCCACTTCTCTTTGAATTAGTTATGATATAGAGGACAAAACCTTTTCTTGTACAATTTAATATGGTTTCACAATTTAACATATTGGAAAGATTTATAATCAAGGTCCAAGAGAAGTTAATAGGAAGCAAGTACCGGATTTTAAATCCTCTGATTTCAACTTCAGAACATTTCTACTTGGTTTAAAAATTATGTTTTTTGCATGATTCATGTGGAAACAAGGCCTATGTTGAGCCAGATAATCACAGGAATGAATGGATAAATATGCCATAATGTGCTCATGATTTTCTGTCCCAAAAAAGATGGTGCTAAATGTAATAACCATTATAAATTTATCAGTAAATGATGGAGGCAGTAAGTGTTATATCAAACTTAATAATTAAGTTTCAAGAGTCAGACTGGATAAAGTTGCACATCAATCCAGCCATTTAGAAAATCTGTCCTTTTAGGTAATGTAACCTGTCTATATCTTACTGGCCTAGTTTAAAATACAAGCTATTTGTCATTTAAGTTTGTTTTCAGGATATATTCCAATATTTAAAATAAATACTCTCACCATGACCAAATGCTAAATTCATAATCTTTTCCAATGATCTCCTTTCATATGACCATGGAACATATTTCCTTGACAATATCTCTAAATGATTGCTTTAAGACACTTATTGATCTTTACATAAAAACTTTTCAAATCAAATTGGTCTAAAATTTTTATTTAACACCAGAGGATATTTGTCTTTTAATGATTATTAATTCCTTAGCAAGATATATCTTAAGAATTGCATCATTAATTATATAAAATTTAGAAAATACAGTGAAAAGTGTCCTGAAGTTTGATACACAGAAACATTTTGTTGAGACAAATCATAGACTTTGTTTAGATATTTGCTCTATTTCTCCCACAAAGCACTTGAAATTAAAAACTCAGTAGGAAAAATTGCTAGAGATGAGCAAGTCAGGATTTTCTAAGCAACTCCCAGGAAAGATAATGTCTTAGTCATAAGTGTTGAAGTAAATATAAGTTCTTCAAAGGGAATTTGAGTAAGCTATCAAGATAGAACAGAGGTGACACTTTCATACTGGCTTTAGTAGAAATTTTCCATCTCCTAATTATCAGGGAAAAAATGACACAGGTAAAATGACAAAACAATAGAAATAATTAAGTCTCAAGTTTCTGAAACAGAAACTGTAAACTATACGAAAATGGCCAGTATCATGGGACAAAGTTGTGTGATTTGATCTCCAGAAGAAATAACTATAACTGAGTAATTATCTCATAAGACCTGGTGCTTGTCTCATAAGATAGCCAATGAGAAATCTATATATCTTTGGATAGTGTCACTTGTAAAATGTGCGAAACAAGAACAATTTAATTAAAGTTAATATAGAAAAGTGTTAATAATTATTGAAAGAATTTGTAGGTGAAAGTAGCGAAGAATTTTTCTCTAATTTCATTGTGTGGTTTTCTGTTGTTTTAGACCTAGCACTCACAGAACATGCAGCCAGGTCAGCCTTGATGCATGAAAGTACATTTTGTGGAGACCCCAAGCAACCTCCATCTCTGCCATAATGGCTACTTTGCTCGTGATACATAGGGAAAGGAAAGGAAAGGCTAGAGAAAGAACCTGATTATTGCTAAAACAGAAGTGATCACTCTACTTTATTATTGAACTACTCCTCTGCTAAACTTACCTTTAGATGATCACTTATGCAAGACACAAGAATATTTACATCATTGCTCATTTGGAGAGCTTTATCCACATACTTCTCCAAATGCCTTTTCTCACAAATTATATAATCCATTCCTTTCTATGTCCCTGACCATTCAGCCAAACCACTGACTACAGCATATGGACAAATAAACAATGGCACATCTGGCCATGTCTCCCTCCAAATACAATGTATGTCTATGTATACTACCAGAAGATTAGGCTTTACTTGTGTCTTTTGGGTTCTCTCAGAAAAGGAATGGAATGCTGCATCTGTCAACTTCTGGTAGTATATTATGCAGAACCATGAATAAATGAAGGCCTAGTTTTAACTTCTGCAGTCAATTATTCTTAAGGCATGACCAATTAAGCCATATGTGCATGCTTGGGAACAGAAGGCATTGTAACAGTAGCAGAAACTATGGGCCTTTTCATGTAACTTGTGTCTTCAAGTCCTGCTTGAGTCTCTTCACATATATAGCAGTCACATTTGGTAAAACATTGATGCACAGCCTGTCCTAATTTATGGAAGAAAGGCTACAATGAATTTTAACAGTAAGTATTTTCAGCCCTTCTTGAGAGGTAATTGCGGAAGAATCAGGAATGTTTAGTTGCTGATAATAAGAAGAGAAATTGGGTAGATGTGATTGCACACAGTGAAGTAAAAATAAGAAAAGAGGGCTGTTTCATTTGTTTTGAAAATTCAGTATAATTATTTGGTAAACTTCATTTACACCATAGGAATGAGGTTTTATAAATCACTAGCATGTGGAAATAATAGTGAGACTCAGAAACTGTTTTCATACATCAAATATGCTAAGAAGCTAATGTTCAAACCAAACTTTATTTTAATTGTCTCTGGCTATCCCAACCTTACCATGCTGCTTTGATCAAATCCCCTGGAGTCTGATAGGAAGATGACATATTACTGACTTACAGCACTGTGAGATACAAATATGACTAAAAAATACTTCCATTCCCCTGTGCTTCAAATCACAGAGGACAATGGAGTCTCATATTTCAATATAATGAGAACATAATAGAACAAAAGTGCTTATGTCTTTAAAAAATAAGCAAATATCTGCAACATAAAGGGGATAACATAAAACTTAACAGTCCCAATGGGCCACTGGGTTCCCTTTTCTACATGGGCCTGGTTGGTTTGGGAGATCTGAACACAAAGACTGAAGACTTCAGGAATATAGAGGAGACCAGGTCAGGTGTATATAGGTTTTTTTTTTTTTTAGCACAAATTAGAAGCCTATAATCTCATGTCATCACAGTAAAAAATACTGTACCTATCACTAATCCACAGAGACACTGGAGTGCTTCACCTTAGCAAACTTAGACAAGTAATGAGAAAGAACATCAGGGCACCAGCTACTGAATGACTTGTTTGGACAGATTATACACGTATGCTTATCAAGCAAGCAATAAAACTAGGTTACTACAGAAGCTGCTTGTCAAATAATTTGGTCAACATTCAACAACAGTAGCATGACACTGGAAAGTACAACAGACATTCAAGGAAAAAAATAATTGGTAATTGTTCTTGAGTTGGTCAATATGTTGAATTTGGCATATGTAGACACATTTCTAAGTGATCTTATTAAATAAACAACACAGAGCCAAATATAGGGGTGAAAGCCTTAGAGATCAGGAAAATAATGAGATCCACCAACCAATCTTACCTCAACAACTCTGTAGCTTCTGAAAATGCCATGACTTCCTGTCTGCTCAGGCTTCTATTGCCTTGCTATTCTGCCCTCTCATTGGCTCTTAGCCCAGGTGCCTCACCTGTTACTGCCTGTCTGTTGAGACCTCCAGGTCTTTATGGTTGGTACTGGGATTAAAGGCATGTGTCCCCATGCTTGGCTCTGTTCCCCAGTGTGACCTTGAACACACAGAGACCCTGCCTGCCAAGTGGTCGGATTAAGGGCATGTGCTACCACTGCCTGATTTTGTGTTAATGGCTTGCTATTTCCTCTGATTTCTAAGAAAACTTTATTTATTAACATACAAATAAAATATCACCACATTTCAGCACAAATAAAATATCACCAAAGGCATACGTTTCAACAATCCCCTTATAAATATTTTAATATAGTGGTATATTTGAAGGAAAATGGATTTACAATGACAGAAAAAAAACACAAATATTAAAAGTCTGGGAGAACTGTAGCATCACATTCAAATTAAAAATAGTATACATTATCTGACTTTTTATCAGAAACCATGTAACCCAATGAGCTTTATAATACACAATTAAAGCTTGTAGGGATCTTCAGTTAAAAATCCTACACCCTTTAAATCATCCATCTATTGAAGGCAATATGTATTTACAAGGAATCAAAATACAGTTTATTGCACTTAATAAATAAAATTATAGATAGGATTTTCATCATATCAAAAAATCTATACTTACTTTTATTCCTTCCTAAAAATAGTATTTGTATAAGGATTCATTATTTAAGTTAATCATTATTCATGACCAATATCATTATTCATCATCAACAGAGTTAAGAAAAAATCTTTTTTATAACTTGTTTTGTCAAAACATTATTCATTTATTTATTTATTCATTTATTCATTCATTTATTTTTGAGACAGGGTTTCTCTGTGTTGTTTTTGTGCCTGTCCTAGATCTTGCTCTGTAAACCAGGACAGCCTTGAACTCACAGAGATCTGCCTGGGTCTGCCTCTTAAGTGCTGGGATTAAAGGCGTGCCCACCACCGCCTGGCCTACATAATTTATTTATTGTTGTTAATTAAACTTGTCCTCTTATATGCTGCCGCTTCCTCTTCTTTTCTTCCTTTCTGTTGCCTTTGGTTGTTATTTGACATACCAGTAAAAATAAACCTCAACTCAAGAATTACCTCCATTCAGAGAGATCTGTAACCATTCTGTGGGGCACTTCCTTGGTTACTTAAAGAGGTAGCAGGGCCCAGGCCAGTAAGGAATGTGCCATTCATAGGCAGGTGGGCCCTTGGTCTGTAAGAAAAAGAGTTGAGCTTGAGGTTTGGAACAAGATACTCAACAGTGTTCCTTTCTGATTTCTGATTAAAGCTCCTTCCTGAGCTTTCCCTGTGTGAGATGATGAACTCTAATTTGTGCAAAGAAATAAACCCATTTCCCTGATTTATTTATATTAACATATTTATCACAAGGAAAAAAGCAAAACCTGTACTATAGACCTAGAACTTCTAATTGGTTCTACTTTTGCATGGTCTTACATTTTAAAGCAGGAACTAGTGAATTCTCTATGCACATTTTTATTTCATTTTTAAAGCAGCTTATAAAGTAGTAGGAAAGCTTACTGCATTTTCAATTATATTTAACTTTTGTTGACCTTCCTCCTCATCCATTTCTTTCCCTCCTCTGCCTGTTCCATGTCCCTCTTATACTCAGCTTATAACCTTAGTATTTGCTTTTCCAAGTTTTAACTCTAAAACAGTAGAAAAATATTTTGTTTCCTTTGTTATATTGACCCCACACTGAGTATTCTCGCATATATACCATTTTCATTGTATGGGCCATTTTTTACTAAACTACATATATAAATTTTGAATAACATGAGAAATTTAATTTAAAGAAAACATAAATCTAGTTTTAGTTGTTTAATGACACTTATTTTTGGTCTTTTGTACATGTGACTGAAGATTTCCTCATCCATCACTTATTCAACAGATGATTTGTTTTTTATTTTTATCTCCGATTGTTTTCTAAACTTCTAGGAGATATAATTCAAAGTAATGCACATAGTATACCAATGATTATAAGAAAATGATGATACACAAGGTCAATGTAATGTTTTCTGTAGTGTAAACACATACATTTTTATGGACCCAGCTCTAATTTCTGTTTTAAGCCTCTCCTAGCTTTTAGAGAGAACTAATATTCTACTTTTGGCACTAAGCAAATAGCATCAGACCTTAATTACCAATTTTGCAGATTATATAGATGATGTTAGTGAGAATTACATACAAAGAGTAGTATAACTTTAAGAATTCTGTGAATATGTAGTGGGTTATGTGAATACATTGTAAATGTGAGGCACAATTAGAAATGGGATGGTATATTAAAATGTTACAAGTGTGTCAAGGGAAAGCAAGCTGTGACAAATTACATGAAAAAGCATTAAATGTGTAATATTGGATGAATTGAAAGAAGAAATCTCGCTGAAAACAATGAATAAGGCCATGCTTTCAATAGTACTGAAATCATTTTTATGTTGCACTAAACCAAATTTAGCTATTCTAGGCCTAGTTCATCCATACACACACACACACACACACACACACACACACACACACGCACGCACGCACACATGCCTGCATGCACACTCCCCTAATAGAAACCTCTAGATCCCCAGTGAAAACACCCCTATCAGATATACTTCATAGAAATTTTGAACTTATGTGAAGAAGACTAAATTATTTAGCATAAAAATTATATTCAATGGAGGAATAAAAAGATATAGTTATCAGTTGCAGGGATCATAAACAAATAAAATAATTTATGTTCAAGTGGGGCCGAGATACATATTGAGTAGGAGAGGAATAAACTCAAGGCAGACACAAAGTGTCAAGAGGACAAATATCAGCAAGTTTTGGAAGCTCTTGACAATAAAAGTTAAAGAATCAGAGAGTTTACTGTAAGACTGTGTCTCCTATTAATATCCAAAGCTACACTCATTAACTCTCATCAACATGACTGTCCAAACATGAACTGAACAGGGACTACACCAATGGGCATGACTATATGGACATAGAAATATCCACAGGCTATCAATCCTACACAAAAGGCTATAGGCACCTAAAGAAAGTTGGGGAAAGGAAAAGTAATCTTCCCCTGGGAAGAGTACAACAATTGGTTGTCCAGTACCAATGTTTCTGCCTTGAAAACATACATCCAAGTAACATTATACAGACTGAACAGGATATACTTAGGAATATATACATATGTACATGTAGACTTGTAATAACAATTAATAAAAGAGAGTTTATGAGTTTGATGGAGAACATGGTGGAATTATTGGAGGGTTTGGATGGAGAAAAAGGGAAGGATATATCTTGTAATTGTATATAATTCTATGAAATAAAATAAAAGGGGAGAGAGTTAAGAGTTCTCAACTCAGTATCTACTTATTATTCTCTATTATCTTCCAATTGCTTCTCTTATCTTTAAGCTGAAATAGAACTTCTCAAATTACTTTTTGCTAATAAATTATAACATTAATCTACTTCAAAATTATATTTGAAATATAAACATTAGTTGTTGTTTGCATAATTTGCCTTTGAAAGTTTTGAGTGTTTCAAACTTTGGAAAGGTTTTTCATATTTCTTGTTTTTTTATTATTTATTTTTTATATAAATGAAGATTAATACTAAGTTTTATTTTTATATTGTGAGACTGTCAACGCAATTATGGAGTCAGTCTGTTATACATTTTTACAACTATGTATGAAGAACTAAATACTTTTGGTTGTGTTATTCTCAAATACAGCAAAAATAGAGCCACAAACAACATTGTTTATGAAATAAAACAAACAGTATTCAGAGCTAAGACATTCTTAAGGTTAAAAGGAAGATGAGTATTACAAACTTTATGGCTTGTGGACTTGCTGCTTTGTCATTTATCAACATACATTTTCTTTCTCTAAGTAAATTCCAAGACTTATGAAAAACAATGCACTACAATCATAGTTTGGATGCCTGTCATCACAAAGCCATTCATAAAAGGTCTGTTTATAATAATAAGAAACTGAGAAAATCAATTTTTAATAGAGAATTCCAATTTTTCACCCTTGAGACACATATGTTCAGAATATAAAGCATATGAATTTTTGCCTGAAGTTTCTTGTTAAGACATCTTATGTACTTTCCATGGATATTATCTCTCTATGATCCTTCAGCCTAATTTCTTTTGTTATTGTTTCAAGGAACATTGAAAACATGACAAACAGTCATTTACAGAGTAAGTTTCCAGTATGACAACAAAGCTTGTTTCTAGGCAGCCACAAGTGGACACCATGTGGCGTGGTGAATTACAATTTGTATAGATATTCTGACAGATTTTTCCCTGGAAGGCATGAGTCCTAGATGGCCCTTCACATATTCTACAGGTCTTCATTCAGTTGTGTCCAATTGAAGTAAAATACCTTCATCTTGAAAGGTACAGGAGTAATCTAAAAGCAGATTTAAAAAAAGGAGAAGAGGATTAAGTTCTAATTTTAATTTATTCTTTATTTTAGTTGAAAATAGATTCTTCTCTCATACAATAAACCCCAACCACAGTTTCCTTCTTTCTACTCCCCCTAGTGCTCCCTCAGCTTCATTCTCCTCCAGATCCAAAACCCTTCTGGAGAAGAGGATTAAACACTGGTAGTTTGAATGTAATTGGCACTCATGAGCTTATAGGGAGTGGCATTAGATGTCTCTTTGTTGGAGTAGGTATGGTGTTATTGGAGGAAGTGTATCAATGTAGGAGTGGGTTTTGAGGTCTCATACATGCTCAATCCATGCTCAGTGCCTCTGACCACTTCCCCTTTTCTGTGGGATCAAAATGTAGCAACTCCACTCTCAGCTCCTTCTCCAGCACACTGTCTGCTTGTATGCCACCATATACTGCCATGATGGTCATGGACTAAAATTATGAAACTGCAAGCCATCCAATTAAATGTTTTCCTTTATGAGTTGCCATCGTCGTGGTGTGGTGTCCCTTCACAGCAATAGAAACCCTAAGACAAACATATTCATTGTGATTGAAATATTAATGGAGATTAATATTAATGATTATTTTAAAATTTAACTCTACTTCTCCTATGGTGATAAAAGGGATAAATAACCTTCTAGAACATTCAATATATCTAATATTTCTAACATAACTTATAGTTGACAAGAACTGTCAATGTTGTATAATATCTCTTACCACTTTGTGAAAAAATGACAGTAAAATTACAGCTCTCCTTCAGGTCATTAAACAGACAGTTGTGATAAATTAATATATTCTTATCTCCCTCATTCTGTCTTCACATTTCTCTACTTTTGGCTCTTTGACTTTTGTGGTAAATGAAGTAGCAAATGGACAACAGACAACCAAAAAAAGTAAACCAAAACAAGTCATGTGTGCACAAAATGAATATTAAATATAGTAATTATTAACAAAAATCTTTTCTTCATTTTAGCTTAACCATTTAAAATATTAGGTTTATTATTTGAACCTATTTTTTTCTTTTTTCTTTTTTATTGTTATATTTGTGTTTTAATTTTACACATCAGCCATGGGTTCCCCTGTCCTCCCCCTCCCACCCCTCCCACACTTTCCCCCCATCCCCTCCCCTCCATTCCCATCTCCTCCAGGGCCAAGACTCCCCTGGGGATTTATTTAAACCTGGTGGATTCAGTACAGGCAGTTCCAGTTCCCTCCTTGCAGACTGAGCAAAGTGTCCCTGTGTAAGCCCAAGGTTCCAAACAGCCAGCTCATGCACTAAGGACAGGTCCCAGTCCCACAGCCTGGATGCCTCCCAAACAGTTCAAGCTATTCAATTGTCTCACTTATCCAGTGGGACTGATCCAGCTGGGTTCTCCACAGCCTTTGGTTCATAATTCATGTGCTTCCATTCCATTGGCTATTTGTTCCTGTGCTTTTTCCAATCTTGGTCTCAACAATTCATGCTCTTACAGTCTCTCCTCTTTCTCGACAATTGGACACCTGGAGCTCCACCTGGGACCTGGCTGAGGATCTCTGCATACCACCTTACACCTGTCAGAGTGGCATGCAGAGGGCCTAGTCCAGTCCCATGCAGGTTCCACAGTCATTGATCCAACTTTCATGAGTTCCCAGTAGTTTGGTTTGGTCGTCTCTGCAGGTTTCCCCATCATGATCCTGATACACTTGCTCATATAATCCCTCATCAAAGAGAGACGAGGGATTGAACCTATTTTTTAAAATATATTTGATCTATGCTCATGTGGCTGTGAGTTTATGTATCCATATGTATGTGGATTCATGCACAGAGGTCCAAAGCAGTTGTCAGAACCTTTTGGAGCTAGGGCTGCAGGTATTGGTGCAACAATGTCTGATTATGCAAGTGCTGTGATCCCAATTCTGGTCTTCATAATTGCACAGGTAATTGCCATACTTAGAGACATTGTTATTTGTGCTATATATGGTGATCTTGGACACAATATAAAGAGAAATATGAACCAATCTTTCCTTTACATATTAGCCTAAATCACATTTATTTATTGTTTACTATTTCCTTTTACCCAGCTCATAACGATAGGATTTGAGAAAACTGATGAAAATCATTGGATTTAATGAGATGATGGAGGCAATATTCAAGTTCAAGGTCAAAGTACTTTTAAGACACCATCTCATTAAATCCAATGACTTTTAACAGTTTTTTCTCAAGTACATAATAGTTTGGATTAGTTGGAGAATAGACTATGAAAACATTAATTCGTGTGTTTAAAAATAAAACAGGTCAGAATATCAAGAAGATAAGCTTGTAGTCCTACAGTGAATACTGTTGTGAGCCACCTCCTTTCCATAACTCTGGGGAAGTTTCTCTGCCACTCAGAAGGAAAGAAGGAATACTCACATCCTGTAGGAAATCTACCAACCAGAATAAGCCTGAGTGTTCTGGTGTAGCTCTTCTGTTTCCAATTAAACATCAATCCCAGTTTTTAGGTCTTCCCTTATCTTAATTACTTTTCTATTCTTGTGGAAGAGCACCATGACCTAGGAAAAATTTAGAAGAAAAAAATTATTGGGGACTTAATTATAGTTGATATATATCAATAATATCTACTATATATAACCTCTCTGTGTGTGTATGTGTGTGTGTGTATGTGTGTGTGTGTGTATGTGTGTGTGTGTGTGTGTGTGTGTGTGTGTGTGTGTGAGAGAGAGAGAGAGAGAGAGAGAGAGAGAGAGAGAGAGAGAGAGAGAGAGAGAGAGAATTTAATGTTGCTCATGTGTGTTTGGTGCTGACCTCTAGGGACTGACTAACCTATTAGGTGCCTATCCCTTGGAGAAGACAGATTTTACCTAACATGCAGAAACCATCAGTTGCCTCTTATCTTTTTTCTGGGGTTGCAGCTTCTACAGAATTTCCATGTATATTCTGCACACCAATTAGTATTGTATATCTTTGGATCTTGTGTAGGCAACCATGTTGTTGAGATTTCTTGGTTCAGCTACCTTATCATACATAGAATAAACTATTTCACAGCAGAAGTTGAAACCTGGTATTTGGGCTCTCACAATCTTCTGAACTCCCCACAATAAGAAAAAAATTCATACTTTAATCTGAAGAAAATAAATGGAGTGGATAATAACAAAAGGAAACAAACAAAACATCAAGATAAACAACAATGTGGAATAAGAACCAAGGGTATTTTGAGTCAAGTCAGACTCAATTAAATGAAATTTAATATGAATGTTTTCCTTATTTCCACAGATAACTGTATCTCTCACCTCTCACCAGGAAATTCAGAGAACAAATCAAAGGATGCCCAGTTCCAATTGATACATGAACAACACAACCCCTATACCTTAGACTGAATATTTGGATTTCCTCAGGTTCCTAGCTGGTTTTTGAAGTCATTGGAATGAACACTAGCAGACCTCCAATTCCAATGCACAGCTGGTGTTTTCAAAACAACACAACCTTTCCTTTTGCACTAACTATTTTTTCAATCTCTCTTCTGTACTCTCTCTTGATAATCTTTAAACCAACACCACATGGTCAAGTGATACTTGCCAGTACCAAAATTAACAAGAGAAAAAAGCATTGACCAATAATAAAATCAACATAGCTGAGAATATTGAAAATTGTATTTGTTCAGGGATTATTAGTATTTGAATATGGGAAATCATAGATTCAAACAGCCTTGAAAATATTCTTCAACGCTTTATAAAATAGCAACACTATTTAAAGCTGAAATTTTCTAGGGGTTATATCACATGTTTGATAAGGAATTATGACTGGTAATAGCAAGAGACAAGCTGACTCACAGGAAATGGATTGCATGCTCTTTCAAACTCTCAATAATTTAAAGTAGAAGTAAGCATTCACAAATGACTAATAAAATGGATTTGGCCCTGAAGATAGCTCAGTCTGATGCTCATCAGCCATACATGGTACCTAAGCGTAGGTAATTTAGTTCAATGGTTTAGTCCAAGCTGTTTTAAAGAGTGTCCTCCAATATCAATTTGGGGATAATGAACTAATATTAAATATTTTGTATATTCTTTTTTTCTTCTCTTAATTAAAAAACATCAGATAAAAGAAAGAATATCATGATAAAACTGAGTTCAGGGAGCCAAGACCTGTAAATACATTTTCTTTCACTTATATTTTTGACTTTTCAAGAACTCAAAACCCTAATTTTCTATGGAACATCAGGAAGACCAGTGTATTTCCATAGAAAAAAATAACAATCTGTGTGTTTTTATTAATTTCAAATAACATTTTATATTTATCACTTTCAAAATCCTCTAGATTTCCCAAATATTGGATAATTATTTAAAAAGAGCTGTTTCACTTACCATATTTCATTTTCCATATCATTCATTGTTTCCACATTTATGTTATAGGTTTCACTTCTTTCTGTTGAGATTTCAAATTAAATTGACATTTGCAAATAATGGACTCCATGCTATGTCATGCCTGAATGTAAGGAGAATAATGATTCTGCTCATCTAACAAACATACACTCATTCCCTAAGAAAATATTTGCCAGATAAGATTATGCAATTTCATTTCAGTGGGACAGTTTGATCCAGTATTAAATGTCATTGCTAGCCTGTCAGAAAAGAGAAAATAAAAACTTTAAATGCTCAGATTATTTTCCTCAATATATATAAATAATTCATAATGTAAGTCTTACCGTAGTTTTAGAATTAACTAAATGTGTATGATATGTAATAAGTATATATATATATATATATATATATTAGACATGAATATTAGTTTATATAAGTTACTCATTTACATATTTTTTCTCATATCTTATATTTCCTTTTTAGTATTAACTCTTTTCAGTTCTGTTAGTAAATAATTCATTTTTTAAAGATTCTTGAAGTTATAGGTATTTGGGGTTTTTTTGTTTGTTTGTTTTTGTTTTTGTTTTTTGAGACAGGGTTTCTCTGTGTAGCTTTGTGCCTTTCCTGAGACTCACTTGGTAGCCCAGGCTGGCCTTGAACTCACAGAGAACCGCCTGGCTCTCTAGGTATTTGAAATCAATATTACTGATTATATTTTTTACAGATTACTTATAAGATAAAAAAATACTATTAGTATTTTTCTATTTTAAGTTAATCCTTTCAGCAACTCGTCTAAATCTTATCATTTTGATTAATAACTATGACAGCTCATGGTGGTTTAGCAGTCTTAATTTCCATGCATATTGATTAAGTCATTTTAACAGTGTTGGAGAAACCATCTTTACACTGCTTTCATGTCTAAGTTTATATCTGGCTTCCTATCTTACTAATCATTCTTATTGGCTTTCCTTTATATAACCTCTGAACTGGGGTAATATTAGTTTGTTTTGTCATGGGGATATTTATTTTTCTCAGTTGAGCAATTTAAAGGCTCCATACACAGACATTGTGGTGACCTCCTATTCTTAGTAAATTATTTATATGATATAAATCTGAGACACATTAAATAGTAACAACAATAACCATTTCAGATATATTTTCCATCACATAATAAGGAAGAGGGGAAACTTTAGAGAGATTACAATGAAAACTTGATTCTACATCTTATGGACAGTGACTGTAAAGTCTTAATTTTAAGATAAAAAACATGTAGTAGGTAGAACTAAGTGTAATACTGAGGAGTTACAAATGACTTTAGAGCAATAAACAATAGTTATGAAAAGGTTTCCAGATAGATCTTGTCCAGAGAAATATATGTTGCATATAAATATTAGGACAATGTAAAACTTGTGGCTTAGTTTAAGTGACTTTGAAGACCATGTACTTGAGTGACCATCAGATGCTAACAGCTGAATCACAGAAAAATTAAAAAGAAACAAGAAATATTTTCAATAGCTAGACTTAAATGAAAGCTAGGCCACCACAGAGACAGAAACACATTCTAACTCTTATGTCTGCAAGTATCTGAGAATCATATGTAGATATACCTTTCATGTTCTTAAATGTGTACCTCTACTTCCTGCTGCTGAATTTCCACAGCCCATTTAATGACATACTGAGTTATTTAACTTTATTTATTAATTTCAGAAAAAAACAGCAAATAACACACATATGAACATCAAAGGTAACTGAATAGGTCTATTAGAAAACTATTGCCCAATGCAAACATAGGAAAATTTCTTATTGAGAATCGTAGGTTCCATGTTATGGAAGGGTTACTTGCAGGCTGGGGACAAAGACAGAAGTTGGATGATAGCTTCCCTTATTTGGATTTTGAAAATCATCAGAGGTTCATCTGCTTCTGGCTAAGTTCTGTTCCTTTTGATGGGACTTTCCCTCACATATGCCATCACACCAGGGGCAGCTGCCAATAGTGCATTCTTTACTTTGAAATGTCAAAAGCACAATAGGTTACAGAGAGCTGTATGGGCCTATACAGACATATTTTGAAGGGATATGCCATTATGCATAGTTGTATCCTATAGGTCAGTGATTCTCAACCTTCCTAAAGTTGAGACCCATACATGTTGTAGTGATCTTAACCATAAAATTATCTCACTGTGACTTTATAAGTATAATTTTGCTGATGTTATGAGCTGTAATATAAACATCTTATAGGCAGACTTTTGATATATGACCACCAGAGGGGTGGTGAGACTTAGGTTGAGAATCTAGGCAAAGCAAGTAAGATGGCCAAGCTTTAGGTGAAGAGCCAGGTAAGGTCATTTTACCTCTGTGAAGTTCAGGCAAGGGGGGAAGTTAAAATTCTGTCTTCCTGGATAGCCAGGATCAAAGGCATTCTTCTAGAAAGCTAAAGTACATAAACCATTGTATCATATAAAGTGTCAAATTAATCACAAGATAACTAATACGTAGTAAAACATAAGAAACAATTGGTAAATATTGATTCTAAATGTTTTAATTACTCAGTGCGATTCTGGGAAAAACACAAATCATGGCTTTTCAAAACAGAATAATAATAAATTTGATTCAGTCTGTGAGAGTTTCCTTATATGAATAATTCTCTGTTCTCTGATAACAAATTTATCCAACATTCTTTTGAAAATACAATTTTGAAGTCTCTAAACCATGATCACTTGGGTTGTGATGAGGATGTGGTCAGACAGTGCCTCATTATAGGGACAAGCATTAGAAGAAACTTTGTACCCAGGAATCAGAGCAGAAAAATAGTGAGAAACAAAATTATTTGGGTCCTGAAATTTTCTTCCTATGAAATCTCCCTATGTGTAAAGGTCTCACTACTGTGTTGCACCTCTCAAATGTGACACCATTTTCCAATAGAGGTGCCCTGGGAACAAAATCCTAAATGTGTGGCCTTTGAAGAACATTGGATCTATAAACTATAACAGATAAATTAATTAAAAATAAATGTGTGTTGGTAACAAACACAGTGTTTCAGTGTCTCTGAAAATGTACTTTCATACATACTTCAGAATTCTACTTTATAAATCTAGAGACTCAGATGGACACTGGTACTTTAGCTGAGCACCATGGTGTCTGAAACTATGTATTTAGGGTCCAGATATTACAGTCATAGGATTTCATTTAAATTTTCTTTAGATTTTACTGAAAGAACACAGAGACCTTTCAGGGTACGATATTGTCACTACAGAAACACTTGATTATTGACAACCCTCTTAAATCTGGTAGACACAGAAAAATGTGAAATTTCTATTATGAGTTGGAAGTTCATTATTTTCCCTACTACCTTGTTTATAGAATTTCATTGAGTTTCCAAATGCTCTTATTTTGACAGTAATACATTTTTACTAATTACCCAATATATATTATGATGAATGTTTTTTCACCATAATCAATTGATTCCATTCAACTGGTAGATGTATGGCTATCTTTATAATAATATCTTTAGTAATCCATCATAAGGAGTTTAAGTCTAATATAAAACCTTCTTAAAAGGCATCCTGTTTTATTTCTTGAAAAGTCAATAGTAAAATTAATATCTAAAGTAAGGTCTGATGTGGGGGCCTACTTATAATCTTCATACTTAGGAAGTAGAGACAGGATGATTGTGAGTTGTGGCTTGAAGTTAGCATGGGTTACAGAATAACTCCAACTCAACAAAATGCAACCAAACAAAAAGCAAAATTATTATGTCTAAAATTGTTCAATTATTATAAATTATTTTCAACTAATATATACAATAGTATATGATAGATGATATAAAATTTGCCATATATATTAAATTGTATACTTATCTCTATCATGCATGTGAGTCAATTCATATATTTTTTACAACAATAACTGTATGTACCTTAGATTAAAAAAAATTAGATCTCATCAGTGTGATCAAGTTATCACTCAATCAACTCACTGCATCAGTACATAGATATCTCCTGCTTCACTTCTCCCTCTCTCTCCTTTTCTGACCCCTCCCCCTCTCATCTAGTCTATAATAAAATATCTCAAATTACCTCTCATTCTTCAGTTCATTCCAAATATATATTAGATTCAGTAAGTTAGCTCTCTATGCTATTCTTCAGATTTCTATATAACATTTTCATTGAAAGAACTTTAGAGTTTATTGATGTGTTATTAAAAGGGAAAAACAAGGTGAAGCAAGATGAGCTTTACCATGATTATGGTCTTCCTCTATGTTTAAAAATAAGATATTACATTTTTTCTTACATAAACATACCTGTAGTACCAACATAAGTTAATAACTCTCATTTATATAAACGGTCTGGCTTGTCTTCATGCTAACATGACTAATCTGTCAATCTTTTATTCTAGTTGGGAAAATCTATAGCCGGTCTGAGAATTCAATGGACATTGTTAAATATATTAAGTTCTGTAGTTAAAATGAAAATTCTGCTTGAGTTGAGAAAACAAAGAATGTGAATGGAAAGAATGTTTGTTCTACTGCTTCTTTTTCCTTCCTTCAATTCTTCCTTCCTTCTTTCTTCCCTTCCTCCCCCTCCTCCTTCTTCTTTTTCATTCTCCCTCCTCCCCCTGCTCCTCCCTTTCTTCTTCTCATTCTTATTTCCACTCTCTTTCTTATTGTCATTCTTTCTTCTTGGAGATTCAATTCTGCTAATTTATTTGCTGCTTTTACAGCTTCTTCTTTTGGACTGTACTCAGATTTAGAAGTAGAAGCTCTCAGTAAGAATTACTGATATCTTTTGGAATTTTGTTACTGCCTTATTCTTTGACTTCTTTCATTCTCTTGGCCAAAGTTTAGTATATTCTGCATCTTCTTTATTTTTCTTAGTGTATTGTTTCTTCAGAACACTACATTGGTAGTTATGTTTCAGGACACATGGCACAACACAACGCTGAATATTTGGTGCTTTGTTTCTAGATGTTTTACCTTCCATGCTTAAGGGCATTCTAACAACATATCATTTGAAAACATCTCTTTTAGAAAGACTGAAAAATGTGGATTCTGCTAGCTCCTGGGGCTCAAAACCACTGTTATCTATCAGTCCAGGGATATCTCTGTCTCTCTATTTTACATTAATCAAGTTGAGAACACCTAGTTTGCCATCCACAGTACATCCCTGAACAGATTTGTGTATCTTCTCTCCAGTTTTTCTTAGTTGATAACAAGAAATGTCCCATATTCAACAGCATATGCACTCTGCTGGTGGGTCACGGCCACTTGCTTTATGTGAAAACTTTATATTTCCAACCACAGATATGAACCAGATAATTCTTCCACTTTTCATCCTGGATGTTTTCAGCAGCTAGGATGGCTATGTGTTTTTCATAGAACATAGAAATATGACTTTATCTCCCACATCAATCATTTTCTGACAGCTGGTGGCTTCATGTTGACAGGGCTCACCACCTAGAACATTCTCTTACTTCAATTTTCTTATATTTTACCAGTGTAGAAGTGACAATAATGAGATGCAATAATGGCACAAGAAAAGGGGCTTGAAAAGTAAATAAATATGTGATTAAAAAGTACCTGGATGGGCGAAAGATAGAGGCAGAGATAGGGAAATAGGCAGCTAGACAGACAGAGAGACAGGGCAGATGATGAGAGAAGAAAGACAGAGATTTTTAATTTTACAAATGGCTGCTTTTTTTTTATAATATCTCTTATTAGATTTGTTTGAACAAAACCTATGAAAGTGTAAATGGGAAGTTAGTATCAGCCTGATTTGAACAACACTATCACCAGCTCTGTAAGTAAATGACATATCAAGCAGCCTCATTCTACAGCCATTTTTATGGTGGTATCTGCATCCTTACATTTTTAATATTCTGTTTACATTTGGTAGAGGATTCATTTTCAGTCATAATGTATTATATACTCTTAGCTCATTTTTTCACAGTCCCTTTTAGAAAACATTCACTACTTTTGTTAAGAGGTATTGTATGTAAAGGCTGTCAACATCACTTAAGAACCCACATGCATATGTGCCTCCTTCTTGCATCATGTTTTACACTCTGGTGACTTAATCACCTGTCACTTTTCTCCTAATTCATATTGTGTCTACAATGAATTTACAAGTCACCTAGCTTGTCTTCATAAGTGACTGTGTAATTGGATATATTTACTTGGTCCATTTATGTCCACATTTATTTGCTTAGAACTCCACAATGCTGCATAAAAACTGATTATTTCAATAAAATGCTTAAAAATACCTTTTATATATACATATATATTTTATTCACATATTATAATAATAATCCTAATCTTAACAAAAGTTGATTAAAATGAAAAGTGTTATTTATCACTAATACACATCAGTAGGTTTATTTTTTAATAATGAAACAAACTTTAATTAAGTATGATCACATTAATTAAATGCTAAATTTATAAAATAAGCCACAGGAAGAAAGAGTTACTCTTCTGAAAAAATAACATTTGAAACACCAATGTAGAAATTAAAGTATAACACTTATTTAGTACAGTGGAAACTTCTTGGAATCTATGAGGGTGACCCTAGTGAGGACTCTAGTAATGGAGGACAAGGAGTCTGAATTGGCCATCTTTTGTGGCAAGGCAAGGATTCCAGTTGTGGAACTGGGTTACATTTCTTTGAGTTGTTGGCCTAGGGGGTCCCATGGAGATCCCCCAAACAACCCAGACTGATGCTATAGGACAGAGGGTCACTCTCCATAAAATCACTGAGGTAGGCATTACAAGGCCAACATCCAAACAACCTATTGAACATAGAGATGTCAAACTGGTGCCTGAGTGGAGCCTTCACCCCTACATTCTACTCTTTTTGGTCTGGGAAGATACCCTGCAGGCTACAGAAAGAGAAACTTGGATATATCCAATCTAGCCATAAAACCTTTGACCTAAAATTGTCCTGATTGCAGTGGGACAATGGTTACACAGAATTGTATGAGTGGCCAACCAATATCTAGGTTAATTTGAGAGTTGGACCATGAGAGGGAACCAATGCACTACACTGCATGGATGGTGAGGAAACTAGGGTAGAACCAGATAAATATGAGGGCTTTTGCTTTGTCTTATTGCAACTTATTTTGTCATTTTGCTTATTGTCTTTTGCAGGTCTGTGTTGTGGGATATTTGATAGCAGTATACAACTCCAACACTGTGTTAATAAAATCAAACTTGGATCAGGGGATGAAGCCAGTGACTAGCTTACAGGAATTAGCCATAGAGAGTAGAGAGGAGCCAGGAATATGGACAGAGAGGTGCACAGGTAGGAATAGGGAGGGATTTGGAGAGTCACAGACCTTTTTGGTTTTGGAGGAGTCAAGCAACACTCTCTTGCTAGGTAGCCAGCCAAAGAAGAGAGTCATCTGGTTGCTTCTCTGATCTAGCAGATTTTCACCCGAGCATCTGAATTCCCAAGTCTTTATTGGTAAATAGAACAACTTAGTTGAAAACAATATTTGGTGCCCAACATGCGGCTCAGCAATAATGACAGAGAAGTCACACCAGCCAGCACCACTGCAGTGGCTGTCTGCCTCTCTGCAAGCACTCACAGAAGTCAACTACTGCTCACAGTGACTGTGGTAAGCAGTGTCAGCAAACTCCCCAGCAGCAGGGATGAGAGGCACAGCTGCCAAAATGCTCAATTCTCACCAATTCCTAGGGGGTGGATTCAGCTATCCATGCCATGCTAAATGAAACCATAAAAGGAACCTGGAGGTGTACATAAGGGCTTTGCATCATTTTCCTGGAGCCAAGGTACACAGAAAGCCAGATACAGACTGTTAAAACATCTTAACAGATACAGTACACTTGAAAATGTGATTAGGTGTGGAAGAAAGAAAAGAAAATGGCAGAGACAGTCATAGAAAAAAATAGTTTAAAAATATTAAAGTCATGTCTTTAAAGAGCTAATAAAGAATTTAAAAAGAATTAGGCACATAAGGATGGAAAATTGTAAAATTAATCAAATCTTAAATGGTCTTATTAATAAAAAAACTCAGTGCCAACTATTGGGGTAACTTCTGAAAGATCAGAGAGACAGAACAAGCTGCAGCTAACCTCACTTTGCTAACTTCTCAGCTGATCCTGTTTCCTCAAACTGGAAGCCTCTGAGTCCTCACACAAATGGATCTCAGCTGAACTTCTGCTAAAAAACTAAAAGCTTAAAAGCTTAAAAGCTTAAAAAGCCTCTAGTTACTGGTCCTCACAACTGATATACCTTTCTGCTTCCTACCATCACTTCCATGGATTAAAGGTGTGTGTCCTTCCAAAGCGAAGACATGAGATCTCAAATGTTGGGATTAAAGGCATGTGCTACCACACCTGGCTCTGTTCTCTGTGCAGAGTTGAACTCACAGAGATCCAGTGGAATCTCTGCCTCCTGAATGCTAGGATTAAAGGAGTGTGCTACTACTGCCTAAACCCATGTTTAATATAGTGACTGTTCTGTTATCTGGCCCCCAGATAAGTTTATTGGGGTGCACAATATATCAACCACAGAAAATACCATTAACATAATGTTTCAGAGTCCTATATAATGTTTTATTAACTTTAATTTTTTAAATGCTACTAACAAAATACAACAGCTGCTGAGAGACATCTTTTAGAAAAAAAAAAAAAAACTACAAAATTAAATCATCCTATATATTTCAAGGATGTCTTAACTTCAGAATGGAAGTCAGGAAATGTGTTGCATTGGGGGTGAGGTTATGACTTTATTTCCACAGGAAATGAAAAGCTATGGACTTCCTCAAAATTAATAAAGATCAGATTTCACCAGGGAATACCTCATGAATATCTTGACTGTAGACATGAAAAAAGAAACCAAGAAAAACTACAAGACAGGTAACATATAGGCTGATCCTTGTATGTAGGAACAGCTCTGAGACTGGATGCGACATGATAAATCTTGTTGGTTATAGAGTCCTCATGACATTCTTTCATATGGCATGGATGGATGTTTATATTGCAGTTTAATTATACAGTCCAAGCAGACTTATAAAGTTGACAGATGCCTTTTATCTGCTCAAACATAGAGCAAAGAATCATTTTTAGCTGATTTGTGTATACTACACATTCCATACTTGTATTAATGCAGATATGCATGTTACATTTAAAAGTTTATGTGTTTCCAAAACAAAAAGGACCAGACATCAATGGATTCCTCTCAAAATGCCTCTTTTGTAGTTTCCTCAAAACTCTTCTTCCAGAACAACTTGAAATCAACCATCTAGGAGGAACGAGCTTCAGAGAGTATTCCAGCCATGATTTCAGTTAATTCTTGCACTTTCTCCTGACATGGAAACTGGACAACAAATGATACAGATAATCTCAAAGGACCTGACCATTTTCTCAATTTTCTCAGGGTCCCCTAAAGATGCCATTGCCTGCAGATAGCAGGTATAAATTTTAAGAAAATAACACTCACATTCCCAAGGAGTGGAGTGGGTCGATTTTGGTCATTGTGTGGTTATGGATGCTTGTACTGCATTAAGTGTGGTTGGTTGCAAGTTATTATTGGTTATGATCAGGGAGAAAGCTAATCAAAGAAGGTTAGATTCAGGGATCTTTTTCTAAAAAGAGAATAAAAGGTATATAGGAATGGAAGGATAAAAAGGCAGATCACTCAATCTACTATAAAGCAACTACTAGTCTTAAATATTTTACATTGGTATGGATTTGTGTATATTGATACAAACTTAAGGTTATTTTTGTTATAGCATACTGTATAATTTTTTCTACCATTGTTTAAATTATTGTACTTATGCAGTTCATATAAAAATGTAATATAAAGTTCTATTCCCTGAAAGCTATTATTGCAAATTGTTTAGGATAATTAAGAAATTCAGATTTGTAGTTCAGTCATCTATAACAATCAAACTTTTCATGTTAGGTATATTTTCAAGGTTAAACAGATATATTTTAG
Source organism: Onychomys torridus (assembly GCF_903995425.1). NCBI lineage: Eukaryota > Metazoa > Chordata > Mammalia > Rodentia > Cricetidae > Onychomys > Onychomys torridus. Next base: position 32,554,835 of record NC_050454.1, read on the forward strand.
ATAGGTAAGTGGTCTTCAAATACTTCAGAGACATACAGAATATGACATTTATAATGTCTTAAAGTAAGTGTTATTGTAACAGTGAGATAAGTATGTTCCTGGCAGCACAAATCTACTTCAGAGAAGATGATGAGCATCAATGAACCTCTATATGATTTTCTTTCAGTGTGGAAAGTTAGCCACTGGGCAAGAAACTGCCCTTGCCTCAACTGATGACAGTATACTATGTAAATTGGACAAGCTGAACACAAAGGAAGTTGACTACCAAACTTTAAAGACAAGGTATGCTAGCCCTTCAAAATTCCTGCTTCACAATAATGTCTGTCAGATATTCTAGCCCTGTAGACAAAAAATGGATGCACCAACATTGCAGAGGAAACATGGGAGACTGTCAAAGTAGCCAGCTGTCTCTGTCATTTCTATAGGTTTGAAAGTTGTTTGCTCTGCAGTTCATCTTTATTCAGGTAATATTTTTTTTTCCTTCTTAGGTACCTGATTGGGGTTGAAGACTATATAGTTATACCATTTTCTTTCTTACCAAATTCAGAAAAGAATCTTACACAAAATATTTAAAATTTATAACTTTGAGAGACATAAAAGTTTAAGTCGTTTATCTATAAAAATGTTTTAAGATCTTAAAGGATATTTTTAAGCTGGTAATACAAGTTATGATAGAAAGTAGGTTTGGTATAAAACTTTGGACTCACCAAGATAGGATAGATAATAGAGTATTTTTCTCTGAATTTGGCAAATACAAATGGACTAGACACTGTGGCTGTAATTCTTACCTGATAATTATAATTATTATATATAGTTTTACTGTGGTATAGTTAAAAACCTTTCCTTTATATTTAGACAAAAGGAGGGAATTTTGGAGGATATTTTATCACACTCTGAACCCCCGAGACTGTATTAATAAAATTAACCTTGTAGCAGGGTGCCAACCTAGTGAATAGTTGATAGGAATTAGCCATAGTGATTATGGAGGAGCCAGATATATGAATAGAGAGACACACAAGAAGGAGTTGGGAGGAAATTAGAGATTCACAGGTCTTTAGGGTTTAGAATGAATGGGGCCAAAAAGAAAGGTCAACTGATTGCTTCTTGGCTTCTCTGATCTAGTAGGTTTTTAGCTCGAACATCTCTTTTCCAAGTCATTATTTGTAAATAGAATTATGAGATTTAATAAAAATAACAGGCCTGCTCCTTTCTGAAGGGAAAATGAGGGGGGATTGCAGCTGGAAGTTTTCCTGTGTCCCAGCCGGCCGGCAGTTGGGACAAAATTTTTCCCACTTGCATCCCCCAATTAAACACATAGAGGCTTATATTATTTTATAACTGCTCATCCATTAGCTCAGACTTATTATTGACTAGCTCTTATACTTAAATTAACCCATAATTCTTATCTATGTTTAGCCACATGGCTTGGTATCTTTTTTCACTTCTACGTTGCTATCTTGCTTCTTCTGTTTCTGGTTGGTGACTCCTGACTCAGCCTTTCTCTTCCCAGAATTCTCCTTGTCTGCTTATCCTGCCTATACTTCCTGCCTGGCTACTGGCCATTCAGCATTATATTTATGGACCAATCAGAGCAACACACATCCTCAGCATACAGAATGGCATTCCACAGCAGGGAGTGGATCTAGGGAAGAGGATAGATGAGGAGGCACTTGGAGGAGTAGAGGGAGGAGAGAATCGGGTTGGGATTTGCTGTATGAGTCAAGAATCTGTTCCCAATTAAAGAAAGAGCAGAAGAAATTAAAACTCTTAATAAAATTGTTATCTGTGTGTTGACCTATCAGTCTAAATATTAACTAATTGATTTTAAATAGCATTTAATTTTTAATCAACTAATTTTTTCCCACTACCTCCAATGGTCATCATAGTACATTTTCTTTTGCTGAATGTAGATAGTTTTCTGTCACATGCCATTGATTACTCATATGCAAGGAAACTGGCATTAATTCTACCTATTTATCTTCATATCCATCATGGGGAATTGGTTAATGTTTCTAAGATGTTCATTTGTTACATTATAGTCAGCCCATTTCACACCAGCAGCAATACCATTGGATTTATTACTGACACTTTGGGGAATGGACTATAGATGTGTTGACCCATAAAAGGGCATGTGCAACAATGTAGAATAGTGTGGTTGCATAAAATGGAAGGTCATAAACTGTGTGGTCTCATGAACTTTGTCCTGGATTTTCTTTTCATTTTATCTTATGTTTCTTCAGCCTTATATCTGGCAAAATATTTAAAGGCTACCAAGTGAAAACAGAACTGTTATTACCTGTGAGGAGAGGTTTTTCCCAAGCCATAATTATACTTTGGATATCTGCACAATGTCCCATGTTCACTCATGCACTATTATCTGTATGCTACTGTGATAAATCTATTTGTCATTGAATATGATTCCTAAGGGTTAGGCGATTAATTATCACATAAGGAAGATTCATATTCTTCTCAGTGTGGAATTCAGTCTTAGGGGAATGGACTAGGTAGAAAACATTGCATTGAGACTACTAGGGTTGAACATTGTGCTTTACATCAAAATCAATCATACTAAAATAAAACTCAGATTTTTTTTTACATAGGTACTGAAAATTATTGGGAATTTAATAATAAATAAGTAGTAACACTTTCACCAATATAATATATATGTAAAACTAGATAATACATGTATGTATATTTAATATATATTCTATTTTTGTTTATAAAACATGTTTGGGAGATAGTTTCAAAATAAGTGGATATAAGTAGAAAAGAAAGATGAATGTTATACTTCCTTCTAAAATAAATTTTCAACATTATGTTTATAAAAGTATACTTCATTATATATAAATACAATTTTATGCATTATTTAAGGACATTTAATTTTCCAATATTTTGAATTGTACCTTCCATATTTACATTTAGTTACTAAGCTTTATTTTATTTTATTTATTTATTTATTTTCACAGGGAGATTCTTTATTAAGCAGGAAGAAAAGCTAAAGTGGTCACTTTCTGACTCAGGCAGAAAAACAGCAGCCAATGACTTTGCAGGTGTAATTTTAAGAAGAGGAAAAGGGAAGGTCTGTGTTAGAATGGGCTAGGATGCAGTGGTATATTTTGGTTGGGTATGTTAATTAGATGAACCAAAGGGGGCTTTTGATTGTTGGATTTTAATACTTCAATAGCTGGACCTTGGTAGTCAGCCTCAGGGGGAGGAAGTGGCCAAATAATGGAATAGACCTTGGTGGCTAGCTTTAGAAATGTAATCGAATGGTTTTAGCAAGGCAGAGGGAATAGAGGAGAAGGGCAAGGTCTGCCAGAGCCATGCTCGCCGTACTTGAGCCAGCCAGAGTACCTTAAGTCACCCTCCTTTGGCTGCTCATATGCCAGTGAATGGCCATACACCTATATTCATGTGAGCAGCACTAATTGGACTCATATATTTATTAATAGCAAAAACAAAAACATAAAAGAGAACATGAAATAGTGAGATAGATGAAATGGTGAGCTCTTTAGTTCATGCTTACGGTAAGAAAGAAAAATATTCTCAAATCAATGGCTTCCAACTTTGCTTTAGGAGGAAAACTGGATCCAAACTGAACAAAACTAAAGGGAATAATAAATACAAGGAAAAGTTGATGAAATTAAAACAGGAAATAATGGAAACTCCAAGAAAACAGAGCTTATTACTTTTAGAGATCAATAAACCTGCATCTATTAAAGTTGATCTGAAAGTGAAAGAAGACACAAATTGCCAATACCAAATTGAGAGTAGTAATATTAAATAAAAATCAGGTACTATTTTAGGTCAATTATTTTTAGTATTTTTTTATTGTTCGAAAACTTCATACATTTATACACGTATCTTCATCATATCTATCCACAACTACCTCCTTCCAACCACTTAGTGCTCACCATTTCAGCTTTATTTTATTTTTGATGGGTTTTTTGATATGATTATCTAACATTAGTGTGTCAGTCTATAAGTCTATATAGCTACTGAATAAAATGTCTTTTTTTTTTTTTGTGCCTGCCCTGGATCTTGCTCTGTAGACCAGGCTAGCCTGGACCTCAAAAAGATCTGCCTGGGTGCTGGGATTAAAGGTGTGTGCCAGTACTGCCTGTCTAATTTCTCTCTTTTCAAAGTTACTGCGAAGAATGTGCTTCACTCATTCTGTTGACACTTACACTAGCATTACTTCAACAAATTTGTCTCCTGCTTCAAATCTTGAAACTTGGGTAATAAAAGTGTACTTTTCTTTGGAAAAATATTGGAATATGAACAACTGTTTGGGAGGAAGAAAGAATTTCTTGGATAACTATATTTCCTACAAGGCTTGTAAATTGTACAACATTATTATTTACTCAGCTCATAAGAAAATTTCAATTCATAGTTCTATAGATGAAAAATCTAAATGGGTCTGGGTGACCTGGAATCTTCCTGCTGACTGAGTGCATTGTTCTTAGACCTTGTATAGAAGAGTTTCCTTCACTGATTCAGCAGCTTGAGGAACATGATTTTACTAAATTAAGGTGTTTTTTCCCACTATAATTTTGCTTTTTATATAGTATTATATGTTTGTGAGTACTGTGCATGAAAAGACTAGAAAATGACATTTTGATGACCATGAATGTGTATTTATATGGCAGTAGAGAGGTCAATTCAGTTGTGAATGATAAAAATAAGTTTCTTGAGAAAATGGAATAGAATATTCTTTTGTTTTGTTTTGTTTTTTAGAATATTCTTTTGTTTTTGGTTTTTCTTTTCTTTCTTTCTTTCTTTTCTTTTCTTTTCTTTTTTTTTTTTTTGAGACAAGGTTTCTCTGTGTAGTTTTGGTGCCTGTCTTGGATCTCGCTCTGTAGACCAGGCTGGCCTTGAACTCACAGAGATCTACCTGGCTCTGCCTCCTGAATGCTGGGATTAAAGGTGTGTGCCATCACTGCCCTTAAAAATATTGCCATTTTGATGAATAAAATCTTTGTTTTCTTTCACAAAAATATAGCATGCATTTTTATTTGAACATAATGAAAACATATCCAATTTTTATGCTGAATATAGCCAGTGGAAAAAAGTAGAATATTTTGAAAAAAATGGCAAAATAGTGGATGAATAATTAGCTTAAGAGAAAATTAAAAGCCCAGGGTAAGATGGTATATAAAAAGGACAGAAGACAAATTTTAAAATAGAATTAATAAATGTGAAATTTCTTGGAAAGCAAAAATTTATAAAAAGAAATCAACATTTAAATCAGTGAAACTGTTATTTTTTTTTTTAAATAAATGGCTGTAAATAAGAAGAAAATGAATGCTCTTCACATTCTATTCCCGCTCCCTATATTGCCTCACAACGACTTGGAACTCCAATTCCAGGGAATCTGAACCTCATCTGTGGAGAGCTAGGAAGCTGCCTACCTCATGATACCTGAGAAGATAGAATGAGAAATACAGGGGCATGAGTTTCATTATTCAATCATGGATGTGACCCCTATGACCTAGCTTCCTTCATTAGATCCCATAACTTCTTATTTCTCTGTCCGAAAAATACAACATGCTTGGACACAAGACTTTAATATAAATAATTTGGGGACAAACTTGAGCAGCGAAATACCCTTGCAGGCATTACTTTCTATTGTTTTTGTTTTTTTCTCTATGCTAAGTGGTCACTGGATATGTTCCACCATTAACTATCTGCTACGATATGCTGTCTCATCACCAGCTTAGTAATGGGGATATTGAACATTGAATTAAACCATTAAAATTATGAGCCAAAAATTCTTTATAATTTCATCATTTTAGCTATTTGTTATAGTGATAGAAAGTTGACTGACACAACACCTCATTTTTCCCAGTACTTAATGTCATACTTTTGATAAGTTAAACATGAAGAATTACTCATAATAAAATAGTAAACTTCTCTTGACAATATTTAGATTATATTTAAACACTGATAAATTTAAAGAGGGTTTTCAAACAACAGATTACACAATGATCTTGAAAATGGTTGCATTGCAAAGGCATTAGAATTGTAAACAAGGATTGCCCAAAGTAATGGTATTTGGGCAAATAGGTAATAATGAGACTTATTAAATAACACAAAGGGATATGAACCACAAGAATACATAATTTCTTGTGTTTTGTGTACTCAGGAAATTAAGCAGAAGCACTAAATATGACAAGCATGCAGTCACTTAAGGCATTTGAGTATTTCATTATTTCAGTGGATTTTAGTGATTATCAAAATATCTACATAAAATTTAAATGAGGCTATTGAATAATTAGACTGTCATTAATGACAGTAACCATCAAAGTGAAAAAGCATGGAAAACAGCTCTTCAAATATCTCTGCATTTGATTTTTAAGACTATGAACTTGTGTCTAGAGCAGTGGTTCTCAACCTTCCTAACGCGGTGGCCCTTTTATACAATTCCTCATGTTGTGGTGAACCTCAGCCATAAAATTATTACAAAGTTACTTCATTACTGTATTTTTCTGCTACTTTTATAAATCATAAATATTTGATATGCAGGATATCTGATATTCGACCCCCATGAAAGGATCTTTTGGCCTCCAGAGCTACTGCAACCCACAGATCAAGAACTACTCACCTTGAGTGATAAAACAGAAATAAAGAGCACACTGTGTTCTTTTAGAGGACCCAAGTTCAGATCCCAGGACCCACCCTGTACTGTTGTGCACCTGTTTGAAATTCCAACCCCAAAGTATCTAACCTCTGGATTTTACTGGCAGCTTCTTTCATATGTGTGGGTGCACGCACGCACACACACACACACATACACACACACACACACACACACACACACACATGAATACACACGCACATACACCAGAAAAGAAAATTAACATATTTTCTAAAAAAATTATTTTTAGAATTTATAAAATAATTTCTGAATATTTTAGAGTGACATTATAGTGCAAAAGTTAAGGAAGCTCAAGGGTTTTCCTTTAGTGATATTTTTTATGTTTATTATATTTGTGTTTTAATTTTACACTTCTGCCATGGGTTCCCCTGTCCTCCCCCCTCCCGCCTCGCCCCTGCCTTCTCCCAGCCCCTCCCCTCCATTCCCATCTCCTCCAGGGCCAAGACTCCCCTGGGAATTCATTTAAACATGGTGGATTCAGTACAGGCAGGTCCAGTCCCCTCCTTCCAGACTGAGCAAAGTGTCCCTGTGTAAGCCCAAGGTTCCAAACAGCCAGCTCATGCACTAAGGACAGGTCCCGGTCCCACAGCCTGGATGCCTAGACATTTTTAAGTTTTAGAATTTAAAATGATAAACATTAATAGAGCTTGAGTATAAAAGAAAACAGGATAAAATAATAAATCACATATAAAATTAGAAAAATTAAGCCAGACATGTTCCTTATATTTTTAATTTTAGAGATTTTTATCAATCCCCACTTCTACTTCCTCCCTCTAAACCCTCCTGTAGATGTAACTGTCTTGTTAAATAAGAAACACAGAACCAATTGCAGAGTTAAAAACCACGAGGTCAGAGCAAGAGCAGAAAACCTTACCCTTCACTGCTTCTGCTGTTCTTCCTCTCCTCAAGAGACCTACTTCTGTGTGTCCTATCTTTTTTTATAGACTTTCTGTTCTGTTTTCTCATTGGTTGTAAACCCAGCCACATGACCTCCTCGTCACTGCCTGTTTGTACAGACCTCCAGGTCTTCTATGGTTGGTATTGAGATTAAAAGCATGTGTCTGCCATGCTGGCTATGTCGTGTCCTTGAACACACAGAGATCTACCTAGCTCTGCCTCCCAAGTGCTGGGATTAAAGGCATGCAACACTACCGCCCAGCTTCTGCTCTGACCTCAAGGCAACTTTATTAACATACAAATATAATCACATTTCAATACAAATAAAATATCACTATACCCTCCCATATATCCTCTCTCAAATTCATGGCTACTTTTGTCAATACTTGTGACACATACAAGTCTGTATACATGTATTAGTTGTGTATAATTTTTCAGAGCTGAACATTTACAAATGTATAACTAATTGATGGACCATCCTCTAACTCTCAGCATTCCTTAACTATCTATAGTTCTTTATGTAGGGCTGAGGCCTGTGAGCTATCCTCCATCCATTTTGGAGTGTTTATCCTTGCTGTCTTTTTTTCAGCTCTTGTTAAGGCAGTGACATTGTAGAGACTTTATGAGTGAAGTTCCCTACACAAAAAGGAGAACAGTCCATATCAAAGCTTTCTGGCCCTCTTTCACAGTGTTCCCTGAGCTTTAAGGGCTGGAATTGCTGTATGAATTTATCCAGTGGGACAGTGGGACTGGGCTTGCGATTCTGGGCTTTGGTCAGTTGCAGTTTTCTGTAATTGTCTCTATCTGTTGCAAAGAGAAGTTTCATCAGTGTAAGACAAACCGCTAAATGGTCTTACTAATAAAACACAATAACCAGAGCCAGATATTGGGGTGAAATCTAAAAGATCAGAGAAACAGAACAAGCCATAGTCGACCTCACCTCACCAGCTCCTCAGCTGGTCTTGTTTCCTCACACTGAAAGCCTCTGAATCCTCACCCGAATTGATCTCAGCTGAACTGCTGCTCAAAAGCCTGCTAGCTTAAAAGTCACTGGTTTCTGGCCCTTGTGCCTTATATACCTTCCTGCTTCTTGGCATCACTTCCTGGGATTAAAGGCATTTGTCTTTCCCAAGCAAGAAATAAGATCTTAAATCCTGGGATTAAAGATGTGTGCCACCACTGTATGGCTCCACTTCCAGTGTGGCCTTGAACTCACAGTGATCCAGATGGATCTCTACCTCCCTAGTGATAGGATTAAAGGTGTGTGCGATCACTGTCTGGCCTCTATGTCTAATCTCGTGGCTGTTCTGTTCTCTAATCCCAGTTTAAATTTTATTAGGGTCCATAATATATTGGGGAACACAATATATCACCAACATAAGGGGTGAAAACTCCACGTATCTGTGAGAATAAGGACAGATATTTAGAAAGCATTTAGGGACTTTGCTGGTCAGGTATAGTGGTGGTTGTATGTGCTCTGAGATCCATGGCTTCAGTAGCCCTCAGTACTTGGCTCAGTTTACAGTACCAGGGGAACATTTTTTCCTGCTGAATAAATTTGATCTGAATGGGTCCAATTAGAGAGTTGTTGATTATCATGAAGATATGGGTGCCACTTACTGCTCCTTAGGGTTATTGTGCTTTGTTACTCATTTTTGTGATTTGTAGACATCACAGCTGGTTATGACTGTTGGTTGCTTCCCTTCTTTGGAAGTTTGTAAGATGCCTTCTGGCATCAGGAAAGATAGTCCTTAGGGAGGAGATACAGACCTCTGGGTCCTGTATCTATCTGAAGTGCATGATGTCTTCAGCAATAGGGACTAATGTTCTACCTTTAGGGGGCAACAAAGGGCAATAATAACAGTGTGTATGTTTCACAAGTATCTTGAACAACCTTGACAAACAACTCAAAAGAGGGCTTGTAATCCCTGATGCTGGGGTTTGCTAGATGGTCTTTAGCTTTTGGATTGAGAGTCATAATCCTAGATGAGAAATTTTTATTTAAACTATATTTATGCTTATGTATACACAGACTTACATGTATATAAAGGCTAAATAGTTAATATTATGATTCATTATGATTTCTCCACACATCCTTAGTGTTATTTTTCCCTTCTTCCTTGTTCTTCTCTATTTATCTCCTTCTGTCTTCCAAATTTGTGGCACCCCTTGTTATCCCATTTCCTGGATCAGATCATGTGTTGTCAGTTATTTTCCACTTTATTTCTTCCCATCCACTCTGAGAGTAGTCCCTTTGTAATTTTACGGTTCCTGCAGTCAGTTCCATTTGTATACTCACAGCTGAACATTTGGAGCTAGAAGCTTCAGATGAAGAATGTATGATATTTGTCAAAACAAACTTTTTTGATATGCGAAATCTAATTTTGTGGGGATGGTGTTTTGAGACAGGATGTCATTCTGTAGCTGTGGCTCTCCTGGAACTTATGATGTTGTACAGGCTGGCCTTAAATTCGTAGAGCTCTGCCTTCCAAAAACTGGGATGAAAGGGCTACACTTACAGTTGGTATGACCTGAATTTTTAAGGAACATAATTATAAGTGAAAAATGCATCTAATTTAACAATTAAACTAATATTTAGAGGTTGAAAACAGCATCTTTTAGTTAAAAGCATCTATTTCTCTTGTAGAGAATCTAAGGTGTATTCCAAGAACAAATATCAGAAGGATATATATATCAAGGTCCAGGATATTTTAACCTCCTTCTGGCCTCCATGGATGCTTTCATCTACATGGTACACTCAGAAACAAGGAGGCTCTTGTAAATCACCTAAATAAAAAATAAAAGTTTAGAATATAAGTAATAATTAAAGTCTTAATCTTATCTTCAAAAATAATACCATGTCTAATAAAAAAAAAAGAAAAGCAGAATGACTGTTAAATAAATGATTAGTAAAAGTGAAGAAACCAAAATGCACTTAATGGAAATTTTTAATATTATTAATGAGATTAACAGAAATATGATTTAGAAAGCTGAATTTAAACATCATTTAATACAAACAAATGCTAGCAGGAAAACCACATGTAGAAAGATAACAACCTGAAGATCATTTTTCCAGAAGAAATAATAACATAATTCCATAAAAAGAACAATGACGAAGAAATTAAATTTTGAAAATTACACAAAAGAAAGTTTGAGCAAAAGTGTTGCCTTCATAATTTATATTCCATATTTGATATCTGCATCTTAGGGAAATGTCTTGTTTTTATTTTTTAGTGGAATAGATAATCTCAGTTAAAATAATAAAAATCATAATTTTGAAGTTCAATTATGATTTTTATATATTATATATAATTATATATGTATTTTATGGTCTTTACCTTTGTCCTGTTTGCTACTGTTTGAGTGATTTTGTATTGTTCTTCATAATAAACAGGCATGTTTGGTCAAAGAGACAAAATGTAGTTCCATACATGGGGCCTTTTGTGTTATATTTTCATTTTAGTAAAATCTGTGTATAAGTGTTTGCAGTCAGGATCATTTGGTTGACTGAATATCATAGAGCATTTTTTTAAGTCTAAACTTCAAAGCTGTTCCTAAATGTTATCCAAATAAAGTAAAATGCAGTAGTAAGAGAGGTGGGCAGATGATTATTTGCACTGTGTTATATTTCCCATAACAAAGGGTTGGGCCATCAATGGAAGGAACCAAAGGCATTTTCTGTATTCTGTACTCCCTTATTTTAATGGATATTTTGAGTTTTTGTTTACTTAGTAATATTAGGGAAATATTCAACTATGCCTAGAAAAAAAATAGCATCATGTAATGTCAGAAGGAAAATAATCTCATTTCAACCAAATTAAAGTTTATTTTAGAAAGAATGAAACTTCTTTTAGGGGAATAAATAAAACTAACAGAGACAAATAGAATTTTTAAAAAATATACATATCTTCTGGTTGGTTTTATTTTTCAATTTTATATTTCCCCTGACATTGGGAAACAAACAAACAAACAAAAACAAAGCAGAGACATACAGATGTCTCCTGTTTTCCCTACATTCTGCAAGAAACTTTAATTTTCACACCACGAGACAATTGATTAGTGCATATACTTTAATTTGCATCTAGGGTCAATATGTGTAATGAGGAAAGGCTGTGTGGAAAGAAGAATGTTCTATAGCATTAGACACAACAATGCAGCTTTAACTGTGCTGAATTGATTTAAATCTCTGTAGAGAAGAGCTATCTAGGTGAAAAACAAGAGGGTTTGAACAAAATGGCTTCTACGTTCCTCTTTGGTGCCCACCAGAACTTGCTCATAATCCTTTTGGTGTAGACACCCCATATCTTGGTTGAAAGATAAACACAAATCAGTCTGGATAGGAGCTGCAATCTCCATCTCTGCTAATTTGCTTTTCTAGAGTTGGAAGGTGCCTCTCAAGGCTGCTGGGATGGAAGAGGCATACTTGGGTTTATGCAGATAAGCCATCTTGGAACAACGATAAAAACTTCCTCGGCAAGCTGTGCTCATTGGTGAAATATTGCACTATGGCTATAGGAATACCCATCTCTGACTAGATCTGAGGTATGTTCTCTAGGAGGAATGTCTTATTCAGTACTGTCTACTTGGCCTAAACCTGTGGCTGATGAAATGTTTGCTTCTTGGTTGAAACTCAATACTGCTGTTTTGCTAAACTGATAGGGTATCAAGATGTCTTACAAACATACATATTTATGATCAGAGGAAAGTGCTGCTTCTCTCATATTGAACCAGAGAAACTTCTTTCTGAAATGAATTATGATAACTGCCAAGTTGCATAGGACTGAGCCTGTCACTAGGTAATCATGGCTTGGGAAGCATCTCATGGGAACCTTAATTCCTTGTGAAATATTTAATTCTGATGAATTCAAGGGGTGTGGAAACCTTTGTCTTCAGTTGTATAATCACTGATAAGCCCTCCAGAGTCCAGTGGATAATTTCAATCCATGTTCACATGGATGACACTGTTTAACAATCAATGGGTCATAAATAAAAATACATGAATGAGATAAAGGGACTCTAAAGATAAAATGAAGTAATAGGGATGGTAAGGGTAGAAGAGAGAGTGTCAGTGACAATAACAGAATGAATGAATTATACTGATATATGAAATTTACAAGGAAAAAAAATCAATAAAAGGTACTCAAAATTCCTTGTCAGTTCCAAATTTCTCATGTGAAAATTCAAAGTTACATAAATTTTTGCATTAATTGTTTTCCAGATTATTATTATTATTTTTTTTTGGCTATGGTGTACGGTCTCAAACTTGCAATCCTCCTGCCCCAGTCTTCTCAGTGTTTAAACTATAGTTATGAGGTCCCACGTTGTACCATTTATTTTTGAAACAAGCAAAATGATATTGCAATGCAACTACAATATTATCAGGAAATTCAAATCAGAATTCTTAGATGTGATAAAGTTTTTTAGTTCATGACCCATATCCAAATTTCATCAACATAACTGAGTTTAGGTTGGCTTATCTTTCTTGTCAATTATTAGGTGGTATACTTTAGTTGTCTGCTCCTACAATAAAATACTATGAACTAGGTAGCTTATAGAAGAAAGCATGTTCCACTTTGGCTTCTATTTTGGCTCCAGGTAGCTTATTGAAATAAGAGTTTGTTTTGGCTCCAGGTTCCAGAGGGAAAAGTGTCCATCATGGCAGGTAGCATGGCAGCAAATGGACAACATAAGGCAGGAGGCAGATTTGTAGTGTTCATCTCTTTTCTCACAAGCACAAAGCAGAGGGAGAGTAAGTTGGATGAAGGGCGGGTTGTTTACTCTCTAAGCTTTCCTACAGTCTTACTTGATCTAGCAAGACTGAAGCTTCTAAAACATTGCTGAATGTTCAAGTAGCTGAGTCATTGTGGGACATTTTTCATTTTTCAAAGTAGCATGACAATCTAACCCAGCATAACATATTCATTTCATTTTAGTACACTTTTTGGCTTCCTTTCACGTGAAGGTTCTCTCTGTCTTTGTACCATAACATGGCACATTTGTGTCTGTAGTAAGTCATTATTTTAACCTCTCCCTCTTGATGTTTTGTTCTCTCCTTCTTGCACAATTGTCCAACCCTTTTAACATATTTTAAGAAACATAAAATTATCCTGATTAGTCTTTGTAGGCATCAGGTCTCTTTGACTTTTGGTCATGGTGGTCTGTCAAGGTTTCTATATTACAAGGTACCTAATTTTCCTGTTGTAGTTAAAAAAAATACTTTCAGATAAATTATATCACTTGTTGATAAATTTCTTACACCAATGGTAATCAATTATTCAGTTATTTTCCATTTTAATGAATGTTTCATTTGCTTATATTAATGTCAAGTTAAAATGTCATATTTTATTTGAAGTACTTTATCATTAATTTTGATATATTAAGTTTGAATTATCTTTTATCGCTGAAAGCCTCATAAACTGATATTTGTGTCATCTCAACTTAAACACAACATTGCTGTTAAGCATCTCTCTACTTTTTGGCAAAAAGATATTTTAGACTTATCTCAGGTTGTGTAAATTAGGCTTTGAAATCAATAAATTTCCCAGGAGCATGGTCCTTCAATTACATAATTGTACTTAAATGGCAAGGCGTGATCTCCTTTGGTCAAGGCTGTTTCTTGGATATCAGAAGCATTTACTCTAATTTATTAAATGCCAAACTATAAACATAAAATGTGGGATGATTCTTCCTTTCCTAATATTCCATATATGCAAGCCTTTTCTTCAAAATTGGGATTTAGCACTCTTACTTATCTCATATGCTTAGAAAACTGGTGTTCTAAAACTTTTCTGTTACTTAATTTTCTGTTAACAGTTTCTGATGTTATTAAGAAGCAGTGGTGGCGCACGCCTTTAATCCCAGCACTCGGGAGACAGAGCCAGGCGGATATTTGTGAGTTCGAGCCAGCCTGGTCTACAGAGCAAGATCCAGGAGAGGCACAAAACTACACAGTGAAACCCTGTCTCAAAAAAACCAAAAAAAAAAAAAAAAGAAAAGGAATATGATTTAACTTTTCTAAAAATGTATGGTGTTTTCAATGCTCTAACGTAAGTGCGGATCATGGAAACATTCTAAAATATTTATTCAGTTTATTCAAATAGCTTGATTGGTGAAGGTTTTATTTTAGATATGATATCAAGGTTGAATTTCTCAATTCACATGCTTTTGATATAAAGTTTTTTTTTAAAAAAATATACTGTAAGGTATATTTATCATCTTCTTGGAACCACAGAACCTTCTTAAAGTCAAAGGTGAGGTGTCCTTTACATCAAAGAATTCTCTAATTCTCTAATAATCTGTAGACACATATTAAGTTCTTATGGTAATGGTCTCTAGGTAGTTTGAGATCAATCCGATAAGAGTTCCTGCATTTTAGTTATGAGTTTCATCTATTATATACCCAGGGTTTAGGCAATCTCTCTGACTTGGCTACAATCCTAATCCTCATACAATCATTTTTTCCCTTTGATAATTTGGTATATTGGTTCAGAAAACACAGGTAAATATGTTTAATTTACTGATTCTTATATAAACAGTGCCATACAGAATAAAACTGTAACAATGTACATAGATACCTGGGAAGGTCCTGAGCACAGGGCTTTCTATCCAGTACAATTGGAATGTGCTATTCTTCCAACATGTGTTTTAATTCACCAGATGAATATTCTCTGAGCCAAATATGCTAGAAATGTATTGCCATGATGTATATTTAAACTAAGATTCTACAGGAGCTCCCATGGGGAAGCAGATTGGAGAAGAAATTTTGACCTAGTCATCAAAGCTTGGTTGTTTGAAACAACCAGGCATAATCCTTAAGATATATAGGAGCTCATTAAGTGTCATTTAATGAGTGTGTCATGAAAATGCCATTGGTTGTATAATTGAGTATTAGTGTGTAATTTAACATCCTGTCCTGTTCTTTCTATAGACCATGAAAGTGGGTTTAGAAGTTCCAAACTCTATATGGTTAGTTCCTTTGGCAACCAACTCCCTTCCTCAAAGTATCTACAGCCTCACAAAAAATTCTCAAATGTATATAAATATAACTATGATTAAAAGAATTAATTTATTATGAATCATGAATTATGATCCTCTCTGACCCTATAGCTCAATAAACTACAAGGATTTCAGGAGCTCTGCATCAGTAACTAGAGGCAAAAAAACAAATAAATATTTCTTATTTTATCAAAATATGATGTATATAGTCTTTCTACACACATATGGAATTTATTAACTTTAATATTTATTATAGTTTTACATTTAACAATTGATTATTCTTAATCATTGAATTCATTTTTCTATTGATTTTATTCCACATCATATAAAACTGAGTGATTATAGAAAATAGAGCTACTCATGGAGTTCTAATATCACAACAAATGTTCAATGACTAAATCATTTCAATACTATGGAGATATCAGAATGATTAAGAATTTATATGCCTTTCATTATCTATGCTTTCTATATCCATGACAACTTTCATTATTCTAGATTATTGTTTTGTATTTTTATCTACATTTAAAGGAATATTTAGAAATCAATATATTTCAAAAAGTTTTGGAATTATGATGTTATTGCTTTTAATATATAAGTTAATATGGTGAGAAGTCATTTATTGACACTATCATGCACTTTAAATTTTGACCCAGTGTAGTGATATTTTATTTCTGCTGAAATGTTGTGATATTTTATTTGTGCTTTAATAAATAAAGCTTGCCTGGAGATCAGAGGAAATAGCCAAGCCATTTTAAGTAAACAAAGAAGTTGTGCAAAGGTAGCACATGCCACTAATCTTAACACTTAGCAGTCTGTATCTCTGTGTGTTCAAGGCCACACTAGAAACAGAGCTAGGTGGGGCGACACATGCCTTAATTCCAATACTAGTTAAGCATAAAGGTCTGGAGGTCTATACAGACAGGTAGGTCTAGAAAGTGACAGAGCTGTGTAGGAAGAGGAAGTGATGTAGCTAGACAGAGAGAAAATCAGATGGCAGAACAGTGTGGGTAGACAGGAAGTAACTGGCATTTGGAAGCTCCAGCATTGGTGAGGTAAGGTTATCTGGTGGCTTTTCCTATTTCCCTGACTTCTCTCTAAGGCTTTCGCCAGCTATATTTGGCTCTGTGTTTTTTTATTTAATAAGACCATTTAGAAATTCATCTTCAACCTGCTGTCTTAGTTAGGATTTCTATTGCTGTGAAGAAACACCACAACCACAGAAATTCTTATAAAGGAAAACATTTAATGGAGTAGTCTACAGTTTCAGAAGTTTAGTCCATTATCATTATGGTGGGACACAGTGTCATACACAGACAGTATGCTGTAGCTGATAGTTCTACATTTTGATTAGCAGACAACAGGAAGTAAATGGAGACACTGAGTATTGTTTGAGCATATATGAGAACTCAAAGCCTGCCTCCACAGTGACATACTTCCTCCAACAAAGCCACACCCTATTAGTTCCACTCCCAATGAGCTCATGGAAGCCAATTACATTCAAACTACCACACATATATTTCTTCTTATTATATATTGCATATATACTTTATAACACATTTTCTTAAACAGTTGACCATATTTATAGTACTTACTTCAAAGTTCCTCTCTTCCAATATGAAACTCTGCTTTTTCCCTTACTTTCTTTACACTGTTTTCCTTCTTGTTTGAGATCGTATTTTTATACATTTCCACTAACACTAATTTCCATTTGTATTGTATATTTTGTAAGTCTTAAACTTTCTGATAAAGTTCTTTTTCTACATGAAGGATTTAATTCACTCATATCTCAGATTCATCTCTGAGATATTTATTATAATGAAGAATAGGTATGTCTTATAAGTATGTCCCAGGACCCAACATGCTGGAGATTCTGGATTCTGTCAAGCTGATAAGATAAAGTATCACAGTTATTATTTTTCCTTCTTCTTTCTAGAAGTCTTATGAATTTAATGTTTTTAAGATTTCTTAATATAGATCTGAAATTAGGATTTTATTAGTATTTATGAGGCAAGGCTTTGTATCATGTAACTGGTTTCTCAGTATGTGTAGCTAATAATACTTACTCATTGGAAAATTCTCTATGGCCCAGATTTGAAGTGATGTTTTGCAGTCCTGGTTTGACTCAGGAATCACTAGTTGCAGTTTTAGGCTTAAACATCTACAGTCCTGTCTAGTGTAGGCTGTGCTACATTTCTATAAGTTTCCTGTATAGAACCCTTCTTGGTGAAAATTTACCTTTCCCCACATTACAATTTCAGTTTCTTGCCTTCATGATAATCATAGATTCAGTCTCATGACACTTCTTTTTTCCCTTCTGGTATTCCTTCCCAGAAGAAAACCATGGCAGTCTTATCTCACTTTGTGTTATTTTTCTCAAGAATGAACTCAGTATTGAGATGACAGTTATACAATAACTAAAAACTCTTGCTGTGAATAAAATATCCTGACTTAAGCAATTTAATGGAGTTTTGTTTGTTTGTTTTTGTTTGTTTGGATCATAGTTCAAAGGCACTGTCAGTCATAATGGGCAAGTAAAAGTGGCAGGAGTTTGTAGCAACTGGAAACATTGTGTCTATAGTCAGGATGCAGAGAGGAATAAATATGTACGTTATGCTCATCTTCCCTATCCCCCATGGTGGGGAGGTGGTCCAACTTCAATTGATGTAATCAAGATAATCTCTTATAAGTATATACCAAGATCCATCACTCTGGGGATTCTCAGCTCGGGAAGCTTATAGTTAACACTAAGCATCACAATTCTTTACACTTCTGCTTCCCTAAAGTCTTGATGAATCAGTACACCCTTACAACCAAATGACTTCTGGAAGGACAAATAGGCTAGAATTATTTCCGGTTTATGTAAACCTCTTCATGAGCAGCGAGACTGATAAAAATTTTCATCATTTAAAACATGTTACTGTTCGTGTACAAATATACAAATGAAACCCTATAGTAAAAAAAAGTCCCTTTATAATTATTCAAAATGTATTTTTTTTAACAAATAACATTCTATCTAAAAAATCAGAATATCATTCTAATTCACTGTTAGGACACAACAGCAAGCAAAGGGATTACACTCATAACCATGGTGTATATCATGAAACATTGATATTATTAATAAAAATAATAATACTTGGAAATATTTTGGGAATCATTGCTATAATCGAGACTATTCCTGAGAATAGTTGCTGTAAATTGAGAGGGAAAATAAACAGCTTCACATGAAGTCTTCCCTTTTCTTCTATCCCTTTCTCTTCCTCAACTAGGAATTGATTTTGCTTATGTTTTCTACAGAAAGGTATTGGCAAAACTTAATAGCAACACTGACACTGACCTGTTATTAAATTAATACCTCTGTTTTGGAATAGAATGTTTGTTCAACTAAGTAAATATGTGTTATACTTGTTCCTGTTGCAGAATAATTGTTTCACTATGTAAAGATGCATAGCATTTGTGTATGCTACATTTTTTAGCTATGTAAAGGAGTGTTGCTTTTGTTTATATCACATTTGTTTAACTATGTAAGGATGTGCTTCTGCTTCACATTGCCTGCCTAAGGCACCTGATTGGTCTAATAAAAAGCTGAACAGCCAACTGCCAGGTAGTAGAGGAATAGGTGGGAACAGTGGGCAGAGAGAAAAAATTGGAAGAATCTAGGCTCAAGAGACAACTAGGGAGAAAGAGAGGGAGATAC
Organism: Onychomys torridus; assembly: GCF_903995425.1. Taxonomy (NCBI): domain Eukaryota; kingdom Metazoa; phylum Chordata; class Mammalia; order Rodentia; family Cricetidae; genus Onychomys; species Onychomys torridus. The sequence continues at coordinate 32,574,079 of NC_050454.1, forward strand.
CCAGGGCCAGGTAGCCAGGCAGCCACCAGCCAGCCTGACATGTAAGAAGCAGGAAAATAGGACATACAGAATGAAAGAAAGGTAAAAAGCCCTGAGCCAAAATGTATATGAAGAAAAAAAAAAGATTAAATTAAGTAACAAGAGCTACTAACAAGCCTAAACTAAGGCTAAATTTTTACAATCAATTATATGTCCCCATGTCATGATTTGTGGGCTGGCAATACAAGAAATCCTGCTACAAACATCAGGAAGGGGTCCTCTGTGTTTTGTTGACATCCACGAATGTTTTAATTAATTGGGGTAATTGTTTAGATCATCTTACTTATGTAGTTTTAAAACTCTTACTTGTTCACACATTGTGAGTTAATTGCTAAGGGTACACTGCCCTAGAAGTAGTGGTAGGTGGTTTGTAGGTAATTTTGTTATAATAAATTTATAAAAAGTAGTAAAATGGTAGATGGTGTGCTTGTGTTGGGGAGATGCACAACAGTAACATCAGTCTACTTTTGAGTCTCACTTTTGTAAATGAATAAGACTCCTTTAGAGCAGCCTGTCTGGATTGCTTATGGGTGAGCCACATCTATTCAAATGTATAGATTGAATTTGCTGTTTTCAGTTACAGATGTCAACAATATATTTCTAAATCTCTTGTCATGCATTTTTATTAATTGTCTTTTAAGATTTGTATGCATTATTTTTCTCTAAATTCTGAATCATATTCCATCATTGGAAAATATAGTAAATAAAAAATTAAGATTATATAGTATGAATTTTCTTACTTTTCCTTATAATTAATTTTGGGTAGAGATATAGCAATATGAGTGGGTAGTTAAATTATTCTCAAGCAGCATTAAAAAAAAGATATATCCTCAAATGATCACATGGAATATTTTCAAAACACCTGTAAAAGAAGAAATAAGACATGATAAGGATAGTCTAAAAAAAGTTAAAGAGAAGATAAAATAGTCTAAAATGATAATGATTAATTCATGAAATAAGAGGTTTGAAGCTGGTTTCTCCTGCCTAAACTCTAAGAAAATGTCACCCACTTCAGTAAGCAATATTTATTCAGGGAATGTGTGTTCATTCACTGATTTCTTTGGTGTTATTCCCTGGTAATGTTTGACTCTACCATGTTGTGGTGGTTTTCAAAATTTCTTCCAATATCATTGGTTAATTCCTGCCTACATTCTTATTCTCTAGGCATTTGTACATTAATATCCCATAGAAGTCAATAAATTGAGTTTTTTTTTTTTAATGAAATGTGCTTAGGTTCACACATAGACTAAGGTATCATAAAAGCAATAACATTTATACTGGTAATTCTTATGAAGTAAAACTTTTTGTTTTATTATAATAAAAACTAATTATTAACAGCAGATATTCAATTTATAAAATGAAATAGTATGAAGATATAAAGATGTCATAACTCCCCTAGCTATTTTGAAGACACTAATATTTTAATTTGCAGATATACACACACATGCATTCATTTATATATATGTATACACAAACACATTCATAAATCTGGAGGTATGTTTGAAAGAACAGAAAAGATGCAAAGATGTAAGAATTAGAGAATGCTTCTGCTTAATTCATGACCCACTACTCATTGTTCAATGCACACCCAATCTTGTATTTATTATCTAAATAGATTTTTTAATTCAAGACATTTATCAAATAGTCATGAATGTGTGAATGAATGGAAATGTGTCATTTATTAAGAAAAAAAATGCAGTGATTAAGGGTAAGAAAGTGTGAGCATCAAAGTAGAAATAAAGACAAACTACCTCTGAAATAAATCTAACCAGAGAATATTCTGATTAAGTCATTATGATGTATGGCCAGATTTGTTCCATTCCAGTTGTCATAAGCATGCAGCTTCATAAACACATAATATTTTCCTTAGTTTTAAATTATATATATATATATAATTATATATGTGTGTGTGTGTGTGTGTGTGTGTGTGTGTGTGGTGTGTGTGTGTGTGTGTGTGTGTGTGTGTGTGTGTGTGATCATAAATATTGATAACTGATGAACTCAGATGTTCAAAAAGTGTTTGGGCAATAGTTTGATAAATGAGTCAGTCAATGTCAAAAGTGACTTCTAAGTAAGGTGATATGATTTGATGTCAGTTGTAAAAGGATGAAGAATGACAAATATTAGTTTATTTATTCAGAATCCCTCAGATTTTTGTAAACAAACTAAAAAAATATGTATTTTTAGGTAAATGATTTTGAGATTTAATATGGTAAATAAAGTGTTTTCCTGGGCAGTAAAAATGCTGTATTGACTTTGAGCATCTAATTTTAATTAACCATCTTATTATAGATTTAACAAACTGGGATCCATTATGTTTTAGCTAAAAATTGGCTAAACATATGTAATAATTAAATTAAATAGAGAACATCCAAGTCACCTACACAAATATATATTAAAATATCATCTGAATCCAATTCAAAATATTAAATAATTAAATGTCTGAAATTGCACTATTAAATATTTATGGTTTTATAATGTTTTATACTGAGACAAGAGACAGCCCTAAGTAATGGCTAAGTATTATTGAAAAGCTATTCCTGCCACCTAAGTTGTAAAACACATTATAGTCAATAAAAATATTTCTCTAATTCATGATTTCAATATTTAAAGGATTGTCAGGAAGTACACAAGTAACTAGAACAATATGATTTTGACAGAAGGGTCCATATCAATAATTACTTTTCAAATGCATAAATGAATAAAACAGAATTAAAAATTTGAAATTTCACTTTGAATGAGGAAAGTTTCATTGATTATAATCTTGAAATACAGCAAAAGCCACATGACTGATTGAGAGGTGTTGATCCATTACATTTGCAAACAGTTGGTTATTTTAAGTTGTAGCAGTTTTTGGAATATAATGTAAAATGTAATGAAATCCTATTTCCAAAGTTATCCTTTTTGTGATCAAATTGAAGAGAACTATATTATAAACACAAACTCAGAGTGATATAAAATTCATCTATACTAATTCACATTACAACAGAAATGCAAGGTGAGAAAATAATAATAACTGAGTGAAGTTAAAGGTCAAGGAAAAATATTCTCTGAAAGTATTATGTAAGTTCCTCCACTATCTAGAAATGTCACTAGTGCTCATGCTTACTTTCTGCATAGGTGTAAAATACAATTGCATGAATATACAAATTGCATAAAACAATAAGTAGAAAATACAATCTAACATGCCATAAAATCAGATAAATAGAAAAAACAAATGTAAATTATAGCACTTCAATGTTAAGCAGAAGGTCTTTCAACCACACAAAGTTTTAAATTATATTCATTAAGCATAAATAAATATATGTATAAAATATATATAATATACTACACATGAGAGAACATAATTTTGTCCCTCACAGGTATCCCATATTCTCAATATATAGCAAATAAATATCATGTAGAGATAGTGTTTTTCTTTATTCTTTCTTCCTGCCTTCCTCATTTTTTTCATCAATTTTGTTTGTTTGAGACAGGATCTCATACATTACAGTCTGACTCAGACCACAGCTTAGGATGGTGTTGAACTCTAATCCTCCTGCTCAGACTCTCCTGGGCTGAGATTGCAGATATTTGCCACTGGCTCCAGTTTTATGTGTTGCTGGGAATCAAAAAGAGACATCATACAGGCAAAGTAATCACTCTGGTAACTAAGCCATACCCCCAGGCATTGACATTTGAAATTTAACTTTAAGAAATGATATTATGTGATAAGAAATCATATTAAATTGATAAGATTCCATTTGATACCAAAAAAAAGGTTACTCTTAAGTTTCTTGGAAGATTTTATAGTAACAAAAAAGGCTCAAGATTTTTTCATACCATGGAATCTTTAAAAAGACAAGCATTGCATATCTAGTTTGATCTAAAGCTCTAAGTTATGCAAAATGTGGTTTAAGAATATTTTTAAAATTTGCCAAAAACAAGAGGTGAATTCTTAATTATTATATATCAGAGCTCAAAATTCTTATTAGTAAGTCAACCATGCCTTTGCATAATGTGATACTTCAAGAGTTTCCATAGCTATGCTAAAATACAATGACCAATGTTAACATGGAATAGTAAGAATTTTTTCAGCTTTTATGTCTTGATCACAGTCTATCATGAAAGAAGTCAGGAAAGGCACCTGGAGACAGGAGCTTATTGATGCAAACATCATGGAGGAGTGCTATCTTGTTTTCCATGGCTTGATCACCCTGTTTGCTTCTTATGTCATTCAGGATGACTTGCAGAGATGTGGCATTTCCCACTGTGAGGTGGGCCCTCCCTAATCAATCATACATTAATAAAATGCCTCAAACAGTTATCTAGAGGCCACATGGTAGGATCATTTATTCAATTGAGGTTCTCTTTCCCAAAGTGACTCTAGTATGTGTCAAGTTGACATAATCCTAACCAGCACAATTGACTCTCTCTAGATTTCACACACAAACACATGAATTTTCAACTAGAACTTTTAATTTTTCATTTATCATCAAGATGGCATGTTGATATCACAAAATAAATATTGTAAGTTTTAAAAGTCCTGTAGTCTTTAAAAATTCAAACATTTTAGAAGTTTTGTTCCATTAAATATCCAAATCCTCTTTAAAAAAAAAAAAAACCTGAATTCTCTTAAACTTCAAAGCATCTGTAGAATTTCTAAATGTCTTTACAATTAACCCTCTCAACCATGGGTTCCTGTAACATGAAAAATAAGTTAAACATTTTCTTTCTCCAAGAAGGAAGAACCAGGACACTAAGTGAGCCAGTGTGGGATTAGGGAGAAACCTGGAGCAATGGAAATCCCGAGGATATTGCTGGATCCTAGCAGGTGAGAAGGCATGGTGTCAATGGCACAGACACTGGGAGTCAGTTGAAGGCAAACAACAAACTCATTTATTTAATCACAGGGAAGACCTTATATACCCTCCTCCCAGAACCCAGTCGTGTCACAGTCTGATGGCATTGCATGGTCATCCCTCATTGGCTGGTCATGATCAGGAACTCTGACAGTGACTAGGAATTCTGACAGCACCTGTTGCTAGGCCTGCAGGCAGACTCCTGGTTTGCTCATAAGAAGTACATTATGTGCATGCCTTAGCAACTGGTCTGAGACAATTTCCTCAAACCTATGGGCCTGACCTACTACATGAACCCACAAGGATATCCCCAGTTAAGACTCCTAGCAATGATGTAGAGGGTGCCTGAACTAGCCTTACCTTGTACTCTGATTGGTGACTATCCTAATTGGCATAATAGAACCTAAATCCAGTGACTGATGGAAGCACATGCAGATACTCACAGCCAAGTGCTTGGCTGAACTGGAGTTCAGTTGAAAAGAGGGAGGAGGGACTATAGTAGCAAAAGGGGGCAAGGTCAAGATCATGATAGGAAAAATGACAGAGACTGCTGTGGATATCACTCTGTATAAATAAAATGCTGATTGGCCAGTAGCCAGGCAGGAAGTATAGGCGAGACAAGAAGAAAGAAAATTCTGGGAAGTGAAAGGCAGAGAGAGAGAGAGACACAGCCAGCCACCGCCATGACAAGAAAGAAATAAGGTACTGGTAAGCCATGAGCCACATGACAAAGTATAGATTAATAGAAATGGGCTAAATATAAGAGTAAGAGCTAGACAATGATAGGCCTGAGCTAATGGCCAAGCAGTTTAAATAATACAAATGTCTGTGTGTTTATTTTACAAATGGGTTGTTGGACTAACAGGGCTTGGTGGCACCTGGAGAGAAGCTCTCCAACTACAAGAGACAGCTGATCCAAGCTAGTAGTAGCGCACAGACTCTGGACTGACAGCTGGGGAGTCTGAATGGAACCAAACTAGGCCCTCTGAATGTAGGTGACAGTTATGTGGTTTGATCTGTTTGTAGGGCCCCTAGCAATTGGACCAGGATCTATATTGGGTATATGAGCTGGCTTTTTAGAGTCGATTCCCTATGGTGGAATGCCTTACTCAGCCTTGAGGTAGGAACAAGGGGCTTAGTCCTGCCCCAATTTGGTATGCCAGTCTGAGTTGTCTACTCAAGGCAGGCTTTATCCCCTATGAGGAGTGAATGGGGGGTTGGATGGGGAAAGGTGAGGGAAAACAGTGGTTGGTATGTAAAATGAAAAAATAATTTTAAATAAAAGAAGAAGAACCAACCAGGACACAGTTATTATCAAATCAAAGCAAAGACAAACTTCAACAGTGCAGAGTTCATGGGTTAACTTCTGGGATGCTCTCATTATTTCCCTAGGCTGTACTCTTCTGTCCTACCATCCACAATTGCTCAGCTCCACGGCTGCTGCTGATATTGATGGCATCCTATGTCAATTTCAATTTTAAATGCTGGAGTCTCTTGCTGAAACTGTGTTTACCTTTAGCAATTGACTCACTTTGGTTTTAATAAGGGATTATATGCCTGCAACATGGTACCAAATCTCAGCTTTTCTCCACACATGACTCCTTCATTCCTAGTTTTTCTATTACAATTGAAGCTACACCTTCACCAATGAGCTCTCTTCAGGGACTCCAGCATTGCTCCACAATACTAACCAAGTCTCTGATGGTATATGTGACTCCTCCATGCCTTCAAAAGCAGAAACACCTGGGTGATTCTACCTATTAGGCACAATCTTGCCACAATTTTAATATACCTTCTTTGTTCAGATTCTGAAGAAACACTTTCCAGAAGATTCTGTCTCATGATAATTTCTTGTTAATCACTGCGAGTTTCTTGGCTTCAGTTAAACAATATCATTTGTCCAAGTAGAGCAGAAGATTCCCTTTAATGGGGTTCTTCTCTTAGTAATCATGGAAATTTCTTTAGGCCCAGCTGATTAGAACCACAGATTATTTTTATGTGTGTTTATAATTCTGTTTATATTTTAATTTTATATACTATGTTTTGATTATGTAGATATCTGTTAAGTCCATGTAGTTTCTAACATCCAGTATTATTATTATCTAGTATTATAATTATCCAGTATTATTATGTGTAATTTTTGTCAGGAGGGCCTGTAAATTGGAGAGAGTTGGGTATTAAAGTCTCCCACTATCCATCCCCTCCACAAATTCCTTCTTAATATATCTGATCTTCTTTACCCATTCATTTTCAAGCTCTCCCTCTCTACACAAAAACTCCTAAATAAACAAAAACACCCAAATCAAAACTAACAAAAGTCTGTAAGATGGAAAATACAAAAAAAAAAAAAAAAAAAAAAAAAAACTCAAAAAACAAAAAACAAAAAACCAAACCCAACAGATTCTTAATTCAAAATATAAAACAGTGGCCAGATGTGGTAGCACATGCCTTTAAATCAGGACTGTGCAAGATGCGGTAGGTAGATATCTGTGAGTTTGAGACCAGCCTAGTTCAAATACCAAGCACCAAGCTCCAGGACAGGCAGGACTACGTTGAGAGACACTGTTCTTCACCCTCTCTGATGTTGAAGATATAGGTGCATCAGTCAAAGATAATGTTAAATCTAAATATTTCTGAAAGAACAAAATCCAGGAAATATGGGACACTATGAAAAGACCAAACCTAAGAATAATAAGAATTGAGAAGAATAGAGGAAGAAGATTTACAGCTCAAAGACTGAGAAAATGATTTCAACAAAAGCATAGAAGAAAAATTTTCCTAACCTAATGAAAAAAAATGCCTATAAAAGTACAAGAAACACACAGAACACCACATAGATTTGAGGAGAAATGAAATTTCCCTTGCTACATAATAATCAAAACACTAAACATTCAGAACAAATAAAGAATATTAAAAACTGCAAGGAAAGGGGGCCAAGTAACATATAAAGGCAGGCCTATTAGAATTGTACCTGGTTTCTCAATGGAGACCCTAATGGCCAGAAAGGTTTGAACAGATGTTCTGAAGATTCTAAGAGACCACAGATGCCAGCCCAGAATACTGTGCCCAGCAAAGTTTTCAATCACCATAGATGAGGAATATAAGATTCCATGTTAAAGTAAAATTTAAATAACATTTATATATAAATCCAGCACTGCAAAAAGTGGTAGAAGAAAATCTCCAACATAAGAAGGTTAACCACACCCATGAAAACATGGAAATAATCTCACATCAGCAAAACTGAAAGAAGGAAAACACACACTTGCACACATACACACCCACAGCCTGCCACTACTTCTACCACTACCAGTACTAACAACAATAGCAACAACAAGAGAACAAAAATAACAGGAATCTCCAGTCATTGATCATTGATATCTCTCAATATTAATGGTTTTAATTCCCAAGTAAAAACATATAGACTAACAAAATGAACATGAAAACAGGATCCAGCCAGTTGGTGGTGGCTCACGCTTGTAATCCCAGCACTCTGGAGGCAGAGGCAGGTGGATCTCTGTGAGTTTGAGGCCAGCCTGGTCTACAAAGCGAGTTCCAGGACAGCCTCAAGAGCTACAGAGAAACCCTGTCTCGGAAAAACAAAAATAAAAAACAAACAACAAAAACAACAATAACAACAACAACAACAACAACAACAAAGAGGATCCATAATTCTGCTGAATCCCAGAAACACACCTCAACAACAAGGACTGACATTAACTCAGGGTCCAATTTGTAGAAAGATACAACAAACAAATAAACCTTTTAAAAAAGCTAGTATAGCCATTTTAACATCTATCAAAATAAACTTCAAAGCATAACTAATTAAATGAGTTCAGGAAGGACATTACATACTCAACCAAGAAAGATCTACCAAGACTCCATTTCAGTTCTTAACATCTATACCACAAACTAAGGGGTACCAAAGTTTATAAAAGAAACACTACCACAGTTTCAATCACACATTGACCTTCACATACAGATAGTGAGAGATTTCAATACCCAACTCTCTCCAATAGACAGGCCTTCCTGACAAAAATTAAACAGAGAAATACTGGATGTTAGAAACCACATGGGCCTAACAGAACTTTTTGCCCTAAAATAAAACAATGAATATTTTTTTCAGTAAATCATAGAACTTTCTCCAAAATTGGCCACATACTCAGACACAATGCAAGTCTCAACAAACACAAGGAAATTGAAACAATTTACTGCATCCTGTCAGACCACCATGGATTAAAGCTGGGTATCAACAAAAATAAAACAACAGAAAGCTTACAGACTCATGGAAACTGAACAACTACAAATTGAGTAGAAATTAGATGACAAATGGGTCAAGACAGAAATAAATAAAGAAATTAAAGACTTTCTAGAATTCAATGACAATTAATTCATAGAGTACCAAAATTTACTAGACACAATGATAGTGGTACTAAGAGGAAAGTTGAGAGTAATAAGTGCCTAAATTTAAAAAAAAAAAAAGTGAAGCTCTCATGCAAGCACCTTAATAGCACACCTAAAGTCTCCAGAAGAAAAATAAGTGAGCCTCTCCAGGAGGAGTAGATAACAAGAAATAATCTAACTGAGGGCAGAAATCAATAAGACAGAAACAAACAAACAAAAAAATCAATGAAGCAAAAAGAGTTGGTTCTTTGAGGAAATAAACAAGATAGATAAGTCCTTACTCAAACTAACTAAAGGACTGAGAGAGAATATTAAAATTAAGAAAATCAGAAACAAAAAGGGAGGGCATAACAAGAGACACCAAGGATATACAAAGAATCATAAGGACATACTTCAAAAACCTGTATTTCATCAAACTGGAAAACCTGAAAGAAATGGATAATTCTCTCAATAGGTCCTACTTACCAAAAATAAACCAATATCAGATAATCAACTTAGATAGAACTTTATCTACTTATTGTAAAGATATTTCCCATTTTTAATGTGGGATTTTTTTTTCTATTTTAAGTAGTTTCTCCCTTTAAGATACCTGGTATCTTAATTGACTTACCAAGTCTACATAGAACAGGAGAAGTCCAATGGAATTTCAAAACAGCTACTTAGCATGGTTGCAGTCCAAGATGGAGAGAGAGAGAGAGAGAGAGAGAGAGAGAGAGAGAGAGAGAGAAGAAGAAGAAGAAGAAGAAGAAGAAGAAGAAGAAGAAGAAGAAGAGGAGGAGGAGGAGGAGGAGGAGGAGGAGGAGGAGGAGGAAGAGGAGGAGGAGGAGGAGGAGGAGGAGGAGGAGGAGGAGAAGAAGAAGAAGAAGAAGAAGAAGAAGAAGAAGAAGAAGAAGAAGAAGGAGAGAGAAGAGAAGAAAAGAGAAGAGAAGAAAAGAGAAGAGAAGAAGAGAAAAGAAGAGGAATCGCCTACTACTTACCAGAAGAAGAGAAAAAAGCTAAAAGCCAAAGTCCAGCCACATGCTCCAGCTTGAGCCATTTCAGGCCTGAGATGCTCATAGCTCCATCTTCTTTAAGCTCCAGCCACAGGAGCAGAGATCTGGCAGCAAGTAGTTACGGTCAAATGCAGCTATAACACTGTGCTTGTAGGTATGACTTATGAAATAGAAGCAGGCATTAAAGTCTCTAGATAGTTTTAGCTCAAAATTATACCAGACTTTTAAAGAAGAGTGAACACCAATATTTCTCAAAGTATTCCACAAAATAGAAACAGAAGGAACATTGCCAAATTCGTATTATGAGACCATAGTTACACTGATGGGCAAACCATAAAAAGATTCACAAAAAAGGGAATTATAGACCTATGTCCCTTATGAACTTAGGTGCAAATATCCTCAATAAAATATTTGCAAAACAAAATCTAAGAACAAATCAAATGATCCATCATGATCAAGTAGGCTTCATCCTAGAGAGGAAGAGATGGTTCAATATATGAAGATCAGTAAGTGTAATCCATCATATAAACAACTGAAATAAAAACAAAACAAAATATGATAATCTCATTAGATGTAGGAAAGGATTTTGACAAAATCCAACATCACTTCATGATAAAAGTCCTGGAGAAACTAGGGATATAAATGACATAGCGAAACACAATAAAGGAAATTTACAGAAAACTATAGCCAACATCAAATTAAACTGAGAGAAACTCAAAACAATTCCATTAATTAGGAAACAAAAAGGTTGTCCACTTCTTTCATATATCCAATAGAGCACAACAAGTTTTAGCTAGAGCAATAAGACCACTAAAGGAGCTCAAAGAATACAAATTGGAAATGAAGTAGTCAAAGTATCATTATTTGCAGATGATATGAATATATATGTATATATACATATATGCATATGTACACACACACATATTATCCCTAAAAAATCAACCAGGGAACTCCCAAAGCTAAGAAACACTTTCCTCAAAGTGGTAGGGTGCAAATTAACTTAAAAAAATCAGTAGCCCTTCTATATACAAATGACAATTGGAGTGAGAAAGAAATCAGGGAAACCACACCTAGAGCAACAGCCTTAAATAAAGTACAATATCTTCAGGTAACTCTAAAAAGCCCTTGAAAGTCCTGTGTGATAAAAATGTCAAGTCTTTGAAAAAAAGAAACTGAAGAAGATATAAGCATATGGAAAGATCTCTCATGCTCCTAATTCAGTTGGATTAACATAGTGAAAATGGCCACCTAACCAAATGCAATCTATAGATTCAATGCAATCCCCATCAAAATCCCAACATGATTCTATACAAATATTGAAAGGACAATTCTCAACTCATATGGAAAAAAATCCAGAATAACTAAAACAATCCTGAACAACAGCAACAACAACAAAGAACTCCTGGAGGTGGCACCACCTCTGATTTCAATTTGTAAAACAGAGCTATAATAACAAAACCATGATGAAATTGGCATAAAACAGACATGTTGATTAATGGAATCAAATTGAAAATCCAGACATAAATCCACACAACTTTGGACACCTGATTTTTCTATAAAAATAATTCACGAATATAAAAATGGAAAAAGAAAGCATATTAGACAAGTGGTGCTTGTCTAAGATGTCAGCATGTAGAAGAATAAATATAGACCCATATCTATCACTCTACACAAAACTCAAGTCCAAATGGATTAAAGACCTCAACTTAAAACCAAACACACTACTAGACTTGATAGAAGAGAAAGTGGGGAATACCTTGAACATAAGGGCAAAGGAGAAAATTTTCTGAACTGAAAAATGATAGCACAGGAACTAACATTAAGAATTAATAAATGGGACCTCATGAAACTGTAAAGCTTCTGCAATATAAAGGACACTGTCAATCGACAAAGCAGAAGCCTACAGAATGTGAAAAAAATTTTGACTAAATCCACATCCCATAGAGGACTAATATCCAAAATATATCAAGAACTAAAAATCCTAGATATCACATAAGACATATAATCCAACTTAAAAATGTGGAACATATTTAAACAGAATTCTCAATGGATAAATTTGAGAAGGTTGAGAAACTCTTAAATAAATGTTCAACATCCTTAGGCACTAGGTAAGTGCAAACCAAAACTACTTTGATATTCCATCTTACATTTGTCAGAATGGCTATTATCAATAACACAAGCAACAGCTCATGCTGGCAAGGATATAGAGCAAGGAAAACAATACTCCTCCATTGCTCCATGGGAGTGAAAACTTGTACAGCCAGTACAGAAACCAGTATGATGTTTCCTCAGAAAATTGGAAATTGATCTACTTCAAGACCCAGCTATACTACTTTTCTGAATATACCCAAAGAATGCTCTGTCCTATCATAAGGACACTTACTCAACAATGTTATGGCTTTATTCACAATAGCCAGAAACTGGAAACAACCTAGTTGTCCCTCAACAGAAAAATGGATAAGGAAAATGTGCTGCAGCTACACAATGGCTTATTACTCAGCTGTTAGAAAAAAAAATGACATCATGAAATTTGCAGCCAAATGGATGGAAACTAGAAAAAAAAAATCATTCTGAGTGAGGTAATCCAGACCCAGAATGACAAAGATGGTATGTATTCCCTTATATATAGATATTAGCCTTTAAGTAAATGGGGGAGGGATGGAACTCCCTGGGAAGGGGAAAGAGAATAGATTTTTATGGGTGAACTGAAGGCAGCTGGGAATGAGAACAAGGGAATGAGGGTATTGTTGGTGGGATAGAATGAGAGAGTGCTTCAAGAGACAGCTGGAATTGTGGGACATTTAGTTTTGTGTCTTGGAATCTATGAAGGTGATCCTAATGAAGACTCTTAGTAATGGAAGATACAGAGTAGCAACTGGCTAGCTCTTGCATCTAGAAAGATTCCTATGGTGTGACTGAGCTACGGTTCAATTGAGTTGCAGGCCAAGAGAGTCCCATGGAATTTCCCAAACAACCCAGGCTGATGCCTAGACAAAGGGTTACTCTTTGTAAGTTGACAGTGGGGCCCCAGGAATGAGGACAACACTCACACAACTGATTGAACATGGAGACGTGGAGCTGGTGCCTACATGGAGCCTTCACCCCTATGTTCTGGTCTTTTTGGTGCAGGAAGGTATTCTGTAGGCTACCAAAAGAAAAATGTGGACACCAGTGAAATCCCAAAACCTTTGATCTACAATGCTGTCCTGCCTGCAAAATAATCTACAACAATAGCAGCACAGAATTTATGGAAATAAACAGCCAAGTTCTGATCTGAATTAAGGCCCAATTCATGAGAAGGAACCCATGCCTGATAACTGCCAGGACAGACAGGAGCCAAAGACTAGATAGCCCAGAGACCTATGGCAAAATCGAACATGACTAGTAAAAAATAATCAATTACTAAAAACAGTCACACCACTAATGGGTATAAGTTTCTTTCCTACAACAGTTACTAAAAGAGAGATAAAATATTGGTAAAGAATAGTCAATGGCTACAGTTTCCTGTGGGTTGGGGGAGGAAGGCTTGGGGAAGAGTGGAAGGAAGGATGAGAGGGAGAATCTGTGTTTCATATGTAAAAATGAATAAAACACTTCTCAATAAAAAAAAAAATCGGGGCTGATATGTGAAGTTAAGTTCATTATAAAATAAAAATACTTTAAAAATAAATAAAATAATAATAAAATTAACAAAAACATTTTAAAAAGAAAAACCTTTTATGTATATATAATTTCTTTACTTTTTATTTTGTTTTATTTTCTATTTTACTTATTTTTTCTTTATATTGTTTTATTTTTTATAACCCTAAGATAAGAGTCATAGTGCTACACAATTTTAAAATCTTTTACTCGTCTTATATTTTAGTCAATTAGAATCAAGTGGAAATCAAAAGCTAAGTATAGAGTTCATAATAGCTGCAGATAAAATTTTCAAAGAAAATGCTTTTTCTTCCCTATTGAGCCTGTGTCGAGTTTCACTGTGATCATAGCTGAAGAAGGCATCGATTTGCAAAGGTTTATCCCCTCTACCCTAAGGCACTGTAATGCAATTTCATGTCTGCCACATGTGAAATGTTCATGTAACCATTCCAAACACCAGGCTGAAGGACTGGCTAGTTCTACGTCTCTATACTGTATTTCATACACAAAAATAATTATGAGATGTTTTCAAGTAAATATGAAATAAAATTTGCAAGGTATTAAACATGAAAATGATAATTGCTTGAAACATAAATATGTTAATTACTCCAATTTGATTTTTGTATACATATGAACTCTTTATATTGTACCATATGTGTGTATACATCCAGAAATATGTACCAAAAGTTTAAGACATTCATAAAAATGAAAAAAAAAAAAAGAAAAAAAACCTGATTCAGACAGTAGCTCAAAGTGATCATTTTTCTAGTGCTCTGGAAAGGACATTGTTTTTCCTCCAAAATTGGATAAAATAATTTTTACATCAAAAGTAATACCAAATGCAAATCATTATTCAAAACAAATTGCCTTTTAGAGAAGAAAAATATTATAGAGAGTCCCTTGGAAAGTGAATATGCATGGAAAATATTTTACTAAACTCTGCCATAAGTGGATATAGCCACACATATTAAAAATGAAGTAGGTTGTATAAATATTCATGGAGTTTACATTTACTAAATTATTATATAGCTTTGCTGATATTATCTTTTGATTCTCATAACCTGTTGGGTTCATTCCCAAGCATAGTTTGAATAAGAGATTTCTGTTTCAAATGGTTAACTCTTAAAAGAATAAATAAAAACATTTTTCTACATTACCTAAAACGTTTTTTTCATTTATTCTTTTATGATTTGACTGTACCATATAAATATGTGGCACAACAAAACAAAAGCAAAAGCAAACAACAAAATGTCTTAAATGATTGACACTTGTGTCAAACTCACTTTATTACTAGATAGGGGTAATTATAATACTTTTGCATACCAAATATTTAATTGTCTAAAATGGATATTAAAATTAGGAGATACAGAATTCCAAAATGTAAATTGCAAGTCTTTTATACATATATTAATATTGCCCTTTATGAGTTATGTATACATATTTCTAATGTAATAATAAGATATTGTATTACAATATTAGTTCATATACAAAAATACCATAATGAAGCACATTATCTTCCTGTTAATGAATATGTTTGAAAATGAGGTAAATGCAGAGAACAGCAATTTATTAGGGTCAAATGTTGGGGAAGTTTATTGATATGGAACATTTTTACTTTTGATTTTGTACAAAACAGATTTTTAAAAGGCATGTCATTATTTGTTGATAAATTAATGAGGATACAATCAATAAAAAAATTGCCTTTCCAGTATATGGTTTAGAACTTTTCTTATTAAGATAACAAACAACTTTGTATTTTTTTTGTTTTATTTTGGATTCTATTACTTCCAAAGAAATTCTTTTGTTGCCAGATTAGAGTTATAATCGAAGCATGGGAATCAAAACACATAAACACACAAAAACACATATGTGTATTTCTGGAAGAGAAAAAGATAAATATTAATTAAGAAAACAAAATAGATGCATATATTAAAATGAGGTTGATTTTGAGAATGCTAAACTGATCAATCAGTATCCCTGCCTCCCCATATGGTGATTTAAACAAAAAACTTAGTTAGAAGGATGAAAGTTAATGATCATAAAAAAAGTCATCTTTGTTTTACATCTAGTATCCTACTATGAGTGAGTCCATACCGTGTTTGTCTTTCTGAGTCTGGGTTAGCTCACTCAGGATGATTTTTTCTAGATCCATTCATTTGCCTACAAAACTCATGATATGCTGAGTAGTACTCCATTGTGTATATGTACCATATTTTCTTTATCCATTCTTCAGTTGAAGGACATCTAGCTTGTTTTCAGGTTCTAGCTATTACAAACAAAGCTGATATGAACATAGCTGAGCAAATGCCCTTGTGGTATGATTGAGCATTCCTTGAGTATATGCCCAAGAGTGCTACAGGTAGATTCCCAGCTGGGAATTGGGGGCAGATGGATTTCCAATTTTCTAAGGAAGCACCATATTGATTTCCAAAGTGGCTGTACAAGCTTGCATTCCCACCAGCAGTGGAGGAGAGTTCCCCTTGCTCCACATACTCTTCAGCATAAACTGTCTTCTGTGTTTTTGATCTTAGCCATTCTGACAGGTGTACGGTGGTATCTCAGAGTCATTTTGATTTGCATTTCCCAGATAATTAGGGAAGTTGAGCAATTCCTTAAATATCTTTCAGCTATTTGAGCTTCCTCTGTTGAGAATTCTCTGTTTAGTTCTGTAGCCCATTTCTTAATTGGACTGTTGGGCATTTTGATGTCTAATTTCTTGAGTTGTTTATATATTCTGGATATCAGCCCTCTGTCAGATGTGGGGTTGGTGAAGATCTTTTCCCATTCTTTAGGCTGTCCCTTTGTTTTGTTGACCATGTCCTTTGCTCTACAAAAGCTTCTCAGTTTCAACAGGTCCCTTTGATTGATTGTTTGAGTGTCTGTGCTACTGGTGTTATATATTAGATCTCTGGTGCCAATGCCTCCAAGACTACTTCCTACTTTCTCTTCTATCAGGTTCAGAGTAACTGGATTTATGTTGAGGTCTTTGATCCACGTGGACTTTAAGTTTTGTGCACAGTGACAGATATGGATCTATTTGCAGCCTTCTAGACTGCTACACAACTCTAGGGAGGCTACCTGAAAAAACAGGACCTTAAGAAAGACACAGGGATTGCCTAATGACAGAGAAATCAATGAGATCTGCATGAACAACCAAGACGACAGTGGGAATAATGAAGGGCAAGGTTCGAGGGAAAGAAAGCTTAGGGGAGCAGGAGATTCCAGCTGGATCAAGAATAGAAATGGAGAACAAGGAATAACAGACCATTATGAAAGAAGACCACATGAGAAAAAGAAGAAGCAAAGTGCTAGAGAGGTCCCCAGAAATCCACAATGATTAATCCACTGTAGACTACTGGCAGTGGTCAAAGAAAGCCTAATCTGACCTAGTATGGTGATCAGATGGCCAAACACCCTAGCTGTCATGCTGGAACTCTCATCCAATAACTGATGGAAGTGGATGCAGAGATCCTTGGCCTGGCCCCAGGTGGAGCTCCAGGTGTCCAATTGTCGAGAAAGAGGAAGGAGTGTAAGAGTATGAATTGTTGAGACCAAGTTTGGAAAAGCACTGGGACAAATAGCCAAACAAATGGAAATACATGAATTATGAACCAAAAGCTATGGAGCCACCAACTGGATCAGGCCCTCTGGATAAGTGAGACAACTGAATAACTTGAACTGTTTGGGAGGCACCCAGGCAGTGGGACCTGGACCTGTCCTTAGTGCATGAGCTGGCTGTACAGGGACACTTTGCTCAGCCTGGGAGGAGGGGACTGGACCTGCCTATACTGAATCTACCAGGTTGAGCTGAATCCCCAGGGGAGTCTTGGCCCTGGAGGAGAGGCAAATGGAAGGGAGGGGCTGGGGGGAAGGTGGGGGTGGTTGGGAGAGGGGAGGAGAGGGGAACGAATGGCTGATATGTAAAATTAAAACACAAATATAATAAAAAATAAATAAATGAAATTAAAAAAACAAAAAGTCAAGTAATTTTAGGTTATTGTTTAATACTAGTACAGATTAATAAATAGGACATTATTATTTATAAATATATATTATAATGTCCAAATTATTGCTGAGCACTTTTGGGTAATTCATGATACCATAATATATATCTTAATTTTGCTCATTTTTCATGACCCTGGTACTTTCATTTCCTTAATTAGTGATTTCAACTTTATTTACATATCAATTATTAGTTATAAATTTCATTTGCACAAAATAATAAAACCAAAATGTATTTTTTGAAATAAAGCATTTACCTTACTATGGATTTAAGCCCACAAATCAGCTCCAGGAATCCATAACACAGTTTGTTAACAGTATCAAAATTTTCTGTAGTTGCATTTCTGTGATATTTTCAAGGAATATCTGTTAATATAGGATATTGTAGAATATTTTCTAACTAGCCTCACTTTTATATTAATAAAAATAAATTTGTTTTTGTTATGTCTTAACTTTTTATATTTGTAGTATACTTTTCCAATCATCCTTACCTTTATGAACATTTATTTTTTTTTATTTCTAATGACATATTATATCCATACTTGACTGACCTTTCCAAATCAAAACCTTTGAAAACCATTTTTTGTTGTTATTTTCATAAAGTTCAAATTATTTTTAACTAAACCTGTCTTGCTCTCTTTGCAGCTCCCTAGTTCTCCTTCCATTCTCTTTCAAGTAGTATCTGAACAATCCTTTCCTTACTCTGTTGCATATTTTGTAAGTTGTTGTTAATGAAAACATCTATTCATAGCTATGCAAATATTTTATTAGCATTGTGCTCTGAGATTGTCTTTCACATATTTTCATAACATTCCAAAACTTTTAAGAAATGTACTTTCATTTTGAGGAACTCAGGATTCATATTGAAAGGCAAAGTGACAATGTAGAATTCCAAGAATTCCATAGGGGTGTGTGTGTGTGTGTGTGTGCTCATTTTGACTCACATATGTTTATACTTACATATCAGACCATCAAAAATACTAGATTTCACATGTCTGGCCATTGATGAGGCTGTGAGGACAGAGCTTTTCAAAGACTCTGAAATTCCACTCTGAATTGCTGACAACCAAGCATGTTCTTAGTGTTCCCCATGACCCAGGAACACCCTACTGTGAGAAAACAGAAACCTTAGAGCTTGAGTTTCAATAACAGTCCCTTGATTTCACAAGTACAAAAATACCCATCACCTCCAAAGACAATCACCACATATGGATTTCATTGAGTGCGTACATCAGGGCATTCAAGGTCAACATAATACCAAAAATCACTGGATTTAATTAAATGTTTGCATTCATAAGGAATTGAAATTAAAAAAAGACTCCATTCAAGAAGAGAAAAATAAAACTTAAATTGATATGACTGTTTAATTAAATACCTTCCCATTGCTTTCTTGTGGTCAAATGAGAACTATTGGCTTGATGCTAAGAATAATGAAATTATGTGGAGTGTATATTTGTTCATCTTTTTATTAGGAGTGAATATAATTCAAGATCATTTCTGTATTAATTATGGTTTTATTGGTTTTTAGTAATATTAATTGATCTTTTCTTTCAAAACATTTCTATTATTACCGAGTTTAACAAGTCTAATTCATTTAGGCAGAATCCCAACACCAATAAAACAGGAGTTTGATATAGATTGTTGACCAAATCTGTTCCCCTGACTGTTTTCCAAACATAAATTTGAACATATGTACACTTCTGTGTGGTGTAGAAATAAGGAAAGAAAGATATTTACATCAGAGGAATTTTAAACTATCTGGATTTTTATTTTATTTCTGTTTCACGTATCTAACACCTTTAATTTTGAAGCCTTGGTTTGCCCTAAGAAACTGCTCTTCTCCATGTCATTGTCAAATTTCTAAATATAATTCTTTAATAACCCTCTCCATTCTTTATCTTTATCTATGAGTATAAGTGGATGTTCATCATTCATACTGCATAGTTGTTACATTACACAATAGCAAGTTATATTCAAGTCTACCTTGTTTACCATGGGAGTGCTGCTTCTTATAATTTATGAGAATTCATGGATATTAAAAGCATCATCTAAGCAAACAGGAACTTAGAACTATTTAAGTATGTTCTCTTATTGTGCCCTTGAAAAAAATCATATGGGTATTTAGACCTATTTGATGTTCTCTTCTGTCTGTAGGAGCTAATGACAGTCTGCATTGCAGTGTTAATGAAATAAAATGCTAAATCTTACATTAAGCAAATGTAAGATCTGTCACTTTTCCAGTTCTTAAAGAATTTGTTTAACACTGGGATTGTTACATGGAAGGTAGGATTCCAAGGTTTCACCTCAATGACCCAGTACTTTTTACTAGGATTTCTAGGGATTGGACATACAGTTATTGCATTCTTTTTTCCTTCTTCGGAGTTTTCATTGCACTGCACTCTAATTGTTCTACTGTTGTAGATCCTTTTCAGGTCTTTCTACATAATGGACAAACACTCACAACTAGTTAGAACCCAACTCAATCCCTGTTTATATTTGAAGTCAATTTTACTTATGTTGTTTGAGTGATGGTGATATTACAATAGTACACCATTCCTCATTTGCATTTCCTGCTACCATAAGTGAACTAACCGAAAATATTTTATTTAAAGTTTACCTTTGTATTTGAACATTTTGCATTCATAGTTTAAAGCATTTATAATTATTAATAGTAACAACTTCCAAGCAGAACAGCCTGGTCCCAGAGCAGACCTTACAACAGAGAAAATACATGGCCTTGAGAGGTTGCTTAACCTGCTGAACATTTGTTTCTGTTTTGCATCTTTAGGGTAATACAGTTTACATGACAACATGATAATGAAGATTATGTAAATTAATATTTTATTTATCCTTAAAATATCACATCTAAGAATGCAAAAATTAACAAAGTATTTTACCTAAAATTAGTGTTAAATGGTAATAATTTGGAAAGTACAAAGTACATAAATAAAAACTGAAATAATTTATTCACCAGGGATGGCAAAAGACCAACACACTGATCTTATTATAATTGCAATGTTATTTTTTAAATTGCAGTTAGTTTTAATGTTTTATTTTGATTTTGAGTCTCATGTTGAAGCTCAGGCTGTCTAAAAACTCATCAATTTGCCCTCATGGCTTGGAAATCACAGAAAAACTTCTTCCTCAGTCTCTCCTGTGCTGGCTAGTTTGTAAGTTCAACAAAAATGGCATACAGTTTTTCTGAATATCACTCTTAAAATTCCATTATTCCTTTGTGATATGGCATGTTCAGACAGCGAGTGGAGACAGGGCTCTTAATTGTAAAGGGAACTGAATAAATGATTGATAGCCTTAGGCTTTCAAAACAGACCTTAATTTCTTAGTTGTCATAAAACAATAACACTCATTTTAACGAAATAATCTTCCTTAGGTAGTTTCTTCAGCTGAGACTTGGAAAATGAGCAAGTTGCAATAATGAATATTAAAATAAAATATCTGAGAACTTCTGCTTATGTGATGCTTGTGTGTCATAGGCATTCCACTGGAAATGCACTGTGGTCTCTGATGTGAAACAGTGTTGAACAAGGGTGTAATTGGTAGACCTCATAAAAAAAGAGAAGAGAATAAGTGGGCAGAAAAGAGTTCCTTAGAGTAATGTCAGGCACTGGAGGAAAGAAAAGCAAGAGTAACTGCAACATTTTCTTCTTTAAAACATCAGAGGAAGTATTCTTGCCTAGCAGTATGTTATCCGAGAAGAGAGAGAAAGGCTATTTATACAGAAACTAGAAAGGATACATAGGATAAACAAATTTTGACATCCTATGATACAATGCCCTACCAGAAATGAAAGTTGATAGTAAGTTTTATGTCATTAAAGCCTAAAGGGCAGGACAAAAGGCTGAACGTGGAAATGAGTGTAACTAAATTTCATGCTCACATGACATTGAAAGAGACATCCAGCAGAGGGTCAAACAAAATGAAGGCAGCATGAAAAGAGGACATGTAAACCTACTATTTTATTTATTTATTTATTTGTATTTTATATAAGAGATGTTTTTAGTTGTTTAACTTATCAGCCATGGATTCCCCTGTCTTCCCTCCTCCCACCCCCCACCGTTGTCCCCCTCCAATTCTCCCCCCATTCTCACCTCCTCCAAGGCAAGGTCTCCCCTGGGGAGTCAGCCCAGCCTGGTACACTCAGTTAAGGCAAGTTCAGTCCCAAGGCTGAGCAAAGTGTATCATCATAGGCACTAGGTTCCAAAAAGCCAGCTCATGCACCAAGGACAGGTCCCAATCCCACTGCCTGGAGACCTCCTAAACAGTTCAAGCTAATCAACTGTCTCACTTCTCCAGAGGGCCTAGTCAAGCTCCATGAGGTTCTTCAACTGTTGTTTCACAGTTCATATGTTTCCTCTAGTTTGGCTATTTGTCCCTGTTCTTTTTTAATTATGGTCTAGATATCTCTTGCTCATATAATCCCTCCTCTCATCAACTGGACTCCTGAAGCTCCATGTGGGGCTTGGTTGTGGATCTTTGCATCTGCTTCCATCAGTCTATTTTGAACCAAACTTTAAAGAAAAGGTGGAAAATGAGAAAAGATAACTCATATAGCTGTGACTGTTTCCACTCAAAGCTATGGTGTTATTAAACAAAAGCCCAAATGTCATGTGTGAGATAACTATTTATGAGTTAAGAAGGTCCCAGAGACATACAGAACAATACATGGTATTGCCATTCTTTATGGTTGCCCATGAGAACTTGCATGATAAGACTCTATTTGCTGAAGACACAACCCACTTTGGCTAAAATATATTGAGTAATTACAGTATGGTTGAGCTAAAATTCCTCTTTCCATCTATCTTTCATATATTTAGAAGATGCTATGTAGGCTAATGGAGAAGAAAATGTTTCAACAGTCTTACCCAGCTGTGTTCCCTATGAATTATATATGGTACTGTGCTGGGGATGCTGTGAATGTGTTGCTCTGATTGATTGATAAATAAAATGCTGATTGGCCAGTAGCCAGGCAGGATGGATAGTATAGGTGGGACAAGCAGAGAAGAGAATTCTGGGAACAGGAAGGGTGAGTAAGGAGTTGCCAGACAGAGACAGAGGAAGCATGATGTGAAAGTACCAGTAAGCCACAAGGCTTATAGATTGATAGAAATGGGTCAATTTAAGATATAGGAGATGGATAGCAAGAAGCCTGAGCCATTAGGCCAAATTGATGAAATAATGTAAGTGTCTGTGTGTTTATTTGGGTATGAGTGGCTGTGGGCTTGGGTGGGATTGGAGATAACTCCAGCAACAGTACTGACCTGCCAGGCAAGATGTACTCACTTGTGTCACAGGGCAACAATATTATGTGGGTTAGTAATTCTCCATGCCAGTAGCAGATTTCAAGATGGAGAGTCCCACCTGGACTCCTTAGCATATAGGCTCTTAAGCTGAAATAGCCTTAGCATTCTGCATGGTTACAGTGATTGAAAGTAGAGATTAAGACACACCTCCTTCATTTGTTAACTAGGACAAGAGCATCATTGGGGAGCCACCAGAGTGTTTGCTGCTGAGAAGAAACTTCTGTGTTGGGCTCAGTGTTTTACAAGTGTATTGTGAGGTATTGTTGCTTAAGTCTCTACAGTACAAGATCATTCATAAACATCTCACATGTACCTTCTAGAACACTGCATCCCTACATGCTGCCGGAGAGAATGTCTTATGTGAGTACAGTTGGCCAATCCCTCAACAGATGAGACAGTTAAGGGTCAGATCACTCAGTAAATCAGTGGTTAAGGACATTTTCTCCCAATTGGGAAATTTGATAAATACACAGTGGTGAGAAGCATATACATAATGACTATATATTTCATCATTTCTTTATCAGTAAGTACTATGTACTTATTTATACATAAAATGCACATCTTTTAGACATCTTCATTATGTAAAGTAAAATGAAGGTGACAATTAAGTGGATAGATTCAGTACATTATGTAACAATATTGACGCAATGCGGCATAAACGTCTAGTCCCAGTATTTGGAAGGTCTGAGGTACATACATAAAGAATGATACAATTAAATCATGTAATATCTTTATTTCCACTTAGTACAAAATAACACCCCAATCTGTGTATAATATAATCCATTTTCCAATTCATGATTGGAAACATAGGATAGCACAGAACCTAGAACTGTTAAATTCCACAAAAATTTAGACCTCTAGTCATCACCAAATTAGACTGACATTTCAAAAAAGAAAGATAATGGAAATTATGAAATGAAAGCAAATGTGAAAAATGGATTTTTTCCATCCTTGAGAAAGTTACCTCTTGCTCTTTTAAGATGTACTCTGGGGTTGGGGATTTAGCGCTTGCCTAGTAAGCTCAAGGCCCTGTGTTCGATCCTCAGCTCAAAAAAAAAAAAAAAAAGATGTACTCTGTTTACTCTTTTCTGTGTGTGATTCACAAATGGTACAAGAAAGTTGTTATTTATTGAAAAGTGAAGTTATTTCTCCTCCAAGTTATTCTTTCATGTTTCTTATCCTTACTTAGTTAATGATTAATTTCCCAAAGAGCAGTTTTATCATAAACATAGTATTATCTGTAATCACTGAAATATTGGACACAGAATGATTCTCTTATTACTATTACAAACAGGTATATATGAGCAGAGACAGTGTTTAGATTTCTGGAAAAATTCCACAAGGTACTTTTCTGTGGCATCCATAGGAGCTGAGAAAAAATACTAATCTTATCAGTACTTTCTTCTTAACAACAATGTATTAAAATCTACACTATCTGTTATTGACTATAGATCATTGTTTACTTGTGTGCTACCTGTTTTCTCTGCTTTCATTGACTATGATATATATGTTCATATATATATATATTCCATAGCAAATATTATGTAAATGTATATTTTATAATATTTCAATCCTTATGATGACGAAATTTAAACAGCTTCAGCAGCAGAGAATGAATACAGACCATGACATTTCTTTGTTTTATATTAATGTCTAGTCTTATTTCTGGACTTATAAACAATTATAAATGCATTAATAAAATAATAAGTACATAGCATTGTTTGGTTGTCAATTATATCTTAATATCAAACCAGAAGAACAGCTGATTTAAATAGATCAGGTGCTTTTTAAAAGGCGTGATAATATGAACAAAAACACCTTCACATTATAAAGTAGTATTTCATTGTCATTCTGTCCTGCAAGCCTCCCTCTGATGCTTCTGCTCTTCTTTTATTATTTGAACTCAAAAGCAAACAATCTTTTTATGTCAAAGATAATATCTGTGTAGAACTTGTCCTTTTTCATTTGTTTTGTCTGTGATGAAAACAAAACTTCATAATTTTGAATTCAAATGTTTTGTGTTAACCATGTTCACAGAAACTCCATGCACATAGACAGCATTGTTAAGAAAAAGATATTGATGACTAAAGATGTTGAGCAATTCCTTAAAGGCCATTCAGCCATTTGAGATTCTTCTATTGAGAATTCTCTGTTAAGCTCTGTAGCCCATTTTTTTTAAATTGGATTGTTCAGTATTTTGATGTCTAGCTTTTTGAGTTCTTTACATATTTTGGAGATCAGCCCTCTGTCAGATGTGGGGTTGGTGAAGATCTTTTCCCATTCTGTAGGCTGCTGTTTGGTCTTATTGACCATGTCCTTTCCTCTACAAAAGCTTCTAATTTTCAAGAAGTCCCATTTAATTATTGTCGCTCTCAGTATCTGTGCTATTGGTATTACATTTAGGAAGTGGTCTCCTGTGCTAATTCATTCCACACTACTTCCTACTTTCTCTTCTATCAAGTTCAGTGTAACTGGATTTATGTTGAGATCTTTGATCCACTTGGACTTGAGTTTTGTGCATGGCGACTGATATGGATCTATTTGCAATCTTCTGTATGTTGACCTCCAGTTATGCCAGCACCATTTGTTGAAGATGCTCTCTCTTTTTTTTTTTTTCATGGTAAAGTTTTAGCTTCTTTGTCAAAGATCATATGTTCACAGGTGTGTGGCTTAATGTCAGGGTCTTCAATTTGATTCCATTGGTCCACATATCAGTTTTTATGCCAGTACCAAGCTGTTTTTATTACTATAGCTCTATAGTAGAGCTTGAGGTCAGGGATCATAATGTCTCCAGAGGTTGCTTTATTATACAGGATCCTTTTAGCTATCCTAGGTTGTTTGTTTTTCCATAAAAAGTTAAGTATTGTTCTTTCCATGTTTGTGAAGAATTGTGTTGGGATTTTGATGGGTATTGCATTGAATCTGTATACTGGTTACACCTGTCAGAGTGGCTAAGATCAAAAACACTGAAGACAGCTTATGTTGGAGAGGATGTGGAGAAAGGAGAACACTACTCCATTGTTGGTGGGAATGCAAACTTGTATAGCCACTTTGGAAATCAATATGGCAGTTTCTTAGAACATTGGGAATCAATCTTCCTGAAGACCCAGCTATGCCACTCTTGGGTATATACCCAAGGAATGCTCAATCTTACCACAAGGACACATGCCCAACTATGTTCATATTAGCATAATTCGTAGTAATAATAATAATAATAATAATAATAATAATAATAGTAACAACCTAGATGCCCCTCAACTGAAGAATGGATGAAGAAAATATGGCACTTCTACACAATGGAATACTACTCAGCAGTAAAAACAATATCATGAATTTTTCAAGCAAATGAATGGATCTAGAAAATATCATCTTGAGTGAGGTAACCCAGACTCAGAAGGACAAACAGTAAGAACTCACTCATAAGTGGATACTAAATGAGAGGGAAGGGATGGCCAGACTGCAACCCACAACTCCAGAGAGGCTAGTTAACAGGCAAAGACCCTAGGAGGGGTACATGGATGACCCTGTGGAGGAGAATTGGATGAGATCTACATGAGTGGACTGGCGGGGGGCGGGGGGATGGCAGGCAGAGGGTGAAGAGTAGGTGATGAGAACATAGGGAAATGGGAGGGTCAAGCTGGAACAGGGACAGAGTGGGAGGGCATGGAGGGAGATACCATGGTAGATGAGGACATCATGGGAATAGGAAGAGGCAGGGTGCTGGGGAGGCTCTCAGGAATCCACAAGGTTGACCCCACCTTTGTCTGCTGGCAGTGGTCCAGAGGGTTCCTGGACCAGTCTACTCTGGTGACCAGCCTGGCAAATAACCTAGCTGTCATCATAGAGCATTTGTGCAGTGAATGATGGAGGCAGATACAGAGATCCATGGCCAGGCACCAGGCTGAGATCCAGGAAACCAACTGATGAGAGAGAGGAGAGATACTGCATTCGAGAGACATTGAGATCATGATGGGAGGATGTGCAGAGATGACTGGCCACACTAGTGGAAGCCCATGAACTGTGGACTGGTGGCTAAGGAGCCCTCATGGGACTGGACTAGGCCCTCTGGATATGGAAGACAGTTGTTTGGCTCGAATTGTTTGGTGGCACTCAGGCGGGGGCATCAGGATCTGTCCCTTGTCTAAGAATAGGCTTCTGGAATCTGGTGCCTGTGGTGTGACACCTTGCACAGCCTTGGTGCCGTGGGAAGGGGCTTGGTTCTGCCTAGGCTCAATGTCCTGGGCTCTGCTGACTCCCCATGGGAGACCTCAATTTGGGGGATGTGGGGATGCAGGGTGGCTTGGGAAAGAGGGCTGGGGGTTGGGAGGAGGGAGGAGGAAGGTCTGTGGATAGCATGTGGAGTGAGTAGAAAATTTCTTAATAAAGAAAAATGAAAAAAAGAAAAAGATTGATTTAATGATTTTCGTCATATTACAAAACTACTTTCATTTTGATTTCTAAAAAATTTCCTTCCAGTTTTTTTCTCTATTTTTACAGACGTTTTTAGATTATACATTTCCAAAGAACTTTTTATAAATTTTGGAAAATGATTCCATGTTTAAGCTATTAACATTAAATGTTTCTTAAATTGTTTTTCTTAGATGTACGCCTTCATCCATACCTTACATTAAACTAAATTAAGATTATATGTAAGGGTATATACATAATTTAATACACAATTAAAATAAATATATTGATAACATAATTCCAGTATGCCTTATTTTAAAAACTATTTTGTTGCTTAAGAAAATCCTAGAATTTGCTATCCAATCTATTTTTTAAATTTACAATCTTATAAGATATTCTTTAGAAACTGTTCTGAATACAACATTGTTTTCATTAAATGCTGCATTCTGTTTTTGTAGTCCTTCTGTTTTTGTAGTCCTACATAACTGACTTTTGGTAGAGTGATAGTTGTAAAAATATTTTGTTCACACTCTAATGTGAAACATGTTGGTTTCTTTAAAATGAAAATTTTTGTCCTCATTATATCTTATAGTGTCTGATTTATTTTATTTGCCTGATTACAATTTGATGAATTTTAGTCTATGTGTGCTTCTTTATATGTAGTCTCTAGAATTATTCTCTATGGACTTATTCTGGAGCCTTAAACATAACTACCATGACTTTTAGACCTTTTTGCTTTTTATGTGTTTACTATGAAAAAGAAAAGCATGATAGATAGATAGATAGATAGATAGATAAATAGATAGATAGATAGATATAGAGAGACAGGCATAGGCAGACAAACAGACAGACACACAGAGAGAAGGAGAGAGAGACAGAGAAAGAGACAAATGCCCTATAGAATTTGAAAATAAAATTAAATTACACTACTCACAATGATAAAGCTCATTGTAAAATCTCGTTTAAACCAGGAACCAGAAAATATCCTGTTTTTGTTTCTTGTTTATATTTTTATAGGTAATTGCTTTTGCCATATTGATATACAGTAGAATTATAGCTTCCTGTTTCTGTTCAGATGCCATAACAGTAAATAAGAGACACTGCTTGATGTGATGTCTCAGGTTTTCAATGTGATATATATGTCTTATGAAAATCATATGTAATGGATTTGTGTCGTTGATAAACTATTTACCCTGAATCTGTAGGCAGATATAACTATTTATATCAGAACTTAAAGTAACTTAAAACATGCCACAAGACCTGATAATTTTCCACTATTTCCAAAACCTTACATGTCTTTGAAAGAGAGAGATGTTATTGATAAGTGAAGGCATATTTACGTGACAATAAATTTTTAAGTTTCTCATTTACTTTTTTCCTATGTCATAATTGGGCATTTATAGCAAACCACACATTTTGTTAAGATATTTATAACCCTGAAATTTTTTCCAGTGTCTTCCTTCCAAACACACATTTTGTCAAAGTGAGGATATTTTCTCTTCTGATCCTCAAATATAATTATCTTTGTATTGAACAATGAAAAGTTCGTTGCCAATTGTATTTCAGGAGAGTGCAGACATCACCATTTTCAAAACAGCAGGACTTTGCCGGCATAGAATATAATCATCTGCAGCCAGAATGGAATGCAGCCAGAACTTGGGCCAAACAGTTCTAGATGCTGAAAGTAATACTAATATATCTAGAGGAAAGAGTAAGGAGACGTATTTGCTCTTTAAATATCAGCAAAACTAGCATTCTCCAACTGGAGGAGAGGAACAGGTGTATTACTTTCTGTTACACATGGTGCACCTGTGTCTTCTGGCCTATGATTAAGTTTAAATATTCTTAAAATATTGACAAGTATATTTGTAACTAATGTTAATATAGGTGTACATTAATTTATATCATAAATATATAGTAAATAGTTTAATTCTCCTTGTATTTTTAACTATTGACAGCAAATAAAACTTAGGATATTCACATAATTAATATTTCTGTAAGGCACTCACAAGTAAATGATACAAGGTTTAGCAATTTTGTCACAATTAACTACTGTCTCTCCAAGAAACATTTTGTTGAGTTTATGATGACCTCTGTCAATTTTTCTTACACTTGTAGATAGAGATAAACCTTGACCTATCTAAAATATAATATCAATGATACTAAAATATAATATCAATGATATACTCATTATTTGACTATTATTTCATTTATATGAACTTTATATTTCAGTGCCAGCAATCCAGTGATTTTTTAAAAATGTTTTTAGAATTTTTATAACTAGATAGATATCTCAGCAGTTAAGATCTCTTGATGATAGTATAGAGGACCTAAGTTTGTTTTCTGGCTACTATGTGGGGAAGGTCAAAATTGCCTATAAATCTTGTTCCAGAAGACCTGACCCCCTTTACTGGCCTCCACAGGCACTTGTACCAACTTGGGAAATCATGTAAGCACATATATACTCATAACTATTTTTAAAATTGTAATTATTTTATGCACACAGTGTGTGTGCTAGGGATACCTGCATGGCACAGTCCATATGCGAAGGTCATATGACAACTTTGTCTGTTTGGTTCTCTCCTTCCACTTTTATGTGTGTTTCAGAACTTGAACTCAGAACTGACTTAAGATGGACAGCAAGATCTTTTACCCACTAAGTCATTTTGCTGTCTCCAGTGGTATCTTTTAGATAGTCATCTAGACAATTTTGACATGTGTGACTCAAAAGTATCTCTTTCTTACCTAGACAGTTTTAGAAATGAAAATAATTTTTCCTGTCCACTGAAAGTTTTCCATAACAGTTTAAATAGAAAAGCTAAACCTAAATGTCAATAATATAAAAACAATGTATTGCAAAACCAAATTTTCCAGAAATATTCATATTCTCCTTTCAATACTTGGTGAGAATGCAGAATCCATATAATTTTGAGAGATGGTAAATTATTTACATGGGGAAATAACAGGAAAAAGACTTTGGTTCACACAAACAACTCCATGGTTTAGACATGATTCTTTTTGAGATGGATGTGTGGACTGCATGAGCAGGTATTCGTTTTTGTTTTGTTTTGTTTTTGTTTTTCTAGATTTGAGAGAATGCTTCTGACAGCATTACCCTTCACCCTGTACGAATCTAAATACCCAGATATAAACTGTTCACAGAGGTGCTATCTAATTTACATCAGTTCTGACAGAGCCAGGAGACATTTATGGTCTTCATAAAGAACTCAGGAGAGTGGCTGGTTTTTCTTCATTGACATATGAACATACTCTCCTGGAAGCCATTTTTACTTCCTTGTTTCTTTTGCGTGTACAGAAAAGTCTAATTAGGATTTACAAGTAAACAAGTGCTTGCCATTTTATTTCCTGATTCATCATCTTACATTAGATAGATTTGGAGTCATATTTAAAATGATATTATGTAACTCAATGAAGCACAGCATAACCTGTCATATCCTAACATAATAAGATATGATGTATTGGAAATCATCTAAAGCAATCACTTTGTTTCAAGTTTGATACCTGGTATTCGCTCACATGGATTTTTATCCTAAATTAATTTTGGTAAAGATTACAGTGTTATTAGCATGGAAACTCCTCTGAAACTTCATATGTTGCTTGGTAGTTTTTTTAATTTTCTAAATCTTTAGATCAAAAACTTGAATGGATCCAAAGTCTCATTGTCAAAGAAGAACTTGGTATACATTCCCTTGTTGCTTACTTTTTTATATTGTGTATGGTTAGACTTTTAGTTTTCAAAAGTAACTTGAATATTTTCTAACAATAATTCAACAATCAGAACAAAAGGGTATGCCATACACAGATGAAAATACTGAGACTCTAGAGATGTCATTGGACTTAGGATGACATGAAAAAGGGACACGTTATACTCACAGTAACAGCAAAGTTATATTGATTCCTTCTGAGGAAACAAGACAACAGCCAACTTGATATGGTCTAAGCTTCTCTGAAAGAAACTTTGTATAAACAAGTAATATGAAAAATCTTTTCTAGGCTACTTCATGCTTTATTTATATGAATGGTTTTTTTAAAAATTCTTGTTGTTTTGATTTTTTTAAAATTAATTCACTTATTATTATTATTATTATTATTATTATTATTATTATGTGTTTTAATTTTATACATCACCCATGGGTTCCCCTGTCCTCCCCCCTCCTGCCCCCACTCCCACCTTCCCCCCAGCCCCTCCCCTCCATTCCCATGTCCTCTAGGACCAAGACACCTCTGGGGACTCATTTAAACCTGGTGGGTTCAATATAGGCAGGACCAGTCCCCTCCATCCAGGCTGAGCAAAGCTCACAAGTTGGACAGAGAAATTCCACTCAGTCCCACTCCTAAATGAAAAACTAGAGTTAACCAATACTTGTAGTGATGGCTCTTCTTGGTTGTCAACCTGACTATATTGTGAATGAACTATAATCCAGAAATGGAGAGCACATCTGTGATCCTGATCTTGAGACTAGAAGACAAAAGCTTTTGATCCAGCTCTTAAGGCAGGATGACACATACCTTTAATCCAGATCTTGAGGCAGGAAGGCATGCCTTTAATCTGGGCTACATCTTCTGCTGGAAGCCTGCGTAAAGATAATGGAAGCAGGAAGGGTTCATTCTTCACCTACTTGCTCTTGCCTTGTCAACATTGGAGCCTACTTCTTTGGAATTGCAGCATATACAGAAGACTAGCTGAGACAGCCAGTCTTAGACTATAGCCTGTAAGTCATTCCAATAATTATATATATATATATATATATATATATATATATATATAAATGAATTTTTACATATACTCATGTATATATTCCATAAGCTCTGTGACACTAGAGAACCATGAATATTGCACCTGGTGAGATAACTAATGTCAGTCTTCTACAGAGATGATCACCCAGATAGGTTGTTCAATTCCAAATGGTAAATTTGGGACACAGGTAAATATAAGCAAAGCTAAATGGATTCAGCGAATTATATACACAACTGTGCATTTATACACATACATATATACATATAGCAATAATATTAAGGAAGAAGATTTTATGAATTTGGGAGAGAATGGGAGAACACAGAGGAGTAGGAGAGAAAGAAGGATGGGTGTAAATACCATAATCATGTTTGAAATTTCAAAAAAAAAATTAATAACAAGTTAAAACTGTGTTTCAGAGAAAATCATATTCAGATGACTTATTGGAATGCATATAAGAGTTTGAGTATGCATATTTGAACTAAAATATTTTTTCTAATGTGTTTGTAGCATGCTAACCAGACCATCATATTAGAAGGAAAGTACTCATTTAAAAGAGATACCAAGAGAGTACAAAGTTAGGTGTCTCACTAGGAACCTACAAAGTGTTTGCTTTTTAAAAGACACTATCCTCAGAAGGCAGGCACATTCATGAGACAGATTTAGTCTTTATTTTGATTGTTCTGCTTCAGTACAACTCCTTCCTGCTTTATGTTGCTTCTTTTGCTTCATTGAAGACGTCTTTAAAGAATGCTATGCTTTGAACTACAGCAGCACACACTTCCTTTCACAGCGTGTAACCTGGGGACAATTGGTGCCAGAAATGGTCTGAAGAGGAATACTCTGAAATATTCCCTTTGAAGCTAAAATACCTACTGGTCACCTGACATACAGTAATGCAATTTTTAATAGAAATTTTAAGTTGTTAAGTTAATATAGTTTGCTATCAAGAGTAAAAGCATCTAGGAGGGAGCATATACCAATAATACAGAAATCTGAGGAAAAAATTAAAATATCTGCAGAATGAGTTGATGGTTTTTAGGGGCAATGGATGATTTAATGAAAGAACATAAATGACAGATTAATTAACCAGCAATTAAAGATTATGTTTGAAACTCACTGGAATATCCTTGGTAAGATTAAAAGAAAATACAGACCACTTTTCTTAATCTCCTGAAGTTGAAGTGGACCAGTCTTAATTGTAAATATCTCAGTTGAAGTGCTCTTAGTTAAGAAATGATCACGAGTAACAAAATATCTGTATCCTACCATTTCAAACTTCTTGTATCAAAAGTTGGCAGGAAAGGGAAACTTGTCATTCTCTTAGGTTATCTGACCTTGCTCATTGGATGGGAATAGAGCTGCTGTTGTCTATCAGGAATACATGAGTTGCTACAGGGAAGGTTGTTAGTGTTCTCTTAATACTACAAACAGCTTCATGATAAATTGAGCTATGGAATAATTATTGATGGGGAAGTACTTTTGTCTCAAAATTACTGATTGAGAATTACCTTTGCACTTAAGAATTTAGTGCAGGACAAACACCTAAATCATTCAGGTAGTCCAGCAGAATGATAGAAGGACAAGGGATTTGTAATGAATGCTGGGGTACTTATAAGTCGCATCTATGATTTGTAAACATTTTGGAGACTAATACACTTATTTCAAATTTCAACAAAATGACATATCAATTAAAATCCAAGTGATTATTAATTTATTATGTGAAGCAAATTGATCTGATATCACAATGGTGATTTATACTTGAACTGTGGTCACTGTTCATGTTTCTTTCTCTGGGACCAAAGCATCTTATTCACAATTCTTAGAGTGATAACTTCCTAACATTGTCCTTTGACTTCTACATGTACACAATAAAATGTGTGTCCATATATATGCAAATATACATTCACACAAAC
This sequence comes from Onychomys torridus, assembly GCF_903995425.1. Lineage (NCBI taxonomy): Eukaryota > Metazoa > Chordata > Mammalia > Rodentia > Cricetidae > Onychomys > Onychomys torridus. The sequence goes on from NC_050454.1 coordinate 32,608,393, forward strand.
ATACACCTCTCTCTCTCACACACACACACGCACAAACACTCAAATACACATAGACAAACACACACCCAGATAAATGATTAGATAGATATATAGTTCAAAAATCAAAGAAGTTCATCTGAAACAAAACTGTAAGTAAATAACTATACTTAAAGACTACAGACTTTTTGAAGAGTAATTATCATTAAATATTTCCTTGAAAAACTGTGATTTAAATTATTCCTATGAACTTATTTAATGATATACAATATTGGTTTTAAAGAGAAAGTTATTAATTCATACATACACCATTTGTATTGAGGTAAACTGTTTCCTTGCACTTTATTGAACACTTGTCTTGGATGTAATATAGTGATGTTCTTACTGTACATTGTCTGAAGAATTACTATAATCAATCTATGAAATATTTTATCATGCCAATTTTTACTTTCAATGCTCTGCACATTACTGATACATACCTTTTCTGCCTCCTTTTATTTATTTTTATTTATTTATTTTTGGTTTTTTGAGATAGGTTTTCACTGTGTAGTTTTGCACCTTTCTGGGAGCTCACTCTGTAGCCCAGGCTGCCCTTGAACTCACAGAGATCCTCTTGGCTCTGCCTCCCATGTGCTGAGATTAAAGGCATGTGCCACCACTGCCTGGCTCCTGCCTTCTTTTCATTGTAATGTTTTAGCATATACCACACAAATGTGAGGCTGTACTATATTTTAAACAGTACAGAGAAGCATCTGTTCTTTATCCCAAATATTATCAAAATTTGAAAGTCATAGAATTTCTTTTTATAAAGTATTAATAGTTTTGCAAGTGAATATGACCATACAAATAAATTCAAATATGCCAACTCCCACATAGTATGTTTTTAAAGAAATAATTGCTATCTAAAATTTTTCTGGAAATACCTTTGATATGCTCAGCATATCAAAGAAAAATATTTTTGAGTAAGAAAATACAAGCAGCCTGTAAAACTTGGTAGGAGACTAATAAAGTATCTGATTCACCAAGTAAATTGTTTCTCACCAATCAGAGGGGCACAGCAAGTTTGGGAGGTGCTACAATTTACATGAAAACAACAATATCACTTCAGGGAAATTAGATGAAGAAGAATCTAATGCATGAAGACGAAGAAATCTAAACCGTAATCAGTCAATTGTGTTAGAGTTAATTTTTAAAAAATGCATACAGTAGGAGACATAGATAATAATGGTAAAAGCCAGAGTGCCATACTGATAAAAAAAAATGAAAGAAAATTTTGTAGAATTGTAAACTTTAAAATAAGTTTAAAATAAGTACTATGTATGTAGTGACCTAGAAAGGGTTCTTTGTGCTTGTTTCTCAGAGAGTCGTATCAGTTCATAGTTTTTAAGGAACCAAAGTACTTTTTCCAAGTTAAACCACTGATCTGATAAGTAAAAACATTTTTTCAAAAATAATACATAATTCTCATTTGATTTTAGAACACATCATGTTAAAAATCATGAGGCTCCTTGAGGAATTAACTAGGTCATTGTTTCTTTAAGTATGTTTCTATTAGTTGGTGTTCTATGAACCACATGTTGAATTTAACTGCCCAATGCAATTCAAAACTACTCCTATGGAAAATTTAACCATTTGTTTTATTTAGAATTACTTTTCTTCTCAATTGTAAAGAGCATGTAACTATAAATATTTATAGACTATCTAACCAAATATATTACTCATTATAGAAATATATTAAAATTTTTCCTAAAAGAATAAAATTTTTCTCTCACTTAAAGTTAGCAATATATTTTTAACACATTTTTTTTTGTAAATATGAAATCAGTGGGACTTACATAGTTTTTTTAGCATTTTAATTTGCAGAAGTATGAATATAGACACCAATGGGATTAAGGTCAATAATATGGTTGAAATGAACTCATCTGAACATGGCAGCTAGGCAGTGTCAGGCTTTGTTAATACTTGGATCAAGTTGTGTGAGTCAATTTGCTAATATGTGGTTCATGCATCAGGGATGGGAATTTAAAATATTTATTTGCATTCATTTGCATTTATATGAATAAATTAAAATAGTTTTAATTAGAAATACATATCAAAGCACAGAAAGAGACTAAAGAGCAAAAATAGTTTTGTAAGTTTATTGCAGTTTACATATACTTGTAGCAATATTTATATTAATCATGCCTGAGGTAGTCACATAGGTATCCAGAGCTTGATTCAATTGATCAGTCTTCTCCAAATATTAGTAAAGAAGACAAATGCATTCACTACTCATATTCCAAAGTTAATGTTAAGTGATGTCATACTTGAATTTCTTGAGAAGTGATTTAAATATTAATTGATAGTAAATGAAAACCAATGATTGAGTACAGAAAATATGCTTATAAATTTTAGTATATTTTTGGTTGCGAGCCTAGCCTTTAACAGCTGAGCCATCTTGATGTGTGAAATTGAAACACAAATATAATAAATTTAAAAAGGAGAGAAAAAATTAATAATTAAATCCTAAAAAAAAATTAGTATAAAATGAGCCAAATGAAAATAAGTTGTGTGACAAGCTTCCTTCTCAGACTGTCTTTGGACAGCCAGATCATAAATAATAACACAGAGACTTATTATTACTTATGAAAGACTGACCTTTAGCTTAGGCTTGTCTTAACTGGCTCTTATAACTTAAATTAACCCATATTTTTAATCAATATTCTGCCACATGGCATCTTTTGTCTTCCATCGTGCACCTCCCATTTCCTCCCCATGTCTGGCTGGTGACTCTGTGCTCCTCTTCCTTTCTCTTACCGGAAATCCCACCTATACTTCTTGCCCAGCTGTTGGCTGTTCAGCTTTTCATTAAACTAATCACAGCAACATATCTTCACACAGTGTACAAATGTTCCACAACAGTGTCGTCTAACAGTATATAAAGTGTTTCATAGTACAGTTATTAAAGTTTTACATATTTTAAGCTTTTATTTATTACTTATTGTAAAGGATAGCTATTGACTGGACACAAAACGAAAATTCACTTCACTGACACTGTGAACAATTTGTCTATCAACTAAATTAGGGTGGGAAAGTTTCATTGTGGAAGAAAATGACTGATGATGTTGCAAACTGACAATATCCCTCACTAGAATGAGTTTTAGTTACATAGAAATGGAAAAGCCTAACAATAAAAATATTACAAAAATACTACTCACCGTTTTCTTAAACTTACTTCCTCAGACCAAAGGGAGTATATTAGACTTGCCATTTTTTTCAATTTTTTTTTCCTAATTAGAACTTTTAGTAAAAATTTGAAAATCAAAAAAAGTGGAACAAGAACTGTATCAATGCAGAAAGGATGTCAAAAAAGAGTAGCCTAAAATTAAATTATATATTTCATCACATTCAGTCTAACTTTAGTACTAATCAGTGCATATCTTCTACCATAAATGTGATACTAATTTGCAGGTTCCAACCTGTGTTGTCTAGAGTATTTCCTCAGGGAAATAGCTAAGGATGTATAGGTCAAGAAAACATATCCTATGGTTAGTTACAGATAACAACACAACGTTGATATAAAAAACATACAATTAAATAAAAGGGGAAAATGATTTGATTGAAAATTTAAGGCCAGTGAACATTCAACCTCAATAAGAAGTCAACTGTGCTTCTCTTTAATATGAAGATACCACTAGCAGTAAACACCATTTTTTTTAAATCTCTTCAAAGTCATAAATGGAGCCCCGAAGGCTCAGAGGGTAAAGAACATTGCTATCAAGCCGAGGCATCTGATTTTAACCACAGGAATCCACATGGTGTAAGCAGGGTACTGACTCTTTCAAAGTTGCCCTCTAACCTCCCCACATGGGCATATGCAGGCTGTGACTCTGTGCAGGTATGTACATGTATATGCATTCCCACACACATACAATAAATAAACAAAGGCAAAAATTATATTTTAAAAAAACAAAATGCGTGAGACAGTTTGCATTGTAAAATTTCTGTGCATTGCAAATAATAAAAGTTACAATCATAAGATATAAAAGAAAGTATTAATTAAAAAGAGCACTAAAAATATTACAATGCCATTTTTCCAAATGATTTACAACAATTCCAAATAAAATGTTCACTTTTCCTATTGAAATTAAAAATTCTGGAATAATTACATTTATGGCCAACTTTCATTACCTGATTTTGATATTTAATTGAAAAATTACACACACGAATCAAAATGTCATTGCATAAAAACTTAGATGATAGTATACAAGTACAAATCCATAAAACCCACACCAATTAGTAAAATTTCAGTAAAAGAAACAAGGCAAAAATACAAAATAAAATAATTTTCAGAGATTGGCAGTCAAACAAAGAGGGAAATATGGGTAAAATCTTTTCTTAGATCACATTTCATACTAAATATCGTAAGTGTGTGTGCAGCTTTTCTAGAATGACAGGTAGGAAAATACCTTTACAAGCATGGAGAAATAAAAGATGTCTTAGTGAATCAGTGAGTGTACACTGTAGACAAACTGAGAATAATCTTAAATGTCAGAAATTAAATAGAGATGGATGAAATGTATACAGAAATATTCTCACCTTCATTGGGCATACTAGTCCCTAAAACTCCGGAGCCTGTGATGGTGGAGCTGGGAATATATTTTTATTGAGGACTTCAATCAGTGCATCCACTGTCTCCTTGTTTATGTCCTCCCTATTGAAGGATGAGATAGATCCCAAGCCCAGACATGGAAAAATGGTATTTTTTTTTGCATTTCCTTTATGATTTCTGAGTTTCCTGTGCATTATCATAGCAATATTCAATTATGCCAGCAGCAGAGCTTCCTAAGCTGTTAAATTATATACAGATCTTATTAGAACATACTCAAGCACCTGATCAAGAAATCGGTATTCTGTTTACAATAAATTCTCACTAATAAAATTTACTCTCACTAGATTTGAAGTTTAACGTCAAAGACCACAAAGTAAACCACAATGATTACAATTTCAAACCCACTTGAATGATCACAATTAAAAAATGTTAGCAACAACAAATAATCACTAGTGGGTAGAGCAATTGAACCTTACATACACTATTGGTGAAGTATAAAATAATATTGTCAATTGGAAAACTCTTGTAATTTTTAAAATATGAACATCAATTTATCATGTTTCTCAGCAATTCCACTTTTTGAATATAACCAAGATAATTTTAAGTGGATTGAGAAAATATTGCACTAACATGTTTACAGCTGCTTTATTTTAGAGAGCATTCAATTGAAAACAAATACAAATTTCTGATTATGAAAGAATGGCCAATGGCGGCCATGCTCTCACTGTGGAAAACAAGTTTGACCTAAAATTCAAGGAGTGATAATGAGCTGCCTAACAACATGGGTGACTCGCAAAGCCACAGTTACAGTTTGGATACTTGCCTCTTGGCTGCCAGAAAACACTTGGCAAAATACTTTAATGGAAAAAGTTTATTTCGGCTCATAGGTCAAGGGCATCCTCCATGGACTGAGAAGGCATGTTGGCAAGAACCTGAGGCATAGGCCCATGTTGCATCAGCAATCAGGAAGTAGAGAAATTAAATTGATGATTACTGCATGCTCAGCAGCCTTTCTTCTTTGATTTGAAACACTTCTTAAGATTATAGTTACATAATTTCCCCCTCCACCTTCCTTTCTTCAACCACACCCATGTGCTCCACACCCCTTGCTGCCTTTTTCTTTTAATTGTTGATAAATACCCTTTATCTTCGGTTCAGAATCATAGCCCAAGAAATGATGATGCCACAATAAGAGTGAGTTTTCCCATGTCTATGAATCCAACAGGAAATTCTTTCACAGAATTGTTTCCACAGTGATTTTTAAGCACATCGAATTGACAAGATTAGCTATCACAGGATAAGTTTAATAACCTATAAAAATGAAGAAAAACATTGGATTTTAAAATGTAGCCATTGATCATTGACTTGTACCTGAAATGAATGGTCACATTTTGCATGTTCATCATAGCTATCTTTGACAGTGAGGTAAACCATAATCATTTTTTATTTAATTTTTTTATTCATTTTACATACCAACCACAGATCTCCCTCTCATCCCTCCTTCAGATCCCACCCCTGCCTTCCCCTCTAACCCATCCGTCCTCTCTCCCCTCTTCCAAAAGGGGTACAGCAAAGTCTGGTACATTCAGTTGAGGTAGGACCATGAACCTCCCCCCTGCATCAAGGGGAAGGGGAAGGGAGAAACTTGGTGTTAGGGAAATTCCCAGGAACCCACAAGAACAGCCCCCAATAAGACTACTACCGATAGTGGAGATGGTGCCTGAACTGGCCTACCCTGGTAATGAGATTGGTGAACACCCTGACTGTCACTACAGAGCCTTCATCCAGTAACTGATGGAAGCAGATGCAGAGATTAACAGTCAAACCCCAGGCCGAGCTCTGGTAGTCAGGTCAAAGAGAAAAAAGAGGGATTATATGAGCAAGGTTGGGGGGATGTCAAGATTATAATGGAGAAAGCTTCAGAGACAACTGAACCAAACTCATAGGAACTCACGAACTTTAGACCAACAACTGTGGAATTTGCATGGGACAGGACTACACCCTCTGCATACACGAGACAGTTGTGTAGTTGAGTCTGTCTGAGGAACCCCTGGCAGTGGAATCAGGATCCATCCCTGGTGCATGAGCTGACTTTCTGAAACCCATTACCTATGGTAAATCATAATCTTTATGGAATTAGATGGAGAAAGATTGAAGATTAAAAGCTACCATTTCTAATTAATCATGAATGAATACCAATATGGAATTATAAATCTCTCCAAATTGATGTATTTTTATCCATTGCTTCTACATGTACATAAGCTACAATATTATGTCTCCTTGGTAAAAACAGATTTTCAATTACTTTCATAATCTATGAAAAATAATTTTGGTGCAGAAGCCTGAGAGACCTTTAACTCATTGCACAGGAAGAGAGGGGCAGTGTGGAGGAAAGGAGGGTAGGGTAGAAATTAAAATACCTGAATTCATTCCTTACTTCCAAGAGCTGTCATGGTTTGCAAGCAATAACATTTAAATGAAGGTCTACTAGTTGGATTAAAATTGAAACATAATTCAAAGTAAATGTAAATATTTGTGTGACAAATCTTTGAAAAATAGAAGAGATTTTGGATCATAAGTGGGTAAAATAAGTACAATAATTAGAGGATAAAGCTAGAAATTTGATAACATCATTAGCATTGGAGATATTTCTAAGGCATATGGATAAATCTGTATGTAATTTAGTTAGGAATAAAGGAGCCTCAAATATTATTACAGGAAGGGGCCATAAAAGAATTAGAGATTGGCAACAAAATTCTGGCATCACTCTGCTTCATTATAGTGCAGCTATCTCTGGGAATTTATAGCCAAAGCCCAGACATAACTTAATTAGGTATAAATTGGGTGGAAAGATTTAAAGGAAGAGTTAGATTCAAGGAATTATATGTCAAAAGAGAAAAATGAATGAAAAAGAAAGATACAAGGTCTAAAAGTTAAGGAAAATACTAAGTAGAATACAGAAGATGTAGTAATAGTTATCAATTTGTATCTACTTCTAAAGTATAATGAATAATGAATAAAATAAGTGCCATTTATATGATCAGCTATTTCAAACTTAGTACTTATTTATGGGATTAAATTCTCTTAGATGTACTTATTTGCGTGTTTGTTTTACTTCTGTATTACTCATGAAGTAAAAGAGAGTGATTACTCTATTAGTTTGCATATTTCTCTTTTGTACTTCATGAAATTTCTGTCTTATGATTGATGCTTTCTCTTAGGATAATTCATACATGAATCATCACATCTTCTTTATTTTTATCTTACGAATTAAACCTCTTGACATTAGCATGTGCCATCATTGGTTTCACTCAATGTCTTTGCTCTCATTTGCTATTATAAAATATTCTTTTTCTTCAATTATTACACTTTTAACATTCAGAGTAGAATTATTCATAAAACTAGAATTGCAATTTGTTTATGGCATGCCATGAAAATAACTTTCAGCAGAAGCTAAGCCTCTTTACATTTTTAGTGTTGTATATTTGACTTTAATTTTGTCATAATGTCTATTTTATATTTCATATTCTATCATTGCTGTTTTTATATGGCTTGTTCAGATATTTGGAATAATATTCATTTTATAGTAGTGATTATTCATGTATTTCAAGAAGCACTTACTTTTATATTTTATTAATTCTGTATGAATGTACTGCCTGAATTAGCATGTTTCATCCTCTTTCCTCTACTCCTTTCCTCTAACAGTATTAATACATCCTTTTACAAAAAACTTGGTTCTAAAAAATATGTGCATGTTTGTACTACTTCTCCTGTTCTAATTTCAATATTCAGTTATGACAATACAATCGGCAAAATAACTTGTCTCCGAGTATCTTTTCACTGTACTCAATTTTTGAGTCATTTTACTGTTTATATCCTATGATAACAATAATGAAAGTTAATTTTTCCAAAGAGCTAACATTCATAATTTGAATATCTTAGGAAAATCCAGGTCACCTGACTTTAATTTTTAATAGTGATAATATATGTTACTTGGCATTGGTATATCCTTTTAGAGTGTAGATTTGTTTTTATTTATCGAACATATATTTACTTAAAGTGTACAATTAACAATAGATTGATTTAATTTTTCTTTTATTTTTATAACTACAGTATTATGGGCTAGTCCTGTCCTGCTTCCGTGACAAAAAGTGCTAAATAATGTTCTCCCAATGTTCCCTTATTTCAGCATATTTGTGTTTTAAATCCCTTACTGCCCTTGCGTTGACATAAGTTTCCTGTTTGTTGTGTGTTTTCTATTTCTCTTCATCTCTATTGTTCCATGTTTGTCCTCACTCAAATTCAGCAAACTAAAGCTTCACCTAATGATTTGTCTCAGCATTCTTGAATCATCTCATCCTTTATTTGTGGTCTTACTTCAGGAAAACACGTGTCAATACATTGCAGCTTTTAATTCAGAAAATAATAGATTAGTTCCTATCATTCTCTGCTTTATAGACAACAGAATTTTACCTTCAGGCAGTTCTACTGAATTCCAATATTCTGTTTTATTACAATTATATTACTTTTATCTGGTAATTATCTGGTAATTTGATTTTCAGTCTGTGTTGGCAAAGTTTTGTTGGTAGAAGAATATTAGATCTGTAAGGACAAATGTTTGGCAAAGAAAGAGAGATAGTACCTGAGAAGTAATAGAAAAAGAGCCAGGATAGGCCAGGGGGAATACCAGAAAGACATATCGGGTTCCATCCAATATATAGTAAACTTGAAAAAAATGTTCATTGTGTATGTGTCTGCATGTGAGTGCTTGTGCATGTGCGTGCATGTGTTTGCTTATCTGCCTGTGTACTGATGAAGATTGACAGATGAGAGAACTGAATCCAGGTACCACCCCTGAGCTTAGAGGAAGTGGGCAGATCTCTGGAGCTCAGGTCATCCAGTTACAAGCTTACCAACATGCTGGGGAGGCTAAAGAGCTAGAAGCTGCCTGCTGGTAACAAGTACTTAAATGCAGCAGTGAGATCTTCCTGTTAGCCTCTGGGAAGAGCATTGGCCACTCCAGATCAGGTATTTGACAGAGATCCCCAGGATGCAGGAAATGTACTCTTCTCATTTCAGAAGTCAGAGAGTATCTTTTTATTTTCTTAATCCAATATACAATACAGTGTTTCTTATAATAGTCATACAAACTAAACAGAGTTCTGAGGGCAGAATTTAAATTACTTAAAATAATTAATAAATTACTGCAATTGATGACTTTGTAATATATATATATATATATAATTTTCTGTCTCTCCAGTTTTGTTTGATAAAGTTTATTACTACCAACTTTGTACTTTTCTTACTGCTACCTTTTCTCCAATGTGGGTTTTTAAGTCACTTTGCTCATTGATCAAATGCTTAAAGTTCAGAGAACACATTTATCTTTTCAAAGAGATTCTTTTGGATAGTTTCTCTTTAAATTGTTCCCCTTCTCAGTATATCTTATCCACAGAAGGAAATAAGATGTGCTGGTTGATAAAATGTGTTGTGAAGTACTTTGGTTCAGAATGTATCACTTTATGACTATTCTTTTAAGTAAACATAAAAAAAAAAAAAGAACCTGGATGTGGAAACCAATATTGTTTGAGAGAATAAAAACAAAGAAACAAAGAGAAAGAAAGAGAAACAGAATGTGGTGAATTTGGAAAACAAAAATACAGAGGCTGTTGTTTGCTTAGCTAAATCTAAACAAAAAATGAAAGGAGCTGGCAGTGACTTTGAGAATGCAGGGTGGGAACCTGTGGGAAAGATTCATTCTCAACTTCTGGAAGTGCTTTCTTCACACAGTTAGTAAACTGGGCTCAAGCAGTTTATAAGGCACATTCTCTGTGGAAGAAATAGACTCAGTTAGCCTGATAGGAAGATGCTTTGTAAGGTTAGTAATGTTCAGGTTTCCTCAGGAAAGGATGTTTATTACAGAGCTATGCGCCTTTTAGTCCATGAGCACCAAGTGGTGTGCCTTTGAGACCAGGACACAGTGAAATGTGTACTGCTGGATGAGGGGTATTCTAAAAGTTCAAATATTTTCTTCATCAAAGATACATCACTCAAACAGGAATTTTAAAGATTCTTATTGAATGGTTTAATTTATTTTCAAAAAATTAAGTCAAGTTACATAAACTAAATGTGATAATTTTATGTCTTTTGATAACTCACAGCTCTTGTAGCATATTTATATTAATTATTACCCATAAGTATTTTGATTTGTGAAAATCTTCAGTTTCACCTCAACATTTTCTCTCTGTTCTGCTTTTTGAAAAAAAAAATCACCTTCTCTATTATATATTTAAAATAGCACTGTTTCTTCAAAAATACAGATATTTAGGTGAAATTGTGTGACCTAAAATGCTGTTCTCCCTTAAAGGCTCAGTTTAAATTTTGGGTCAGGTATGGTATAAGGAGAGATCTTATTTCTCCAAGTTGTTTTCTGCCCTCTACATGCAACATTGTAGCATGCAGACAAATCTGTATACACACACACACACACACACACACACACACACACACACACACACACACCACATGTACTAAGTAAATGCAATAAATGTTTTAAAAATTATGATGTCTTTTTCAAATTGAAACATCACTTCAAGGTGTAATGTTTCTTTAGTCTATACTCTGTGTATCAGTATGTAACTAATACAATTTACATTTCTATGCTCATGCTTCTTGTTTTAACTATTTCTTGAAATTGATGAAAGTTTTAATTATGTCTTATCATTTGAAAGTGTTGCTCTAGGTGACAAATATGTTTCAATATTAAACATTGAAAAGTAACAAAAATATTTACATATGTAAATGTAAATTTGACACACAAATTATGTATGTATATATGTACAAATGCAGAAGCAAAAAAATAGATGCTATGGTTTTATGTTTTACTTTATTTTTCTGTAATTTTCTTTCAGATAGTTAGAGTCTCAGACAGCCCAAACAGCTACTGACAGACTTATATGTAGGCTATGGTGGTCTTGAAATCCTTATCTATTTTTCACAACCCTTAGGTGTCAAGATAACTATCCACAGTCACGATGCCATGCAGAATCATGACCGTTTAATGCAACTGTGAGTCTAGGCACAGGACCTGAGTCTAAGGAAATTTCAACCTGAGTCAGTCTAACTGTGAGCTATAGAAGAAATGCATCATGACCTCACAGAGACCAGAGACACTAATAAATCATTAGATAGGGTGACAAAGAATTGGTGATGTTTTCTTTCTCTCAGATGTTTTCAATAATTATTTTTTTTCTGTTGAAAAATCATTTCCACAGATGGTCCTTAGAACTCTAACCGTGCAAGTTTTGCAAGGCAGTAAACCATCTTTGATTCTCACAGAAAAAGTTTCACATTAAGACTTTCATCACCTCCCCCAAATATTTTAAAGGATGCGGCCTCTGCTAGGTTAATTTTACGTCTTTATCTAGTGTGTGGAATCTCCTGTGGTGCTCATAAAACAGTCACAGTTATTTTAAGGCCTTTCCTGATACATTATTCATACATAGAATCTTCACTATTATTTTCTGTCCATCAAGTAGTGAAATAAAGCAAGTGGGTGTGTTTATCAGTGACATTATTGAGATTTATTCAGCTAAGTAGTTCTCTAGTTAATAAGATGATACTGAAGGGCTGCCAGCTGAAATCAAATTGAAGCAATGCAGTGTGCCTATCATTTTTTTCTCCCCTACGCTTCCTCGGTCTGGAAGAGGAATTAAATATTATTAAAGGAATTGTCTGAGACAAGCTGAGAACAGAAACCAGTCTAACGCCAGCACTCCTTATGCACCCAGTGCTCTGAGCCTTCATCTGTGACGCAGGTGAATAGCACTAATAGCTGTAAACAAAACACCAAAAACAAAGTCAACCAAAACCACAGAAAATTTGTTTTTAGTGATAAAGGGATAGAGATTTCTTGTAAATATCAATTTTTTTTTCAAAGTTACTTAGTCTCAGTTCACTCAGAACAACTAAAAATTACATCTAGATGACTGTTCAGACTTTGTGTTGATGGAAAAGGGAAATGCAGAGAACCAAGTATTCTTAGAGCTGGCAAAGGTCACACCAAAACATTCCGTTTCCTTATGCTCATAGTTTTGGTTAACATGATTAAGAGTATTCATTATGTATTCAGAAATAAACAGCATAGAATAAAAGCCCGAATACTGTGATGGTTTAAATTACCTAAACTCTTCATATTGTTTTCCCTCCTTTTAAGTCATATCTAATGTCTATAACCTATTTTTTATTGAGAGAAACCAGAAGTTGTAAGTGAAACTTGATTGTCCCTTCACGCAAAGCTTCTAATGCTTACATTCTTTTTGTTTGTTTGTTTGGTTTGGTTTTTGTTTTTGTTTTTTGAGACAGAGTTTTTCTGTTTAGTTTTGGTGCCTGACCAGGATCTCACTTTGTAGACCAGGCTGGCCTCAAACTCACAGAGATCTGCCTGGTTCTGCCTCCTGAGTGCGGGGATTAAAGGTGTGTGCCACCACTGCCCGGCTAATCCTTACATTCTTCCTTCCAGCTTCTTATTAAATGTCAGTAATTTTTTACTCTAACTAAAGATTGAGTCTTCTAATTATACACAGAACTGCTTCTTTCTTTCTAATGTGAGCTTACCATCTTCATTATCAAAATTTTCCTCTGCACTCATTTTTATTAACATAAACATTGAAAGGACATCTAATATTTTTTATTTTAAAAAGCCCCTTAAAACACATAACTACCTTCATCTACAAAACTGTCATTCTGTTTTATTTTCCTGTGTAGCTATCCAAAGTATTTAATCTTCTTTTATGGTTAAATCAAGACAATCCTCCATAGGCTGAATTTAAAGATGTAGTGTTCAACTATTGATATTTGCGGTAGACTTTGAAGTGAGGAAGTGAGGCCTGCCTGGCAGAAGAAAAATCCTCGTAGTAACTCTGTGTAGGTCTTGCACCTGGTTCTGCCCATGCTGTGCTTCCTCACCTGTAGTGATAAGAGCAGCCTCTAGCACAGGGTTCTGCTGCCATGAGCTAAGATGCTTACTTTTACATGATAGGGCCAAACGCTACAAAGCTATGAGCCAAAATAAGTCTTTCTCCCATGAATTAGTTTTGAATAAGTTCTAGAGTCACAATGACACAGAATAAACCAGTTATTTCTGCTCTATCTCTGCTACCATCTTTAATATTATCCCAATAAAAATTTTGTTATGAAAACACCATGTATCAACCATAGTTTCCTTCATATTTAACTTAATGAATAACTTCAAATCTTACCAGGTTTGGTAGAAGTATTTCCTACGTTTGGGTTATTGATTTTTGGGGGAAGAATTTCATTTGATTCTGATACATTATTCTGTTTTTTTTTTTTTTTAAATAAATCCCTCCACATAGAACGACACTCACAGATTTTGCAATATTGAAATTTTTTAATGTTTATGTGGTTCAGAAATCACTCATTAAATATCTTATATACTTTAGGTTTTATTATACATCAACACTTTTAAGTGATCTCATTCACCAGTCTCTTCAGATAAGAACTTTCCCTGAAGCTATTTTCATGAGTTGCCTACCCACTGAACAATGTAACATGGTTATCTGATAATAATATATAGTAGTATTTAAAACATTACCATTTAAAACAAACTGAAACACAGGAAAACCTTGTTTCTACTACATTTTAATTATCTTGTGGTGGTATTGTGTTCCCCAAAATATTGTGTACCCTAATAAATTTATCTGGGTCAGAGAACAGACAGCCACTACATACAGAGGCTAGAAAATGGTGGCACTCACACCTTTAATCCTAGCATTCTAGAGGCAGAAATCTCTTTGGATCTCTGTGAGGTCAAGACCACCTTGGAAACAGCCAGGTGTGGTGAGTAACACCTTTAATCCCAAGAAGTGAGCCTTTAATTCCAGCAAGTGATGGACAAACAGAAAGATATATAAGGCATGAAGACCAGAAACTTGCAGCATTTGGCCTGGTTAAGCTTTTAGGCTCTGAACAACAGTTCAGCTAAGATTCATTTGGATATGGACTCAGAGGCTTCCAGCCTGAGGAAACAGCATCAGCTGAGGAACTGGTGAGGTGAGGTAGCTGTGGCTTGTTCTGCATATCTGATCTTCCAGCATTCACCCCAATAACTGGCCTTAGGTTTGATTTTATAAATAAGTACCTTTAAGATTCACGCTACATTATCTCCAGAAAAAAACAAGGGTTTAGAAGATTGTTAGTCAACAGTTCTCAGGGTCCTTCTTCACTTCTCTCTGCTTTGATATTCACTGTTTAACCACCCATTTTTCCTCACACATATAACTGATACGATGGTCACAATCTCCATATATCTTAGTAAAATTATGCTGTAGTTTAGTCACTACTATGCTACATCTAATTCTTCTGTGAACTGAGAGTTGTGGTTCATACCGGTGATCTATGCACATGGAAGGCAGAAACATAAAAGTATGTCTCAAGATCATAGCAAGCCTAAGCTACACAGTGAGCTTCAGGCTAGCCTGGGGTATAGAGTCAGATCCTTTAAAAATGAAAAATATACTAATAAACAATAAATAAATAAGTAAAGGGGAAAAATGAAAAGAAAATCATTGTGGCAGAAGAATCCCAAGAATGTTTACCACTTTTGAAATTACTTTAGAGCTCTCCAAACCAATGAGTCTAAAACTTCAGTTTGTTAAGCAATACAAGTCTCAGGAATACTCCACCCTGAATCCTTACTATCATCCTTTTCACTTGCTTTGTGTCAAGTAGATTGTTTTTTTTTTCTTTATTATTATGTGTTTTAAATTTTACACATCAGCCATGGGTTCCCCTGTCCTCCCCACTCCTGCACCTAGCCCCACCTTCCCTGCAGCCCCTCCCCTCCATTCCCATGTCCTCCAGGGCCAAGACTCCCCTGGGGATTCATTTAAACCTGGTGGATTCAGTACAGGCAGGTCTAGTCCCCTCCTTCCAGGCTGCGCAAAGTGTCCCTGTGTAAGCCCAAGGTTCAAAACAGCCAGCTCATGCACTAAGGACAGATCCTGGTCCCACAGACTGGGTGCCTCCCAAACAGATCAAGCTATTCAATTGTCTCACTTATCCAGAGGGCCTGATCCAGCTGATGGCTCCACAGCCTTTGGTTCATAATTCATGTGCTTCCATTCCATTGGCTATTTGTCACTGTGCTTTTTGTAATCTTGGATTCAACAATTCACACTCTTGCAAACCTTCCTCTTTCTTCACAGTTGGACACCTGGAGCTCTACGTGGGGCCTGGCTGAAGATCTCTGCATCCACTTCCATCAGTAATTGGATGAGAGTTCCTGCACGACAGTTAGGGTATTTGGCCATCTGATCACCAGACTAGGTCAGATCAGGCTTTCTCTCAACCATTGCCAGCAGTCTACAGAGGATGTATCATTGTGGATTTCTGGGGACCTCTCCAGCACTCTGCCTATTCCTGATCTCATGTGGTCTTCATTTATCATGGTCTGTTATTCCTTGTTCTCCCTTTCTGTTCTTGATCCAGCTGGGATCTCCTGCTCCCCTAAGCTTTCTTTCCCTCAAATCTTGCCCTTCATTATTCCCACTGTCGTCCAGGTTGTTCATGTAGATCTCATCCATTTCTCTGTCATTGGGTGATCCATTGGTCTTTCATAGGGTCCCGTTTACTAGGTAGCCTCCCTGGAGTTGTGTAGCAGTCTAGTCATATTTATTTTACATCTAGTATCCTCCTATGAATGAGTATATACCATGTTTGTCCTTCTGAGTCTGGGTTACCTCACTCAGGGTGATTTTTTTCTAGATCCATCCATTTGCCTGCAAACCTCATGATGTCATTGTTTTTCTCTGCTGAGTAGTACTCCATTGTGTATATGTACCATATTTTCTTTATCCATTCTTCAGTTGAAGGGCATCTAGGTTGTTTCCAGGTTCTGGCTATTACAAACAAAGCTGATATAAACATAGCTGAGCAAATGCCCTTGTGGTATGATTGAGCATTCCTTGGGTATATGCCCAAGAGTGCTACGGCTGGGTCTTGGGGGAGATAGATTCCAAATTTTCTAAGGAAGAGCCATATTGATTTCCAAAGTGGCTGTACAAGCTTGCATTCCCACCAGCAGTGGAGGAGAGTTCCCCTTGCTCCACATCCTCTCCAGCATAAGCTGTCTTCTCTGCTTTTGATCTTAGCCATTCTGACAGGTGTAAGGTGGTATCTCAGAGTTGTTTTGATTTGCATTTCCTGGATAATTAGGGATGTTGAACAATTCCTTAAATGTCTTTCAGCCATTTGAACTTCCTATGTTGAGAATTCTGTTTAGTTCTATAGCCCATTTCTTAATTGGACTGTTGGGCATTTTGATGTCTAATTTCTTGAGTTCTTTATATATTCTGGATATCAGCCCTCTGTCAGATGTGGGGATGGTGAAGACCTTTTCACATTCTGTAGGCTGTCGCTTTGTCTAGTTGACTGTGTCCTTTGCTCTACAAAAGCTTCTCAGTTTCAACAGGTCCCATTGATTGATTGTTTCTTTCAGTGTCTGTGCTACTGGTGTTATATTTAGAAAGTGATCTCCGGTGCCAATGCATTCAAGAGTACTTCCTAATTTCTCTACTATCAGGTTCAGAGTAGCTGGATTTATGTTGAGGTCTTTGATCCACTTGGATTTAAGTTTTGTGCAAGGTGACAGATATGGATCTATTTTCAGCCTTCTACACATTGACATCCAATTATGCCAGCACCATTTGTTGAAGATGCTTTCTTTTTTCCATTGTACATTTTTGGCTTCTTTGTCAAAAATTATATGTTCATAGGTGTGCGGGTTAATGTCAGGGTCTTCATTTCGATTCCATTGGTCCAGATGTCGGTTTTTATGACAGTACCAAGCTGTTTTTATTACAGTAGCTCTATAGCAGAGCTTGAGGTCAGGGATTGTGATGCCTCCAGAGGTTGCTTTATTGTACAGGATTCTTTTGGCTCTCCTGGGTTTTTTGTTTTTCCATATGAAGTTGAGTATTATTCTTTCCAGATCTGTGAAGAATTGTGTTGGAAATTTGATGGGAATTGCGTTGAATCTGTAGATTGCTTTTGGTAAGATCACCATTTTTACTATGTTAATCCTGCCTATCTATGAGCATGGGAGATCTTTCGATTTTCTGACATCATCTTCAATTTCTTTTTTCAGGGATTTAGAGTTCTTGTCATATAGGTCCTTCACATTCTTAGTTAGTGTAACCCCAAGGTATTTTATATCATTTGTGGCTATTGTAAACGGTGATGTATCTCTGATTTCCTTCACAGCCTGTTTGTCTACTGTATATAGGAGGGCTGCTGATTTTTTTGAGTTGATCTTGTATCCTGCAATGTTGCTGAAGGTTTTTCTTAGCTGTATCAGTTCCTTGGTTGAATTTTTGGGGTCACTCATGTATACTAACTTGTCATCTGCAAATAGTGAGAGCTTGTCTTCTTCCTTTCCAAATTATATCCCCTGAATCTCTTTATGTTGTCTTATAGCTCTGGCTAGAACTTCAAGTACTATATTGAATAAGTAGAGGGAGAGGGGACAGCCTTGCCTCATTCCTGATTTTAGTGATATTGCTTTGAGTTTCTCTCCATTTAATTTGATGTTGGCTGTTGGCTTGCTGTAGATTGCCTTTATTATGTTTAGGTATGTTCCCTGTATTCCTGATCGCTCCAAGACTTTTATCATGAAGGGGTGTTGGATTTTGTCAAATGCCTTTTCTGCATCTAGTGAGATGATCATGCATTATTTTCTTTGACTTTGTTTATATGGTGTATTACATTGATGGACTTTCATATGTTGAACCACCCTTGCATCCCTGGGATGAAGCCTACTTGATCATGGTGGATAATTGTTTTGAGGTGTTCTTCGAGTCTGTTTGCCAGAATTTTATTGAATATTTTTTGATTAATGTTCATGAGGGAGATCAGTCTGTAGTTCTCTTTCTTTTCTGCAATTTTTTTTTTGGTTTAGGAATCAGGGTAATTGTAGCCTCATAGAAGGAGTTTGGTAATATACCTTCTGCTTCTATTGTGTAGAACAATTTAAAGAGTATTGGTATTAAGTCTTCTTTGAAGATCTGGTAGAATTCTTCAGTGAAACTATCAGTTCCAGGGCTTTTTTTGGTAGGGAGACTTTTAATTACTGATTCTATTTCCTTAGTGGTTATTGGACTATTTAAATGGTTTATCTGGTCTTGATTTAACTTAGGTATGTGGTATCTATCCAGAAAATTATCCATTTTCTTTCAATTTTCCTGTTTTCTGGAGTAGAGGTTTTTGAAGTATGACCTGATGATTCTCTGTATTTCCTCATTGTCT
This sequence comes from Onychomys torridus, assembly GCF_903995425.1. NCBI lineage: Eukaryota > Metazoa > Chordata > Mammalia > Rodentia > Cricetidae > Onychomys > Onychomys torridus. The sequence continues at coordinate 32,627,285 of NC_050454.1, forward strand.
GTTGTTATGTCCCCCTTTTCATTTCTGATTTTGTTAATTTGGATGCTCTCTCTCTGTCTTATGGTGAGTTTGGATAAGGGCTTGTCTATCTTGTTGATCTTCTCAAAGAACCAACTCTTTGTTTCATTAATCCTTTGTATTGTTCTCTTTATTTCTATTTTATTGATTTCAGCTCTCAATTTGATAATTTCCTGGCGTCTGTTCCTCCTGGGAGACTTTGCTTCTTACTGTTCAAGGGCTTTCAGGTGTGCTGTCACGTCACTAGCGTGAGATTTCTCCAGCTTCTTTATGTGGGCATTCAGTGCTATGAATTTCCCTCTTAGCACTGCTTTCATAGTATCCCATAAATTTTGGTATGTGGTCATTGATCTCTAGGAAGTCTTTAATTTCTTTCTTTATTTCTTCCTTAACCCATTGGTGATTCAGTTGAGCATTATTCAGTTTCCATGTAATTGTAGGATTTCTGTAGTTTTTTCTCTTGTTGAAATCAAACTTTAAACCATGGTAGTCTGATAGAACACAGAAGTTTATTCCAATTGTTTTGTATCTGTTGAGATTTGCTTTGTGGTCAAGTATGTGGTTGATTTTAGAGAAGGTTCCATGGGGTGCTGAGAAGAAGGTATATTCTTTTTTGTTTGGGTGGAATGTTCTTTAGATATCGATTAAGTCCATTTGAGCCATAAAATCAGTTAAGTCCATTATGTCTCTGTTAAGTTTCAATTTGGCCGATCTGTCCAGAGGTGAAAGTGGGGTGTTGAAGTGGTCGATTTTAGAGAAGGTTCCATGGGTTGCTGAGAAGAAGGTATATTCTTTTTTGTTTGGGTGGAATGTTCTGTAGATGTTGATTAAGTCCATTTGAGCCATAACATCAGTTAAGTCCATTATGTCTCTGTTAAGTTTCAATTTGGCCGATCTTTCCAGAGGTGAATGTGAGGTGTTGAAGTCTCCCACTATTAATGTGTGGGGTGTTATGTGTGATTTAAGCTTTAGTAATGTTTCTTTTTTCATATGTGGGCGGCTTGTGTTTGGAGCATAAACGTTTAGAATTGAAACTTCATCTTGGTGGATCTTTCCTGCGATGAGTATGTAATGTCCTTCATCATCTCTTTTGATTGATTTTAGTTTGAAGACTATTTTGCTGGTTATTAGGATGGCTACACCAGCTTGCTTCTTAAGACCATTTGATTGGAAAGTCTTTTCCCAGCCTTTTATTCTCAGGAGGTGCCTGTCTTTGAATTTGAGGCGTGTTTCTTGTATGCAGCAGAACGATGGGTCCTGTTTTCATGTCCATTCTGTTAGTCTGTGTCTTCTTATAGGTTAATTAAGTCCATTGGTATTAAGGGATATTAATTACCTGTGATTGTTGTTCCTGTTATTATTTTTATTTTTTGGTGGTAGTGTTTGTGTACTTCTCTTCTTTGGGGTTGACTGCTGTGGTGTTATCTATTGCCTGTGTTTTCATGGGTGTATCTGCCTTCCTTAGGTTGGAATTTTCCTTCTAGTGCTTTCTGTAGGGCTGGGTTTGTGGATAAGTATTGTTTAAATCTGGTTTTGTCTTGGAAGGTCTTGTTCACTCCATCTATGATGATTGAAAATTTTGCTGGGTATATTAGTCTAGGCTGGCATCCATGGTCTCTTAGTGTCTGCATTATATCTGTCCAGGTCCTTCTGGCTTTCAAAATCTCCATCAAGAAATCGGGTGTTATTCTGATGGTTTTGCCTTTATAAGTCACTTGGCCTTTTTCCTTTGCTGCCCTTAATATTATTTCTTTATTCTGTAGGTTTAGTTGTTAAATTATTATGTGCTGAGGGGACTTTTTTGGGGGGTCTAGTCTGTTTGGTGTTCTATAGGTTTCTTGTATCTTCATAGGCATTTCCTTCTTTAAGTTGGGAAAGTTTTCTTCTATGATCTTGTTAAATATATTTTCTGTGCCTTTGAGTTGGTATTCTTCTCCTTCCTCTATCCCTATTATTTGTAGGTTTGGTCTTTTCATGGTGTCCCAAATTTCTTGGGTCATGTCTTTGTTGGTTTTAGTGTTTTCTTTGACTGATGAATCTATTTCTTCTACCGTATCTTCAACACCAGAGATCCTCTCTTCCATCTCTTGCATTCTGTTGGTTATACTTGCCTCTGAAGTTCCTGTTTGTTTACTCAGGTTTTCTATTTCCAACATTCCTTCCGCTAGTGTCTTCTTCATTTTTTCTATTTTCCTCTTCAGGTCTGGGATTGTCTCCCTTGCTTTTTCATGATTTTCATTCAAGGATGTATTGTTTTCTTCTGCTTTAATTGTCCTTTCCTCTCGTTTTTTATAGCATTCTTCCCATTTTTTGTTTGTCTGTTCCTGTACTTTATTTTTGATTTCTTCTAGATAAGGCTCTAGCCTCTTCATGATTTTACTTATAACGTTGTTTTCTTCTTCTTCTTCCATTCCGTGATGTTCAGGTCTAGCTGTTGGAGAAGGGCTAGGTTCTGGTGATGCCGTATTGCTCTTTATTTTGTTGTATGTACTTCTGCTTTGACGTCTGCCCATCTCATCTTGTGTTCGTTCTTGGTCTTATCTGTATACTTGGTCCAGAGAGAGCTGACAGATTTAGGAAGCCTCTCTCTGATCCAGATGGAAGCTCTGGGCCAGATGGAAGCGCTGGTCCAGATGAGAGTGCTGGCTGGATAGGAGCTGGGGGGCTGGACTCTGAGTCTCAGGAAGTGGCTGGTGTCTCCGGCAAATGGGTGTGGGGCATGGTGTGGAGACTGCATTGTCTGCCTGAAGTCTTGGAAAAGGGGAGCCTTCCTGCAGGGGGCCCCAATTGGCAGGAAACTGGGGCCAAGTTGGTCAGGTCCTCCCGGGGTGGCCTGTGTCCAGTGGTCTAGATTTTTTTTTTTTGTCTTTTCCCCTGTCCAATCCAGTGTATTCTTGTGGCCTTATACCAAACGTTCATTTTATCTAGACATAATGCTCTTTGAACATATTCCCAGTTTTTTTTTTTCTTTTAATTTAGCTTTCACCTGCTTAAATATCAGACCATCAGGGGTTCCGCCCTGTCCTACCTACAACCTTCTATGATTATTTCTCTTACAAAACATTATTGGTGACACATGACTTTAACCCTAGCACTCGGGAGGCAGAGCCAGGCAGACCTCTGTGAGTTCAAGGCCAGCCTGTGCTACCAAGTGAATTCTAGGAAAGGCGCAAAACTACACAGAGAAACTCTGTCTCAAAAAACAAAACAAAACAAAAACACAAACAAACAAAAAACAAACAAACACACAAACAAAAACAACAAAAAACATTATTTTCGGGCTGGACAGATGACTCAGAGGTTAAGAGCACTGACTGTTCTTCCAGAGGTCCTGAGTTCAGTTCCCAGCAACCACCTGTAATGAGATCTGGTGCCTTCTTCTGTATACATAATAAGTAAATCTTTTTTTTTTTTTTTAAAGAAAGTGTTAAAAAAACATTATTTTCTACAAAACAATCATCACCTGTGTAATTAAATAATTGTGTGATGAAACTTAGGTTTCATCCCTAGAAATTGAGCATAATGAGAGATAAAGATTTGTTAAAATGACCATTACTCCACACTGATCATCTCTCAAAAGTGTTAAATATGATGTGTCTGCATAGCAAGACACACCGAGCATGTTATAACCTCAGACATCATGAGAAATGATTGTAGGAGCAGGATTTGGTTCACAGCAAAATAAGATGCATGGGCATTGATAACTGTCATGGTTTTGGAGAACTGAACATTTTTTTAAGAAGCAATGCTTCTCTCTATCAATGCTTATATCTTTTTCCTAAACTTTTTTCTGAAATTACTAAATCTATTCTCACTTTAATTCATCAGCTCCTTCCCTTTGTGTCCATACTTGTCTATGTGTTTATGAAATCATTTATTTAGAGACTGTATCACTGAGCCTTTCATTTTTACTTGCTGTGGTTTAAATTTATTGATTTATTTAAATTAATATTTGCAGTATTAATTTTTTTGTTACCCATTGTCCTTGAATTAGTTCTTACTATAGTTTCTATACATTGTCATTCATTAGACAGTTTTAACTCACTTTTTATATTATCCCATTATATCTTTCTTAAAGCAATAAAAGTATAAATTTCCTTAATTTTTATTTTTGTTAGTACTTGCACCAAAGTTTTGGACTAAAATAAGTCCATTCTTAATATATTATCCAGAGGTAGTATATTCAAATTATATGAAGAAAACCTTCATTATCATTCCAATTTGGTGCCTTACATTTATCTTGCTGTTCAGAAGTATGTGTGCGAACATATAGTTTGTAATGGAATATATCATCAATATTTATTGGGTTCAGGTTTGTTTGTTGTAGTTTTAGCATATGAGTGTATTGTCTTCATGTATGTATGGGTACCATGTGTATGCCTGGTGCCTGAGGAGGCAAGAAGAAGGTAGTTTATGACCTGGAACCACAGTTATATATCATTGTGAGCCACCATGTAGATGCTGGGAATCACACTCAGATCATCTGAAATAAGAACAAAGGCTTTTTAACCACTGAGACATTTCTCCAGAACCTTTACTCCTTCCTTCTGATAAAACTCATCTTTATTTTTTTTTCTGTAAGAGCAATTATTGACTCAAAGAGTTGAGGACATGTTTGCCTGCTTTGAAATATCTAACAGCATACTATAAGCAAGACAAAAATACTTATAATAATAATTCTATACTACTGAAAATATATGTACAGGAGTCCCTTAATTATCTTAAGGATTTTAATAGCTGTCTTAACACCCTGTTTTTAAAGACAATGTAATCATGATAAAATATTTAGAGGAAGTTATAACATAGAGGCTAGTTAATTGGGCATGAAATGAGAATCAAATATTAAATTAAATATAATCACCAAAAACCTAAATTCTATATTTTTTCCCTGTGTTGTTACCATATAACCAACTAGGGCTTCTATAATTACAGGCTGGGCACTTACTTGTTGAAATTGTTAAGTGTACAAAGCATCACTTTGTCTTTCTGAAATCTCCCATAAAGTAGATCAGCAAAATACATTTATACATAGAAAAAGTTATGTTAACTCAGGAACATAATTATCCAACTAATAAGCATGTTAGCTATATTAACAATTTCATGCACAAAATAAATATTTTTCTTCCATGTTTATATTAAGAAAATGTATGGGGGATTTCATATATTTTTTAAAATTCATACACTTTTCAAGTTAACATTTTTCAATCCACCATTGTTAAAAGTAAAAGAAACTTCAATACAACTGACTGTGGTAATCTTCTTTTGAATTCACTTTAATAAAGGCAGAATGTTCCTTTAGTGAAAGTACATGGATGTGTTTCTTATTGGTAAGCTAAACAATTTCCATTTCTTACGTGTTTTTTTTTTCTTTTCTAAGAACAATAAGTGAATCAAACAAGTATGAGAATTTCAGTAAACGCAAGAAACACAATTCTAATTCACATGCTAAATATCACTGATACTTATTTTCTAACATGCATTTTTGTACATAAAAAGTATCATCTATATATTTATAGAAAAGACCTCAAAAATAATTTAATATTTTGCCAAATAAATCTAAGTTTGTCCTTTATAAACAAATTGTACTTGAATATAATAACATAATGTTCTTTGTCCTATTTATAAATTCTGGATAGCATATTGTTCTAAGATCAGTAACAGTCTGCTACCAGAGCTTAACGTGTTGAGGTAAATCCAATTTGAATATGTCATTCCTGCCGTTGATTCATTTCCTTCTGTGCTAGTGTTTTGGTTGTCAATGGGTTGTCTTTATAGAAGCCAAAATGTTCCAATTGCTCCCTGATATATAAAAGCAATACTAATTTTAATGACAGACAAATTGTTCAGAATTGAAACAAGGACCAGGAATGAATACAGTGATAGGTTTTGGCAAGTGACCATCTAAATCTGATCCAGCTTTCCTTTCCCACGCATAATGGTGCTATTCAGAGGACCTCTCAAGACCAAATGTGGGTATGTGCTACTAAATTTTAATGAAGGATTCAGAATGTCACATTTTAAGTCAATTGCCATCATGACCATCAAATATTAAATAATATAAAGTCTTCCTTTAAAAAAACCCAGAACTGTTCAAAACTGATGAATAGTCAAAACATGAAATACATTGTAAAATATATATTTAGAATACAAATTTTCGTGAACAAAATGTTACACATGAGGAATAAAGAGAAGACAAATCTGAACACATCATTACTCCAGCCTGACCAGAATCTCCAAAAAGTTTCCCCATCTCAGTAGTATCCTTTGTGATACTGAAAATTATACTTCCTTTTTTGTTTTAAAGAAAAGAATAAGGAAAGAATAAAAACAAAGTGATTTTTTTTTCTACCACCAGAAACTCATGCCCTGCTTTCCACACTGTTACTCTCTGAAAAGGACTGATGGGTAAAACTGTTTATGACATGGATTGCTTTGTTTCTCTTTCAGTCACTTAACCAGCAGGAAGTAGATAATGTGTTGTTTCACATTAGGGTATTCTAGCTGTAAAAATACTTTACAACCAGAACTAAACAAATAATTTCAAAAACAACAATCCCATTCACAAAGAAAATGGTTGAACAGCAGAATAGACTCAGAGAAAGCTTGGAGAGACATGGTTTTGAAAGGAGAACTAGTCTAAAGTAGTTATTATTGTGGGCTTGCATAATGGCGTAGCAGAGAAGACACTAGTCACTGAGCCAATGATCTGAGTTGTACCAGGAGCCTGGAAAGTGGAAGGGAATTAAAAAACAAATACTATTATGTGTTGGTTTTTGGAGATTTCTTCTTAAAATTTCCAGTAGTTTTGAAATAGTAATCTTGAAAGGAGAGTTTATTTTTATTTAAACTCCAGTAAGACCCCAGCTATCAGGTGGACATTTATATACCATGCATATGTCAGTTTCCTACTCCATCAGTACTCACGATATATTTTATGTAGCATCATCTAATAAGATATTTAATATGTGGATTGATTGGCAACCATAATTCTTAGATTGCTGATAATGGTGTAAGAAACAATTCATTTCTATAGAAAGTGATACCATGAATGTGAGGATATCTTTGCAGCTATTCATCTGACAGAAAATACAGAAAGAATTAAAAGTTATTAAGAAAAAAAAGAAGGAAAGAAAGAGAATTAGAGGGAAACACTAAGAAAATAAATAATACAATTACATAATAGGCTAAAGGAACTGAAACGTCTCCAAAGAAGTAACACAACTGATTAATCAACATTGTAGAAATTCCTCAACATCCTTAGCCATCCAGTAATGCAGACTAAAAGTACTTTAATCTTTAAAAACTATTTAAAACTGCTCTTAGCCAAATCAGAATTAGCAATACAAATGACAACAGAAGATGGCCTGGATGTAGAGAAAAAGGACATCTTCACTCAGAGAGTATAAATTAATGAATAAAACCATTTTGAAAATTGGTGTGGAGTTCTCATAAAGCTATAAATATAACTATCATTTGAGCCAGTAGAACCGTTCTTGGTACAAACCCAGTGGTCTTGATAGTCTACAATAAAGACATTTGTTCATCCTTTTTTACTGTCGCTCTATTTAATAGCTACATAATAAAATTTACCTAAATGATCATCAATTGGTGAACGGACAATGAAAATGTCCCATAGATGCACAATGCAGCATTACTCAGCTATAAAGAAAAATTGAAATCATGAAATTTGCAAGTAAATGGATGGAACTGGAATAAACTATACTGAGTGGGGTAGTGCAGATCCTGAAAGACCATCATGATATATTTTCTCTCATATTTGAATCATAGCATCAAATCTTTTGTTTTGTGTATTTAATATAGAGCACAAGTGGAAGACTTGATATTAGAAAGGGGGATTTTGGTGGGAGGAGCATGTAAAGCAAGCAGGGATGGTATGTTTAGGTAAAATGAAAGCAGAGGTGTGGGAAACAGAAGGAAGAGACGTCCAAGCAGAGGAATATAAGAAAATCAGGGAGTTTGGGGAGTAAGCTAACCCAAAGAAAGAGTATGTAAAAAAACATGAAAATCTACCATCTCAACACAAATAAAAGTATATAATTTGAGAGATATTAGAATGCATATGATATGCAAGGAGAGGCAGCCATGATAGGAGTTGGTGATTAAGTAATGATGAGATAGAAGTGTGAAGTGAGGAGGATAGAGTTGAATTAAATAATGCAAAAGACCTATGAAAATGTCTTATGGAAACATACTAACTGTTAAGGTAATATAAGGTTAAAAATAAGTTGGAAAGGAAATATAATAAGTGGGTGAGCAGTACCACTCCCAGAAAACTTGGGTTTTTAAATGAAAATTGCTATGCATGTCACAGTATACCACTCTACAAATTATAGTTCAAGCAGGCCCCAGAGTTCTGAGAAGTAAAACAATCCATGACATTATTCTTGTTATCTGCCATAACTACATGGTTAGACCCTACTGCTGAAAACTCCCAACAGTTAGACTGGACCACAAAGATAAAGTAATCGTAAATGGATTGTAATGCTTCTGCCATGCTGTCTAGGCTTCATAGTCTCCAAAGTTGTTAATGGGGATACTAGAGAGAAAAGACATCAGTGTTCATATTCAGCCCTAGAGCCTATGTGCTATAATATCAACATGCCATGCAAAATGTACCCACGGGTGCAACATTATGCTGACTGTTATGGGATAACCAAACACTTTCTGATTAGAATTGAATCCTGCTCCACAGGAAGAAATTCATGTCTGGTTCTGTACTCCTAGTCAAAACTCCCATGTCAACTAAGGTCATAGGCCCAAGGATACAATCTGGTATTACCATTTTAATAAATGATACTGTGTCAAATGCCTTCTAAATATTTATGTTCATGCCCATAGGGCTTGGCTGCTCTCAATCGTGGCCTGAGAAAAAAATTGTCATCAGGTAGTGGAAAGACTAACAACTCTCCAAGTGTTAATGGTCAAGAATCTAAGTGCACATCTCTGAATGGGACATCTGTACCCTCCTGCACCAAGGCACAGAGATCATTTTCAAAAAGAGTAGAGGAGAGCATAAGGGCTGAAGTTCAGGAAGAGTGCTGTGATACGTCGTCTTCTGAATGTGACTGTCCTTCACATGAATTCACAGCACAGGACCTACAGTGGATCACTTGACACAGGTGGAAGAAGTTCTTTCCAGGCTCAAGCCCTTATTGACCCCTTATTTGCAATTGGTAGCTGCTAGAGGTAGGAGAGAATAATTCTTACTTGATGGAGTGGTCACTGGTAGATTTTCTGTATTCCAGTGGATAGTCCCAAATATGGGCACATTTATACATTACTAATGATACTTTTAGGGATGTGCAAAAAAAGTGAAATTGGGAGGAGTCATGTGAGGAAGTATATGAGATGAGTTGGGGGTGATGATGAATAGAGGAGATTTCATATTTCATTGAATATATGTATGAAATTCTTTAGAATAAAGTCAAATTACCACTTATGTAGATTTGCTCATGTTTATTTTTATTTTATGTGTGTGAGTGTTTTTCTTGCATATATGTCTGTGTACCACTTGCATGCCTGGTCCTTGGAGGCCAGAAAAGTTGGGTGGTTCCCTGGAACTGGAGTTATAGATGATGGTGAGCTGCAATATATGTGTTGTGTTGTGTGTATTTCTGGGTCCTCTGGAACAGTATACAATACTCTTAACCACTGAGTTAACTTAACCCCAAGTCAAAATCATTTAAAAAGGAAAGGAAAGCCTACATTATATGAAGAAGGAGTGTAGACTAATTTCTTTAAAGTCTTATTAAATAAAATACAAGGAGCCAGATATAGGGTGAAAGCTTAGAGATCAGAGAAATAATGAGAACCAACAACCAACCTCACCTCAACAGCTATGCAACTTCCAAAATGCCACGACTTTCTGTCTACTCAGGCTTTTATTGCCTTATTGTTCTGCCCTCTCATTGGCTATCTAGCCCAGCTACTTCACTTCCTTCTCACTGCCTGTCTGTAGATACCTCCTATCTCTATGATTGGTACTGGGATTAAAGGGTGTGTCACCATGCTTGACTCTGTTCCCTAGTGTGGCCTTGAACACACAGAGACCCTGCCTACTAAGTGATAGGATTAAGGGCTTGCACACCACTGCCTGACTTTTGTGTTTACCTTAAAATGGCTTGTCATTTTCTCTGATCTCCAGGCAAACTTTATTTATTAACATACAAATAAAATATCACCACATTTCAGCACAAATAAAATATGACCACAGAGGGGCAAATAGAGCTATAATATTATATAAGGTGATTTTTATTGTGATCAAATTTTATGTAAAATACAAAAACTATAAAAACAGTAATTAGGTAAGAAAGATGTGATGAACTCTTCTTGAGAACTAGTTGCTTTCGCTATGGTTCCATAATGTCCAGCAGCTACTTGCTTCAGTTTCATTTTTAATGTCACTCATAGATTTGAGGCAGGAGAGATGCTCACAGAATCAGTAAGACAGTATTTTAATCTATGGAGACTGCTATGACAGAATACCATAGACTGTAATGCTAAACAACAAACACGTGTTACTTATATGTGTGGAAATGGAGAAATTCAAGAAAAAGACTCGCTGACTCTGGTTCATGGAGAGTAGTTCCCTGCTGTGCCATCATGAGGGTAAATTGGCAAGATAATTCTTGGGAGCTTCTTTCATAAGGACATTATTTTCATTAATAAGTTTCTAATTTCATTATATAACCATGTCATGTGTTCTGCTTCCCCCATCACTCCTGGTGGTAGAATTTCAGCTTAGGAATTTCTTGGACACATGGTGATTCTGTCGACAGCACACATCTTTTGTCCTAGCCACTACAGATAATCTCATATCATAATTCCCTCATGTGACTAATAATATTTCTAGAAGTGAAAATGATTGCCTGATCTTTTATGAAAATCTGTATCTGGGTACAATTTTCTAACTGATAATTGGCAAATAGTGTAATACTCCCTCTATTGCAGTCTAGTTTATTTGATACATTGAAGTTAATGAGATTATTCTTACTTTAGCCTACTTCATTCCATAAACTGAGCCTCGCTTCCAAAACAATGCTAAAGTTATTCAGTAGGATACAAATTTGAATGAATGACAAGGAGTGACACAGAGGAAGTTATAAATAATTCTTCACAGAAAATATGTATTTTCAAAATATAAATAAACCCAACAAATTCCTCATTTCTCATTGATCCTGACAGCAATTAACAACAGGGTTTGGTTTTTAGTCTCTTGAGAAACAAAATATTCCTTATTATTTCATTATTTGTGGAGAACCTTGGATCACTGCTGGATTTATTAACCAGCTTTGGTTGGTCACTAGGGCATCGAAATCAATCCTAGCCTGCCTTTCTGTCTCTTATATGATAAAATTGTCCATTAAATGGTGTGTTATCATATTTGGAACCTGAGTCATGTTCAAATCCCATTATCTTAAGTTATTACAGTAAATACTTACGTTCAGATATCCCTGTGGCACTATGGCAATCATAAATCTTGTGCCGTCTCAGGTGAAGGTTAACTTAAGTTGCTTCTTATCCAAGGTTGATGTGTTGAAGAAAGAACTTGCAAGATCAATTTATCAGCCTCTGCTAACCTACTGTATTTTATATACCAGTTAGAACATGCCTGGATTCATTGCATCTATTCTCAGATTTTACTTAAGCCCCCAAAGACTACTGTTAGTTTCTCTAAACCATTCACATTTCCAGGTTATGTAGGGTTATTTATTAAACAAACAAACAAACAAACAAAAAATCCAACACTGATGCTTCAGGTTATAGGACTTCTTGTATTGAAGCTATATTTTGACCCACAAGGTATTCTACGTTATGCAGTATTAGGTATTTGTGTGAGCTATAGCAGAGATGGTCTACTTTTTTCTGATTTAGCATGTCTAAATCAAAATTTTTCTGATAGAGAGCTCATTCTAGTTTGCAGTATCAGAAAAAAAAATATTTTAACATGTCTATTAAAGTAATACTTCCAGATAAGGGAAATATGACCACCTCCTATAAAGACCATTAAATATATGACCTTTTAATCCAAACCTTCACTTTAATTATATCAACCACCTGACCCAACACCTTCTCAACATAATATTAGCCACCGTTAAGAATTTATCGGAGGCCCCTCAAGAAGACCAAGCTACACAACTGTCTCGCCTATGCAGAGGGCCAAATCCAATCCCATTCAGGCTCCACAGCTGTTGGTCTGAAGTTGAGGAGTTCCCACTGGCTTGGTTCAGTTGTATCTGTATGTTTCCCAATCATGGCCTTGATTCCACTTGCTCAATCCCTCTTCTCTCTCTTCAACTGGACTTCCAGAGCTCTCTGCATCTGTTTCAATTAGTTACTGGATGAAGGCTCTGTGATGAAAGTTAGGGCATTCACCAGTCTGATCACCAGGGTTGGCCCGCTCAAGCACCACCTCCACCACTGCTGGTAGTCTAAGATGGGGTCATCCCTGTGGATTCCTGGGAATTTTCCTCACACCAGGTTTCTCCCTATCCCCATGATGTCTCCCTCTATCAAGATATCTCCCTCATTGCTCACCCACTCTGCCCCTGTTCTAGCTGACTCTCCCATTCCCCCATGCTCCCCTGGTGCATGAACTGGCTTTTTGGAGCCCATTGCCTATGGTGAGACACCTTGCACAGCCTTGATGCAGGGGGAGGGACTTGGACCTAAATGTGCTGGACTGTGATGACTCCCTATGGGAGGCCTTACCTTTTCAGAGGAGGGGATGGGGTTGGAATGTGGGGAAAGGCTGAGATAAGGGGAGTGGGAGGAAGGAGGAGGTAGGAATCTATGGTTGGTATGTGGAATGAATAAAAAGAAAGTCTTAATAACAAAAATAAAAATAGAGTTCATAGAAGATTAAATTAACTAATTACATAAATAAATAAAAATGTATTAGAAAAAAAGAATAGATTTTTAGAAACTGAGTTGCATTTCTGTGCCATAATGCTTAAAAAAGAAGAATCATTTCTTCTTCCCATACTTAAAACATAACTTTGGATTCACTCAAAAGTTTAGATTGAGCTGGGCAATATTGGTGCATGCCTTTAATGCCAGCACTCAGGAGGCAGAGACAGGCAGATTGCTGTGAGTTCGAGGACAGTCTGGGCTATAGAGTGAGTTTCAGGATAGGCTCCAAAGCTACCTGCCTCAAAACAAACAAACAAACAAACAAACAAAAAGTTTAGATCATAGAATGTTTCCTACCCATTAACTTTTAACTCATTTGTCTCATTCCAACTCAATATGTCTTATCTTCATATTTTGCTCCTTTTAAATTCTTCATACTGAGATAGTATAGATTTCTTTGGAGGCCTTTCATATTAAGGAACCAGCAAAAGGTCCAATTGATCCAGTAGACTTTTGATAGTTTCTCATTTTTAACAACAGCTATATTTGCTAATATTGTACCATTTTAATTAATCACCTAAAAGCATTTAACCTACAGTGTTATTGACTTCTTGTGTGTCTTACTTCTTTATTTACTACTTAAACATAGAGGCAGGGCAAGATATGATCTTGCTATGTACTCCCATCTGGCATGGAATTCATAGCCTTCCTGCCTCAGCCTCTGAAGACTGGGAATCACAACTGCCTTGATCCTAAGCTCATTAGCTACTTCTGCTAGGAGACGGACGGTAGGTCATAGTAAACATACTTTACAATGTGAATACATTCTATTAACTGGCTTGCATGAATAACCTGTTTATATGAATCATTAATAAATATCAGTCTATTATAACTCAGTAAGCAACTATAAGGACCTTGCCAACCCAAACATGGCATTCTACTTTGTAGCAATAAAAATCAACTGTATTTCTAGAGTTTGATACTTTCTACTTTTAGAAAAATTCTTAAAACCTTTGAACCTACCATAACACAGAAAATAAGACTTTCTTTTCACATATAAACTTGGCTTTGGTAGTTCGGAGTGTATCCTTTCTTTCACACTGACAATATTTTGGTTGTTAATAAGTAGTAGAGTTGGTTAAGAGTTAGTTAAGCTTCTCTTGGAGTGATTGATTTCCCTTTGTGATCATTTTGAGGTTTTGATCAGAGAGATCTTAGGCTAACAAAAATCTATATCAAGGACTGTCTGGGTACTTTCTTTACCTTTCATCTAACTGTATCACCTGATATTAATAATTTTGATCTTAACAGGCTTCTTTTTATTTTGTAATCAGATATACATCCAATGAACTAACTTCTTGGGAGTTAGGTTTACCAGCATTCTGAATTTTAATAAGTCACTTTTAAGTCTATAAACTGAATGCAAAAGAGGAGAAATTTGTAAGCTGAGTGAGTAGGAAACCATCCAGGAGCAAACGCCTCCCATCTAGGTTGGCTCTTAATCTTTTTTCCTACCATTTTACAGTTTTCTTTGGTCTAGAAAATCACACTCTTTGCAAAGCTACCATTGTTACAATCCATTTCTGCTTACAATAATGATGCCAAGCTGTTTTTCTTTTTCATTCCAGCATCCAATTCTTGAACTCTGAAACAATTATGCAATGACTCTACTCATTTCTGACATGAACTACACGGAGTTCATGTTAGAATCCATACCTTAATAGTTAAGGATTTAATTCCAGAAGAAAGAGCTTCCTTGAGATAGTAATGTCTGTTCAGTCCTTTGATAATTATGAGCAACTGGTTGTAAACCAAGTGTTTTCATGACACCCTCATCAGATCTGATAAATTGGTCTGATAATTTGTTAGATTGGCTGGGAATATAGAGAAACATTTGCATTATATTTACACTTTCATAGTTACATGTTATACAAAATACAGAAAAAAATGATGCTGTACTTTGGGCAAGGTCTAGAAGGGTATATTGGAAGTAGCTTTTGCCACATGGAATTCTTGCTATCCTTCCTGCATTCAAATGTGTTTGATGACTCTGAAGCCATCCAGGTCCATTCATGTAGGATTTGACAAAGGTTAGGTTATAGGCTGTTTGAATTTGGAACCTGTGAAAAGCTTAATATCAAGTTTCTCTCTTAATCTTGAAAAAATCCAAGGAATGAAGCTGAAATTTACAACTTTTGAATCACATGATTCGCCTCTTCTAACAACCACTATCTGGGAACTTCCAGCTCCCAGCTCAGGAATAGGTAAAAGGTACCTGTCAATGAATAGAGGAGGTGCTATTTATCTGTTTTTATTGCTCATGAAGTCACAAGGCTTTAGGAACCTCTGTGTCAATGATCTAAGAATGAATGAATATTAAATACATTTTTCTTATCTTATTATCATGTTGATTTAAGTAATGAATTTTGGTTAAATTTTAATGACACTTATATGAAGCAATTATATACACGTATCATAGTATTTCAACTATTATAATGATTCCCAAATGTAATTTATTAGCAATAGATGCTATGTGAGTAACTATAAGTGAAAGGCTTTTATTTTATTTAAAAATCAAGGTTAAGTCCTGTGCTTAAGGTTGAAAGTCCCGGGGCTGAATCAAATTGCTGAATGCTTCAAAGTACTGCTTTAGCAGAGAACCTGGGTTCTGTTCTGACTTGTCAAACGAAAAGTACTGTCAAGCTCCTAAGAAGCGATGACAAACAGAAGCTGCTGAAATGAGGTTCAAGAGGCCAGGGGCCACCCCGAGCTGGCAGAAACACTTGGAACACATACAAGAGTGAATATTTCAAAGCATCTTCCTCCATAAGTCAGAGACCAGTAGAGGCCGGACAATGTGAGGCAGCGGAATCCATGCCTGCAGCCTCTGAAAGGCCATTGCTTAAAACAGTAGACGTGAAACCTGGGTTATCCTGGAGATTCCAGTCTGTTAGGGATTCCCACTTTCTTAGACATCTGAAAAAGGAGAGCTGCGCACGGAAAGTGGAACCAGATTTGAGGCAGCACAGCTGAAATTGGGGGAGCAATCTAACCCGTTTGGTAACAGATATAGAGCTAAGTCTTTTTCGTGCTGTGTTTTGGTCTTTATGTGACCCACTATTTCCTCACTATGACCCTAGTCCTTCCTATTGGAATAGAAATGTGTATCCTATTGTTCTGTGCCATTACATATTAGAATAATAATAATAACAATAACAATAATAATAATATTATTATCAGATTTTTGATTCCGCAGGCTGTTAAATTAAGAGATCAATTTAACTCTAAGAAGATATTTTGAATTTGTATGAACATTTTTGAGACTAAAAGACTACCGAGACTTATGGAAGTAGAATAAATTCATTTTGCATCATGATATGTCCAGATTTTATAAGGGCAGGGAATGGAATATTGTGGTTTGAAAGAGAATGCCCCCATAGGATCAGAAGTTTGAATATTGGTACCATGAAATGGCACTATTTGAACAGCTTTAGGAGTTATAGTCTTGCTGGAGGAAATATGTCACTGGGGTTGAGCTTTGACGTTTCAACGCCAGGATCCATTCCTGGTTTACTCTATTTGATTTAAGATGTGAACGTAGGTACTCAGCTTCAGTTTCCATTCTCATGTCTGACCACATGATGCCATGTTGTCTGCAACATTACAGAAACCTAAGGCCAAATAAACTCTTGGTTCTATAAGTTGCCATCCTCATAATCTTTTACTACAGCAGTAGAAAAGTCAGTAACTAAGACAGGTAGACGGGTCTGTATTTTCAATCCTTGTGAAACTCTGTGTTTTGTTTTTAAAGCATCATCTGAAAAGGTAAGGCCTTTCTCAACCAGAAATAATCACTGTAAATAAGAAGTTCAAAAATGAAATTATGATGGACATTGTATGTCAAAAATATCTGAGAAATAAACTCAATTTAAGAATAATTTTGATCATCTATGTATTAAATTTATTATAAAAATGATCTTTGATTTTTATGATATATGTTGTGTTTATTTCTTAGCAATATGAAATCTGAATCAAATCAAATCCATGTCATCAAATGACATTGCATGTCTCCTTTTTATGCACATCAGTTTCATTCTTCAAGTGAAACTAAAAAGATATCTGCTTAAGAGCAAATATTTAGAATATAATTATGAAAAAAAGGGAGAGTAGTGTTTGCTAAGCTTAATTCCGAGCTCACTCCAACTTGCTAAATTTTACATTGTTTTATATCTCCCAGTGGTTATCATTGTAAGACCCAAAGGTGAATTATTATCTCTACTTACGAATGCTGACTTTGGGAAGGACTGACAGTCTGGGAGTTCAAAAGCATAGAAAAGTGTTCTTATATCATCTTCTATTCTTTTCTTCAGTCTACCCAACTCTAATTTTTATTCCATATTTTTATTGATTTTTTCTCTTCTAACTTCTCATTTGATTACACAATGTTTTTGCATTGTCATGATTTATAAACTTACACTAACTTTTATTATTAGTATATAAATTTAGTACTCCATTTAGTTATTTGATTTTCCCTACCTTCTGCACCCTGATCTGCCATCTGGAAGTACACATGTATCCATATTGTTAACTTCCTATTTGTGCTGAAGGCCTAAGACTCAGAATCTATACTTCTTTTTCTATGAGTTTTTCCTTCGGACACAGAGTACCCAACTGTGCCTTAGCAGAGGGTCTACTGAGGAAGGAAGGTATGCAGCCAGTTGCTAAGTTCTTTAAATTCCTAACTTAATTTAAATTTGTTAATAGATTTTCAAAACAATTTCAAATGTATTTACTTATTAGAGATATACAACCTATGACTTTATCTTGACTTAAAGGGAAGGGAAATTAGGCAAAGGTTCAGATTGTATGCATATAAGTCTATATATATGTGTATGTATACATAAACATACATATTCAGAACGACATAGACATAGATAGTATTGTGGCATTTGCATATTAAATCGCAAAGACTCCTTCCAAGCCATTGACTCTGACTCTGAGAAGCTCTCATCTTAGCAAGTTTCACTAGTGGAAAGACTATCTGGAGTTTTTCTTTATCATTTTTTCATAGCTATTGTTTGCCCTAATATTAGTGTTTGTAGGTCAAGAAGAATGACTTGGTTTGTGTAAATACATTCCAACATATTTCTGAAGTAGCAGGAAGTGTTCCCAGGTCTCAGTGCACATGAATTTATTGGAAAGCTCATCACAATGCTTGTCCCTGTGAAACAAGCTGCAGCTTTTAACCATGAGATTTTCATTTCTGTTCCAGGTGAGCTTGCCAAGGGCTTCTTTTTTCATTGGATACATGTTCTGATACCTATTCGATTAATTATTTCTTAGTTATCTAAAATTCCACTGGGGGAAAATGTGTACTTTTCAATCATTAATTATTTTAATTACACGTATGCATTTTGGACACGATCATTAACTGTTCTAATACACACAAACAAAATGAAGAAAACCACAAAGGAAGAAAGGTCAAAACTATGCAGGAAGCTCACTCAAATCCCTTTGGCATCACTTTCTCTTTCTCACCTTCTAACTGCTTGTCTGCAAATGCTCTTTATTTTTGAGTACAAGACTACAATTAAAATTATTCCCATGTTTTGAATTATGAAGCTTTCCATCATTTATTTTTACCTGTGATATTCTTTATAGACTTAACACTCTAGTGGTTTAGCAAACTTAATTATTATTAAGAAATTTATGCCCCAATTGAAGTCAACTTTTACTTTAAACTGTTTGGACGTTAAAGTCATTATTCACGTATTTCAACTGTAGAAGTAGTAGAAGACTTGTCACCACACTGTGACAACAGAGGTCTGTAATTCATGCATTTGGGGTTCTAAGAAAGCAAGATTGCAACCTGGAATCCAATGTGGTCTATGTCAGATTGTCTCAAACACACATACATATACACACATGCACACAGACATGCAGGCATACACATATAGATACATGACTTATTTCCTGTATTAGTTATTTCTTTATTTAGCAATTTACTGAGACATAAGTAACATAAGAAAGATGTGCACATTTAACATTGTTAGGCAACTTAATTAGTTTGAAGATAAGCAAACACGCATGGGGACGTCTTCACCAAAAATTTATGTTAAAAACATACTTATCATCTCATTCTTTATTTGTTGTGTATGATAAGTACGTTTAACATTAGGTCTAACATTTTAATAAAATTTTATATATACACTGCACTGCTACTAAATTGGGGCAGTTCTCCAGGACATAATCATTTGGCAAACATATAATTGGCCTTTGTCTAGCACCTCATATCCTGTCCCCACAAGCCTAGTGACAACTTCAACTCTCTTACTTCTTCTATAAACATGACAACCTAGATGTGTCATCTACATAGTATCTTGGAGCATTTGTAAGCCTGTACCTGGATGATTTTGCTGAGTATGATACCAGCTTTATTCCCACTTTGTTTTAATTTCAGCAAGCAAGCTGACACTGACACCCACGGCTGACCTCAGTCTGTTTTAAGCTGTGTTACCATCTCTTCCTAAAGTTTCAAGTCTTCTCTAATTGATTTGTCTTTTTCTGTGTAAAGGAAAAAACCTATAAAATATCTACATAACTTGGGAACTCAAAGTCAAATATATCTGGGGATATGTGTATGCAAACATTAAATTGTAAGATATCCTATATCATGTAATAGCATATCAAAACAGGCTAAGCAAGGTTCCATGAAAGGGCAGCAGATCTACATTGACAATCTCTGAAATTTGCTGTGGGATGGTCTTTCTGTAGGCTGTGAATATGTGTCACCATCATTGGTTAATAAAGAGGATGCCTTGGCCGATAGCAAGGCAGGGTAGAGCCAGGTGGGAAATCCAAGCAACGATATAGGAAGAAGGGCAGAGAAAGGGGGAGACACTAGCTAGCCAGTGGAGGAACAAGATGTATTAGGACACAGGTAAAGCCATGAGACACGTGGCAAAACAGATTAATAGAAATGGGTTAATTTCTAAGAGCTAGTTAGTAATAAGCCTGAGCAATAGGCCAAACAGTTTGTAATTAATGTTAAGCTTCTGAGTGATTATTTTAAAAGTGGCTGTGGGACCAGGCAGGAAAGAAAAGCCTTCAGTAACAGAAATCAACTTTTGACCTTTTACTTTTATTATATATTCCAATTCATGGTTCTTTTTCCTTCCCAGAAGAAAAGAATGTGTACACACTCACTTCATTATATGTCAAATTTTGATGATTCTTGTATAAGTCATTACAGTTTCTGTTCTAAAGAGACTTAATTCAATATTTGGAATTTCAATCTAATGAGAACATATTGAAACATATAGTAAGATCACCGAATAGTTTGCCTAATATTTACTTGTTTAATATGTTTCTGCAGTTAACTTCAACAAAAAGAGGATAGTGGAGAAAAGAAGAATCAGATAGGGAAGGAGATGGATATATAACTAACAAGTGAATTGATGTGCCAAGATGTCTGCCATATATTGAGCAACTCCTGTGGCTTTTCTGATTGTGTGATATTTCTGGAGTGTGAAAGCTGAAGAGTGAAACAAAAATTTAAAGGCTTGAAACAGTGGCAATCATCTGGCACAGTGTTCTGGGTTCTTTGTATGAGTGACTGAGTATTGAGCTATAATACTATTAATACTATAATATAATATATTATAATAATATAATATAATTTCTCAAAAACAGAGATATTGCTTCAATCCAAAATGTAAGACTTCTGGACATTCTAGAGGAACCACATTGCTTGTAATTCTGTGCAAGCATATCTGTTCAAGGGCTTAGCCTGAGATGCTGTTCTAATTAGACATGTGTATTGAACACAACTTATGAAAACAAGCAGTTTTGACTTAAATTAGATATCTGTGTGAGATTTACAATTTTGTATGTTTTTCATTTACTGTAGTTATTCTTCTTGCTTTATTAAGAATCTCTATAACATACCATTATTTCCTTTTGTTTCTCTCCTCTCTAATCTAGTGACAAATGTTAAAATTGATTTCCTTCTAATTTTGATTGGAAAGTATTTAATATCCAGCTATTAAATATTTTACAAACTTTTCATATATATCTCTCTCTTTGTACAGATATAAGAATTTTTTTCTTTTCTATATAAATCTTATATTATCTAGATATGTTTCTATTTTGATAATATGAATTGTGTAGTATATCATTGTAAAATTGATTAGTTTTATAGTTTTTATTAAATATATGATAGAAATAAGCTTCAGTAAGTTAAGGCATATACTCTGTAAGTTTCACATAGGCGTATATTTGTGGAATATTCTTTGAGTCAGGATACTAAAATAACCTACTGATGATTCCTGGCCACCCACTAGAAAGTCTTTTACTGTATTCTTTTCTGTTTCCTTTTTTCAAAGCCCTATCCACTGAGCCAAACTGAATTGCTTTATGTTTCCATGAATTAGCAAAATTATTTTGAGTTCTATTTATATTGTACCTACCAAAAATACTTCCTCTATAATATTATGTAAATTTCTATAATGAGATTTAAATGGTTTATCCTCTCAAAAGAACACTTTGATATTACATAATAAATATCATTGCAAATACAAATATAATATTAAAAATCACATATCCTGTCTTGGATTTACAAATATTCAAAACCAAATATAAATAATCAAAGTTGGAACTTATTACCCATAAAATTATTTTTTACCTGAATTGTTTTTATTTTCTTATAGAAAGTTTATCTTGCATGTTTGATGAATATCAATATTGCTAGATGGAATCTGTGTCTCTATTCATTTCTTCTATTCTCTTCTCTACAGTTTAACAGTATGGTAACATTAAGACAGTAAGTCTAAACAAATTTTAAAAATCACTGTTAGATATAGCCTGTCTTATACATGTGTCATTTTTCATGTCCAATGAAGAAATGTATATTCTTGAATTTTATTAATTTATGGTTGTTGATGAACCCTCTTAGTTCATTATTTTTATTATTTAGGGCTAATTTTATTTTTTTCATCAGATCATTAGTTACAAATAATTTCCTTTTAAAATTATATTGACTTCATTCAATATAGTTTTTTTTCATATTTTTCTTTCTCACCCAATTCCTTTCAGATCCTTCCCCCACCGATCCAGTTCATAATGTCTAGTTGTTGTATTTCACTCCATTAAAATGCTTTTATAAATGCATGTATTTTAGGAAACATTTACAGTAATTGGTTTCCATATGAAATGAACTTTAACTTTTAAACAAGTTTTAACTGTTAATTATTCCTCCCCAAACATGCTCTCCACCATTTTTTATTTGAGGTTATAATATAATTACAACAGCTCTCTATTCCATTTCCTTTTTCTTAATGGAGATTACCACAAAAAAACACAACCAAGAAAATGCAGATTTGTGAAGCCCAGTTCCAAAGAATATATCTATAAAACCCTACTGCACCTAAGTCTCGAGTAAAATTGCAGAAGAGGGGATAGAAAGAATGTAAGAACCAGTCAATTGAGGAGCTTGCTATGAGATTGTGTCTCCTTGTGATATCAGAACCTACATCCATAAAGTTTCACCAATGTGACTGCCCAAATGTGGTCACAACAAGAATGACAATGATTGACATGCCAAAATGGATGGGAGGAATAACCCACAAAGCCTCCATCATACAAAATGATCTATAGGCAACTGAGGAAAGTTTAGAGCAGGAGGAAACATTTCACCATTCTTCTGTTCACTTTTACTCTTCATCTTTGCTTGTAAGTCTTGCAGCACATTAACCAGCTGCCATTTTCTTCCTATACAAATATAAGTATTCCATTTCCTAATCTGTCTATAGATTACAATTTTTTCTTTATCTTTCTATGTCTAGTATTTAAAACATATCTGTTAGGCCATGTGAAGCTTCATAATTTTAAAACTAAACTGTACATTATCCCTATAAGTTTCAATATCAAGTAATTAATTATGTTCCAGTTTACACAGGCATAAATAAGACTAGAAATAGAATATTGTGACTATAGGTTTGGGTGAGTCTGGCTATACTACAAGGGTAGCCTTGTACAGGTTGAGGATGTTTGGAATGTTTAAGGTCCTTAGAAGATGTCTAGAATTTTTATGGAGTCCTAAAATTCTGAACATTTGGAACTCCACCATTTCTTAGGAATGTTCAACACTCAATTTCTAGTAATTTCCTAGCTTCTTCATAACTCTCTCTTAATTCCTTGAAGTCTCAACATATTTGCACATATCATGGTATAAGAATGAAAACACATGTATGGATTTGCATAGGTCTCTGAGTTTTCTCTGATTTTGTATTCTGTGGTAATTGCCCCAAACATGCTTCATCTTCCCCAGGTGCTTCTCCAGATGTTTGGTTTGTTAGATTTCCTTTAAATTTGCTATTTTTAGTGTGTTTTTTTTGTTTGTTTTTTTCTTAATTTCACTCTCTGTGCCATTGTATCAAAACTTCATTGTGGAACAGTAAGAGAAAGGATGGAGGCATGAGATGTTCAGTTCAATTTGATCATTATTTTCACCAAGAATCAGAGTTCTTTAGCACTCATTGTCATAGTGATAATCTTTCAATGTCTATCTATATCTATTATGTATAATCTATCTGCATTAATTATTTTACATGTTAACAGGTTAAAATACCTGACAAAAGCCCCATGAGGAATATAGTGTTGAGATTTCTAATAGTTCAAGTATTCAGTGCACCATGATAGGGAAATCATGGTAGAAGGACCCTTGAAGTAGTGTCTCAGTTACTATTACTATGATGAAACATTTTGACCAAAAGCAACTTATATAGCAAAGATGTATGTTGCTTATGTATGCATATCATAGTTCATCCTTGAAGTCAGTTAGGACATGATATCAATCAGGACAGGAACCATAAGGCAAGATATGATGCAGAGACCTGAAAGAGATTTCTCCTTATGGTTTCCTTGGCCTGCTTCATTGTAGAGCTTGGGGCTATCCCATAGGGTCAGTCCACTCATAGTGGGCTTAGCCCCCACTTCCATCAGTCACAAATTAAGAAAATGACTGCACACTATTTTACAGCTGGATTTTATGGAGGCATTTTATCAACTGAGGTTCTCTCCTCTCAGATGACTCTGGCTTGCATCAACTTGACATGAAAGTAACCAGGGTAGGTGGCTAGTCACATTACATAACCAGGCAGGAAACACAGAGAAAGGAATGCCAGTGCTCAGCATCCATTTTATGTTTTCTTTAGTCTAGGATACCTGTCCATTGAGTAGCTTGACCCATTTTCAGGATGGCTCTTCCCACCTCAATTACTCTAATCTAGAAACTATATCGCATACATGCCCAAATTTGTTTCCATACTGATACCAAATCCTATTATCTTAACAAGAAAAATTGCCACTATACTGTGTACCTATATACCTTTGAGTGCATGTATGTATGTGCATAAGTTTGTATGTATGTATCTATCTATTATATTTCTGCATGTGTATTTTCATTGCTATTTATTAAAGAGGTAAGTGCAACAGCCATTACTCTATTATGACCTATGGTGATATATCATGTACCCCACTAAAACTTGCTTGAGGATCAAAGGACAGAGCCAGCCACTAGATGAGACATAGAGGTCAGGCAGTGGTGGCACACGCCCCTAATTCTATCACTTGGGAGGCAGAGATCCTTCTGGATCTTGATGAGTTCAAGGCCACACTGGAATTAGAGCCAGACAGTGGTGGCATACACCTTAATGCTATGATTTAAGGTCTTATGTCTTGCTTGGGAAAGACACATGCCTTTAATCCCAGAAACTGATGTTTGGGCAGAGAAAGGTATATAAGGCATGAGGAAACAGCAACTCACTCTCTTTAGGCTGAGGATTTCATAGAGGTAAGAACTAGTGGTTGGCTGTTCTACTTTTCTGATCTTTCAGCTTTCACATCAATATCTGGTTCCAGGTTTTTTATTATAAGATCTTTTAAGATTCATGTTACAATGACCATTCCCTAAGCTTTCATTTCTAGACTCTAAACATCATTTTCAAGGGGAAATGCTAGATCTTTTGAAAGATTTGAGAAAAGGCAAATTTCATCTTAATGCTCAATATATTTTCTTTATTTAGTTTAATGTTTATTCACTGCAATTAAGTTTCTTAGTTAGCAAGTAGAACTACTATTAACAAGCAGTGAGTAGACTTTTTAAAGAAGAAAAATTTGATAAGCTCTCAAAGATTCAAGACACAATCTAACAAAGCTATCAAAGTAAAACAACATCATAGTACTGAATTGATTAAGTCATTGTTAATTTATTTATTTTCTTCAAAAAGCTTTATACAATGTATTCTAATAATGGTTTTGCCTACCTCTTCTCATCCAAGTTCCTTCTCATCTCCCTTTCTGTAGGTATCCATCTCCTTTCTGTATTTCATTAGAAAATAAACAGACATCTAAGTGCTAATAATAAAATAAAGTAAGAGAAAACCAGCACAAAACAATCAGAATAGGACAACACAAAATTACAAGGGCCAAAGAAAAATCACAAAAAAATACAGATCAGAAACACACAGTTTGCACCCAAAGGTATCACATAAAAACACAAAATAAGAAGCCATAATGTGTATACAAAGAATCTAAAAGGGGATATACATACATACATAGACACACATACACAAACATGTATACATATACATGTGTATAATGTATATAATTAGACTGGGGAAATAGCTTTATCAGTAAAGCCCCTACCTTGGAAGCACAGGGCCCTAAATTTAATCCCAGAAACTCACATTATGAAAAAGCCTACACTAAAGAAAAGTAATCCTGCCTCTGCCAAGCAGCCATCAAATGCCAATAGCTACTCACCTAGTGTTGTGAGTTTGTGGTGGTCTTCTCCTCTCTAATCCTTGATTGTTGTTGTCTTGAGTTTGTTCAAGTCTTGCATGTTGTCACAATTACTGTGTATTCATATTTTTGGCTTCCCTGTTTTAATCATGTTTGGGTCTTCTATTTTGTTCTGTGGATCCACAATAACTGCTTTTGTACCAGTACCAAACTGGCTTTACCATTGTAACTCTGTGTTATCTCTTAAAATATAGTATACTAAGTGTTTAACCATTGTTTGTTTGGCTCAGGATCTCTTTGGCTTCTTGTAAGACAGTCTTTTTCTATTGCTGTGAAGAATGTCTTAGAGTTTTTGAGTGGGTTTACATTGAATCTGTCAATTGTTTTTGTAGATGGACATTTTCACAATATTAATTCGAACAATCTGTGAGCATGAAAGTCTTCTAACTTCCAGTGTCATACTCTCTTTCTAAGGAGATTTAACAACTCTTTGTAGGTGTCTTTCACGTCCTTGGTAAAGTTTATTACTAGATAGCAATTTACATATGGGTACCTGAATGTTTTCAAGACTTCTTTCTGAGCATGAATACTGTCGGTATATAGAAATGATTCTCATTTTTGAAAGTAGATTTTTGGATCCCTCCACTTTGGTGAAAAGGCTGATTACTTATAGAAATTTCCTGGTAGAAGTTTTGGAATCTCTTGTGTACATAGGGATCCCCAAATCTGCAAGTAGGGATGATTTTGTTTCTTATTTTCCTGCTTATATCCCGGATATTTTCTTCTCTTATCCTACTGCTCTAGATAGGGCTTTACACATTATTGAACAAGAGCAGTGAAAGAAGGCAGACCTGTCTTATTGCTGTTTTTAATGAAATTACTTTAACTTTACTCTGTTAGAGATGACATACCCTGTGGGCTTAGCATATGTAACCTTTATCATATTGAGGATTGTTCCTGTCAATCATATATTTTGTAGAATTTTTATTATGAAGTCCTGTGGAAATTTTTAAAGGCCTTTTCTGCATCTTTATTCATGATCAGTTCATTGTGTTTAAGTCCATTTATATGACTTATCTTTGTCAGGCATGCAGGAGGGAGACTCCATGTATCAAGAGTGGGAATCTCACCTGGCTGAGCAGGAATATTAGATACATGAGTAGATCTAGGCCTAGAAGTGTGGGGATTGTGTGAGTGGGTGTCTTGGGCACTCACTTTCTGGGAGAGTTGCTGGTCCCAGGCTAGGCCTGCTATTGTCTGTAACAATACTTACTGTTTTGCAGTCTGAGTGTAATATACTGTTTTTTTCTTTCTTTCTTTTTTATTTAAAAGGGTTTTTTTTTTTTGTTTTGTTTTGTTTTGTTTTTTTAAATTCATGTGCTTCCATTCGTTTGGCTATTTGTCCCTGTGCTCTTCCAATCTTGGTCTCAACAATTCACGCTCTTACAGTCCCTCCTCTTTCTAGACAATTGGACTCCTGGAGCTCCACCTGGGACCCTGCAGAGGATCTCTGTATCCACTTCCATCAGTTATTGGATGAGAGTTCAAGCACGACCGTTTTAGGGTGTTTGGACATCTGATCACCAGACAAGTCATGAATTATGAGCCAGGGGCTGTGGAGCCCCAAGATGGAGCAGGCCCTCTGGATAAGTGAGACAATTGAATAGCTTGAACTGTTTGGGAAGCACCCAGGCAGTGGGACCTGGACCTGTCCTTAGTGCATGAGCTGGCTGTTTAGAACCTTGGGCTTGCACAGGGACACTTTGCTCAGCCTGGAAGGAGGGGACTGGACCTGCCTGTACTGAATCCACCAGGTTTAAATGAATCCCCAGGGGAGTCTTGGCCCTGGAGGAGATGGGAATGGAGGGGAGGGGCTGGGGGGGAAGGTGGGGGTGGGAAGGGGGAGGACAGGGGAATGCATGGCTGATGCGTAAAATTAAAACACTAATATAATAAATAAAAATATATATTTTTTCCAATTTACATACCAACCATAGTTTCCCCTCTATTCCCTCCTTCTACTCATCCCCACCTTCCCCTGACCCCACCCCCATCCACTCTTCAGAAAGGGTAAGGGCCCCCATTGGGACTCAACAAAGTCTGGCACATCAAGTTGTGGCAGGAATAAGCCCCTCCTTCCTTTATCAAGGCTGAGTATGGTATCCTTCCATAGGGAATGGGCTCCAAAAAGCCAGTTCATGCATTAGGTATAGATCCTGGTCTCACTGCTAGTGGCCCCACAAACTACCCAAGCCACACAACTGTCACTCACATTAAGAGAGCCCAGGTGGTCCCCTGAAGTTTCCCCAGTTGTCAGTCCAGAGTCAGTGAGTTTCAGCTACCTCCAGTAGTTGTCTCTGAGGGTTTCCCCATCATGATCTTGACCCCCTTTGCTCATATAATCCTTCCTCCCTTTCTTTAACTGGACTATGGGAACTCCATCCAGTGCTTAGTTGTGGCTCTCTGTGTCTGCTTCCATCAGTTACTGGATGAAGGTTCTATGATAACAATTATGGCAGTCATCCATCTGATTACAGGGAAAGGCCAATTCAGGGACCCTCTCCACTATTGCTTGGAATCTTAGCTGGGGGTCATTCTTGTGGTTTTCTGGGAATTTCCCTAGCACCATGTTTCTCCCTAACTCGATAATGGCTCCCTCTATCAAGATATCTCTTTTCTTGCTCTCTCCGTCTGTCCCTCCCCCAATTCAACCATCCCCTTCCATGATGTTCTATTGCAACTCCCCTTAAGTCTTCCCCCACCACAGGCTCCCAATCAATTCAGGAGATCTTGTCTACTTCCCCTTCCTAGGGAGATCCATGTCTGTCTGTCTAAGGGTCATTCTCGTTACCTAGCTTCTCTGGGGTTGTGGAATGTAGTCTGGTTATCCTTTGCTTTATGTCTAATATCCACTTGCAAGCGAGTACATACCGTGTTTGTCTTTCTGGGTCTGAGTTACCTCCCTCAGGATAGTTTTTCTGAGTTTGTAAATTATTGTTTGAGTAGCATATTCTTATGGAATGCAACAGAACAATTCCCTACATTTAATAGAGTGTTAATATTTATTTTCCACTACTTAAATATGCTTCCCAAAAATCTGATTAATATATGTAATATACTATACATATTTATGAAACACAGTGATATATATATATATATAGTTTTTTGACTCTTGTTATATTTTTTAGACAGGCTGTCATTTTGTACCCTATGATGATTGAAACATCAAAATTTCTCACACTTTGTTTCTTGAGTAGTATTATAGACAATGAACATCAGACCTGAAATATAGTATATTCTTAGTAGCTTAATCTAAATTCTTTGTAACACTTCAAATCCCATATATACTTCTAAAAAAAGTATTTTTTGCTTTATTATTCAGATAATTATTATGGATTACTTAGGATAATTATTATGGATTACTCAGTCATGCTTGCAACAAAAATATTTTCTTCACAATTGAGACATTAACGACAGAAATAATAAAAGAATGAATATATCTTGAATCTGCTGATAGCTGAAAAATAACTGTGATTTCTATAGGAATGTACCTAACCAGTTCCTGTCTTCCAAAATATTAATTCAATTATTCAAGGAAGTTAGATATCAACTATAATAATTATGGACTTAATATAAGTATTGATTAATTCAGAGGGCTCCGTTTTGATTTGTGGAATCTATTATGATTTATGAGATATTGCCTAATCTTTTCTCATGAAACAGTAATCACTTACATAATGGTGACACTTATTTCTGACTAGTATGCAAGAACACTTATAAATGAATGTCCACATCAAGAAATAAAAGTAGCAGCCGGGCAGTGGTGGCGCATGCCTGTAATCCCAGCACTCGGGAGGCAGAGGCAGGTGGATCTTTGTGAGTTTGAGGCCAGCCTGGGCTACAGAGCGAGATCAAGGAAAGGTGCACAGAGAAACACTGTCTCGGAAAAAAAATAAAAAATAAAAGTAAACTTATATTTTATTTAGGATTATGAACTTTCCCTTTTTCCATTATAAGAATTTTAGGTAATAATGATGTTCAACAATTCTTTGAAATGAAAAATTGCATAGTCAGATGCAATTACTTCCAAAGAAGCTATATATCACTTAAGGAATGGTTTTAATTTTGTGTAGTCTCTATAAACTTCTGATTATTAGAATTAGACTAGTAGAAGAAATTTAATAATGTAAAGATCAGGATTATGTATGATATTTGTGAGGCTTAAAATTTAAACTTTAAAAATTTTAGTGAGCCCTTGCTTTTCGATATTAAATCTTAAAGATAAGTGTATAATTCTGTATTGTCAATTTGGCCTTAAAGGGAAAAATATTGGATACATTTATTTTCTTGTAGAAATTACAGCTTCGTTTGAATAAACTTGAGGCAAGCAGAAGCATCCACGAGAGTTTTTTTTTTTTTTTTTTTAACTTGCCATAGTAATTCATTTTCAAATAAAACATTCTGCACAACCTCATTTTGACTAGCTGGCTTATATTTCTATAATTTAGTTTAATTGTCTAATATGGCCAAATGAAACCAAATAAATTCTCCCAAGTTTATATTCTCTTACTTTTTATTTGAAAGTTGAGTTTCCCTTCTGTTTTATACAGTTGTGTTTCATATATGTCTTTTAAAAGATGGAATGTATATTTCTAACCACAGTCAATATCCTGTAGTTTGCAAGTACTAATGAGACATATGTGTAGACAGAAATTTCTTATAAAATAATTACACAAAAGGTGAGAGAGATTCCCAGGTGGGGTACAGAGAAATTTCTGTCTAAACAAAAGTTTATATTAATTAAAACTGTATGGCCTATGGCTTCAGCTTCAAGCTAGCTAGCTTTTTCATCTTAAATTAACCCATTCCTGTTAATCTATACGTGGACGTGATATCACAGGTCTTCTGGCATCCTGATGCTCCTACTGAGGCATGCTGGTGTCCCCTGGCTCCACCCTTCTTTGTCTCTTCTTCAATTCGAATGTTCTGCCTAAATTTATCTTGTCCTGCCATAGGCCAATGCAGTTTTGTATATTGTCCAGTGGGAGCCACATATATTCACAGCATACACAAAGACATTCCACAGCACACATGTATATTCTAAAATGAGAGTAATAAGATCAGGTTTTTTTTATTAACCTGAATTACTTTGTCAATTTATTCATTATTTGTTAATTCATATATTATATATTATTATTCATTGTGAATTCTAGAATTCACAAGAGATTGATTTCATATGTTTGGGAATTTATAAAAAGTAAAAAACCTCATGAGTATTGGAAATTTCTATTCCATTCCAGAATTGGGAAAATATTTCAACACTGACAATTAGGCTTCTTATGAACATTCTCATTTGGGACCTAATCTAAAGGCTTGCTACTATTTGATATGAAACACCACTGTTGGCAAAGGTGATTTTAATGTATTCCTCCTATTTGATCTTGTGCATCACTTTGGAGCACACAGATGTAAATGGCTCTTTGGAGACTCTTCTGTAGAATTTTCTACCTCTTCCCTGGGTAAAGATAAAGAATTAAATCAAAGGTTTCAACTATTCCCTCACCCAGCAAAGCATGTCCATTCCAATTTATAAAAAGACTTGTTTTTAAAGACCAAAGAAGAAGAGTGTATTTCAGAAAACTTCAAATCTGATCAAGGCACTGGCTTTTTCAACTTACTGTATTCTTATTTCTAAGAAAAATAATTAATGGCACACAGGTCAAGCCACAGAACATATGATGACATATAGAATAATAGAAACGGACTGAGTTTAAATGTAAGAGCTAGTTAGTGGTAGACCCGAGCTAATAACCGAGCAGTTTTAATTAATATAAATCTTTGTGTGTTTACTTGGATCTGAGTGGCTATGGACCAGGAGGGACACAGGAAAATATTTAGCTACAAATAATATCTACATATACTTAGGACATAATCCTAAATTATTTCTCTCAAATGCAGCTAACAGAAGCCCTGATATAATAACAGTACTATTCAGTGTGTGAAAACAGCTATGAAGGATGAGTTTCTACAATTCAAGTATTTCTTTGCTTGGGGATGGGCCCCCGAATAATTTTTCAGTGAAAGATAATGTAAAAGGCAAATGTTATTCATAGTTACATTCCATGGATAAGGGCCATTTAAAAGACGCAAACAAATGTTTCTGTCCTAAGGTTACCCATAGAGAAGGAGAGTGAAATGTTCTGAGTTTGCTTGGATGAAGCTATTCTCAGGGCCCTGGGTTAAGCGATAATCACTGTTAAGTACTGTCAAATGGTATTAAGTAGTGTGAAATGCTATTAGGATTGTTAGTTCCCATTGAGCTTTCATGAAACCTTTAATGAACATAATTTTAATGCTTTCTTTGATTAAATGTGTCAAGTATGGGCTCATTGATAAGCCCTTCTCTTCTGACGCGTGGCCTGGAGTGGGGGACTCTTAGCCAAGCAGCCCTTTTAGAAGCAACCAGTTGAAGTCCCTTAACTGCAGTCCTGCTGCTTTGAACACTTTCCAATCATGTTGAGGGCACTCTAGCAGCTCCAGGAACCCCTATAATCACAAGGAAAGACCTGCTCCAGCTATGACTGCTCTAACCAGTACTAACCCTGACAAGGAGCACTCTAAATAAGAAAAGTATTTTAATGACCCTGTGTCTCTTTTCATCCTTCCTATTCTTTCCTGACATCACTCAAGAGGAGTGACTGAAGTCGACTACAACACTTCATTTGCAGAAGAGCTTTGTCATTATTGGTTTTTATGTGAGGCCCATGATGGTAGTGTAAGTTGCTTTCACACATGGCATCTATGTCATACCTCCCTTTGGCTATATAACTAAGCTACTGTGTCTTCATGTCCTCTGAAAAACAACTTCCTACATGGAGCTTGTGGCACAAAATTCAGGTCATTATGAAGTTCCTCTCAAGTGGGCTCTTGTTTGCTTTTAGTTTTGTTTGTAGAAGAGAAGGCTGAGCAAGAAACATGAACAGGAGATATAAGGAACAACTCAGCTACAGCGGTGATGAAGACGGCAGCGACTACTGCCCTCCTGGAAGCAGCTCTCCAGGGAGGGTAGCAGCAGAGGTCATCTCATGAGGACAGCTGGAGACTTCCAAAGGCTCTAAGGGCTAAAGCGCAATAGAGAAGAATAGAAGAGTCAACTATCTACAACCTAAGTGTAGCGGCTCTCATTTGTTCGTTTGTTTGTTTGTTTGTCTACTTACCAACCACAGTTCCCCTCTCTCCCCTCTCCCCTTCTCCCAATTCCCCCCACCTCCACCCACCCCCCATGCACTCCTCATAGGGAGTAAGGGCTCCTCTGGGGAGTCAACACAAGCGGCTCTTCTTACATCCATTGTATCTATCCTGTTGAATCACAAATCTCCAATTAGCTGATTGATATAAACTAGGTATTTCATCTCATCTAATCTGTTAAGGTTTAATTATTCAAAAACTACCATTATGTGAAACAAAGTCTTTTTTTTTTTTTTTTTGGTTTTTCGAGACAGGGTTTCTCTGTGTAGCTTTGTGCCTTTCCTGGATCTCACTCTGTAGACCAGGCCGGCCTCGAACTCACAGAGATCTGCCTGTCTCTGCCTCCCGAGTGCTGGGATTAAAGGCATGTGTCACCACCGCCTGGCAAAACAAATTCTTATATTCTATTTATTTTGTTAGTAGGCCAACTTAAAAGTTTACCCTAATAGTGACACATGTCTTTAATCCCAGTGCTCAGGAGAGAGAAGCAAGTCAGTTTCTGAGTTCCAGGTCAGCATGATCAACATAATAAGTTCCAGGACAACCAGAAAAAACATAATGAGACTTAGTGTTGAAAAAAAATAAAAACTAGCAAACAATATTTATGATGAACAGGGACAGTTAAATGGCATAGTGAGTAAAGATGTTTGCTACGAGGACATAACAATCTGAGTCTGATCACCCAAACACAGATGAAGTTGGAAGGAATGAACTGACTCCACAGAATTATCCTTGGTTTCCACCCATGTCATGGTGGCATTTATGCAATTTCAAATACTCATATGTATAGACAGTCACACACACACATGCACAAATGCACGCGCCCCTCCCACACACACACACATGCACATGCACATGTACATACATATGCACACACACATCTATCAAAATAAACAATAAAGTTTAGTTCTATATACAAATCTGTAACATTAGTTATAGAAGTCAAAACTTTCAATGCATTTTTTATGGAAAAAAGAAAATTATCAAAGAAGAATTTTGAATAGCTGCTCTGACAACAATATATGATATAATAAGGCACTTAGTCTAAACCTAGACTAAATGAATAGCACCATAGCAGTTGATGCTGACAAAGTTCAAACTTGGAACTAGTAAAAAGATGGACTAAAAAGAATTTGAGTAAACCTTTAATCAAAGGGAAAGTCTCTGTCAACAGATCCACCCTCTGAAGGATTTTTAAGCTTACAGTTTTGGGCAGTAGTAAATAAATGCTTGTTTGGAAGGGTTTTATGTGCTTGTAAATTTTCATTTCTCTAAAATGAATAGCTAGAGATGGGATAGTTTGGTCAAATGCTCTGTAAAGCAGGTAACATAACTGTCAAGTTAATTATAAAATTCTATTTCAATATACCAAAGAAGAAATAAAACATATTTTTCTACTCATGTGCAGAAAATGTTTGACAAATGTAAACAGTTTATGATGAAAACTTGCAGCAATATGGCACTCTCTGGTGAAATCAGGTTCTACTAAACACAACCCTGATTTATAAAATGTGATAGCAGGCTCTTAGGACAGGCATTTCCAGTCACAGTTTTTACTTTTGTCTTCTAAAATCTGATATTCATCACATAGTTCACACATAAATATGTTATGGCAAAAGTCCATATATGAAGGTGATAAAGAAAAGTACTGTTTCTTTTTCAGTTCTTCAGTAAATTGGTTGAATTTATATTTGGTATAGGTGTTATCCTTATGAAGACAACTTAAAAAAGAAATGGATTTACCATAGTGAAATAAACCTGGGGTTCAAACCATTTTGGAAGACTAACTTGTCTTGTGTATGAAGTTAAGGCTAAAGTCATTCCTCTGGTACTTAGTTGCATAACTATAGGTTCTTAATCCATAAAATTCCATGAGTAAAGCACTTGACTAAATTTTACTACATAAAACTTAATTGTATACTGTAAAACAGGAAATATTAAAGTTAGAAAATAAGTAAAATTTGTGTATTTTGTTTCAACCATTAACTTAACAAGTGTTATGGGTCATGTATTATGCAGTAAAACATGGTTTTAGGAATAGTATAATGTTTTCTTAATACTAGGTAAGTCATTTGATATTTTTTACATCAACATTTTAGTGCCATAAGTTCTATTGCACGTCATTACACGAATTAATTAAGTCTGTTTTTTTAATATAAAGTTTAATTTGATTAATATACATTAGAAATGCTTTCTGTTATATTTTTATGTTTTCACTTATTTTCTTCATATTGCCCATTGCTTTTCCTTAGATTCAGCAAATTTTGACTCTAGAACTTCCTACAATTAAATACAATGAACAAGAATTCTCCAGTGACAACCTTTTAGTCAGTGTTAGATCGTAGAAAATCAAAAGATTTATTTGAGAAATTGTTTGTGTATTTATTGGTCTTTATTTTGAAATCACATTTTCATAATTATTTGGAACTTAGCTGAGCATTCCTACACACCCCGATCTACCATCGTTACATAATCCTAGAGTGTCATATCAGACCATGGTCAATTGCAAAATAGGTATAGCTATATTTCATTTTACTACTTATGTACACCTAAATCTGTAATAAAAATATGGAAACGTCATCAACACAAAAAATCTCACTCATTTTATAACATTAAAGACATTCCTTTCTCTAACATCCTCCCTGTAAAGAATCCTTAACCGTGGCCATAACTGATATGCTGTCTACATCCTTTATTTTCTCCTACCAAGAATGTAACCTTCATTGCATAATGCAGTATGTAACCTTTCAGAGTATTATGCGTTTGGCCCTCAAATCAAAGATAGGACTGGTAGAAGCATCCTGGGCAATGTAATAGTGAGTGGTTACTGACCTCAGTGCCTGTGATCCTCCGACAAGAGGTTCTGACAAGAGTGTCTGAGGGCGGCTGCCGGCCTAAGCTGTTGCTATAGACTGCTGAGTAGGACTGTGGGGAGAATAGCCACAAGTTTTCTTCCTAAAGAGATTCTGACATTGGCAGCCTCCAGGATCAGTGGTGTGGTGCCCTGGGATCTGTAGAAATTATCTCCCTTTCTTTGCAATAGGTCAAGTGTTTTGAAATTACTCTTAATCTTATCTAACTTTCTCCATTTCTAAACATCATTTTGACCAGGAGTTAATAACTTCTGTCTGAATAAATTTATTCTGAAATTTTCCCCTATTGGTACCCTACTAGGAATATCATCAAATGTCACTAGTTTTAAGGAACTACCCAAACAAAATATATATGTACAGATTACACTAATAATACAACTAGTAAAGAACTTATGTACTATCCATACTCTGTTCTGTTCAAGATTAGTTTGCATACGATTTCCTTCCGATTTATACATAAGATACAACGAAAACAAAGAAGTGTGAAGAAAAATTCTATACTAGCTTCATTCTTTTCAATTGTAGAGAGCAATTTCTATGTGAATAGGACTGGGAAACACTTATAGTAGACACATCCATTGTTTTGGAGTAATCTGTACATGGGACAGCTCACATCCATGTCAAATGATCACTCCACTGTCAATATCTTTAAGCTTTGGAGGTTGAAAGATGGAATGAGACTATGTTGCCAATGAAAGACTTGGGTGCTGTGGCACTGGCATTATGATACAGTCCTCTGTCAAGCACTTCACATCCCAGGGCCAATTCAACGTTCTTTTACTTGTGAAAATACTTGTGCCATTACATTTTATATTAGTTGGAAAGTCACTTTCAATAAAAATAACTTAGTGTTGCCATTTGAAGCCCTGGGAAGCTGGGGACTTTTATTTCATGCACATCATAGATTGGCAATGCCAGTGGCCTGGCTTAACAAGTGATCAATGTTTTTTATTCTGTAGTGTTATATGTTTTGAAAAGCTTTCTTTAAATGGGTAAAATTGTATCAAAGTCCCAATGTTTTGGATAAAAAAAAAAACCTTCTGGTTATCTGCAAGAGGTCAACTTTCTTCTTAATAACATGCAGTTGTTTAAATTTTATTAATCACTTTGTTATTATTACTTACTAATTTCTTCTTAAATTTTAAGCACTGACTATAAGCTATTTCTCTTAACAGCAATAGTTACTTCATATTAATTGTACAATATATTTGTAATTTAATATTTTAAGACATTTTGCTTAATCCCTAGTAAAGGCCTTCATTTCATATTTTATGTATACAAATTCCTTACGCAATTGTTGTGGCATATTATTTTAAGATATGTTACAATTGTTCATGTGTGGAATAATTCTTTAGTGATGCAAAGATGCATTGCGTTCTTTTCTGGAGCATTTGTTCAACTCTGTGGTGCTGTGTCATTTTTCCTGTCTAAAGCAGCTGATTGGTCTAATAAAGAGCTGAATGGTGAATAGCTAAGTGGGAGAAAGCATAGGAGGGCTGGCAGGCAGAAAGAATAAGTAGGATGAGACATTCAGGAAGAGAAGATCAAGGAGAGAGAAAATTAGGAGAGGGGGGCATCAGGGGCCAGCCACCCAGCGACACAGCCAGCCATGGAGTAAGGAGTAAAGACAGGCATATAGAATAGAAAAAGATAACAGCTCAGAGGCAAAAGGAAGGTGGTATAATTTAATTTAAGAAAAGCTGGCTAGAAATCAGCCAGGCTAAGGTCAGGCATTCATAAGTAAGAATAAGTCTCCAGGTGTGTATGTGTGTATTTATTTGGGAGCTGGGTTGCAAGACCCCAAAGAGCAAAGAATAAAGATAAAAAAGGTGATCATATAAGAATATTAACATTTGTACATAAAAGTTTTTATACTAACAATATAACAAAATTTTGAATTTTTATGTCAACATTTTCTAATTTTATGATAAATTGTGAGGACAATTTTTCTCTAATTAGACATTTGCAACATCAGCCCATAGAAAATCAAACACCCCAAATTCTATTTGGTTTAGGATCCATCCTTGTCCAATGATTAACACATTAGAAATGAAGTAAAAATAACCAATACAGTGTTAATCCAAAGTGTAATTGATGTTAATATACTGAATTGTCTAAAAAGGTGGAATAAGGGAATTTTCAACATTAAAAAAATTCCAAGCCAGTAGTATTCTGGAAACTTTATACCTATTGAGTATTTCTCATGTTTTGAGAATGTTCATGGGGATAAACAATCACTTTCTGATTGGAGTTAAGATCTGATATATAAGATAAAATCCATACTTTGTATCATTTTAGAGCCAAGAACCTATATTAAGTCAGGCCATAGGCTCTGAAAAAGAATGTGATAATATCATTCTGCTAAGTATTCATATCTTAAAACTCCCAATGACTCACCATTCTGCTCATGGATTAATGTGTCTCTCAATTTTTATCAGAGAAATTTCTAATTGCAATAGGTAGTGATTAACACAGAGACCCCCTATTGGACAAGTTGCAGGGGGAAGAAGGACAAAAGAATTGATCATATATACCACCCCCTCCTTCCAAGGCTCAAAGATCTTTGAATAAGGGAGAGAGACAAAAAGAATGTAGGAGTCAGATGTGGTAAATGACTATAGGGTGACTACATTGTCCTGTGGATTCAGCAAGACATTTGCACATATGAACTCACAGGAATTGTTACATTAGGAACAAGACCTGTACAAGCACAAGACTTATCAAATTATAGCATAGTGAAGGGAGTTGCTCACAAAATCCACCTGTTTCAAAGAGAAATTTGCAATTGTTATTAGCTGGGAGAGAGAGAGTCAGTTTTCTCTAAGAAAAGTCTGTGGTGATATATTGTGTCCCCCACTATATTGTGCATCCTAATTTACTTAGCTGGGGCACAGGACAGAACAGCCACTAGATAGACATAGAGGCCAGAAAATTGTGTCTCACACACACCTTTAATCCTTGCATTCTTGATGCAGAGATCCAATTGGATCTCTCTGAGTTCAAAGCCACATTGGAAACAGTCAGGCATGGTGACACACATGCCTTTAATCCCAGGAAGTGATGGCAGGAAGCAGAAAGGTATACAAGGCTTGAGGAATTAGAGCCTGGTTAAGCTTTTAGGCTTTTGAGCAGCAGTTCAGCTGAGATCCATTCAGATGAGGACTTAGAGGCTTCCAGTCTGAGGAAACAAGATCAGTTGAGGAACTGGTGAGGTGAGGTGGCTGTGGCTTGTTCTGCTTCTCTGATCTTCCAGCTGTAACCCCAATACCTGGCTCCAGGTTTGATTTTATTAATAAGACCTTCTAACAATTTATGATACAATAGTCCTTGCTAAATGGCCTTGTGCTTCACTGGAAAATCATATATCTCAGAATATTTTCAGTACAAACAGATGTGATATTTTAAAAAAGGAAGGGAACAAAGTTGAGAGGGTAGAGAATGCGGTAGGTTCTGGGAAGAATTTGACAAGATGAATATGCTCAAAATACTGTTTATAATGTTCCCAAAGAACTAAAAAAATACTTAAATACTTAAGAAGTTTTTGAATAAATAGATACAATGATTCTGGCTTAAACATTACATAATTCCTATTCATAATTAAACAGGACATGTTACCTAATCATCATATCTATTTTCTGTTTTTCATTACAGTCATTGATAAATTAAAGAAGAATATATCATTTTATGAGTTTACATACTGAAAAAAACATTAAATATATAGGAATGTTTGAAATTATTGCTAGCATAATATACTGGAGGTAGGTATAAGTTTGAGTCTCTGGAAATGAATGATGCACACAGTTCTGTTTGCTAATGGGATTTTCATTGTTTGTTTAGTATGAAAGTTAGAATAGGACATTGGATTCTATCCACAAATCAATGGGAAGCACATGTTGTTGTGAATACAGGGATAGCTTTACCAGATTTGAATTGATTGTAATAAGTCTGGGAACACTTGTGGCCAAAAATAAAATAAATAAATAAGAATTGTATGCGAAAGAATGAAAGCCACCTTCAGTCCAGAGAAAGGGGAAGGGATTTCTTTTTTGATTGTGTTAATGGCTATAAGAAGAATTACATTTCTGCTCAATGGATCTGTTAGTAATTGAAAATTGTTACTCCTCATCTGGGATAGGAATTTATTAATACTTTTAGTAAACAATGTGAACAATCTCTGGCAGGATTGAAAAAACTAAATTTTTCCAACTTTACACATCTAGTCACACAAATCTTTCTTTAAAATTTCCTTATATTGAAAAATAGACTGCTTTCTCATGCAATATATCTATTACATTTGTTTAGGCTGTATTTGTTTACCTATATAAGGATGTGTTGCCTTTGTTTTACCTTGCCTGCTTAAGGTACCTGATTGATCTAATAAAAAGCTGAATGGTCAATAGCTAGGCAGTAGAGGGTAGGCAGGATTGGTGGGCAGAGGGTAAAAGTAAGAAGGGGAATCTAAGCTCAATAAAGAGGAGAGAATGAGGAAGAGGAAGAGGAAGTTTTCAAGGGGCAGCAGCCAGGCAACCAGACATGGAAGAGGCAGGAAAAGTAGGTAAAATGCAGGTTAAAATACATTATAAGAACAATTGGGACAAGCATAAGATAAGGCTGAGCATTCATAATTAATATTAAGTCTTTGTGTCATGATTTGTGAGCTAGCAGTAAAAAAAAATGTATCTGCTACCATTATATATATACATATATATATATATATGAAGAATACCTGGTATAGAGCCATGGTGGACCTTTGCTTGCTGCTTCAGTCTCTGGGAGATCATATGTGCCTTGCTTAGTTGACTCAGAGGGCCTTGCTCTCCTGCTGTTCTCCATGCCCTCTGACTCTTAGAGTCTCTGTCTCTCTTTTCGCAGAATCTCTTTAGCTCTGAGGAGAGGGAAATGATGGGAAATCCAATTTAGATTCTCTCTCCACATTATGTCTGACTGTGGCTCTGTAGACAAATTTCTAAATGGTCTTATTAAATAAAAAACAAGGTGCCAAATATAAGGGTGAAAGCCTTCGAGATCAGGGAATTAGGAGTAGCTACCAACCAACCTTACCTCACCAGCTCTGCAGCTTCCAAATGAGAGCTACTTCCTGTCTTACCTGTGTCTTTATTGCCTTGCTGTTCTGCCCTCTCACTGGCTATCTTAGCCCAGCTACCTTACTTTCTTGCCACTGCCTGTTTGTACAGACCTCCAGGTCTCTATGGTTGGTACTGGGATTAAAGGTGTGTGTCACCATGCTTGGTTCTGTTCCTTAGCATGGCCTTGAACACACAGAGATCCAGATGGATTAAGGGCATGTACAAATACTGCATGACTTCTGTTTTTACTAATAGTGGCTGACCTTTATTCTCTGATCCTCAGATAAATTGTCACCACATGGCTATATTCATCTATTCCCACCTGCTGACAAAGGAAGCATCTCTGATAATAACCAGATAAGGTATCGGCCTATGAGTATAGCAGAATATCATTAGGAATCATTTAATTAACCATTTGGTTTTATCAGTAATGTTTGGTTTCACTTTAGGTTTCTGTACCACCTAATCTTTGGTTTTGATCACCCAAGCAGTATCAGATGTGGGTTTCTTCTTGGGGAGTAGGCCTTAGGTCAAATCAGACATTGGTTGGCTTCTCCCGCAAGATTCATGATGCCATTTCCTTATCATATTATACAGGCAGGAAAGATTAGTTTAGAGATTTCTTTGCTAGGCTTGTATACATGTTTCTCTTTTGGTAGCCTATAAAGTGACTTCCCACACCAAAGAGACTAAAATGAGGGGTTGAGGGCTCCATGTAGGCACCAGCTCAACTTCTTCATTTTCCATGAGTTGTGTGGGTGTTGTCCTCAGGAAAGGGGCTCCTGCTGTCAGTTTGCTGAGAGCAATACTTCATTTTAGTCACAGCCTATTTATTTAAGGATTTCCATGGGACCCCTTAGCTAACTAACAACCCAATTGAATGCAACCTTGTCCCCCCACTAGAATTCATTCCTGACTGTAAGATATGGGCCAGTTCAGACCCAATATCCCCTATTACCAGGAGTTCTCATTATGATCACCTTTATATATTAGATAATTTTATGCTCTCATTATTTCCATGAAACAATCTTTATTATCATACTTTATAGATAAGTTTTTGAAAGTTGTGTAAATTAAATGATTATCTTAAGATCATGCTAGCTACAAGTTTAAACTACATTCTTGAACTTTAGTGTTTACCTTCCAGAAAAATAATAATCAATCAGTTCGACTCATTTTGAAGTCAATGTAAATTTAAATTGCTTCCTTTACCTGAAGCTTAAGTATAGTCACCTAAATATAAACATACTCCCATATCAACTTTCATAATTCAATAAGTTTGTGAAATCTATCTTTAGAATTAAGAAGGAATTGACAAGTTATTTTTAAATACCTGGTATTATCCCTATGTTCTCATCCTTTAGGAGGTAGAATCATGTAAAGGAATGTGTTTCAAGGTAAAAATTGAGAAAATGAATGAAATAAGAATCATAATTACATAGGTTCAAGTAGGCCTGACCACTATGTTCCAGAAGTGATATATCTTCCATGGGTCAGCAGGAGGCACCAGGTACCCTTTTTTCCAAGTAAGGTCAGGTAGAGGATTAAATGGTGAGTTTTAATAAAAAGTGGACCTAGCCAGAAGAATTATAACTCAAAAAGTCTCCAATATAAAATTATTTAATTGTGTAATTAATTCATTGTCTCTGCCCTTGTGGATGTTGTGTAGTGTTACAGTGGGAGAATGGGGATTACAGAGAACATCTACCATGTCAACAGGATAGGATTGGCATAGCCTGGTACAAAGTGTATGAACTGTGTCACAGCCTACAAATGTCTGGAATCAAAGAGATCAGTTCTTCAGCAGCTGGATCACAGAGTATAGGTGTGTGCTGCCAAGAAGAGTCTGTGCAAAACAATGCCATCTGGTATCATCTGAGATTTTGCAACCAATTTCAATAGTAGGAAATGTTATTTTAATTGTAATTCCATTTAGTTTTGTAATACAAATATCTGCTCATCTTCTGTAAAAAAATAATAAATAAATAAAATTTTAAAAAGATCAATTTTGTGTGTGGAGAAACAGTACATGCAGTTTATAATAAAAAGGATGAAAACACTCAATAGAAGCAAATACAGACGATTCAGATATTGATGTTAGTGTTTAAACAATAATTATAAAATATGCATTATAGCATCAAGTGTGCTGATGCTTCTCACAACATGGAGTCCTGTCATGTCTGTTAGTGTTTCTCCCCTTGGCAGTAACTGTAGTTTTATTCTTTCTAATCCCATTTATCACATTTAAATGATTACTCCACAGAAAGGGACACAATGAAGGCTAAGTCAATAAGGATATTTTAGGAGAAAAAAAATACCTTCCCATGTGCTGTAGTGAAGGAGAAGAAAAATGGTATCTGGGTAAACTGATGAAACTACCAACCTATGTTTTCATATCTGAAGAAATAGTTCTGCATATACCCCCTTTGTGTATAGGTAAAGCAGCTGGGACAGAGTCCTTCATCAATGGTAGACTGAACACTATTCACCAAGGAGTAGATTTTATTGAGTTCCTTGTCTCAGAATTAATATAACAATGTCAGTGTTTCATTTGATTTTGCTTGCAATAAGTGAACAAGAAATCTTATTTTTTTTGAAATATGTGTTCTTTTTTTTATTTTATGTGTTTTAATTTTACACATCTGCCATGGGTTCCCCTGTCCTCCCCCCTCCCGCACCCACCCCCACCTTCTCCCCATCCCTTCCCCTCCATTCCCATCTCCTCCAGGATCAAGGCACCCCTGGGGATTCATTTAATCCTGGTGGATTCAGTATAGGCAGGTCCTGTCCCCTCCTTTCAGGCTGAGCAAAGTGTCTCTGTGTAAGCCCAAGGTTCCAAACAGCCAGCTCATGCACTAAGGACAGGTCCTGGTCCCACAGACTGGGTGCCTCCCAAGCAGATCAAGCTATTCAGTTGTCTCACGTATCCAAAGGGCCTAATCTAGCTGGGGACTCCACAGTCGTTGGTTCATAATTCATGTGCTTCCATTTGATTGGCTATTTGTCCCTGTGCTTTTTGCAATCTACATGAACAATCTGGATGACAGTGGGAGTAATGCAGGGCAAGATTTGAGGGAAAGAATGCTTAGGGGAACAGGAGATCCCAGCTGGATCAAGAACAGGAAGGGAGAACAAGGAATAACAGACCATGATAAATGAAGACCACATGAGAACAGGAATAGGCAGAGTGCTCGAGAGGTCCCCAGAAATCCACAATGATCTATCCTCTGTAGACTGCTGGCAATGGTGGAGAGAAAGCCTGATCCGACCTAGTCTGGTGATCAGATGACTAAACACCCTAACAGTCGTCTTGGAACTCTCATCCAATAACTAATGGAAGTGTATGCAGAGATCCTCAGCCAGGCCCCAGGTGGAGCTCCAGGTGTCCAACTGTCGAGAAAGAGGAGGGTCTGCAAGAAATATCTGTTCTTAATAGTTCAAGAGAGTGACATGGGTGCTA
This sequence comes from Onychomys torridus, assembly GCF_903995425.1. Classification (NCBI taxonomy): domain Eukaryota; kingdom Metazoa; phylum Chordata; class Mammalia; order Rodentia; family Cricetidae; genus Onychomys; species Onychomys torridus. Next base: position 32,671,645 of record NC_050454.1, read on the forward strand.
AAAGTAAAGGCATCTGTATACGTCTTTGGCTATGGATGTCACTAACAGGTTTGCTAGGTCTGATATGACTGACAAAAAGAAGCTCCTGTGCATGAAAAATAAACAGAAGCATAACAAGAAAGTTCAGTAGCTAAATGCACAGGTCACAAAGCTTGAGAACCTGAGTTTGATACCAAAGACTCCTACAGGAAAAGGCAGGAGAGAATTGCAAGTTGTCCACTTACCACCATACTTGCACTGTGTCATGTACCTTAGGAAGGTGGAAGGCAGGCTCAAATACACAGAATGCAGTGAATCTCTTAGATGTGTTTGCTTCTTTGCATCCTAGTGCTTTCAGGTTTACTGTTAGGTCACTAGTATGAAGTATCTCTAGTTTTTTATGTTGGCATTTAGTACTCTGAACTTTTCTCTTAGCACTGCTTTCAGTTTGTCCCATAAGTTTGGGCATGTTGTGCATTCATTTTCATTGAATTCTAGGAAGTTTTTAATTTCTTTATTTCTTCCTTGACCCAGTGGAGATTTAGTAGAGAATTCTTCAGTTTCCAAGAGTTTGTAGGCTGTCTCTTCTTTCTGATGATGTTAAAATCCAGCTTTAATTCATGGTGCTTGGATAGGATACAGGGGTTTATTTCTTTTTCTTTTCTTTTTTTTTTTTTTTTTTTGTATCTGTTCTGATGTAGTTTGTGACTGAGTATATGGTCATTTTGGAGAAGGTTCCATGGGGTGCTGGGAATAAGATACTTTTGTGTTTGGGTGGAATGTTCTATAGCTCTCTGTTAGGTCCTTTTGAGTAATAATGTCTATTAGTTTTGTTATTTCTCTGTTTAGCTTCTGGATGGATGACCTGTCATTGGTAATAGTTTGGTGTTGAACTCTCCCACTATTAATATGTGAGGTTTGATGTGTGATTTAAGCTTTAGTAATATTTCTTTATTAATGTGTGTGTCCTTGCATTTGTGGCATAGATGAGAAGAATTGAGATATCATCATGTTAGATTTTTATCTTTGATTGAGGGGCCATTACCTGTTTAGAGTATATCACTGAAAGATAGGGAACATGAGAAGCACCAAAAACTCCTGCTGCTGTTTCAGCAGACCTGAGTCAGTGGAATACCACATGACTCATAATGGAGTCCCAAATAACCAGAGACTATCTAATTTGGTGTCAAAGTCCAGGGTGTTGCCTATTTATTGCCTTTTGTCTACAGAAACACAATCTGGACATACTGTCCCCCCTATACACCTTCACATAATTTGGTTTTGTGTGCTATTTAGATTCATTGGACAGTAATTCAATATGACCTTAGCTGATTGGTTAATGCATGCATATATACCAGTGAACATATATACATTAAGCTTGCTTCTTAGGTCCATTCTTTTAGAAAATGTTTTTCCAAAACGTTACTCTAAAATAATGTCTATCCTTGATGTTGAGTTGAGTTTCTTGTATGACATAGAAGGATAGAACTTGTTTTCATATCTATTCTCCTAACCTGTGTCTTTTTATTGTCCAATTGAATCCATTGATATTGAGGGATACAAATTACCAAAAATTGTTCATTCCTATTATTTTGTTGTTGTTGTTGGTGGTGGTGGTTGTGTGTGTGTGTGTGTGTGTGTGTGTGTGTGTGTGTGTGTGTGCTTGCACATGCATTCCCTTCTTTGGCTTTTACTGATGTGAAATTATCTATTGTCTGTGTTTTCAAGGGTATAGTTAGCTTCCTTGGGTTGGAGGTCACTTGCATTTGTTGGCATGTGGTACTTGCATTTGTTGTTTCTGCTTGCTTCCTTGGGTTCTTTCTACTCACTTCTGTAGGCCTGGATTTGTGTGTAAATATATTCAATTTTGACTCTGTCATGAAATACTTCTTTTTTTTTTTCCATCTACAGTGATTGACAGTTTTACTGGGTATAGTAGTCTGGGCTAGTCTCTTAAAGTCTCCAAAACTGCAGTTCAGGCCCTGCTGATGATAAGGTCTGATGATAGGGTCTCTGATGATAAGTCAGATGTGATTCTAATAGGTCTGTCTTTATATATTACTTTGTCTTTTCCCCATAATGTTTTTAATATTCTCTCTTTGTTCTGTATGTTTAGTGTTTTGAATATCATGTGGTGTGGAGATTTTCTTCTCTGATACCATCTAGTTGATGTTCTGCCTACTTTTGTACCTTTACAGGCATATTCGTCTTTAGGTTGCGAAATTTACCTTCTATGATTTTGTTAAATATATACTCTAGGTTTTTGAGCTTGAATTATTATCCTTCTTCTGTTCCTATTATTGTTAGGTTTAGACTTGTCATAGTGTCTCAGATTTCCTGGATATTTTATATTAAGATTTTTTTGGTTTTTTTTCTTTATTATTATGTGTTTTAAATTTTATACATCAGCCATGGGTTCCCCTCTCCTCCCCACTCCCACACCCACCCCCACTTTCCCCCAGCACCTCCCCTCCATTCCCATGTCCTCCAGGATCAAGGCACCCCTGGGGATTCATTTAAACCTGGTGGATTCAGTACAGGCAGGTCTTGTCACCTCCTTCCAGACTGAGCAAAGTGTCCCTGTGTAAGCCCAAGGATCCAAACAGCCAGCTCATGCACTAAGGACAGATCCTGGTCCCTCAGACTGGATGCCTCCCAAACAGATCAAGCTATTCAATTGTCTCACTTATCCAGAGGGCCTGATCCAGCTAGGGGCTCCACAGCCTTTGGTTCATAATTCATGTGCTTCCATTCATTTAGCTATTTGTCCCTGTGCCTCTCCAATCTTGGTGTCAGCAATTCACACTCTTACAGTCCCTCCTCTTTCTCAGCATTACATTGTCATTTTTTTTTTTTTTAGATTTTTAAAATTATGTTTGTGTTTTAATTTTACACATCAGCCATGGGTTCCCCTGTCATCCTCCCTCCTGCCACCAGCCCCACCTTCTCCCATTCCCTCCCCTCCATTCCCATCTCATCCAGGACCAAGACTCCCCTGGGGATTCATTTAAACCTGGTGGATTGCATACAGGCAGGTCCTGACCCCTCCTTCCAGGCTGAGCAATGTGTCCCTGTGTAAGCTCAAGGTTCCAAACAGCCAGCTCATGTACTAAGTACAGTTCTGGGTCCCATAGCCCAGGTGCTTCCCAAACAGTTCAAGCTATTCAACTGTCTCACTTACCAGAGTGCCTGATCCAGCTGGGGACTCCACAGCCTTTGGTTCATTTGCTTCCATTCATTTAGCTATTTGTCCCTGTGCCTCTCCAATCTTGGTGTCAACAATTCACACTCTTACAGTCCCTCCTCTTTCCCGACAATTGGACTCTTGGAGCACCATCTGGGATCTGGCTGAGGATCTCTGCATCCACTTCCATCAGTTATTGGATGAGAGTTCGAGCACAACAGTTAGGGTGTTTGGCCGTCTGATCACCAGACTAGGTCAGATCAGGCTTTCTCTCGACCATTGCCAGCAGTCTACAGATATCTGGGGACCTCTCCAGCACTCTGCCTATTCCTGTTCTCATGTGGTCATTATTTGTTTGGTCTGTTATTCCTTGTTCTCCCTTTCTATTCTTGATCCAGCTGGGATCTCCTGTTCCCCTAAGCTTTCTTTCCCTCAAACCTTGCCCTTCATTAATCCCACTGTCGTCCAGGTTGTTCATGTAGATCTCATCCATTTCTCTTTCATTGGGTGATCCCTGTGTCTTTCCTAGGGTCCCATTTTGTAGGTACCTCCCTGGAGTTGCATAGCACTCTAGTCATCTTTGTTTTACATCTAGTATCCTCCTATGAATGAGTACATACCATGTTCATCCTTCTGAGTCTGGGTTACCTCACTCAGGATGATTTTTTCTAGATCCATCCATTTGCCTGCAAACCTCATGATGTCATTGTTTTTCTCTGCTGAGTAGTACTCCATTGTGTATATGTACCATATTTTCTTTATCCATTCTTCAGTTGAAGAGCATCTAGGTTGTTTCCAGGTTCTGGCTGTTACAAACAAAGCTGATAGAAACATAGCTGAGCAAATGCCATTGTGGTATGTTTGAGCATTCCTTGGGTATATGCCCAAGAGTGCTATAGCTGGGTCTTGGGGGAGATGGATTCCCAATTTTCTAAGGTAGTGCCATATTGATTTCGAAAGTGGCTGTACAAACTTGCATTCCCACCAGCAGTGGAGGAGAGTTCCCCTTGCTCCATATCCTCTCTAGCATAAGCTGTGTTCTGTGCTTTTGATCTTAGCCATTCTGACAGGTGTAAGGTGGTATCTCAGAGTCATTTTGATTTGCATTTCCTGGATAATTAGGGATGTTGAGCAATTCCTTAAATGTCTTTCAGGCATTTGAACTTCCTCTGTGGAGGATTCTCTGTTTAGTTCTATAGCCCATTTCTTAATTGGACTGTTGGGCATTTTGATGTCTAATTTCTTGAGTTCTTTATATATTCTGGATATCAGCCCTCTTTCAGATGTGGGGTTGGTGAAACCTTTTCCTATTCTGTAGGCTGTCGCTTTGTCTTGTTGACTGTGTCCTTTGCTCTACAAAAAACTTCTCAGTTTCAACAGGTCCCATTGATTGATTGTTTCTCTCAGTGTCTGTGCTACTGGTGTTATATTTAGATAGTGATCTCCAGTGCCATTGCATTGAAGAGTACTTCCTAATTTCTCTACTATCAGGTTCAGAGTAGCTGGATTTATGTTGAGGTCTTTGATCCACTTGGATTTAAGTTTTGTGCATGGTGACAGATATGGATCTATTTGCAGCCTTCTATACATTGACATCCAGTTATGCCAGCACCATTTGTTGAAGATGCTTTCTTTTTTCCGTTGTACATTTTTTGCTTCTTTGTCAAAAATTATATGTTCATAGGTGTGCGGGTTAATGTCCGGGTCTTCAATTCGATTAAAATCAGTAGCCCTTCTATATACAGTAGACAAACAGGCTGAGAAGGAAATCAGAGTTACATCACCCTTTACAATAGCCACAAATGATATAAAATACCTTGGGGTTACACTAACTAAGCATGTAAAGGACCTATATGACAAGAACTTTAACTCCCTGAAAAAAGAAATTGAAGAAGATGTCAGAAAATGGAAAGATCTCCCATGCTCATGGATAGGCAGGATTAACATATTAAAAATGGCGATCTTACCAAAAGCAATCTACAGACTCAACATAATTCCCATCAAATTACCAACACAATACTTCACAGATCTAGAAAGAATAATACTCAACTTCATATGGAAAAACAAAATACCAGGGATAGCCAAAAGAATCCTGTACAATAAAACAACCTCTGGAGGCATCATAAAAACAGCTTGGTACTGGCATAAAGATTTTTTTTTTTTTTTAGATTTAACATTTTCTTTGACCTGTGAATCTATTTCTTCTATTCTGTCTTCAATGTCTGGTATTCTCTCTTCTGTCTCATATATTCTATTGGTGATGCTTACATTTGCTGTTTCTGCTTGTTTACTCAGATTTTCCTTTTCCAGAATTTCCACATATTGGGTTTTCTTTATTTTGTCTGGTTTGATATTCAGGTTTTGACCTACTTCCTTCACCTGTTTCTTTGTTTTTGTTTTTTTCTTTTTTTTTCTTGGATTTCTTGGCATTCTTTAAGGGATTTATTAACTTCCTCCAATTTTTTATGTTTCCTTCTTTCTTCTTCTTTTTTTTTAAATTTCCTCCTTGAGGCGCTCTATCCTCTTCATAAAGTTATTTGTAAGGCCATTTTCTTGTGTTTCAGTGCATTTGATAGTTCAGGCCTTGTTGTCATAGGATAGCTAGATTCTGGTTGTGCCATGTTGCCCTTTCTATTACTGACTACATTCTTATCCTGACATTTAGACATGTGGGTTTGGGATGATTATAGGTCTAGGTGTTGATTCTTGCAATTGTCTTTGTTGAATGGTTGTTTTCTTCCTTGGTTTCTGTTTCTCTTTGATCTTCTGGCCTAAATGGCTAAGGGTTCTGGTAACTAGTGAGTCTTCAGATCCAGTAGGGTGTCTCCTTTGGGAAATTTGAAGCCTATAGAACTTCTGGGGTTTGGGATGCTAAATGTTTCTTTTGCAGTTTCAAGTACCTGTGTGGCTTCTGGGTTCCTGGGTGTCTGCTTGTCCTCTGGGTTTCCTATACAGCACAGCCTCTAGTGCATCAGAAGTTTTCTGACAGGGATGGTGTTCCTAGATACAGCCTGGCCTCTGGTAAAGTTGAAGTTTACTTATAAATTTGGGGGCCAGAATATGGAGCCCAGGGGAAGGGATGGAGTCTAGGGTTGTTGAGCAGCTTTTAAAGAATGTTAGTGTGAGGTGGATGGTGTTTTACTTGTGTCCCCAGATTGTACCCAGCCTGTGGTAAAGCAGAAGTCTTCTTTATCAGTTGAATCCCAGAATATGGGGTCCAAGGAGGGGGTTTACTTAAATTTTCTAATATGATTTGATAATGAAGCATCAACTAAAGACAAATAGAGATACAACTACAAATTAGCTGAGATCTATACTATAGGAGCCATAGTTTTTGAATATTTACTAATAGGCCTTTGGTCACTCAAAGGTACAAAACTTACATAGATCATTTTTAAAATGTAATAAACTTTTACCAATAAGATATCTTTGTGACTCTCATAAACTTGTATAATAAATTAATCCACCGCTCATATTATACATATTATTTCTATATCAGAACAAAGCATATTCTATAGCAGCATCCTCACACCAACAATTAACCATGAAATATCTAATCATTCTATCAAATTTTCTGCATCTAGCATCTATATGGAAAGTCTAATCATAAAATGCAGTTTTGTATTTAAAATACTTCCTATGATTGTTTTAAATGATTTTAAAGCCATTTATTTTTGAAGGTTCTTACCAAAGGCTAACTAAATATACTCTCTTATATGGGTCATATTTTATCTTACAGATTACAAGTATAATAAGAGCAGGAACTCAAGCAGTCAGGAATTTAAGGAGGGCAAGAACTAGAAGCAGAAACCACAAAACTCTGTGTACTCACATGTTCTCAAGCTTAGATTGAGCCTTACTTGAAACTCCAGGCTGATGTGCCCAGAGATGAACTCAGTGCCCTGCCAAAAGTAAACTAGTCCCTTCTTCATCAATTAACATTCCATAAACTGCCCCCAAAGATATGCTTTTCAAGCCAATCTAATGGTGGCAGTTTTTTAATTGATGTTCTTTGTTTTCAGTCATGTCAATTTTACAACTAAGATTATACATAACAAACATGTTGTTGTTGTTTTAAAATCAGGACATATAAAATAAATTTTTGATTCTAAAATAAAACGTAATGTATTTCAAGTTTTATACAACTTATCTATAGTTAGCATTGGTGTTTATTAGTGCTGAAGAAAATGGTATAGGTAATTAGAAAATTGCTGGCATGTTTATGTCACTTAAAACCTGCTTTAACATTTTCTTAGAAGAGTGTTTCATATTATATATTTTCAATGTTTCATTAATTTTTATTAATTCTTAAGAATTTCAAATACTATATTTTAGTTATATTTGCATCCTCCACCAAATCTTTTCATAAGGTAAACATTCTGCTAGTGACAATAATGTGATAATTTATACATAATCATATTACAAATCTTTAAGAAAAAAGTAAGCTGGGCGGTGGTGGTGCATACCTTTAATCCCAACACTCGGGAGACAGAGACAGGCAGATCTCTGTGAGTTCGAGGCCAGCCTGTTCTACCAAGTGAGTTCCAGGAAAGGCGCAAAGCTATACAGAGAAACCCTGTCTCAAAAAGCAAAAAAAAAAAAAAAAAAAAAAAAAAAAAAGCAAAAAAAAGTAAGAAAACAAGGAGTTCTTTATTTATACTATCAGAAACCACACACTAGAAATTGTAAGCATGTAATTAATTACAAGATATACTTCCAAAAAATATCCCATTAAAAAGAACACAAATTGCAGAAATAATGACAAAATATGATTAATATTTTAACATCCAGGATAACATAGATGTAAAGAGGATGTTAACTTACTCTGGTTTAAAAAACAGACCAATCATGTGAATTTAATTCAGAATAATTCCTTATAAATTCTTTGATTTTCCCAGCATCAATAAATGTAATCAACAATTTTGAATCCACAAATGTCATTCATATTCATAATATCCCTATGTTTAAAACTCCCTAGATTGATTAACAAACAATAAATGAACAAAATATATCATACTCATAATTAACAGTCTGTGCAAGACCTGTCACTAACAAGCCTGCTAGTATTCAAGGTTTAATATCTCCCAATTATAACTGTAGTTCACTCCCACATTTGCTCTTGATATGCTATATTAATGTTGTTTAAAAGACAGGCATAAAGTGTTTTGCTCCTTTGTTGCTAGCATAGTCATTAATGCATTGTATTATACAGCATCAACTACATACTGTTCTTCATGTTAGTGATTGTTGAGTATCAGTGAAAGTAGACCCATTTACAGTTACTTATCTTCTAATCTATAATTTTTAAGATGAAGATATAAAATCAGGCTGTGAGAACCTAATGAGTAGTTCAAGGAATTTGATCAGACAAATCAGGTAGATACCAAAATGATCTATGAACCTGCAGAGGACCACCCACAGCAGTAAGTGCAGCAAATATACTATCCTTTTAATTCACAAATACTAGTAGTCTTGCAATGTCTTTGTTTAGTTAAACATTATTCAGAAAATAGCAAATAACATGTCTGTTTCTTTTGTATCACCCATTTACCCATCTGTTGCTGGGTATGGGCTTTCCTTAAGGGTAGTTTGTATATATAACAAGACTCTATTGGAGAAGACTAGTTTTCCTTTACAAGCAGTCATTATTGGAGAAAGCTTCTGGGTTAGGGATGAGGCCTTGTGTCCACTTCTCTCAGAGCTGGGACTCTGACTTGAACTTCAGTAGCTCCTGCCACAGTCTGGTGAGTTCTTACGTCCTCCAGTCCTTTTGTCTCTGGACTGTAATGTTTTCTTGGTGTCTACCATTCCACTGGCTTTTCCAGGCTTTCTTCCTCCTCTTTTGTATAGCTCTCTGATCCATGAGTGAAATGGTTTGATAAAGACATCCCATTTAGGACACTGTGATCCAAGGACTCTCACTCTCTGCACGTTGTTCAGTTGTGGTTATTGATATTAGTTCCCAACTAAAACAGGAGGCAAAGCTTCTCTGATAATGGTTGCAAAAGAGACTGGTCTATGGGTATAGCAGATTTCCAGCAGGGGGTTATTTTACTGTTACGTTCCTTTAGAGGAACAATGGTATTTTGGTTTTCTCCTAGGTCTGGGGACTGTTTACTTAGTCTCAGGTTCTTGGCCACATGGGCATTGTCAGACATTTCATTTAAAAAAAAAAGAGTAAGTCTCTTGGCTTTTAGGGTTCATTAGTATTTATTTCATCAACTGTGTATTTACTTAATGAAACTAAAAAAGTTTAAATTTAAATTTAAAACTAAAATAACACACAGGCACATGTGACACCTAAGGGTCATGTAGGGAGATATTCTGGAACAACAACAATTACATTCCTCAAAGCATGTAAGTTAAAACCCTATTGCTTGCCTACTACAGACTAACATGTTACCTTGAACTTGTTTCCCCTTCTTAGTGCAGATTAAGCTGATTTTCAATGCTCACTTGATGAAAAGAGAGGTTGTTACTGGCAATACAGAGTGATATACATGGAGATGCAACATACATTCTTCTAGACCAAATATATGTTAACATTCTAATTCTCTACTCAGTAGCCGAAAAAGAGTATATCAACATTTTATAGTATGAAGAATCCAAATAATTTGGCATATTCATTTTCTCTGAATATATAAAATAGAATTACTTAAATTGTGTTTTTTTTTAATGTTTACAACAGCAGTTTTTCTGGGGTATGTCTCAGGGCTTTATGTTTTTCATTAATTCCACTTGGTACATGGCAACCTCTTTGTTACTTTAAATCAAGCTGTTCCTTAGTTTGAACAATTCTTTTCTATTTTTGGACTTATTCTTATGTTTCATTAATTGCATTATTTTGTAAGAAGTAACAATTAGTGAGAAATTATTGCTCTACAGAATCTATTATTTATGAGTTTCAGGGTCAAGTTGACCTGCATTTAACTCAACCATTTAGTAACTGAGCCACCTTGGTGAAGTCACTTAACTCTTTTCAACATGAGTGTATGCAACTATAAGACGGATACTTACAGAATTGCAGTAAAGAAAACCATAGTGAAATTTTGATTAGAAGTATGTTTGAATGTCTGATATAATACCTCACATATTTTAATCAGCTCCCCCAAAGATGGGTGGTATATTTTTCAGGTTTCTTTGTGGTACTAGCTCTTTCATGCTTGATAATTTGTTCCTTCCTATTCTGTTGTATTATTCCCCATTCTCATCTATTTGTATGTTATTTTATTTTATGAAGATCATTTAAATGTCTCCTTTATAAAGAGACTTTTGCTGAACAACTTGCAGAATGAGTCTCCATTTATTGTTTCTTCTGTTATGCCCTCAATTTCTTATTTCATAACACTCAACTTCCAGCAACTTTATTACTTAAATGAAGCTACATAGGTTTTCGTAAAAATGAAACTTTGAACAAAATAATTCATTCATTCTTCTTTTTGCTTTCCTTGGTAATCCACTCTCATGTTTTCTTTCTTACAACCAGTATTCACATGAGCTAACACAATTAAAAAACAAAGCTGTCAGTTAATAATAAAATCAATTACTATAATTTACTGTTCATCTAAAAATATCTTAAAATTACTATCATGATTAATGGCATGATAGAAACTTTCAGTATTTTAGCACTGTTTGTGTGAATGCTGTTTAAGTCCTTTTTTTGGATCTTATATGCAGAGTTATAATAACAATATAACATATACAAATATATGTGTATATTCAAGTTCTGTCTATGTGTTCTTCTAATAATCCATCCATTCATGTATCCATCTAGTCATCTACTTCCCAGAGGCTCTTTTTATTAGGAAAATATATTGTCAAGTAGTTTACAGAGAACACTCCTAATTTTTTTCTTTCATTTTCTCTAAGATCTTTCCAAATCTAGTATAACAATATTGCAATACATTTGTCTTCTATATACTTCATTTAAGGATCTTGGCAAGTCCAATGCATGTATGTCTGCTTATGGTATAAAATATAACCAAAAATTAAAAACAAACACAGTAATTGACAGGAGCAGTTCAGGATTTCAGGGCTGAATTAGTTTGAGGAGAAGAGAGACTATTTTACCTACTTGTTGTGTATAAACCAACTCATCCCCTGGATCCTGTCCTCCCCTCCACTTTCTTGTTATCCTTTGTATTTGAGGCTTATATGCATTGACTTTAAAATAGTGATTACTAGTTCCCATGGATTTTCTTTGGAATTCCAAATGAGAGGCTATAAAATGTTAAAAGGTGAGAGAAAAATTTAGTTTAGGGAGTGTCCCTGAGCATTTCTCATTGGATCACCTTGGCTTACAGGTTTATATCTTTATGTACGTGTGGTCTTGCACAGATTATCTGCTGACTTCAGGTAACATCTTTAGAGTGTGGCTTCCATTGAAATTCCAATTGTCATGGTGATAATTTGAGGTCTTTAATGTGCTTATGTTCAATCTGCTGCTCACAACTTCAGATGGGAGAACTTGGAATCTGTTCTGGCACCAGGCTATTGAGTGTCAGTTGCATCCCACACTCCCTGATGCATATCCATCTTCCAATTTGGCTCTTTCTACTTGGCAGATTCTTCTGAGTTTCAACCATTTTCTATCTAATCTATAGCTAAGGTTGTGCATCACACAACTTGCTATGAGCTATCTTATCCTTCTTCAGAGTACCTCTTTGTAGGCCTGTTGCCTGCCAGTGAAGTCGGTATTCATTTTGTGCTGATATATAGAACACTGGCTCTATCTCTCCAGAGGATCATAGTTGCTATGTATACCACAATGAGGGAGATAGTGGTGGTTAATGCAAAAGTGCTTGACTGGTTATGCCTTTTCCAACCACAGCTAATCTACCAAGGAAGAGGGGCTACTTTGTTTCAATTTCAGAATGATTGCAGACTTTCCTAAAGGGACTCAGCTTTTCTGCTCTTTACTTGCTGATTATGTACTTTTAAGAAGGTCCTCTCGATACCTCCATTACAACCAAATTCTGACATTATACTAGTGAAAATTCTGAATGAATTATTATTTTATGACCAAAGAAATTTAAATTACCACTAGTATCACATGTTTGATTTCAGCTGTATTCTAATAGAACATTGTTTTATGCATGATTTTTTTTTTTTTTGCATCCTTAACTGTTTTCCAGTAATTTAATTTAGTTCCAACTTTTATTTTAGGATCCTTCCTAGCAAGTTTCTTCTGATGCAGTAGAAACAAATTCATGCTAGGGGAAATCCCTATGCCTGTGTCTGTCATGGCTATGACTTCCCATATGTTTTTGTGCCCCTATTATCTCTGGTTCACAGAGATAAAATGTGTCCCAGGGTAGACATATCTAGGTTTTCTGTGTTACAAAATCGAAATACCCTAGGCCTCCCTTTACTGCATTAGAATATTTCATTTTGATTTAGGATAGTACTTACTGATGCTGGGACTATTTGAGACCACTGTTGGGAAAGGAGTCAGAGTAAACACAAGATACCCAGCCATTCGTTTTGTTCATTTGTTGTTGTTTTAGGATAATGGAGTTTCACTGTGACATATGTGCTCATGATGGGAAGTAGCAGAGATGCCAATTAAATACCTTCACCACTAACCTGCATCCTGCCAACTCCTTTGACACCTGATCTTAGAGATCTTAAAATGATTTTTGCCAATTTTTCATGTAATGATAAAATGTTTTTACAGAAATGAGAAGTATGTGTCAGAATTCAAATACTTTCTTCAACATGATACAGCATCTTGAATAAATTCCATCCATCAATGTATTTTTTTGCTGTTCTTTCATTGAAACAATATATAGGGTTCTCTGTTATTTATCCTCACTAAGGTACTCCCAGATTTGAGGCCAGTGATGATTCTGCGCACTATTATTCCCCACTCAATGTTTATAGAAGTTATTCAGCATGTTTTGAATGAAAACTAAGGGGTTATGCAGAAGCAGGACATAATTCTAGACAAAAATACAGAAATGTATTGTAGTTGGGGAGCTTCTCTCCAGGTTCCAACAAGCCCCCGCAGTCCCACAACCCACGTATAAAAGAATCATACAGACACGTATATTATTTAAACTGCTTGCCCATTAGCTCAGGCCTACCATTGTCTAGCTCTTACCCTTATATGTAGCCCATTTCTGTTAGTCTATACTTTGCCACATGGCTAGTGGCTTACCAGTGTCTTTACATGTTGCTTCTCATGGCAGTGGCTGGTAGTGTCTCCTCTCCTCAGCCTTCTACCTCCCACAATCCTCTTCTCTGTTTGTCCCGCCTTTACTTCCTGCCTGGCTACTGGCCAATCAGCATTTTATTTATACAGAGTGATATCCACAGCACTTCCCCTTTTCTTTTTTGTTAAAAAAGGAAGGTTAACTTTCACATAGTAAAATTACAGATAACAAAACAATTATCAAGAAAGAATTACAGTTACAATATTAAAGAAGATATCCTATCTATCTTATATTTGTGAGTTTAAGGTTTTATATCTAACTTATCTTTTATCATAACTGAGGAAATTATAACTATCTAGTTGTTTGTCAACTCACATTTTTTTTTTTTTTTGAAGCTGCTTGCATGCACTTCCTGTTTTTACTTTTTATTAGGTAGTATTATTTCCTTCTTGGGTCTCTGAGGGAGTTAAAGTTCAGTTAGTTATAGTTATAATTATCTTTGTTAAGGATTTCAGAAAAACTCACTAAGAGCTGTAAGTGTATAAATTTGAAAGACGTTATAAGTTCCGTTAGCAATATAAGTTAGGATAGAAAGTGAATCAGGTAAATTTCGGACTTACCAAAATAGGATAGATAATGAAATTATTTTCTCTGAATTTGTCAAATGCAAATGGACTAGACATTGTTTAGGTATTTATTGTTTGTATATATGGTATATATAGTTATTGTACTTTTGTATATAGTTTTTCTTAAATTGTTATAACTTTTTCCTTTTTTTCTTTTTATTAAAATAGAAAAGGGGAAATATAGTGATATTTTATTTGTACTGAAATGTGTTTTTGTGATTTTATTTGTATGTCAATAAAGTTGCCTTGAGGTCAGAGCAAGCCAGAGCAGAAGCTGAGCAGTAGTGGGGCACGCCTTTAATCCTAACACTTGGGAGACAGAGCTAGGCAGATCTCTGTGTGTTCAAGGACACAGCCAGCATGGCAGACACATGCCTTTAATCTCAATACCAACCATAGAAGACCTGGAGGTCTGTACAAACAGGCAGTGATGAGGAGTTCATGTGGCTGGGTTTACAACCAATGAGAAAACAGAACAAAAAAAATATAAAAAAGATAGGACACACAGAGGTAGCTCTCTTGCGGAGAGGAAGAACAGCAGAAGCAGTGAAGGGTAAGGTTTTCCGCTCTTGCTCTGACCTCGTGATTTTTAACTCTGCAATTGGTTCTGTGTTTCTTATTTAACAAGCCAGTTACATCTACAACATATACTTGATCTCTTAACAGCACGTGATATGTGATGTTTCCAGCATACTTCAGAATTATAATGAATGATCTCAGTAATAAGTAGTCATATAATTTATGAAATTGCAAACAACTTACTCGTTACTTTCTGAGTAATAAAATTGTGACATACTATGTAATAATAATAATAATAATAATAATAATAATAATAATAAATAATACATGTAATAATTATGCTAGCCAAAGTAATAGAAAGTTATAATTTCATGAATTTGTAGGTCAAATAATAGTGATGTAAGTCAATGGGGAGGATAACATAGTCTTATAATAGAAAATATTTGCATGCAAATCGGGCAGTTTGTTGTTTATCACATATGTGAGTGTAGCATGTACACAAATTTCCCCAGTGCAATCCCACAGGAGAATTCAGAGTTACATTCACTATAGGGAAGTGTACATTTCATTAAGAGTAACTGTACTGTTTGACATATCATTATTAAGTTTTAAAGAGGGTATATCTCTTTTTAGGTCTCTGATCACTGCACAGGGGCAACTCTTCAAGACAGTTTGCTAAAGCACTATTAGTCTATATTTCACAGGTGAGACTTGATTTTGGTTTCTTGTTTCTGTTTCTCAACTTTCCCACTCATCTGCCTCTTCTCCATTGTCCTCCATTACCAGGCTCATTGGGAGTGAAATAATAAAAGAGATATTACTCCTTTATGTGAACTGCTCAGAATACAGCATCATTGACTTTGGGGATGCATGTTGTTTTCCTCAGGAGTTTCATTTAATACGTTTGTATACAGTCATCACAGGTGTTGCAAAACCTCACTTGCTGTGCAAGGAAAGACCATATATTTCACAGTTAGGAACTGGAGGTAAATGGAGGGCTATATTTCATTAGAACAAATGAGTGTTTAAGCTAGTAATTACCATTTTATAGTGGTGTCCTTAAAAATCTCTAACAGCCCTGTGGTTCCACTATATTATTGGTGCCAATTTTCAGACAAGAAGTTCTAAAGGAAAGCAAATGATACAAATTGTTCAAAGTGGTCATGAAGATACTTTACATGAAACTATAAACATCGTTCTATTGACAATGATGATATTGTGGGCCTAGACATAGCTTAAATCTATGGATCTATATCACTTAAGAACAGGAAGTCAATACGCTACAGAGATGGCAAGCACCGTGCAATTATCTTCATTATCAAGAAGGAGAGACAAAATGCCAGGAAAGCTGAGCAGCCTCAATTAGAGCTTGGCTATCAGACAAAAATTTTTTTCTGACTCATCTATGTTTGCCACAGGCAGTGTTGCAACAAAAGGAATTGATATGTGCTGCTGGATGAATGGAATTGCCAATCACCAGTAATAGCCATGTGTTTCTGTATCTGTGACATCTTGAATTTCATTCTCAAAGACAGTCATCCATCATTATGTTATAATACCTTTAGTGTGTTTTATATCTTCAAAGCTCAGCTTAATGTGTATTCTATGTAAAATGTACATTCTATCAATCCTTATAATGCCTGGACTTCTTTCTCATTCTATTTACACATAACATGCTTTTGCCCATTTAAATACATGAAGTTTTCACAATAACTTAGTTTTATTCAGTAACGTTTAGAACATTTCCATGTAATATGAAGGGCTCCTAGCATCTTGTGTGGCTCATGGATTTTAAGGACCTTATATCAGTGGGTTTCTGTGTTCATGACTACAACTTGGTATAAATTAGGAGTTCCCTGGAAATTTATATATTGGTGTTGTATGATTGAATTTTCTCAATTATCTCCTATATCTACAGGTATTGCCTTGTCCACTTTGTTAGGCTGATGTACCACATCTTGGATTTCTTTCTATAATACTGCTAAAATTTCAGTATATTCTTCCTTAGTATCTGTGCCTTTTATGAGCATCTTTTTTAAAGCTTTTCTTCTATAAAAGTTTGATTTATCCATGAAGAAACAAAAATCCTGTCTAAATTTAATTTACCACAGCAGTAGTAGAATGGCACTCATTTCTAAGGGTATTTTGATAGTCAGACATGCCTGTTAAAACCAAATGATTTTCTCCTGACTATAAACTTAAGTTAAAATATAATACCGAGCAGTACAGTTAAGATATATCTTGGTTACAGGGTTAGAGGAGATAGCCCAGTTATCAAGACTGTGCATACTACTTTTACAAAGGAAGAGAATACAATTCAAACACACACATCAGGACCTCAGTACTGGTAGCTGTAGCTCATACACAAAGAACTGCAAGTAACTAAAGAATGGATGAAAATAAGAAAATAGTTTTCCTCATGGAATTGCATGCCAATTGCTTATCCAATACCAGATGATCAACCCTAAAAACATGCATTAAGTATCATTATATATACTTAGAAGGTTGTATTTATATACTTAAGGAATATATATGTGTGTGTGTGTCTGTGTGTGTGTGTGTGTCTGTGTGTGTGTGTGTCTGTGTGTGTGTATGCACATAAATTTTTACATAATTATGTATGTAAATTTTTACATACATATATCCTTTATCTACATAGATAGACACACATATGTATGTAACAATAATTAATGAAAAGCCATGGATCTGAAAAAGATTAAGATAAGGCATACTAGAGCATTTGGAGGAAGGAGAGGGAAGACAAAGTTAAGTAATTATAAGTTCAAAAAAGCAATTATTAAAAATAAAATTCAAAAAGAAAAACACATTTTACTTGATGAATCTTGTCTTCAAATGGGCACATCAATACAAACACAGTGAAGAATGGTGTAGAATTTAACCAAATCTCAAATATAGTTGGAACCAGAAAAGAGGTTCACATTGATGTCACTGGTTTTAGTAGATTATACTAATTTCTGACTCACTTAATATCTGGACCTGATATAATTCTCAACAATTTTGCAACTGAAAACTCAAATATCTGATTTGAAAGCTAGGCTCAAGGAAACAGTTGAAACACTGAGTTTTGAGTTCAACTGAGTGCTCACCTGATGTAGCTGAGAGGCATGTGAGTCATCCTGCTGCAGAGGAGCTTCTGAGATGTCATCTGGGCCTGAGTTGTGAAGTGCCTCCTCAAAGTGGGTAGCTCTCTGACAATGGCTCCCACGCTGCCCGTGAAAAGGTAACACTAAAAGGGGGCAACGTAGAGGTCACTAGTAATTTCAAAAAATAATAATAATGACTTGGCTCTTTGGTTGTGAGAAATATAGTTTTTCAAGTTAATCTGATCGATGCAGAGACTTCTGTGAGTTATGTGTAAGGCAGTGTTTCTAAAGAAATGACAAGTGCTTTGAAATCTTCATCATCTCTGCCATCCTGAGAGCCTAGCACTTGCCGCCTGTTTTCCCTGGGGTCCATTCATCTAACATACAGCAAGTGTGTCTGAGTGTTGCGAGGATGAGTTCCTCTCCAGGTCACTGCGTTGGAACTTACCAGGATACCTACTGTACAGAATCTTTTCTGAGTATATCTGGAGTGGCAATGATGTTTTGTCATTATTTTACTATTTGAAGGGGGATAAAGTACCACCAAAAAAATCATGATTCTTACAACTTTTATGTTCCACAGCTTACTATAAAGAAAAATTTCACTTTCAGAAAACATAACGAGCTAGTTGTTAGCAGATGAGAAAATAATACTGAAATATTATACCTCAAATATGAGTTCAATAAAATAGTAGAAATAAGATGAATTTATTTCTTTTTACACTTATTAAATTTCTTAGGGGATGTTTTGAGATTTTTTTTATTCTTCATTCTGACTCAATAAAGAAGGCATAATTATTAGATATCTATTCAGGTTCAAATGTGGCTCTGTGTGCACACCTGCATACACTCACATGTTTGCCTCTTTGAGTAATAAAACTGAAATTGTAAAGAGAATCTTAACTGATTCAGTCATTATCTTATATATGTACAGAATCATATACATCATATAAGATTAACAGATGCAAGAGAGGAAAATCCCTGAAGAAAACATGTACATATCGAGTTAAATGTATCTATCTCTCACTTTTACCTAAGTATGATAACTACAAAATTATAAAATGAAATTCATGCTTATTTGCATTATCTGTCTTAGTATCTTTAACAGCCCATTTTTTTTTCTGCAGAAACAAAATTGGCTGTTTCTATGGTACCCTTTGTACACTTATTTGTTTATGATTTATTAGGATAGGGTTTCAAATTCTACAAAATTCTGTCCTTGAATTCTAGATAATCTTTCTGCCTCAGGTTCCCAAGCTTAGATTATAGGCATGTACCATAATTCTTGGCTCTGTTTTGTTTTTTAAATGTGCTAGGAGGTGAACTAACAAAGATCATTGGGAATATTTATTTACAAGTGTTCTTTTAACGAAACCACTCATGTTTGAATAATATAATAAAGAAGTTCTAACTTGCTGTAAAATAAAATAATGGCCAGATTAACCTAAATTTTAGAAAAAATGAAAATTGATCTTTAGTATAATAAGCCTCAAATGACAAAATAAATATAATTTCATATCTGAAAATTTTAACAAAAAATTCTGTTTTTACTTGCGAATTCTTGCAGAAACAAGTCCAGGGCATCAAGGTGCCAGAATGAGGCCATCAACAATATAGTGGTGAGCAGGAATCACTGGGGGTGGGGTGGGGGATGATTGAAGTGCTTAAATGTATCACTGCCCAGTTAGAAACAATATTTCTCTGCTGTTATTAATATGTCCATAATAGCCGACTTAAATCAAGAGAGATTTTCTTTGCATTAAATCCTTGTTTCTAAGGAACTAATCCATGTGAGCTCCATTAAATTCTTTTGTACTTTTTTGGTGATTGAATGTAAGTTTTCATAATGTATTATACAGTGAATGACATCATAAGGAAGTATATTTTACTTGTTCAGTATTTTCTGTCATTTATTTTTGGAAAGAGATGTTCCTTTATCTTCATTTCCAAATGTTCAATTTCCTCAATTATAAACCTTAATTACTTTTTCATCATACTAATACAACATTTTTTTGCTTTAAAACCCTTCCAAAATTTATTTTTGTGACTGTATTATTCAGAAATCAAAATAGATCTGTATTAAATCTTTGTATTTATTATTTTACTAATTATTGCATTAGTTAAATATCCATTTGTATGGATTATAATCTACAAATAATATATCTCTAATTCTTTTGTTAATCAGTTCAGGAGTATTATTTGATACAATCACTTAACAGTGAGATAAATAGGGTATTACATTGGAGAAGGTATGTTTTTAAATGGGTATAAGTTTATGAATAGTATCAATAAATAAACTATGTCTGTAAATATATATTATTTTAGATGGCATTCTATTAAAATATGAACTAAGCATGGAAGATATGAATATGAGGATGAGTTTCCTTTCATTTTCATAATGGAATAAAAAAGACTCACTTATGCCAGGCAGTGGTGGCACACGCCTTTAATCCTAGCACTCGGGAGGCAGAAACAGGCAGATCTCTGTGAGTTTGAGGCCAGCCTGGGCTACCATGTGAGTTCCAGGAAAGGCGCAAAGCTACACAGAAAAACCAGAGAAACCCTGTCTTGAAAACCAAAAAAAAAAAAAAAGACTCACTTAGAAGTTGGCCAGTAAACAAAGACTGAAACAGGAGTCAGGGGCCATCAGAGAATCTGTGGTGAACTACTGAGATGTAATATTATTCCCATTGTGTGGGTATGTCTTGGTTCCCATGTCCAAAAGAGCTCAGCAAGATGGAAATGGAGAAAGTTGAGGGAGAGTAGTTCAAGACACTACAAGAAAGCAAGTCAAGAATCTGGCCAGAAAAACAGTATTGGATATTAGAATCACTGTGGCAGATGGGGTCAGGACTAGTGGACAGACACAGTCACTAGGAATATTGGGAAATATCTGCTTTGTTATATGACTCAGGAAAGATGGTGATGATTTGATAATAGAATAATCATGTACTTGTCTAGTAATCTCTAAAATAAACTGTGGTCATCTGTCCTAGGCAGATGTTACAGTTAAGTTTTCCTTAGAGATGAATATATGAGAGTTCTCTCCAAAGAGAAGAAAAGTCTAGGAAATTTAATGTTTCGTATAGGCAGGCTGAAAGTCTGAGGAACACAAACTGGGAAAGAAGTGGGACAAATAAGTAAGAGTTGAGATGATATCAAGTTATTCACATTAAGATAGTCCTGGTGTCTCAGATTTTCTTGAGTATGGATAACTGATAGAAAACAAAAACACAGGACATAATCAGATTTTTATAGACTGAACCAAGGCATATGATTGTTGTGTTAGTATTTAGGCAGATGGAGCCTTGACAATTGTGTTTCAGCTGTAGGGGTCACAATAGAAAGAATACTGGTGGCCCCAGGTTATAGATTCACTACTATAGGGAAATCTTGCCCTGCATCAAACATCTTTGTTCCAGACACTGGCATAAAAAGTAG
This sequence comes from Onychomys torridus, assembly GCF_903995425.1. NCBI lineage: Eukaryota > Metazoa > Chordata > Mammalia > Rodentia > Cricetidae > Onychomys > Onychomys torridus. The sequence goes on from NC_050454.1 coordinate 32,692,652, forward strand.
TATAACTAGCCTGATACTTAATACTGCTCAGTAACATTAAGCATTTTATACCAGTATTATTGTATTTGAATAATATATTCTCTTTAAATTGGTTCCAGAAACATATATTACATAGAGTTTCTGTAAGAGCAAAGTAGAATGTATGGCACCAAACACATTGATCCCATTTGGTCTGAGGAATGACAAGTAGTGTAATAATATGTGTGCAGTAGAAGATGTAGAAAGTCTATTGCATGGTTTGAAAGACACTTAGTTTTATGAGTTTCAGTGGGATCGTGATTGCTAGAACTCACCTTAAGAGTCTTAATCATGTTTTCATCTGTAACTTTCTGGAAACTACAATTTTTCATAAACTTTATGCTTCAAAAGAATTAACTGCAAGCTATGTTAGTAGCCTTTAAAACAGCTAGAGATTTCTCTCTTAGTACTGTGCTTTAACCAAAGATAAATTATAGCAAGATTGTTACATGTCTTACTTCAAAGGCTTCTATAACCCTTGGCAATAGAGTATTATCATTGTGGCAAAAGTCTTCAAGTAGAAGATATAAAACCAAAATTGACATCTGTCTTTGGCAAAGCTAAACAATAAATATAGAAGCTTTGAATGAGCCTAATGCATGTAACCACAAAAGTCCTGAATGTGGTTTGATCTGAAATTCTAAGCTTCTTCTGTCTTACTGGAACTAATTTTCACTCAGTTCATGATTTTGAAAATTATTTTACTTGTATTTTATTTTTAAATGTGAGTGTGTGTGTGTGTGTGTGTGTGTGTGTGTGTGTGTGTGTGTGTAGGGGAGTATTTACATTTAAATGTAGGCACTTGCAGAGGCCAGAATAGGGGATAAGTTTCACCTGAAGGTAGAGTTACATACCATTGTGGGTGCTCCTGAACCCTTTCTCACCCCATACTCAAAGGCTGACTGATTTGATCATGACAGGTCTTTTGTAAGGAATCAGTTTTATATAAGTTTATGAGGACAGTTATTCATACATATCCAGAAGACACTGTTTCTCTTTAGTCTTCTCCAACTTCTGTCCTTTAACAATATTTTCATCCTTTCACTTTTCCATTATGGTTCTTCAGCTTTGGATAAGAATATAGCTTTGGGTAAGGATACAGATGCCTCACTGGTATCTGAGAATTCCATAGACATTTATCTCCCAACTTCAGCTAGCTATGGCTTTCTCTGTTAACCACCATCCACTGCACTAAGACACTTCTCTATTGAGGTCTGAGATCTGCAGTAATTAATTGAGGTAGTATTTAGAGAATTGTTCATCGCACTGCTATATCATCAATATGTGTATTTATTTTCACAAATATATCACAATATTAGGCTTTTGTATATGTCTAATATATCTAAACACTAAACAATGTAAAACAAAAATACACTTAACAATATTAAATGTTTAAGTTGAAAATAATTGTCAATAACAATAAGATAAATATAAATGCAATAATAATAAATGGCTCTTATAGGCCAGTTGTCAATTCTAGGAGGCAGAAAAGACACTAATAATTTGTGACTGAGGAGTAAAAGTCAATACTAATGCAAATAGTCTTGTGAGGTATGGGCTATCTTTTGATTTTGGTAAATAATGTAAGAAGTTTTAGTTTTTCCTTTCCAACTACCACAATTTTTGAGTGAACAATTCCTCTGATGCTGTGAAACTGCACAAAAGAGGACAACAAATACATCAAAATACCTATCAATTTTCTGGCATTGCTACTGCCAGTCTAAATATCATTAGACACCCAGATTAGCAAGCTTGATAGTTGGGGCTGGTGAGACAGCTCAGCAGTTAAGAACACTCATTGTTCTTCCAGAAGACTCAGGTTTGATCCCCAGCGTGATGGCTCACAATAATTCACAACTCCATTTCTTGGGTATCTGACACCTACTTCTGATCTCCACAGGCAACAGGAAAGCATGTGGTGTACAAACATACATGGAAAAGACCTGCAAGAGGGCTCAACATTCAGAGAAATTTTTAACAGTATTTTGCAATACTGTTTATTTTATTTTAATGTACTTTCCTAACAAAGTATTATTATTATTTTTATTATTTTATTTGTGTTCTAATTCCACACATCAGCCATGGGCATTTAGAGAAATTTTTGTCAAGCCTAACAACAAGAGTCCAAACTCCAAAACTCACGCTTTGAGCAGAACTATTCGTTTAAGTTGTCCTCTGACTTCCAAATACACACACACACACACACACACACACACACACACACACACAATAAATAAAGTTGAAATTTTATAAAAAATATACCTGTCATGTAGAGGTAGAAATGGACCATCGAGAAATCAAGATTCTCTTTAAATACTTAGTGAGTCTGAAGCCATTTAGGGCTTCATGATTGTCTCAAAAGAAAAAAGAAGCAGCTCGTATTTGCTTAAGGTATACTCAGGCACTCTCCTCAATGGGTTTAAGACTTTATGTTAAGTGAGACAGTCTTCATAATAGTGATTATCTTCATCCAACTGATAGAAGGGATGGCAGCAAAGACTTCGGTTTTCCAAAGCAAACAAATCTTGCTTCAGTATCCCAATGTAGAAATTGCCTGAGATCTGCCACTTTGTGCTACCTAATGTTCACATTGTCTCCACTACAACATCAACTGACACATGGATCTCCAGGTGTTCAACTTGCTCACAGATTTCAGACTTACTGAAAAGCACAGTTTTATGAATCATTTCCTGAAAACCAACAGCATATAGAAGCCAGAAACTATATTTAGGTTTAGATATCCTGTTGATTTTGTTTTGCCGATAAACCCAAGATAATAATACACAAGCCAAAAGATACTAGTAGTTATTTTTAATGTAAAATAATATCCTCATACAACATTTATAAAACAATTAAATTTAAAAGTAAAATAAAAAATTAAACATTTTGATCTATTTTAGAAATTGTGTGTATTCTTAAAAGATACCTATCTAAGAAAATGAGTCTTCAAACACATATAGCTTCACTGGTAATTCTGCCAACACTTCAAATGTGAAATAATGTTCAATACACTCCCTCTTCCTCCAGTTGTCCTGGAAAACAAAATTAAACAAAGAGCAGTCTAAGAACATAAATATATATTTTCAGCATTTACTTTGTTTTTTTAAGCAGAAACAAATCTTTACATGAAAGAAAAGCATTGATTCTTAGTCCTTTGACTGAGATCAAGTGTACAGAAGGAAACCATGATTTCTTCGAATGAGAATTGTACACAAAATCTTAATAAAAGGATAGGAACAGAAACAAATATAACCTATGAAAACTATACTTTCTTTATCGCTGGAATTCAATGTTACTTTAATATGTGAAAAATCAATCATTTTAATACTTATATATTCTACATTTATTAAACAAAAGGAAGATGAAGTAATGTGGTCATTCCACATTGCCAAAAGAAAGTTTTAATGCACATGCTTTACAAAGATTTTGTATTTGGAATAGACAAATTCTACTCTGATGAAGAAGAAGAAATATAAGTAACATCAAGATATCTGTTGGAATGATGTCAACTTATACATTCTGGTAAAATCATGAACTGGTGAGTAAGAAAAAATATTCAAATCACTGCTTATTGACAAAACAAAACTTAGAAGTATAAAATACACAATAGTATGCACAAAACATACCCAAAGGACATACAGGGGATAACAACCACTAGAAGTTATATTGAGAATCTGCAATATCATACACAACTTATTTGACACAAAAATGAACTTGTTTGGGAAATCTACTGGTAATTAATAAAGACATAGCCTATATTTTGACAATGTAGCTTATTAAGGTGAACTTACATTTTATTACCTAAGGAAATGTATGAGGGCACTTTTAACTGAGAGTTATACCATAGTCCACATAAATATATGCACTCTTAAATAAACCTTCTTCATGGCAGGTTGACCTGTAACAGCATTATGGATTGTTACCAGATATATAAATTTTAGGAAATAAATGGCCACAACCAATTCATACTATAAAATTTTATGATTCTATATAACTAGGATATCATAAATATTCTTGATTTATAAAAACTATATTCCTTCTTCTTTTAGACTATTCAATAACTTTTATTCTTATAACAGAAAAACCTTACCAAAACTGTGATTGTTTATGAGCAATACTGATTAGCAGGCAGAGTGATGTCTTATAAGTTAAGATAACACATTACTTCTATAAAGTGATCCTATGAGTTATATTCAGTCTATATAAGGAAGTGAATTTATGATTTATGGTTTTGCATTCATTTTAACAATGATTAAAATTCCAAAATTGTATCTAACTTTACTTTATTTATTTTTTTTTTTTTTGTATTTCAGCTACATAGATTTTTGAAGAGTTTGTTCAATGAAGTTTAGAAAATATAATAACTTCAGGTGTGGAAAAAACAAGAAAGAATAAAAATTGTTAAAAGGAGCAGTTAACAAGATTTAAAATGCTGTTTAACATTGAGAATTATAGAACTTATAAAATGAGGATTCAGGAGCAATTTCTGGCATGATGGAAGTATGGATCTTGGTGTATGTATGTTTTATAGGAGCATAATTTATTGAATATTCATCATACTCATCAAATTATTTACTTAATATTTCATACATACGATATATATATATATATATATATATATATATATGTGTGTGTGTGTGTGTTATGACAAAAACTGTAAACAAATTTGAGATAAGTTAATATATTTGCCCCTGTCTTGGTTTCTTTTCTTCGGGCTATGACAAAATACCCACTAGAAGCAATTTGAAGAAAAAGTGTTTCTTCGGGCTCACTCTGTCATGAAGGAGAGTCACAGCAGCAGAGTCTTGAGTCAGCTGGTCACTGTGTCCACAACCAAGCTGAAAGCTGAGAATGCTGTGCTCAGTGTGCTTTCTTCTTAAAGGGCCAAACAAAACTAAATTATTTTCCAGAATCACAGCCTAGGGGAGAGTTCCATCCACAGAGTGAAGGCTTCTCATCTCAATTAAATAATAAAGAGAATCTCCCCAGGAGTATGACAGGGGGTCAGTTTTCAAGATGATTCTAGATCATCAACTTAACAACAACTGAGATGAACTATCATCACTCCCTTCACCAGTTTGGTTAGCAATGTTGACTTTTCTGTCCCTACATGCAGAGGGAAGGAATGAGTCTTTTCATGGTTATGCAGGCAGGTCCCTCAGTTTACAAAAATGAGTCAAAACAACTTGAAAGAAAGTATCATGGTAAAACTTTGTGGAATTGTATTACAAGAAGGAAGACTGAGCAAACAGAGAAACAGAAAGAATTGGAAAGAGTGATGGAGAGGTGGAGAAACAGACAAGAAGTAGGAAGAACAGGGGATAAATAATGAATGCAGAAAGTAGACAGTATATCTATAATTATAATACTCTTAGGTCTTTCCTGTAGCAGGAATCTTAACAGGTCTTATTAATAAAATCAAACCTGGAGCTAGGTATTGGGGTGAATGCTGGAAGATCAGAGAAGCAGAACAAGCCACAGCCACCTCACCTTGCCACTTCCTCAGCTGATTCTGTTTCCTCAGACTGGAAGCTTTTGTGTCCTCATCTGAATGGATCTCAGCTGAACTGCTGCTCAAAAGCCTAAAAGCTTAACCAGCCAAATGCTTCTAGTTTCTGGTCCTCACGCCTTATATAACTTTCTTTTTTCTATCATCACTCCCTGGGATTAAAGGCATGAGTCACCATGCTTGGCTGTATCATTGAACAGATGGATTTCTGCCTCTAGAATGCTAGGATTAAAGGTGTGTGCTACCACTGCCTATCCTCTATGTAAAATATTGTGGCTGTTCTGTCTCTGACCCCAAATAAGTATATTATGGTATACAATATTCTGGGGAACACAATATCACCACACTTTCCTCTAGTAGACCCCAACCGAGCTTAACTTCTGTGGGAGAGAACACTTTTAGCTTTGACATACAACAGTGAAAACTGAATTCCCAATGAAGTCAATTCATCACTGAAAAATGTTACATCCTACACTCTGCCTGGGAACATGCATGATGACTCTACACTGTGTCCATCTTTTACTCTTTTTGTTTGTTTGTTTGTTTATATTGAAAATAGATACTTATCTGAGGCAGTACATCCTGTCCACTCCTTACCTCCACTCCTCCCAGATAACTCCTACCTCCCTTCTTCCTAAGGTACACTCCCACTCTGTTTCCTTTCAGAAAGGATCAGGCCTCCAAGAGACAGTGGCTAAACAGGACAAAACAAGATGCAATAAGACAAAGCAAAGGCCTTCATGTTGAGGCTGAACAAGGCAACCTAATAGGAGGAAAAGAGTCCAAAGAGCAGGCAAAATAGTCAGAGACACACTGGCTACCACAAAACCACCTAACTGCTAACAGCCATAAAATACACAGAGTGCCTGCTACAGCTCCGTGCAGGTCCCAGGCTTGCTGCTTCAGTCTCTGTGAGCCCATGTGAGCCCTGCTTAGTTGATTCACTAAGCCATGTTCTTTAGATGTCCTCTATCCCCTCTGACTCCCACAATCTTCCTTCCCCATCTTCTGTGGGATTCCCTGATCTCCAAAAGGAGGAACCCAATGTAAATTTCCATTTCAGACTCTATCTGCCCAATATCTAGTTGTGGGTTTCTGTACTCATTCCAATCTGCTGCTGGAGGAAGCCTCCTTGACGACAATGCAACAAGGCACTGGTCTATGAGTATAGCTGGATATCATCATGAAGTACTTTATTTTATTTTGCCAGTTCCAGTTGTTTTTTGATTCTACTCTAGGTCTCTAGGCTATCCCGTTTTTGGATCCTAACCATCAAGGGAGTGTAGGGCATTGGGGCCCTCTTATGAGTGGACTTCGAGTTAAACGAAACGTTGGTTGACTACTCCCATAAGTTCTGTGTCATCATTGCCCCAACACAGCTTTCAGGCAGCCATGACAGATTGGAGGTTGAGGGATTTGTGTAGGGTCACAATCCAAAAGATTGCATCCATCTTAATGGGCATTAAAGTATTTCAAGACTGTTGGGGATTTTGCTCAGTGGTAGAGCGCTTGGCTGCAAGCACAAGGCCCTGGGTTCAATCCTCAGCTTAAAAAAAAAAAAAAAAGATGAAATTATAATTGGCCAGGCCGTGGTGGCACACGCCTTTAATCTTAGCACTCAGGAAGCAGAGCCAGGCAGATTTCTGAGTTTGAGCCAGCCGGGGCTACCAAGTGAGTTCCAGGAAACGCACAAAGCTACACAGAGAAACCCTGTCTCGAAAAAAAAAAAAAAATCAAGACTAAGGAACATAACACTATTTCATAAAGAGTATTTTCCAGTGCATTGTGGGTAAATTTGCACATCAATATTAGGGTATTGAAGAGTTTAATGCACTAAGTACCTGGAATTGATGAGCTGAAAATAAAACAGAGCAATGCTGTAGAGAAGAAAACTTGCATTTAGAATAAAATTGACAAATACAAATGTAAATGAATATGAATAATGGGGATACAAAGTTAATGAAATTTACAAAGACTTAGTTTTTAAAAAATGAATATTTATATAATGTAAAAGAATTTAATCATTAAAATAATTAATAATTGCAAGAAGCAAATAGCCAATCAATAATGAAAAAGGACAATACTTTAACCATGTGATCTGAATTCTCAGCTTTCCTGTGAGTAAAAAAGTATTATGTCTGTGACATGCCTCCCTATAGTGAACAAATGTATGCACACCTTGAAAATATTTGTCATGAACAATGGCTTAGCTGGTACAGGAATCTGCCACCAAGCCATATGATCTCAGGACCTACAAATGTGAAAGAGAGAAAACTGACTTCTGTAAATTGTCCTCGAACCTACACAGGTATATATGTGTATGGCTCAATTTATACACATGTATGAAAACATATACACTCAAAAATAATTAATGAACTGCATTTAAAAATTTTTAAAAACCATAAGAAATTTTAAAAACCCTAAGAAATCCAAAGTCCATAAACACTGATAAGAGCCCATCTTACTCATAAAGTGAAGTGGACATTAATGAGATTATTGCTAAGACTAAACAAGGGATTCAGAACACCTGATCAATGGTAATTTCTCTTGATAATTACATAATACATAATTATAAATTATAGTAATACATTAAATTAATAACAATAAATTACATGTTACATAAATAATAAATCCAAAATTAAAAATTTGGATTTTACAGAAAAATAAATAAATGTCTTTATTTTTAAAGCAACATATATTGTATTATTTAGAAACAAGTAGCATGTGTCTGACATACTTCAAAATGTTAATCTGCCCATTGCTTTGAGAATTTCTAGGACCAAACTTGAAAATCAAAATTCTTACAAAGCAATTAGGCTCTGAACAAAACCGTTCATGCTGTTTCCTTTTTATCAACTTGGCACAAACCTAGACATATCTGAAAAGAGGGGGGCACAATCGAGGGAATGTCTCCATAAGCCTGGCCTGTAAGCAGTATTGTGGGGGCATATTCATAATTAGTGATTGATATGTGAGGATCCATCCCACTGTGAGTGGTGCATTCCTGGATACCAGATGATCTTGGAGTATGTAAAAAAAAGGCTGAGCAATCCATGTGAAGCAAGACAGTAAGAAGCCCTCAACCACTTCTGCTTCAGTTTCATCCTCCAGGTTCCTCTGTTGAGTTCTTGCCCTGACTTTTCTTCCTTATAATTATAAGCTGAAAAAACCCTTTCCTCACCAAGTTGCTTTTTGTCATGGTGTTTTATCACAGCATTGCAAGCCTAAATATGACACTATCTAATTATGAGTATTTGGCGGAATCTTGTTAAATTGGATCTAGAAATCATTTCACATTAATTTGCTCAGCATGCATTGTAACTTCAAATCTCTAGATAAGTACAAAAAACTCACATTTTGACGCTTCTGAAAAACAAACAAACAAACAAAACAAAACAGAGTGATCTGAGGATACACTTATATGTCCATTTTGTGTACTTGGCATATTATTTATGCTAGAGACAGTTACCTGACCACTTTATTGACAGTCCTCTGAGATTGGAAACAGTATATGGCCATTTAGGAAAGAACTCCTCTGGTTAAGAGAAAACAATTACTTCTACTGCCTGCCAGTTATGTAAGTTAAATTCCATGTACTAATTTTCTCCCCTCAGGAGATGGATGGCCTCTTTCTTAAATGAAGAAGGATCAAGGAATGCTATTTTGTAAAGCATTGCCCTGCTGTTTCTTCTCAAGCTCTAGTGCTCATATTTGTAATCAGAGTCAAGTACACAATTGGACAGAGCATTGCCTGGATGCATAGCCCTACTTCACATCAAGAGGTTTTCTTTTGATGGATCGTGTACTGTCAGCAAGCCCATCTGGTGGCATATGGAAATAGGGTAAAAAAAAAATTAATAGAGCCACATAAGTTGCAAATCATTGACTAAACTGCTTTATTTTTCAATGGCATTTAAGAATGTTTAACTCATTTCTAGAAAATAAAGATGATGTGTGATACTTCTTTCTCTTTCCTGCTGAGAAATGAAAATGTGATTAGTAAGGAGGGAGCTATAAGCTCTCATACACCTTTCTGCGTGGTCATGTCTATGGTTCCTGAAATGATGGCAATTCAAAAACAGCAACTTTAAACACTATATATCTATCATCTTGGCATTGTTTTTACCACTAAGACATAATGACAATAGAAGTTTGCAACACTTTATAATCCCCTTTAAATCTTATATCAAAAATTCTATTTAAAAGTTCTTAGGTCCTTTTAGATTCAGAGTTGTGTTTATAATTTGTAGTAATTATAATGCTGCTCAAATATCAAGTGCATTAAAATATTGCACCAAGGGAAACATATTTTTTTCTTGAGGCTAATTTAATAGCTAAGCATGTGATTGTTGCTTGGATTCTAACGGCTCCTTCAGGGTCAGGGGTGAGAAGGCACAGTATCAAAGGCTTCCAGGAATCCCTTGAAAACAAATAACAAACTCCTTCATTTAATCACAGGGTAGGCCTTCTATATCTTCCTCCCAGTGCCCAGTCTGTGTGGTTGACCCTCATTCACTTGGCATGATCAGGAACTCTGACAGTGATTAGGAACTCTGAAAGCTCCTGTTGCTAGGCCCTCAGGCAGACTCCAGGTTGGCTCTTAAGGAGTATGTTATGTGCATGCCTTGGCTACTGGTCTGAGCCAATTTCCTTGACCCTATGGGCTAGTCCTTCTACATATGATTGCAGTAATACTTCTGTTTTTGTGTTGTCATTCAACTGTGTGAGTAAATATATAGTGCATAGAAAAATAGAACATCAGAGTTAAATGATATTTTAAAGTTTAATTTAAACTCTATATTATATAAATAAAACTAATCCAAAAGAGCTTGGATAATTGCAATATTAATACTTTATCTATGGTAATTCATTTTTTTCTTGAAAGTTTTTTTTTTTTTAAGAAAGATTAATTAAATAATCATTTGCTTATCAGAATTTTTGAAATTTCAGAATGACTAACAGAAAGCTTCCTTCCATAAAGGCTTGCCAGTAGCCAGGCAAGAAGTATAGGCAGGACAAAGAGAGAAGAGAATTCTGGGAACAGGAAGGCTGAGTCAGCGAGATGCTGCCTGCTACTGCCATGAGAAGATGTTAAGCCATGGGCCACATGGCAACTTATAGACTAATAGAAATGGGTTAATTTAAGATATAAGAACTAGAGAACAAGAAGCCTGCTGCGGCCATACAGTTTGTAAGCAATATAAGTCTCTGTGTGTTTACTCGGTTGGGTCAAGGTGGCCGTGGGACTTGCAGGTGAGAGAGATTTGTTGTGGGCCAGGCAGTACTGGAGAAAACTCCAGCTATAAAACCTCAACAGAAAAAATTAATTGTTTCTATTTTTCTGAAATTTAAAGCTGTGAACTTAAAACTTAAGAAAGTGCTAAATTTTATTATATTTTACCATTGATTAAAACAAAATAAAAACACTGAATATTTTCAAATATTTTTCTGGCTCCACTAGAGGTGTCTTCCATACACAGGTACATTTAATGAAGTCCCAAATTGTGTTTCCTTGCCAAGATTCCATATGTTTAGATAAAGGCTGACTTATTGAAGTGCCAAGTGTGTATCCTGAGCCCAACATGATCTGTGACACAGTGGAAGCATCTACAAATTGCTGGGTAAATGAACCTATTTGTGGCATTCCACAGGGAAAACAGAAGGAAGGAAAAGGAAATTCAGAGAGTTATTCATAAGCAGAAAATGCTACTTTTTGAGGCACTGACTTCTCTTTGATATTTGATATTAATTTAAAAAAAAACAACTATATAAGCTAAGCTATAACAAGCATACAAAGGAAATAACGATTTACAAGGAAGTTTAACTATCAGTTTTTTAATTCTTTTTGTTTATTTGTCTGTTTTAACCTCAGAAGCTGATTTGATTGAAATCTTGCAAGAATATTTTATTCAAACTGGGGGAGGATGTGGAAAAGCAAACAGGAGAGTGAGTGGGGGACATAAAGAGGAGAAAAGTAAGGCCATCTGGTGGATCACATAGAATCCTACTCTAGTAGAAGCTTCTTAAAACATAGAAAATGTGAAAGAAATCTAAAGTTGAATTAACAAACAAACAAACAAAAAAAAAAAAAAAACAGCCCCAACTAGGCAGTTCTTGCTATCAAATGAAACCTTCAATTTTGACCAACTAATCAAGTTGTTGCTCAAAGGGACCCCACTGAAACCCCAAACAAATCAAGCTATTACAAGACTATTGCATTCTCTCCATAAAATGTTGGTAAAGCCCTATTGCTGAAGACAACACCTGGCTAACTCAAGGAACATTCAAGTTCATATCTACCAAGAGCCTATCCATACTATTCGTCATTCATGGTACTGAAAGGTTCTTTGAGCACTAGTAAAGGAGAAAGGTAAACACCAAGACAGCTACAAACATTTAAACTATAGTAGTGACCTAATTGCAAAATAATTGATGCAATAGTGGAATAAAAATTGTGGGAATAAACAACCACTGGATGGTTGGACTTGCAGCTCACTACATGAGATGGAACTCATGCCAACACTGCCTGGGTGGCCATGGACATGAGACTAGAGAGGACATGGATCTAGAGAAAAACCAGATACTCTTGTTCTGCTAAAGAAATGTTGCAATAAAATGACTCCTAATGACATTCTGCTATACTCATCAATCCATGTCTTTCTCAGGCATCATCAGCGAATCTTCCTCTTGTAGTGGTTGGGAACAAATACAGAGACCCACAAAGGAATAATGTGTAGAGATTTAGGAACCTTGAAACATTCATTCCGAAATGGGTATCTCTATCAATTTCTTCCCCTCATGATCAGAAAACTCTGTGAAAGCCTATACAGAAAGAGAGAGCCAGTGAAGATAAAAGATATCAAAGAAAGAAGGCACACTGGATACAATAGGACTGAAGCAGGTGTGAACTCACAAAGAAGTGGTATTATGCAGAGAGCTTTAATTGGTCTGCTCTGGATGGTGGAGCTGTGGGGACAAGCTCCCATCCCTAGCCCAAAACCTTTATTTTCAAAGGAAAAATTAGTTTTCACCAATGGAGTCCCCAACGAGTAAACAAACTACACCTAAGGGCAGGCTCCATGCCCAGCAGCCGATGGCCATCACAAAATTAACTCAATGTTATTTTTGTAGGAATTTTGTGTAGCTGGAGTTTTCCTGCCTGGCCCAGTCAGGACAAATCTCTCTTACCCACCAGTCCCACAGTCGCTCAGACCCAACCAAGAAAGCACACAAAAACTTATATTGCTTACAAACTGTATGGCCGTGGCAGGCTGCTTGTTATTTACCTTTTCTATCTTAAATTAACCCATTTCTGTTAGTCTATACTTTGCCACATGGCTTGTGGCTTACCAGTGTCTTTACATGTTGCTTCTCATGGTGGCAGCTGGCGGTGTCTCTCCAGCCTTCTACTTCCCAGAATTCTCATCTCTCTTGTCCCGCCTATACTTCCTGCCTGGCCACTGGCCAATCAGAACTTTATTTACACAGAGCGATATCCACAGCAATTTTGTCTCACAGTGCTATGTATGGGATTGTTTCTCCATTAAAAATCTTTTGCTTATATAGTATAGTTTCCAACTTTGTCTTTATGAGTTTAACATGTGTGTCTCAGCATATCAGATATTTACATTACAACTCATAATAGTGGCAAAATTAGAGTTGTGAAGAAGCAATGAAAATAAGATGAGGCTTTGTGCTCACCACATGAGGAACTGCATTAAAGGTTGCAGCATTGGGGAGGTTGAGAACCACTGCTCTAGAACAAGGGTCCCTGTGAGTAAACTGTTATGAAATGATCAGAAAGCATCACTTTTTTTCTAGTATAATCAATGTTCTTGTAGCAGAGCTACTGTAAATATTAACTGCTGTTATATTAATAGGTTTTCCATGACCTAGAGTGAATGTGAATCCAAATGTTGCATTTTCTCACGGACTAAGTGGCATGGTGTAGTTCTGTCTAAATAATCTCACTACATTTAAACTATGATATTGATGTTGAAGGACGTATTGATTTAAGAATTAATGTTACAGCCAGGTGGTGGTAGTGTGCGCCTTTAATCCCAGCGCGAGGTAGAGGCAGAGGCAGGTAGACATCGATGAGTCTGAGGCTAGCCTGGGCTACAGAGTGAGTTCCAGGAAAGATGCCAAAGCTACACAGAGAAACCCTATCTCGAAAAACCAAAAAAATTATGTTACTTACATTTTAATATTCAGAGTTGATACTTTTATAATTGTGTGTGACACTGGTGTTTTGTGATCAGAGGTAGTGGTATTTTAGAAAAGGTAGGTGTTTGTGAACACACTAAGTTAAAACATAATGTGTTATTCACTAAGAAGAATATCAGGAAGATAATAAACCTGAAACTCTATCTTCAAGAAAAGAAATGGTGATATAAAATTCTAGAAAATGCCATATACATGAGCATCTTTGGTTTCATACCATTAATATCTGTAATTGGTAATTGACATTTTGGGGGTTGAAATGTATATGTATCCCATATAGTTGGGATTTCAGTAGTAGAGAATCCACTAAATGATCTAGAAACATGAAGACAGGAGAAAACCTGTAAGAAAAATTGTCTGTGTTTCTAAAATCTTTCCCTTCTTTCAAAATGTTTATGAAATGCATTTATTTAGTTACCCCACAGAATACTTGACCTTTCCATATGCAGTGAAATAACTTGCACAATCCAATGAACAAAGTTATCCTTTCAGATTTTATTGTCATAGGCAAACATTGACTATATTCTCGAATAAACCACACTCTACACATACTTTAGTAATTATCATATTTTATCTTTCTTTAACTAAACTATTACACTAAAAATTAAATATTTTCTGGTTTTCTGCTTTAATATTAGTAAACTATGTAAATTAACTTCCATACTAACACAGTATTATAATTATTAATAACTTCCATTTAGTAAGGGAAAATTAAAACAGAAGTTCTATAATCTCTCTATACCCCATAATAAATAAATGACAAATATAAGGTCTGAATTCCTACAATATCATTATAATATAAGTTAATTATGTCTATAATCAGGAATAGTGATGTTCCTCAAATTCCTTTGTGTGAGTATTACAGAAAACTATTTAAGTGTTATTAATTGTTTTAATAATTCTTACTTAATTTTGTTATTAATCTTATATTCATTTTTTATGTCTCTCTCTTTCTGTGTGTGTGTGTGTGTGTGTGTGTGTGTGTGTGTGTGTGTGTGTGTGTACAGACAGGTGCCTTTGGAAGCCAGGGAAGGTTGTCAGTTTCCTGCTCCCTGGAGCTGCAGTTGCAAGCAGTTGTGAGCTGCCTAGTGTGGATTCTGGGAAGCATTCTCAAGTCTCTAGAAAAACAGCAAGTGTTATTAAATGCCCAACCATCTCTACAGTCATGGCTTAATATGAGAAATATATCCCCAAGCAAGGTGATTATGTTAGAATCTCTCTTCAAGTAAAATTTGAAACAACAAATAATTCTAGTTTTCTTGAATAGTAATCTAGTAACAGGGCATATTTAAAACTATGTCTCTGTCTTTAGTTTAAAAACTTTCACAAGACAACTAACATTCTTTTATTCTCCTGTCCAGGCACACAAGACATTAGTGCATTGACACCTCCTAGTTGACATGAACTGTTGACTAGAATTGCGAATTTCTAAACAAGACAGGTTTCACCATCCAAAGACCCAGTTTACAGAACTTGCTAGTTGTACAGAAGATTTAGGCAATTATTTCAATGGGCTACATTTCACTTTTGCTGCATCAATAAAATGAGTAGTATTTTTATGTGAAATGATGAGGCAAAATTATAGGTGGGTTGAAAACATTGGGCCTTTACCTTCTGTTCAAAATTTATTTCATTGATCACATCTACCATGCATTGAAATATAAAGGAATAGCCTTTTTCTCATTTTGAGAGTAGGATGATCAGATGGGCAAAGAAAAGTTAATATCCAGGTGTGATCTCCCTGCACTTATTGCATGAGAAACAGCTTATTCATTTTTACTGGAATAAAGAAAATGTGCTGAGGAATACGTTATCATTTAAATTTTAGAATATCTGAAGTGGGCCTATCATGCATGATGCCTCTTTATAAATGGAAAAAGACATCTAATAGTCAAGGAAACGGAGTAAAACATTAATGAATATCAGAAACTTTGCTCTTAATCCCCTTCAGATGGGAACTGTTTAACCTTCTCATTGATGCAGGAACCCTGATGCTGAGAAGTGAGGGTTTTGAACTGTTCTGAATTCTGAACAAACAGAGATAACAGCATTACCCAGGATGGAGATCATCGGCTGTGCCTCTGTTAAAATAAATCAGCTCGAAATTGTTCCATATCCAGATAGAAGATATTGCAATATAATACTTAAGAAATCTTAATTTTGATTCTGCCACATGATTATGAATTTCATGATTTGTTTGTACCTGTTTTAATTCAATGTTCTCTTTCCACTAATCTATATTATCCATTTGATAGTCTTAGCTCCAATGTGCCAGCCAAAAGATGCACTAACTGAGTAATCCCATTATCTCAATATTTTAGTGCAAGCCATGTCATTATCTTTGTGTTAAAAACAGATTAAACTCAAATGAATTAGGTAAATCAGTGCTGTTTGTTTTACCGTATAGAAAAAAATTAAAGAACTTGCCCAGAAAAACCGGTCAAGTTACCAAAAGTTATATGATATTCTGTATTTTCATTCATATTCTGTGTTGGTCTAAAATTCATTGTATTTTATTTAATTTTAAACTGGCTTGATGACATGAAGGTTTTAAGGAGGTAACCCTATCTGCTATAGTTCATGCATGTAATAGTTGTGCTATGACCATAGAACATTTCACAGTACTACCTATTCCTCTCCATATATTCTGGTCTTTGTACCCTTTTCAGATATCTGGTCACTTAAAAAATATTCCCTATCCCTAACTGAGAAGCCACTGACAATTTGGAAAGTTAATGGAATCCACGGGAGGGACAGTTTTGTTCTTTTGGGAGGGTGGACAGTAGTAGGTTCCTTAAGTCCCAGTGGATGACAGCATAAACATGTGCATATATGCACTAATTGGTCTTGCAAATTGTAATATATGTTAATAATATAAAATTAATGAGGTACCTAAAATAGCATATTACTAAGAAGAAAAATTATTAGTAATAAATATACCATAGTAATATGGTAAAGTGAAATGCATATTGTTAGCGAAAGAATATTATTACAGCCTTGAATATTTTAGCAGACTCTAAATAGGATAGTAGAATAGGAAAATAATCATAGATTTACTAATGAGAAAGCCACTCAAAATATTAAAAAAGAAAGTATTGTTGAAATTATAAACACAATGCTCCAAGTATGCTTGCAATGAAAGTTGTCATTAATTTATAAATGTGTTCTTTTGTTTCAGTAATAGGGATGTCCTGTATTTCTTTGAATGAGAATGTCTCCCAAGGGCTTAGATTTTTGAATATTTGTTTTTCAGTTGGCACTGACTTTGGAAGTTTGGCTATATGTCTTTGATGGAGGAAGTGCATCACTGGATGAGGGCTTTAAGAGATTACAGTCTTGCCTGACATCCAGTCTCTGCTTCCTACTCGCATTTGAAGATGTGGACACTTAGCTTCCTATTCCTGCCATCATGCCTGTCACTTCTTGTTTCATGATGGACTCTTAGTGCTATGAATTCTTAAACCAAACTAAATTCATATTTGTATAAATGTCCTTGTCTGTGGTATTTCATCACAGTAACAGAAAGTAACTAACACAGTCCTTACAACTATGCTACTCCCCAAACAACACACTTGTATGGTAGGTTTCAGTGGTTTACAATATCTCTTAAAGCAAGTAAGTTATATCCTGAAGTGTGAGTGACTGAACTACAATCATTTTGAATACTAACCAGTAAACCATCAGCACTTTGTTGATCCTGCCTGCTTGAGTGATGTTTCATTATACTTTGTGAAGGAAGGCTTCCTAATTCAGAGTCAATTTTTCAGAATTAATTTTCTTTTCAGCTCAGCATTAGCCACCTTTGAGACACTTGTTATTCAATGTATGTTGCATGGTGGACACACAGAAGTTGATTGTATTACTTCACTTCTCCTTGAGAGTGTTGTTTTACTTGATGCTTTGATGTTTCTCCTCACCCTCATGTTGAGTTCTTTGAGAAGAATTGCTTCCCTGCCTCCCTTGGTTTGCTTTCTTTATCTGCGACAGAACAACTGAAGCTTAATAGCACTAAAATCTACAGATATCTATTGGCTCACAGATGTGGAGGCAGAGGTGTGGTAAAAGTCTTCATGCTGCTTCATTCACATGGCAGACAGCCAAAGAGTAAGAGCGATCAACAAATGCAAAAGTCAACCTTCTATGAGATCAATCTCACCAGGCCTAATCACCTCCAATAAATGCCTTTAAAAAAAATCCTATAGAAATCCACTTCACCGTGTTTTAGAGGGAGTGAAGATCCAAAATGTATAACTCTCCCAATGATTTTAATCTGATAAAGAGTGCTAATTTTGTCCAATAATGTACTCAGCTCTACCCAGGAGGACTGGAGTATTAAAGATGGTCCCAACTTTACTCTTCCCTTTTCGCATTTTACAATGCCACTTGAGAAGCCCTTATTCCATGTATATTCCAGTAGTGATACATGTTAAGGAAACGGTCTTACATTATAAAAAAAAATGGAACTTCTGCTGGACCTCAGAATGGAGTTAATAATATACCTTGAGGGCATTTGTGACTTAGTCTGATATTCCTGATGTGAACTCAACATGCTTGTTTAACCTGCTTTTAAAAGAAAAAAATTAACAACCAATCTTACCTGCCCTGGATTTTCCAAGTAATCAGCTTTTACATCCTAACCTAATACACAGTTTTAATATTAAACCATGTTCTTTTCCTTGCCCCAAACACAGAATATATATGTAATTTGCTGAAAACACCCACAGGTCAAAAACAACCTTCTTCATAAAATTTCTAATATCATACAGATATTGCTTGGCAGCATGTGTTTGAAGTAATGAGTTCTTTGAGATGAGACGAGGTCAGTTTGAGTAAATAACTTAATTCCTTGTAAACCTCTGAAGAAGATTTCAGTAAAGTATCCCTCATTCTTAACAAGTGTGATGCTTTATGGACTGTTCAATAAATACAAAATGAAGCTATGTTTTAGGAACAAAATATAGACAACAGGGACAGACCAGATGCACAATAGGCAGGCTACAAAACTATTTGTTAGGAACAAAACACAGGCAATATGTAAAGATCAGATACACAATAAGTAGGCTACAGACAAGGCAAAAATGAACATTACAAACAAACACACAGGAATAAAAGAAAGAGACACTAAATATTTAATTACACTAAGTAATCCCAGGAAAGTAGTGATACTCCTTCCCTTAGTGTGAACCTGAAGCGTATTCTTGCTCCTCAGACTATCATTAATGTGCTTAACCAAGTCACCTTTCTTAGTCAAGGTTCTTAAAATAAGAAAATTTTCCAAATGATACCAAGATTAACTGGATTTACAAACCTGACTCACACATCTAGAATTGTATCACGCATTTGTGCTAAAATATGGGAACTTCTGATATTTGATATCACTATAGTATCACCTCATAGAATTAATTAAGTATAGAACCTTAAGTTGAAGCATGGAAGTGTGCATATTGTCAGTGACAAGTTTTGCATATCTCAAACAATGTTGGATCATATCACTGGTGTGTGCATGTTAGAGCAGTCAGATTTGATCTGAAATTAGGATAGATGAGGAGAACAATAATTGGTTTTGAAATTATTTACAATTATCTAGCCGTTATTTTAAGTTGTTGCCTTTCCTGCCATTAATAAATATAGCCAGAGAAACTGAATGGAAATTTTTTGGAGCTTGTGACATTAATAAAACATTTTTAGGTGAGATATTGTTTTTCATTGGTATAGGTTATCACAACTTTGCTTTTTTTTATGTACACAGCTGATTCTTCCTGAAACTGAGTTAGAATTAAAGTATGGAAAAAGTTATAGAAGAAAAGTGAAGTCAAATAAATTACGGTTGAGCAAAAACCTTTCTTTTATGTCAATCAGTTAAGACACTGAAAATAGAATAGCCCTATATCCTCTATACACCTTTTATTTGTTTTTAATCCAACTGAGAAAGCTTCTACTACCAGCAGAATAATGCCATGAGTCTTGTCAACATCTAATTCCTAGATTCATTTTTACAGATTCATTTTTACAAGAAACCTCTTCCATAGAAACTGTGGTCTTATTTATATCACTTATAAGCTATACCACATTTTACACTGCAAATAATTATCAGATCTAGGGAAAATCATTATTGTTGACAAAACATTCAAGTTTTGATTTTGATGCATTATTATTTGAAGGAAAAAATGTGATTCAAAGACTGTCACATACACCTATGTTATTAGCAGTAGGGTGTCAAACTTGGATGACATGATTCAATATACTTGAGCATTTATACATTGCAATGGCAGAGACCACCACTTCTTTTCATGGTGATAAACATACAGCCTTCCACTTGGCTTCAGGTGAAAGAATTAACAATTTTCAGGAAAGCTAATTAGATCCAATTATTAGGCACCTGATCTAATTTGACACTGGATGTCTGGAAAGGAGTCATCTGACTAGAATAATGAAATATTTGGCTTCTGTATACAGGTGAAATCACCAATAATTCTCTTTTCCTAACAAGACTCATTGGGAGATGAGTACATTGACTAGAAATAAATAATTAAAATGGTAGAGTTAATCTAATTCAACATTCCTAAAGAAATATGATAGTAGTACATTAGTTATATTCATTTATTATTCTATTGATTTATACATTTTTAAAAACTTTTACTTTTTGGCTGACAGTAAAAGAATAAAAAAGATCCTTAATTTTATTTCTAAAAGTCTCAACTTCAGTTACTTCAGTTGATAAAGGTTTTGGACAAAATGACTGCTAAATGAGCTAATTGAAGTTTTACCTAATTGTCTTTTTTTTAAGGGCAGCTAGATGTGAGATATCTCTCTGTATTTCATAAAATGTAGATGGTCCACAAATATCAATATTATTTCACACAAGAGATTTTTGGGAAGGGAAGAGTAGGGGGAGGGTGGACTGTTATTGGTATGTCTTTTTGAGAGAAGAATAAGTAAATAAATAATTCTATTACACTTTTGGTTTGAAAAAAATGTGCTTTCTGGGTTTCTGCAAAATTAATGAATATTAATGTCCATTAATTATATGGCATAATGCTCAGTAAAACTTAATGTTTGGGATAGAATTTCCACCAGAAAGCCTAAGCTTGGTCAGGTGGTTATAGTGACATTAGACCTTAGTCCAAGATTTCATGAAATATATTGATGGACCTATGAATTGCATGTACCCTTTCCCATTTATTGGAAAAATCTATATTTGTTGGTAGATGGTAAGAAGGAGTTCTGAAGCAGGGAAACCTGTCAAGTGCTTCTGAGAAATGGCTGAGAGAGAAAATAAACTAGAGTGTAGAAAATAATGAAGTTCAACTTTTGCATAGTTAGTGTACAAGAAGAAGATAATGAAGAAAGAGTAATAGGAAGAGAGTTTAAGATTACAAACACTGCATAGGTTTCTGAGGGAATCAGGAAGGCATGTGACTGAAAAAGCAAATAAATGGCAATACTCCTTATACCTTGTATTTTATTCTTCTTGCAAGCAAACCAACTATCCACACCTCGGCAATGAATGAGCTATTAACCTGCTCACACAAGGCTATCTAATTAGTGGGACCAGTAATAACAGTAGGCCAGACATATAAAGGCAGCAAAGTAAGCATTGAGTTTCAACCAATCTCTCCTGACTAGAATGATGTCTGTTTCATCTCTTTACCTTGTGGCCTTTATAGTTTCAAGAGCCAGTAGCACCGTAGCACATGGAGACCATTTATGGTGTTATACAACTTAGGATGATTTAATGTTCTTGAACAAATTTTTAAAGGGATAGCAAAAATAAAAATGAAAGCAAATAGAAATTACATAAACAGTAGCGTAAGAGCCAGTTAGACAATAGCACAAGGCTGATGATGGACACATGCATTTAAAGAAAATAAAGTCAAGCCCACCCATTACTTCTTTACCTATGTCCATAAAATATAGGACAGAACTAAGTGGAATGAAATCCATTGTGAATTATTTATTCATAAACTACAAAGTTAATGATGTGTGCATTAGTGTGAGCTGAGTAGTGTGGAACTTCTATGAAATGCGTAGTAATAGAAAAGTAGTTAAGTAAGTGCCATCAGAAAACTGGGACTGACAGATATGATACAACTCTTGATTTGGCTATTGACTTACAGTTTGACTTTGCTGTTCTGTTTATTGAAAAAGACCCAACAACAGTAAAATGATGAGAATATGAGAGATTACTGGTAGCCAACATACAATTTCAACATTTTAAAAATAGGATATGATATGTTATTTTTATAACAAAATGGGTTTAAAAATCACATGAAAAATTAAAGAGCTTCATAATCTCATTAATATATCGGCTCCTTTTTCAAACAGCAACAGACTTCTCTCTGACTTCCCATCAGATGGCAGGAAACTTCCAGCATTCTAATTTTGGCACTGAGTCACTTCTAGAAGACTGACCAGCAGTTCCTTTGATCTGATCAACTCAGCAGGACAGCGCAGATGGGCCTCCATCACCTCCTGTCATTGCACCTATTAGTGCTGTCCACCCTCAGATCCAATTACACGACCGCTGCCTGGCCAAACATTGCAGACCTTCCTGTGGGTGGTGTCTCATTTCTGCACAGTGTATGACATCGCTTTGCCTCCTGGAGCTGGAGTTGGCATCCTGACTAATCTGTTATGGTGGGAGAATAATGTGAGCCACACACATGCTAGTAGCTTCTTGCTGTTCCTTTTAGAATGTTTAGCCGTTGAATCTATCTCCCTACGAATATAAATACTTAAAATAAGACAAATCAAGTGGCATGCACTTGGCAACTGAATCCCTAGTCCTTGGGGACGTTGTTTCTTATTCATAATCAGCAGCATGGTTTATTAGTTGTATCCTACAATAAGATAAAGCCACAAGCTTTCATTACATACCTGATTCTAACACATTATGCCACCACTGACGTATGAATAAATCTTTTATTTTTCTAATGGAATTTTAGTATAGTTAAGGATTATGCTGGTTAAATGAAGTAGTAGTTGAAGGTTCTCTTCAAGTCCATGACTTCATTACCTCTGGAAAACTGACAGGAATTCCAGTAGCAGGTATGATTTCTTTCTTGCAGTGCAGGCCTTAAGTCCAATTGGAGATCAGATGGATACTGCCAAAGTATGTGTTCCACTATTGCATCCTTATGGTTATCTTGTAATGCTGGTGATTGCTGTGGGTTGTGAGTGTCATGGTTGCATGAAATTACTAATGTTTGCTTTGGTCTTTTAGAAGCTTGCACAGCACCTTTTAGTAACTTGCTTTCTAAATATGTATCCTTACACCCTTAGATAAGTATAGTTTCCACAATTCCTTCAGCAGAAAATGCTCTGCAATAGACGGAGTTCATTAAAGAAAAACACAACCAATTAAAATGTAGAGTTGTAAATTCCATCCTCAACTGAAAGAGCTACAATACAATTCCTGTACCTATGGCTCGGGGAGCATTGTGGAACGTGGTGCAGAAAAAAATTTTAACAGCCCGAAGAACAGGAAGTTTGTAGTGAGATTATGTCTCCTAGAAATGTCAGAGAAGTGCACTGGCATGGGTGCCCAGATATTACCTAAGGAAGGACAACACCAATGTCAATGCAGGCATGGCAGGAAGAAATTACACGGGTCCTCGATGCTGGACAAAGGACTAGAGACAACTAAGAAATGCTGAGAGTGATAGACATGGTATTCCCTAGGGAAGAGCACATCATTTTTATTTGTGTTCAATACCTAATGTTTAACATGGAAAACATTTACATGCAGGCAACAATATTTGAAATGAGTAGGTTGTAGGAATATATAAATATGTGTGCATGTGTGTGCGTGTGCGTGTGTGTGTGCGTGTGTGTGTGTGTGTGTGTGTGTGTGTGTGTGTGTGTGTGTGTGTGAGAGAGAGAGAGAGAGAGAGAGAGAGAGAGAGAGAGAGAGAGAGAGGTATATGGGAGTATTTGGAGACAGGAAAGGGGTAAATGATATAATCTCAAAAATTAAAATAATAATTAAAAAGGAATATTTTAAATTCCTGTATCCTAAATGATACCATCAAGAGAAAACTCTCAACCAAGGAAAAAAGAGAAAATGGTGTTACATCGGAAGATAATGGTGGAAAACACTTTCTTCGTACATCCTATTTTGTCATTCCGTTCAGACTTGATGGCTGAAATTCTAAAATAAGTTTTTAAATAAAGCTATTTTAAAGTAATGCTTCCCCTCTTGAGTGTAAACAGAAATATAGACTCAATGAAAAATAAATTAATGATGTGAGTAAACATAATCACAGAGTTTCTGCAATTCTTTTGCTATTTATAGAACTTTGACAACTTTTTAAATTAAACCAACATAACAGTAGGGTAGAACTAAAATAAGAGTCTGATCAGAGAAATGAAACTCTTGCTTTAAAATCTCTGCTGATATTGAACATCATATTAACTTTTCTAGTTCTTTTTACCTTGCATGTACAAAGAGGGAAATCACAGTTTTTACACCATAGAATTGCCATGAGGACTAAAATGCTAGTCACTGAAAGCATTGTACCATATAGTGAAGCCTGTAGATGTTCAGTAAAGCGAATGACTTTCAGAAAAATTATCTGGATTAACCTTTGATCATTCACATCTATTATTAGATGAAGGACAATAATTGATGTGTAGACATAAAGACAATATAATTATAACTTTCTTTATATCCATATATCTCTCTAAGTGTAGGAATCCATTAGTGGTACTGCAGGTTCAGTTTCAGAACAAGCCAATGAAGTAAATATGCAATAAAATGATCACAAATATGTAGGGATGTTTCAAATTCATACAGAAATCTTATGTATACTGAACTCCCATCTATCAAGTGTATTAAGCTTCCATTAACATTAGCACTAAAAAGATATAAAGTACATGTTTTAAGATATACTTTCCTTCTAAAAATTGCTTTGGAGCCTCTGAGACTTCACTGAGTCATGATCACTTGACTGCTGGAGCATCTTCACTCAGTGTGGATGGCTATCCATTTGGGTCAGTAGTTGCTGACAGTTGAAATAGCTGAGGTAACTCTTAATATGAGTCACTGATAAAGCTTAAAAGTTTGATTGGATTTTCCTTTCATCACAAATTATTTGGCAGTATTCAATATCATTTGGGGACTCTGTACCTACACATGAACTCCTTTCAATATTGGACTCCCTCCTTTCAAAGCTGGTTTATCAAACAAGATTGACTAAACTTTTGTAGTAATCTAAATCATTTGTTCCCAAATTCAAAAATTCATTGTCACAAGGAGTGGATTCAACATTAATGCCTTCTTTCATTGCTTATCTATGAGAATCATGCTATGTATTCAAGTTATATCACAAGGCTGAAGAAATTCAGTTATATCCAAGCTCCCCTGCTGAACCTAGCTATTTCTCTCATATCTGCCTTTAATTCTTGCATTGAAGTTTTAACCTCTAACCACTTGGAATCAACTTCCAACATTAGGATTCAAGCTAAGGAATGGGGAAGACGTTTGTGATTACACCTCAGATGTCTATATTGATATGAGGGTATCTCTTCCTTTTTCTTACATTCTTTCCTTCTGTTATTCACCCTCTTACAATGTTAGAACACACAACACATGCCCATGTACATACACACATACAAAAGTTTCTCTATGTAGCCATGGCTGTCCTAGAACTCTCTCTGTAACTCAAGCTGGCCTTGAACTCAGAGATCCACCCACCTCTACTTTCCTGGTGGCTGTGGCTCTCCTAGCTCTCAGGAGACAATGCCAGGCAGATCTCTGACTTCAAGGCCACCCTGGTCTACAGAGCAAGATCCAGGAAAGGCACAAAGCTACACAGTGAAACACTGCCTCAAAATAAATAAATAAATGAATGAATTAATAAATAAGTAAGTAAGCAAGTAAGTAAATAAATAAGTGAGTAAATACATTTCAGTGGAAGTTGGTTATTTTCTATGAAAAAGGCAATGCAATGCCATTATTATAACTTCAAGTTCAACTTTGAGATAATTATCCATTTTTAATTCTTTCTGGGGAAAACATTCTCTTCCTGTTGATGACTATCTACTTAGGTCTCTATGAATTTGTACTGAATGGTTTTTTTTTTCTTCCTTTAGCTTTCATCTTTAGAAGTTGTATCGATAGTTGAGGTATTTTGTACTTTTGACTCATCATTTCAGTTAATATTTTCCAGGCAAATATTTTGATATGTGGCTTTCTATTTAATCTTCTAATTAAAATGTATTTTTTAATGAAGACTTGGTTGTATATTTGCATATGTGTGTGTGTGTGTGTGTGTGTGTGTATTTCCTCAGTAGAAATGCTGTTGTGTAATATAGATATAGTTTTTTAAGGAGAAAGGAAACATTGTGGAAAATTGATCTCTTCATGTAGTTGAGATTAATGTATCTCCATGAAGTTCTGCTCTATAGTATATTAATCTGTATAATAACCACACAGCAAAATTCAAATTAATTGTGGATATTTTGAAGGTCTAATTGAAAATTATCTTTATGCTTGTTGATCAGCTTATGCATTTAAACACTGCGGCTCATTTATTCACTTTCCATCATTTAGAACAAAAGGACACGCTAAAGTCATGGGAAAGAAAAGGTGAATTGAACCTATGAAAGAAGAACATTGATGCTCAAAATAAACATTTAAAATTAGCATCCATCTATTATCTGATGAAAATGTGACATCACAAGCAAAACCCTTGAAAATACAGTCTCATACATGTGAGTAGCACTCAAAAAGAAACCTAATGGAGCAGTTATAATTGTTTTTAAATTTTATATTGAGGACTCAGACATTAAAAAGAATATTTATAGTAATCATACTGTTAGGACAATTACTTGTCTTTTATTAGTAAGCATTTTAGTGATTTATAGAATTTAACAGATATGCAGGAATAGAAAACTAATTTCTCATTGCTCCTCCAACTGAAGTCATGATTTGTATAAATTCACTTCTTGACCTATTTTTCCATATTTAGAAGCAGCAAATAAATAGCACATTTTGAGCTGATTGTATTCATAGATTTTATTCTTTGTGCAATTTGAACCTGTTTAGTTTTTAAATGACATCTTTCACTCAATTACTTCACAATTGAAATACAGCACACAAGCTAAGTATGTAGGAAACGTCTTTTAATGTAAGTGCCAAAGGAAAAGGAATTAAATGTGTAAGTACAGAATAGAAATGAAATAATGAAGACTTGGTTGTATATGTGCACATCATCTGCACGGGAAGATTGAATTAATCAAAATTACATAATCAGTTAAGGATGTTGAGCAAGACTGAGTGAACTCAAAAATGATGAATCAAAACTACATTGATGGCCAGGTGATGGTGGTACATGCCTTTAATCCCAGCACTTGGGAGCCAAAACCAGGTGGATCTCTTTGAGTTCAAGGGCCAGCCTGATCAACAGAACAAGATCCAGATCAGGCACTAAAACTACACAAAGAAACTTTCTCAAAAACAAACAAACAAATAAATAAAAAGTGAGAAAAGACACAAAGGTATACTCAGTAAGAAGCATAATCTTCAAGAGATTCAGACTATTACAGATATCTACAACTGGTCAAGTGCAAGAACAAGTTAAAGTGAATTGCCAAATCACAATTGACATATATACAGTACAACCACTGCACCTAAGATTCAGGGAACATCAAAGAAGTGGGAGCAGGAAGTTTGATGGCAAGATCCTAAGGACCAGAATGTCGGCTGTGGGATACCATCTTCTACATATGACAAGAAATCTATATTTTTAGCCTTCACCAACAGGCCTAAATCTAGCTATTAATTTTCATATTTAAAAATCATTAATTTTTGATCCTTGAGTACTCTTAGTCAAAAAGTCCACTCATTTCTTGAAAACCATTGAATTGGTACTATCACTTTGCTTCTGACTAGAGCTCCTTGTTGCTTCACAATCAATGTACAATAGAGATGTGGTGTTGAATTAAAAAATATAACTTGAAGATATTTCCTATATTTTAACTTTATGAGGGTTTGTATTTATTCCTGGTGATTCTTATCTCAAAATTCTTATAGAAGATAAAAAGGAGAGTCCTCTTTATGTTTTATCTCTTATAAATATAGTGTTGTGTCATTTACCTGTTTATATTGTTGAATGAACATTGCTGTTTTATGTTTTTCAAAATAGTGATTGTTTTATTTAATTTATCGAGTTTGTTGGTAGTATCTGCTTTAACAGTGCATTGCCATTTAAACATCACAGCTGTCATTATTATCTGTATTCCTTTACCATTATTTCCTCTGTTTATTTTTGTTTACATAAAGTTGCTGATTCTGTGTGTAATTTTTATCACTTGTGACATTAATATACATATATGTGCATGTATGGAGAGATAAGAGAGAATGTGTGTGGGTATACATGAATACAATATCAGCTTAGAGAGACAGAAAAATGAAGTAGTAGGTTCAAATGAGTAGAATACCAAGGATTTATGGGGGAAAGGAAGAGATGCAAGAGAATCCTGCATTCAAGGCATCACAGGTTTTCAGTGTCTACCCAAGCAGGATATTGAATGATGACTTCTAAAACAACAACCCTTTTCTAACCACTCCCAGATAAAAAGTCTGTAAATGATTATTAGTGCTGATGCAGTTACACCATCGTACAGATTTGTGGGAGCCATGAAGAGAAGCAATGAAGGACTCAAATGTAAGTAGGGAAACCAAATGATGAATGAATTAGTGACTTCCTATACTGAATGTACTTTATAAGGAATGAACATACCATAATTCTCAATATTCCATAAAAAAATATGCCCAGCTGCTGACAAAAATATTATGACATAGAGAAAATAAAAGGTAAGACAGACAAACTCAAATAGTTTAGAGAGCATAAGAAAGAAGTGCTTCAAAATCACATAGCAAAAAAAAAAAAAAACAGAAATAATAGAACAACACATAATTCATAGAAATCAACCCAGCCATCATGATGGGCAATTCTACAGAGAAAAATGAACCAAAGCTCAAAGGGACCCACAAACTTTAGAATGACAGCTGTGGAGCCTGCATGGGACCAGACTAGACTTTGCATAGGGGAGACAGTTGTGTAGCTGGGTCTGTTTGAGGTCCCTGGCAGTGTTATCAGGATCTATTCCTGGTTCATGACCCTGCTTTCTGGATCCTATTACCTATGGTTGCATACCTGGCTCATTCCGGATAAAGCAGAGAAGGGCTTGGTCCTGCCTCAACTGAATGTACCAGGCTTGGATGTCCCACAATGCGAGAATTTACCCTGTTGGAGGAGACAGGGGAAGGCGGGAGAGAGGGGAGTGGAAGAAGGGATGAGAGGGAGATCTGTGGTACTGTGGTTTGTATGGAAAATGAATACGATAGATAGACAGATAGATAGACAGACAGACAGACAGACATACAGACAGATAGATAGATAGACAGACAGATAGACAGATAAAAAGAAACCAACCAAAGGAATTTTATAGTTGATTCATTACTAGAGTTAACACAGTAAAGGCAAAGTTCAACTTAAAGGTAATTAATAAAAATTGTACAAATTAAAATAAAAAAAGGACAGTAACAGGCAATCCATGTGATGCAGACCATACAGTTGGAGCCAGAAAGAAAAAAGAAAGATAATAAAGTGACACAAATAATTAAAAATATTAATGGTCACAAATTTTCAAAAAAGTTATATAAAACAAGATTCAGACTCAGAATGATTGAATAATGCATAAGTATTTATAACAAGACAAAACAAGAATACATGTCACAGTTATGGACAATAAAAGACCATTGGGATATCAATGAGCAAAGTGTGAAGGGGTAGAAGAAGGCACCTGCAGAACAGGAAAATAAAAATTGAAAGAGAATTGGTACTAGGAAGTAAGCAAGGCAGAAGAAAATTGAGTTTTCCATTATTTTTCCGGAAAAGGAATATCCCTCAAAGTAAAATAGAAATGAAGACTTACTTAGACAAAAAACAAAAAAAATATTAATTGATAGTTATCATTATTACTCTGCAATACATCAAGATATTATTTAGGTATAACATAAGAAGAAAAAGAAGACAAAGGCAAAGATCATGGTTTAGATAACAACACACATATACCATGTTAGTGTTGAGTGACAGAGGAACAATACAATCTACCTTGGTTTCATTTTTAATTTTCTACAATATTCCTCCTTAAGCCAGTGTAGAGATAACTAACCTTGGTGAGTGTTTATAGCATGTTTGAATAAAGTATCTACTAACAATATGATGGAGGTGGGAGGGAAGAATTAAAAAAGTGTAGTTTCATAACCCTTGAAAGTAAGGTCAGGCTATTTCAAAATGTATACCATAAAAACATTTCTATTAAAAACATTTCTCCAAAAAAAGGAAAGAAAGAAAGAAAAACAATGCTATTTTTGAAATACCTCCTTAAAGTAGAAAACTCAAGACACTGGGAAGATATTTCAGGTTGTAAAATGCGTGCAATACAAGTATGAGGACTTCAGTTCAGATGGCAAACAGACACTTGGAAAGCTGGGTATCCTAGTGTACATCTATGTTTACAGTAATAGGGAGGAAGAGACAAGAGGATACTTGGGGTTTGGTGGCTCACCTCTCTACCCAAATTACTGAGCTCCAGGTTCATGGACAAATCCTCTTTCAAATACTCAGATGGACAGAGTTGAGGCTATTACTGATATCAACCTTTAGCCACGCCTCATATCTGAACACACATATAAAAGTACACATCAAGATGTATATATGTATGCATGTATTATATATAATACATGTATATATTGCTCACAGATATTATCTGAAGTGTTTAATGCTTAGAATAATTTGAACTAGACTCAAAATCATGAATATGTTAGCAAGAGATGTTATAAAAGAAGGTATAAAAAAATAACAAGCTTGGAAGTGGTGGTGCATGTATTTAATCCCAGCACTCGAGAGGCAGAGCCAGGCAGGTCTCTGTGAGTTTGAGGCCAGCCTGGTATACAGATTGAGATCCAGGACAGGCACCAAAACTACACAGAGAAACCCTGTCTCAGGAAAACAAACAAACAAACAAAAAAACAATAACAACAAAGATAATAACAAGGGAAGGCTTGAAAATTATTTTTAGCTTTTCTTGAGTGCTAACGCTATCTTTTCTAGTTATTTTCCAAAGATATTAACTACATGCATTGCAGTAAAGAGAGGATGAAAGATCAATTAATAGTTTGACAACAAAAAAGACTGTACAGACACATAGTCATAAACACATTTATTTTTCTTTTCAGATATCTGACTAAAATTTAGGATTTTTTTAAAGGTATATGTCCATTGCTTTCAAAAAATAACTTGACATACTTGCTATGCCTGTCAAATAACAGTATCTTTACAGCTTTAATATATCAGTTAAACAACTGCAATTTCTAAATATTGTTTGTGATTAAAAGATAAGCCTAAGGGCATTTATGGAAACTGAGATATATCCCAGTCATTGTTGGCACTAATTATTAGAGAACAGTGATGGTAAAGTGGGGTATAGAGTGGTTCGGTCAGTAGTGATACCATTTCCATTAAACATATTCTGCAAGAATCCAAAACATATTGATTCATTCTATTTTATTCTGTACCCTGGCATGATACTGAATTTGTTTCCATTTTTAGAAATTATCTGGTAGGATTTTTGAGATCTCTCAAGTATAATATCTCCTAAACAGGGATGGCTTGACTTTACTAGATGTATTACTCTGGCTATTGTTTCAAACACAAGAATAAAAGGCTGCAGCAAGAATGAACATTCCTGTCTAATACCTGACACCAGAGATTGCTTCAAGACTTTCCCCATTGCAGCTGATGTTGGCTATGGGTTTTCATCATACATAGCTTTCCAAATGTTGATATGTTCCCACTAGACCTAGTCTTATTTTTTCTAGAAATTTTTATCATGGAGGCATGTTGAATTTTTCTCAAGGGCTTTTATTCTGATTATAATAAGATGATCATGTGGAGATTTTTTTTGTACATATATCAATTTATTTGGTTTATTACATTCATTGACTTTCATATTGATTCATCCCTTCCAAATAGGTAGAGGAAGATATATTTTAAATTTATATTATGCTTGCAATATTTTATTGAGCATTTTTAATCTACATGTACCAGGGACATGTACCTATAGATTTAGTTTATTTGTTTGTTTGTTTGTTTTTTGTGTGTGTGTGTGTGTGTGTGTGTGTGTGTGTGTGTGTATGTGTTTACTTGGTTTTGGTATTACAGTGACAACTTGTTTCATAGAAGAAATTTTTGAGTACCCCTCTTTTTCTATTTTTTCTGAATACTTAAAGATTTCTTGTAGATTCTCTTTGAAACTTTCCTGTAATTCTGTTGTAAATCTATCTGGTCCTGGCCTTTTTTAGTTTCAAGGATTTTTATTACTATTCATGTCTTCTTATGTGTTATGGGACCATATAGGTACTTGACATCTTCTTAACCTAATTTTGGTTGTTTGGCTGAATCTATGAATTTGTCCATTTCTCTTTAGTTTTCTAAGTTAAGGTGGTAGAGGTTTTTAATGTATTTTCTTCTAAGAGTTAGAATTTCTTTGTCTATTGGGCAACAATTGACAAATGGGACCTCATAAAACTGAGAAACTTATGCAAAGCTAAAGAAGCAACCAATTGATTGTACAGGAAGCCCACAGAATGGGACAAGACATTTGCCAGTTATAGAGCTGACATGATTAGTTTATAAAATATATAAATAAATAAATAAATATCCATTTGAAAAGTAGGCCCTACTCCTGAACAGATAGTACTCAAAAGAGGATAAACATGGCAAAAAAAAAAACCCTCAAAAAGTCTTCATTATCACTACCCACAAGCATGTAAATGTAAATTAAAACAACTTTAAGATTTCATCTTTCCCCAATTAGAATAGCAAAGATTAAGCAAATAAACAAAACAAACAATCGAATGAACAAACAAAAAACTACAACAAATGCTGGGGCCATGGGAAAAAGAGGATCTTCAATCACTGTTGAAAGAATTTCAAGCTCCTTGAACCACCCTGAAATAGTGTGTAGAACCCCCAAAAAGCTAAACGTAAATCTATCATGTGATCCAGCTTGTCATAACTTCTTGGAATATGCTCAAAGAACATAATATTACACTACATAGATAACTGTCCAGCCATATGCATTACTTCTCCATTTACAAAAGCTTAAAATGGAAACAACTCACATGTCCTTCCACAGACAAAGAATTAAAATAAAGTACAGTTCCACTACAAAATTGTTTGTTTGTCAATGCTGCCAAACAAAAGTAATTAATGAATTTTGCAAGTAAATGTAAATAATCAGAAAAGGTCATATTAACAAGGCAACCCAAAAACAGAAAGTAAAATGTGTGTTCTCTTTCATTGAAGGATCTTAGCTCCAAGTATTCAGATGTGAATGCATAACATGAGATACTTACTAACCAGGAGAGTAGAAGTGGGAGAAATGGAAAGAGAACTAGCATGGGACAAGTGAACAGAAGAGGAAGGTGAAGAAACTGGAGACGTTTTAAGTAGGGGAAGGAACAGAAATGGGGAAGAAAAAAAAGGTAATAAAATAGTAAGGATGTCTGAAAGAATTCATTAGTAATCATACCATTAATCTGTCTTAAAACACCTATAATGTGTGGAAGTCTGAGTAAATATATATAGTTTCAATGAAATTTCTTATCTGTGCTGATAGTACTCCCTCCAAGACAAAGAGACTAACAAAATCCCTAAGACACAGCATAAAATCCCTCTTCTGAGCTGTTGGACAGGGATATATATTAAATACATCAAACATTATAGGTTATTGTTTTTACCTGTCATTGTTGCCTATAGGTGAAAGGTAAGTCCCTGTTGCTGAGAAAACCATGCATTTCAGACACTGTACCCATATAGGACCTAAGGTAGATCTGAACTGACAGCCTCCTCTCTCAGGTGTACCTTTCATGATCTCAGATGGCATCATGCAAGTTTGCAAATAAAGGAATCAACCAATAGTCCCACCCATGGGCTATGAATCACAAAATCACCAGCATGGCACAATATGTGCCTAAAGGTGTAATAATGGTATGCATACCTTGGTAGAAACCATCAGATCTCTAACGTGTACTTAGGGCCCACTCAACAAGAGGTAAATCATGCCTGCTACTGGAAACTTAAGCAAGTATCCTGGGCTAGTGAAGTCATTAATAATTGAAAACAGCCTGTAACTGACATTTTGGTAAACCAGCAAAGTCTTTTAAATATTTACCCTTCTATCTACAGAAAGTGTAGTTCTTGATCTTCATCATGCAAAAATCCATTGGTTGTAGTTTAAGTTTTCCTGGTCCTGCCTAGCCCACAGTCAGGACAAATCTCTTTCACCCACTACTCCCACAGCCAAGTAAACACACAGAGACTTATATTACTTATAAACTGTATGGCCATGGCAGGATTCTACTATCTAGGTTCTTATATTTTAAATTAACCCATTTCTATTAATCTATAAGTTGCCACATGGCTTGTGGCTTATCAATACTTTACATCTTGCTTTTTTATGGCTGTGTCTGGCAGCATCTCTTGACTCAGCTTTCCACTTCCCAGAATTCCCCTCTCTCCTTATTCTACTTACACTATACTTCCTGCCTGGCTACTGGCCAATAAGCATTTTATCAATCAGATCAACACATTCACAGCATCTCCAGCACTTGCTAACAGACTGAGACAATATATAGAAAACCACACATCATCAAACACAAGAGTTTTTGCTGAAGAGTAGCTTCCTTGCTTTTACAGTCAGCAGGGACATGGATAATGCAACTCCACATGTTCTTTTGGTGAGACTACAGACCATGAATTTGGCCCAGCTGTAAGAAGACCATGGACCCAATTGATAAGGCCATTTAAGAAAGAGGAATACAGAATGCTTCTGTGAAAACTTGTATCCCAACTCCAGCCCCACCCCCAAAGTAACAGCTTAAACAGGAATCCATCAAAGATAAATCTGAAAAAGTGTGACAAAGGAGCTGAAGTCAGCTTTTCACAGTTGGTGGCTTCTGAAGAGGTGCAAGAGGGAAATAAATAAGCTCTGTGTAAAGGGGTAGGTCACTGAGAGTTTGACCATGATCCAGTGAATATAGAGATAACACAAATTAGACTTGATTCTTATTTCTCTTTTCTTTTTTTTAATTTTAATTTTTTGTTTGGTTGGAGATGTCACAAGGGTGAGGGGAGAAATGTGGAAGGACTGGAAAATGAGTGTGATCAGGATGCATTTAAGAATTTCCCAAAGAATAAATAAAAACAAAAATTTTCAGAGTTGTGGAGCCTAGTTCCAAATAATACACCTGTAGCACACCTATTTCATCTAAGGCTCAGGGATATTTATGGAAGTGGGATCAGAAAGATGTAAGATAGAGAGGAACAGGAAGTTAGCTGTAAGAGTCTATCCTAGAAATATAAGAAAGTGATATCCATTCAGTCTCAACACCATGACTGCCTAAGGATGACCTGCATAAGGATGACAACAACAGAAATGGTAATAAAGAAATGGAAAATCTAATGAAACCTCAACTATAGACCAAAAAAAGAGCAAACAATTAATGAACAAACGATGAGAGTTGATAAATATACTTTAACAAATCAGAGCAATATGAATTTTAATTAAGTAGCAAATGGTCAGCCCCGAAAACATAAAAATTCATTCCCCTTCTATTCTGTCCTGGAGTCAATCACACTTCCCTATCTATAGAACTTTGCATAATCTTTTCCTTTTTTCCTAATTATTTTTAAACCAATCAAGTACAGTTTATGATACCCATGTATGTTTGGATGTATGTCCTTCTACTGAAATGTGGTAGACCTACCAGACATTATAACCTTAAATAAGCACACTCTCTCTATTCCAGAGGCTGTCAATACCCAATATCTCCATGACTGCATATGGAACTTTGTGCTCAATCACCATCTGTGCAGTTGGATTATCTCTTAATAGAGGAGACTATTGTATATAAATCTAACCTTTGGGGCAAATCAGAATTTCATATCTCTACTCAGGCCCCAATGCCTTCCATTACATAACTCAAGAGAACAAAAAGAGGCAAAACTGATGTTGACTTTTCTATTGTCTCCACAGAAGTGGAAAGTAAATTTCAAACATGAAGGAAAAATTCATCCCCTGTGATTTCTAAGGGTACTTTAGCATTAACACCTCAAGAATTGATATTATGAAAATATATGATAGAAGGGATAATATTGGTAAATACATACAAGCCATTTTCCATGAAAATCTAGAGATCCAATTTCAAATTTGTTCACCAAAGAGTTTTTTAATGTTTATTTAGAATGGTGTGTCAGTCATACTCACAAGTAGCCACCAATCAGTTGTTCTCATTTAGGGGAGGAGAGATAATAAGAAACCAGATGAGGAATTATTATTATTTTTCCAGTCTTGAAAAATGACCAGGATAGAATGAAGGACATTTCATTTCTGGATATGGATGCTAATTGAGCCCTTATCTTTAAACAAACTTATTTCTTCTCTCTGCTGCTATAACTAAGTTCAACCAATTTTAATTTACCAAATTAAAATGGTTTGAACCTGTTTCATTAAACTTTCCAGATTTTTGATAAAACATGCATTTTAAACAAACCATGATATCTTACTCTATGAGATTTGCATTCATACTTGCAAAGCCATATTTTGAACTCATATAGCAGAAATTTTATTTCCAAAGTATTGATGCTATATCAATTCAAATAGTAATGCAAGTCAATTTTTATTGAATTGCTCTTTACTTACTACTGATACCTACTTTTTTTCTGGAGAACTGAGAGTTCTAAGAAAACAAATGGTTAGGGAAATTGATTCAAATGGTATAATTATTATTTGAAATTATAAAACACTCTTGTTCCATAAATACTTTGCATCATTTTTTAGTTTCTTGATGATGCATTATTGGCCATAAAGTGAACTGAGAAGCATTCAGAATTTTTCCTTTGCATGAGAAGGAAATCCCTGTGTCTATATTTTAGCAAAATAAGTATGTATTGGGGATTCTCCATATTAGATGTAAATACTTGTGTATGGCTGAGAATTTCAAAACAAATAAAAGAAAAAGTCTTGAATAGAATTTTCACATACAGATGTAATTCAAGGCATTCACAGAGTATGAAGACAATGCAGAGTAATGTTTGGAAATCATTTGAGAGAGTCTTTGAGAATCTGATGACAATTACAGACCATTTTATTGTAGCAATTCCATTTACAAGGAAGTCAAAGAGACAGTGGTTATTATTCTTTTATGTTTTCATAAACATTATGATGTAACATGTGTTTAGAATAAGAAATTCAGTCACAGGACACAGAATTCAAATAGGCATGAGCTTAAGTTATGAATACTAAAGCCCTTTGTTTTTTCTCCCAACACTAATTCTACAGTAAAAATCTATCTTCTCTTTTTAGATTTTCATGAATGTAACTAATAAATATTTTTCATACACACAAATATATAAGTCCATTCTTTCTTTCTCACACCAACACAGAATTGATACAGAAATTTGGCACTTGTTTCTGTAATTACCTAGGAAAGACATGGAGATTGTTTAATATTAGTCTCCTGTAGTCAGAAGTTTTCTTGTGTCCCACCCAGTACACAGCTGCTAAGATCCAAATGAACACACAGAGGCTTATATTAATTATAACTGCTTGGCAATTAGCTCAGGCTTATTACTGACTAGCTCTTACACTTAAATTAATCCATAATTCTTACCTATGTTTAGCCACATGGCTTGGTACATTTTCTCAGTTCTGCCTTGAAATCTTGCTTCCCCTGTGTCTGGCTAGTGACTCCTTATTCAGCCTTCTTTTTCCCAGAATTCTCCTCATCTGCTTGTCCCACCTATACTTACTGCCTGGTTGCTGGCCAATCAGCATTTTACTTATCAACCAATCAGAGCAATACATATTCACAGCATACAGAACAGCATTCCATAGCAGTCCCCACAATTATAATGTCACTGAATATTGATGAGTTCAATATATTCATTGCTGGGGCAAATATCTAGAATAAACTGTTTAAGGGAGCAATGTATTTAATTTAGCTCATAATTTTAATGACTTTCTGCTCAGCAATTTAAAGATGGTTAAGTACAGCATGATAGCACACATGCTGGCAATCTGGAAGCCAAAGAACAGGATGCTTACATTCTCTGGCAGTTTTTCTCTTATCCTTTTATTCTCTACCAGTGCTGGTTTATTGGACGGTAGCATCCACATTCAATGCAAGTCTTCCCTCTACATTTAATCATATAGAAATTTCTAACTAGACAACCACAAATGTGAGTACAATGTCCTAACCACTTCTCAGTCTGAGAGAGCTAAAACTCTATCATTGTGAAGTTAACTTCATAATGGGCACATACATATTTGCCAAGTACTTGGAATTGCAAAGAACTATGCAGTAAACATTCTTGTTCTGACTTGAAGAATAGTTAGTTTCTCTAAATTGAATGTTATTGAGTGGAGTGCATTATAGATTCAAAAACCTGTAGGTCAGAAGCCTGTAATTTCCTGTGGTTAGAGTTTTCAAGATTCTAAGAAGTATAAACAGAATGTTTGTTCATATGTGTATTACTCCCCTATTTTATTGAAATGTTCATCTTTATTCTTAGTGATTTATTGATGGTTATTTTAGAACGTCATATAATTCACCATTACACTGTGGTGAGGGAAAATTTATACTATCTTGGAGATGTTTCCTACAGTTTTACCAATAGCATGAGGAGCACCCAAATAATAAACATCCATTCATCGGCCATATTTTATTCTTGTAACATTTTACTAGAGTCATTAGGCTTTGGCAATCCTAAGAAGCCAAGATCTGCCATCCACAGCTAAAAATTCTATTAAAGTAGAAAAATTAAGAGTGAAGTGCAGTATAACAATATTCATTCAATATAACCATATTGGAATGTGAGACAAAGAGATTCACTGCATTGTCCACAGCCTATCTGGGTGTCCTGAGATAATAAGTGTTGTAGAATATAACTTTAAAGTGGGTTACATTTGTTTATGCTGTGGAATGTTTGTTTAATGATTCAAGACCATGTTGCATTCTTTTCTGTTAAATTTGCTTAACTTTGTGAAACCGTGTTACTTTGCCCGTCTAAAACACGTGATGGTCTAATAAAAATCTGAACAGCTATTAGCAAGGCAGTAGAAAGGATAGGTGGAGTGGGCAGGCAGAGAAAAATAAATAGAAGGAGAAATCTTGAAGGAAAAGAATGAAGAACAAGAGGAACACAGGGAAGAGGAGGCAAGGAGCCTGACATCCCAGTCACACAGCCAGCCATGGAACAGGAGTGAAAGATACAGATGTAAGAGAAAGGTAAAAGCTCATAGGCAAAAGGTTGATAGGATAATTTAAAATAAGAAAAGCTGACTAGACACAAGCCAAGCTAAGCCCAGGTATTTATAATTTAGAATAATCCTCCATTGTGATTTATTTGGGAGCTGGATGGCAGGCCCCTCAAAGAAGCACAAACAACCAACTATGAACAAGCAACTCTAAGAAATGAGCCAGTGTTCCACACAGCTGTAGTTAACTCTCCCAGTCAATGTAAACTCCAACACCCCCTTGATCCATCATTTCTCATCCTCAAGAGAGTCAGACAAGCTACAAACTTTTTTTCCTGGGACCAAGCGCATCCTCTGGCCAGTATAGGATTTAGACTTCTTCACTTACATGAGATGACTGAATTGTAATTTCTTGGGCTTCATTGTTTCCATAGCCTGTTATTCAAAATGAGGGTCACAAGTGTCTTTTAGAATATCCTCATTTCTGTCAGTCTAATATCATCATTTAATATCCTTCTGTGCTTGACTTACTGTATGAAACAAAAAACATTTTTGCCTGCTTCTGTTTTAGACTTCATTGGTTATAAAATTTTTGGAACTTATTTCCCAAACTTATTATTTACTTAGGATAATATAAATTAATAATGCTATGCAGTAAAATTACTATGCCAGAAGCCAATAAAACATATATATTTCTTATATAAAGTATTTGTCTGAGAATCACAAATATACTGTTCATTAGGAGGAATACAGTAGACATTTCATACACAAGATTTTTGAACTGATACCAATTTATTAGTATCAATTGTATTTTATACTTCCATGTAACATCTTTAATATTGTATTTTTATGTACCCTATCTATATTATAGATTTATCAGGCAAGACATATTGTAGAATATTCCTTCATACTCTGTGAAGATATGCCACTGTGATTTGTTTAATAAAAAAAGCTAAATGGCCAATAACTAGGAAGGATTTTCAAATCAGAGAAACTGCTGGGAAGAAGGGTGGGTCACGAGGAGACACCATACAATGCAGAGTAAGCAGTATGAACACTACAGACATGAGGTAATAAAACCCTGGGGCAAAAAAGTAAATTGATAGAAATGAGTTAATTTTTAAGAGCTAGTTAGAAATAAGCCTAAGCTATGGGTCAAACATTTATAATTATTATAGGTCTTTGTGTTATTATTGGGGAGCCAGCAATCCCAACAAAAAGGTCCATCTACAGACTTACGTATGCCTAAAATTGGAACAGACAGACCCACTGGTACTTTTCAAATCTTATTGGGTTAGGAAAATTGTATGATGCTGCACTATCAGGACAGGTTTTATGGAATTTGATTATCAAGGTCAGAGCTATAGTTACCATGAAATCTTCCTAGCGAAAGTAAAAATGGAAATTGTCAGAAAACACTACAATTTAAATAGGTCAGGAAATACAAGTGTTGGAGCTCTTGTACCACTCATCACAGGACACAAACGTTGATGGTTTTCTGCAGGAAAACTGATAGTATCTGTTCTCTAACTTTATGGCTTTAGTTATGGAGTTCAAAACTCTTCATTTATAAGAACATTGCTTAATTCCTCATCCTATCTACAGTTTTATCTTTCAAGAAAATATTTGATTATGCCCTCCTGTTGTACTTTGAGTGTAATTGCCCCTCATAATCTCATAGGGAATGGCACTATTAGGAAGTGTGGCTTTGTTGGAGGAAGTGTGCCACTGTGAGGGGAGGTTTTGTGGTTTCCTACACTCAGGACTGCCCAGTGTCTCAGCCAACTTCCAGTTGTCTACAAAATGTAGTACTCTCTCACATATTCCAGCATGCCACCATGCTCCCTGTCATGATGATAATGGACTGAACCTCTGAAACTATAAGTGAGCCACCCCAATTAAATGTTTCCTTTATAAGAGTTGCCATGGTCATGGTGTCTCTTCACAGCAATAAAAACCCCAGAACAAAACCCCAAACACACAAACCTTTAGAATCCTGGACTCCTCAGATGGTACTCTAACCTATCAGAATCTGGGCTATTACCTGTCTTTTCTCATCAGAATGCAGCACTACCTTCTCCAATAACAGCTAAGCAATTTTACAAAGCCTCTCCCCATTTGCTAAATGAGCCTACCTTCTCTGCTCTGAATTCTTTTTCCTGTGCTATAAATCAGCGAGACTTGTGTCACTTAAAATAGTTTGTATCTATAGTACAGAATTTCTTATGTCTAACTTTGGTCAGGGGATTACAAAATTGAATATAGATCTTTTGCTTACATATTTATCTTGGCACCAAATTCTTGACTGGTGCATGTGGAAGCCAGAAGAGGGTGTGGGATTCTCTCAAACTGAATTTAACAAAGATTTGGGAGACACCACCTGTGTAATGGGAATGCAACCTATGTCTTCTGGAAGAGTAGCAGATGTTTTTAACTACTGACTCATCTCTTCAGCCCATATCCTGAGGAAGGTAACTCAAACCCAGACAGATAAATATGGCATGCATTCATTTATATGAGAATGTTAGTGAGTAAGTTTTCATATAACCAGAGAGGTTAAGTATAGAGTAAGGGACTAAGGGTACATATGTATATCCCTAGGAAGAAGAAATAGAATAGATAATTATGGATGCATGTGTAGGTTGGAATGGGAGAACCAAACAGGCAGAGAACAATGAGGGAGGGCTTGCCAGATTGGGTAGCTAAAAGTATAGACCATTTGAGGAGTCATATGAAGCTTAATACAGTATAAGCTTCTTAAAATATATACATGTATAAAGTCAATCTAAATGAAATTTCCAAAGAACAGGGGAGACAGAACCTCATCTGGATGCCAAAGGAAGCTTCCAGCTGGGAATATGTTACATCTAATCAAGTTGTTGGCCAAAGGGGTCCCACTGGAACCCACAAAACAACTCATGCTATTACCAAGGCTGCCTATTGCTCTCCAGAGACTGACAGCAAGACTCTGTTGCTGAAGACAACACCTACACAAGTCATTGAACATGGAGAAGTTGAGCTAGTACCTGCCTTGAGCATTCACCACTGTGTACTTATGTTCATGGTACTGGAAGGTACTCTGAATGTTGCCAAAGAAGAAAAGTAAGCATCAACTCCACTACAAATTCTGCAATCTAAAATGATGACCTACAAGTTGCACTAGTGCAGTAGCTGCACAAAGCTTCAGGGACTAACCAGTCAAGACCTGGTTGGATTGAAATTTTACTCTATGAAATGGGACCTGTCCCTGACACTGCTTTGTTGGCCAAGAACCTGAAATCATATAGGCCAGGGACCAATGATTATTGTTCCAAATAACCAACTACTACTTTTCTATTGAAGTAGTATAGTCATACAATGACTTATAATGACATTCCGTTATACCCATGGATTGATACCTTTCTCTGCAAGTCACTAGGGAAACTTTCTCTTGTATCACATGGGAATAAAGAGAGATGCCCACAGCCAGACAATGTGCAGAGAGTAAGAGACCTTGGAGTATATGGAATTGTTTTGAGCATTTCATTGCAACTACTAACAAAAAAGCCTATTAAACATTTCAAAGCTGAATAATAGAGATTAAGTATTTGAGACACGAACATAAATCTAGTTACCTAACCAGTCATTGTGACCTGAATCAGGTCCACAAAAAAGTATTTCTTGATTATCTTTTTATCCACCACAGCATGTTAAACATTGTTAGTATAGAACAGGTACCACATAAATATGGTAGAATTGAATGTTGCATTGAAATTACAATTTGGACTTGAAAGATGCAGAACATTAACGTAATTATCCACTTACAAATGTCAGTGTAATCTTGACCCTTTTTAGTTAACAGTGGTTTCTTTCTTGCTTGTTTTTCTTTAAAATTATGTTTTGACACTTGCTGTCACAGCAGATGGGATCTCAATAATAAAACAAAGCGATCTGCACTCTTCAGGTCAGAGAACAGTGTATGCTGACCCTCCATGTTAGCAATGATGGAGAAGTGGCTGTGTATTT
The DNA here is from genome assembly GCF_903995425.1 of Onychomys torridus. Lineage (NCBI taxonomy): Eukaryota > Metazoa > Chordata > Mammalia > Rodentia > Cricetidae > Onychomys > Onychomys torridus. Next base: position 32,735,739 of record NC_050454.1, read on the forward strand.
TCTTACAGAATGTGGTAAGTTACATGTAAGCCATTTTTTTCCTTTGAGTGTAATTTAGTAAATGGAGGATATAGAAACAAGTCAGAAATTAGACAGTGTTGATACGAAAGATAAATAAACTTTTTTTAATGAAAGAATTAAAGAAGGAAAGGGGAATAAAAGAAAACATAGCTCTCACAATGAAAGGATAAGATAGTTCATTCTGGAGCCAATATTGTGTTAACATGGCCCAAGAACACAGTTTAGATTATTTACTGTCCCAAGTACTAATGTAGAGGCAGTTTCATAAAGGTTATAGTTCTGCAGAACAAAGGAAGGCATAAGTCAAAGCAAGTTCAAAATACATTGGTGGGTACATGAGAGAAGTGGGGACAGACTATAGGGAATGTTTACTCTAGGGCTCAAATGCCATCTGATGACATTTGTAGCTTTTGACTGGTGAAAGGTGGTGGTCTGCTAAATTAACATATTCTAAAAATATATTATCTATTTGATTCAGGATGTTTGTTCATGGGGCCTAAAACTAGTGCAGGCTATGTAATTAGCTTCTGGTTCAGCCACATTCCAACCTCTCCTTGTCACCAACTCCTAATCAGTCAATCTGTTTCTGCAGATACAGCTTCTGTTCACTAGTTCTTTTTGGCAGTATTAAAAATGAAGACTAAGGGCTTGAGAGGTGGCTCTGTTGTTAAGCGCATATTGCTTTTATGTAAGACCAAAGTTCAAACTCAATATGCCTATACTTCCACCTCCAGGATATTCAGTAACCCTGACTACCATGTGCACCTGCACTAAAGTACACATGCATAGCATTAAGCAAAATTCAGTCTTTCTTAAATGAAGAAAAGTGCTAAGAATTTGGCTCAGTTACTAAAGTACTTGTCTTGCTAGACTTCAAGTACCCTGGGTTTGATCCTCCAGCAGCACATAAGCCAACAATTTAGATACAAGCCTGTAGGCAGAGACCAGGGGATGAGATGTTCAAAGATAACCTCAGCAACAGAGGGAATTTGATTTCAACAGGGCCTGCATGAATCTGTTCAAAATAAATAAGTAAATATTACAAATTAAAATATATACAAACTTCTGTTTCTGTGAGGTAGTTGCAAGACACACTGCAATGTGATTGTAGGAAATTACTCAGATTATAGTTTACTCAATGGCATGGAAAATTTAATTTTAAAAAACCATAGTCTGATATTTGTAACTTTTCTAACAGCTGTACATTTAGAAACATGTGAAACATATGCTTAGGTAGGTTTTAGAATATAAAAGGAATTCAATTGGTAGGAATTAATATTATCATAGAACTTTTCCATGTTAAGCATTCAGAAATAGCTACTTGAACAGCATGGTATACATGGCATTTCTCCACACCAAGTTCCTCAACCTTGTACTGTAGGCATTTTGGATGTTTCTATCCCAGGACATTTTCTTGTGAACTGCATGGTGCTTTGCTGCATCTGCTCTCAGAACAATGCTATTATCACTTCTGCATTGTGATAACCTGTAGCAGGAATCTTAAAGGTTCTTATTAATAAAATCAAAACTGAGGCCAGTTATTGGGGTGAATGCTGGAAGATCAGAGAATCAGAACAAGCCACAGCTATCTCACCTTGCTAGTTCCTCAGGTGATCCTGTTTCCTCAGGCTGGAAGCTTCTGAGTCCTCCTCCACATGAATCTCAGCTGAACTGTGTTGCTCCAAAGCCTGAATACTTAACCAACCAAATGCTTAACTAACTACATGCTTTTCTCCTCTAGTTCCTGGTCCTCACGCCTTATATACCTTTCTCTTTCTGCCCCCACTGCCTGGGATTAAAGGTTGGGTTTCTGGAATTAAAGGCGTGGGTCACCATGCTTAGCTAAGTGGCCTTGAACTCAGAGATCCACCTGGCTCTGCCTCCCAAGTGCTGGGATTAAAAGTGTGTACCACGACCGCCCAACTTCTGCTATGGCTTACTCTTCCCATTTTCTAGCCACCATTTTTGACTTTGTTCTAGTGGCTGTCTGTTCTCTGACCCCAGATATGTTTATTTCAGGGAACACACAATATTTCATGGAACACAATACCCACCACATTTCCCCTGTTTTTTTCTAAAATTAAAAAAAGGTTATAACTAATACAAGAAAAATCATATTCAATAAGTATATACAATATACAAAGTCAAGATTACATTAATGATGTCTAGTCCATTAACATTTGACAGATTCAGGTGAAAAGCTCCAGTATATATTACAATGTCCAGTCCAGTAATATTTGATAAACTCAGACCAAAAATTTTTCAGTACTTATCCTATTTAAAACAAGTAGTTCCTTTTTAAAAAGTAGATTCCATAATCTCCCTTTTTATCTTATCATATCCATATTCTCTTTTTTCATAATAGATTCAATAATCTACCTCTTGTCATCTTCCTCTTTCTCTCTTTAGAGTAGATTCAATGATCTACCCATTTATCCTGTTATTTCTTTATCTTTTTGCTCAGAGTAGATTCAGTGATCTACCTCATATCTATATTCTCCTTTTTCTTTCTTTTTTTTTTTTTTTTTTAAACCTCAACTCTATCTTTGGGTTAATTGTCAAGTCCTGTATCATTTTTCTAGTCGCTGCATAGTGAGAAAGTGCAGGGCTTGTTTCAAGTCCTTGTTCAAGTAGTCTGTCAGGCTGTATCATCTCAGCCAGTCATCTCAAAATTGTCCTGAGCAGTTTGTAGTCCAAAGTCGATTTTTCCATGGTGTTAATGGCTTTACCATAGTCCATGTGGCATCATCAGTATGGAGTCCCATCATCCTTTTGAAGATTTCAAAGTCACTGTTAGGCATGATCATGGTTCCCTTTAGATTTTTTGTGTGCCTCCTCTGTGGTTTGGAGAAACCATAATTTCATGTCTGTCTGTCTTTTGGAACCATGAGTATTCTTCCCTAGAAAAGAATATCTTCACAGTAATTTCTCCCCAGCATTTCTCTTGCCAACCTTTTCCAAACTGACCTTTGCCGATGCTTTCTTGTAACACGCTGGTCCTGGCAATTCTTCTCTGAACAAGCAGCAGTAAATTCTTTGTTCCAGGTAGCAGTATCACCGAAGTCACCAACACGATGAAAAGCAGCCAGCAACTCAAAGCAGGTTTTTTGGTCTTTTTATGGGTATTGGGTCTGGGATAGTTTTCATTGTTTAGGAGGGTTGGTTATAAGTTGTTGTTAAGGGTTAGGAAAAGGGTTAGGCAAAAGGTGCTTTAAAAAAAACAATTACTAGTTTTAAATACTTTACATTCAATTGGATTGTTTTATATTGTATACAAATTATTATTGAGATTGAGATTGTTAGAATACACCATACACGTATTTCTAATCTTGCTCGAGATATTGTATTTATACCATTCATTTAACAGTGCAATGCAATTTGCTAATCCTTGAATGTTAGTATTACCAACTATTAGGATATATAGAAATGAAAATTAGTGGTTAGACATTACAATTGAACTTATAGTCGTATTAGGTGTATTTTCAAGATCAAACAGATATATTTTAGATAGACAGGTCATCTTCAAACCCTTCAGAGATCTATAGAATATGGCATTTAAAATGTTTTAATAACTTAAGAATTGTTCTTTTTTGCTATGACTATGAGACATGACAGCTCCTGGCAGTACCAATCTACTTCAGAGAAAATATGGGCATTGAAGAAACTGCATATGGAGTTAACTTTCATTGTGGCAAAAGTTAGCCACTGGACAACAAAGTATCCTCTAATCAACTGCTGACAAACAGGACAGACAGGACATTAAACCAAGGACTACCAATTCTTGCCAAAACAAGTGTGGTTGTGGCTTTAACAAAAGGCATCTTCTGAAGCCAGGACAATATGGCACCATCCCTGAAGTGAGTGACCTTTGTAATCTGTAAAAGGTACCGTGCCCTTTTCTTTGAAGGCAACTGAACAGCTGAGTGGGCCAATGGCTTCTGATGTGCAATGGAACAGCAGATGAAACAGTTATTCTTGAAGAATAACTAAGCTCACCCCTCTCAATAGTAGACTGGCGTTTAATAGAGGGATGTGGAGAAGAACAGGATGCCAAGATAAAGCCACATATACACAGCCAAGAAAAATGGACAGCTGAATTGAAAAGACATCAATAATTTCCAGAATTTAAAATCTTGAATCATGACATGACACTAATGGAATTCAGGTGTTTCTGGTACAAGGACTGCTCTCACCACATGTGAGGTCAAACTGTTGACCTTGTATACATCCTAGTTCACAAAAGAGTCTGTCAGATACGCTAAGCCTATAGGCTGAAGATGATGCCCCAACACTGCGGAGAAACCTCAGGTGACTGTCCAGGCAGCTGGCTGTTTCTGTCAACTCACATTTTTTTTCTTTTTGGAAGCTGCTTGCATGCACTTCTTGTTTTTATTTTTTTATTAGGTAGTATTATTTCCTTCTTGGGTCTCTGAGGGAGTTGAAGATCAGTTAGTTATAGTTATAATTATCTTTGTTAGGGATTTCAGAAAAACTCACTAAGAGCTGTAAGTGTATAAATTTGAAAGACGTTATAAGACAGTTCCGTTAGCAATATAAGTTAGGATAAAAGGTGAATCAGGTACATTCTGGACTTACGAAAATAGGATAGATAATGGAATTATTTTCTCTGAATTTGTCAAATACAAATGGACTAGACATTGCTTAGGTATTTATTATTTGTATATATGGTATATATAATTATTGTACTTTTGTATATAGTTTTTCTTATATTAGATATAACTTTTTCCTTTCTTTTCTTTTTATTAAAATAGAAAATGGGAAATATAGTGATATTTTATTTGTATTCAAATGTGATTTTATTTGTATGTCAATAAAGTTGCCTTGAGGTCAGAGGAAGCCAGAGCAGAAACTGAGCAGTAGTGGGGCACGCCTTTAATCCTAACACTTGGGAGGCAGAGCTAGGCAGATCTCTGTGTGTTCAAGGACACAGCCAGCATGGCAGACACATGCCTTTAATCTCAATACCAACCATAGAAGACCTGGAGGTCTGTACAAACAGGCAGTGACGAGGAGGTCATGTGGCTGGGTTTACAACCAATGAGATAACAGAACAGAAAGTCTTTAAATAGACAGGACGCACAGAAGTAGGTCTCTTGCGGAGAGGAAGAACAGCAGAAGCAGTGAAGGGTAAGGTTTTCCTCTCTTGCTCTGACCCCGTGGTTTTTAACTCTGCAATCGTTTCTGTGTTTCTTATTTAACAAGCCGGTTACATCTACAATAACCAAAAAAATCAAACTCATAAATGTGACAAATGTCCATGGGAGATACTGCACAGTTATGATCACTCCATAGAGAAATAGTAATTATATTTATCCATTGAACTTGAAATTTTTGTTTGTCATTTAAGAATATTACTCCATTACAATGCTCTCTTTTCTTGGCAACTTGATTTCTGTATCTTGACTTTTTAACTATTCATATTTTATAATATTTTCAAACTTGCTATTTTCTTATTCTTTTACTCTAGCAAAAGAATGGCATGGAGAGCATAGGTGGAGATAACTCTACACACTCAGAATTTTATTTCATAAATAGCTGTTTTGAATATCATGATATTTGCTCTGTGTGGTTATGAAGAGTGGGTTGATCATAGCTCAGGTCTCTATTTCTCTACACCTCAGTTGGAAATAAGGAGACTACTTTTTTGGTAGTTAATACATCCTCGAAAGTTTTAACAAATCAACATACATTACATTTGGAGATTGTCCATTAAAATAATGTGATGAGACAACTGAAATATAAGCTTCTCCCTAAAGAGCCTTGTAAGCTCAGCTTCATAGGTCCAGAGTAAAAGAATTCAGAATGGAAACAGTTCTCATTGCCTCCCAAGATATTTGTGTTTGATTGGAGGCAAATGGTTGCTGTAGCTGAAACTTACAATTCCAAGAATATAGCCATAATAGCCTGTAGACAATTTGACAAATGCAGCTCTCACAGAATGCTATAAAAGTTTACTGGCATCCTTAATAATTTTCACTATTCTTAAAGAAATGAGCTAAGGGGGTGAGGTTTTTACTTGATTTTATTTTGTAATGGTCCTTTTTGCTGCAATATTAAGTTTTCTTATTTTCTTCTTCTTCTTTTAGCAGTATGCACAGCAGGTCATGTCAAGGCTGAGCACTTAAAATGCTATCAGATCTCCCAAATTAGTACTCTCTGAATGGGGCATTGACATTTCCCTCTTTAAACCTCACTCCCTTAGGGAAGACTCTATCACTAGGGTCATTAACAGGGCTCTAGACCTGACTATGGACTGACACCATCTATATCCAGATGACATAAAAATGGAAATTTTCATATTTTTCAGTTGACCTTTAGGGATAAAACCAATTTCTTTCTCTTTATTTTTTGCTTTTCACTTCATGTTTCAGCCTCTCATTCTTCAAGGTGATTCTCTCTAAGCATAAAAAAAGTAATATAATGATTTATGATACAACTTAAAAAATTAGTCACACAAACCCATGGATCTTGCTAGATAGTTTTTTTGTTCCATTATTATTATTTGGCTCTTAAATTTATCCTGCTGTTAACACTCATAATATTACAAGGCACTCTATTAATTGTTTTTGCTTGTTTTTATCCTTCATTTGTAGATAACAGTTTTCTTTCTTGGTGTAAATCATTTACACTAGTATAACTTTATTTATGAGTTGGTCAATTATAAATGCAAATCAAGATAAAGGTAATAGACTGGGCAGGAATGCAATACTTTCAGCAGAAATGATGATATTATAAAGAAACATATAACCCTGTCATTGACTGTCAGACTAATGAAACATTACTTCCCAAGATATTGGAAGGTTTTGTTGTTGTTGTTGTTGTTGTTGTTTTTCAGGAATCTAGTGTTAACAGAAAGTTTGCTGCCAATCATAAAAGGACCTTGTCTCTATAGGGATTTCAGACAGCCTTGAGAAGTTATCAGACCACCTTGCAGGATAGATAATGGTGCACCAGCGCTGGACTGGAGTGCATCTTGAATAAGATTACTTACTGCTGATTTCCTTGCCCTCACAGTGCTTAAACTTCCACTTCATGGCGGAAGGAGGAAAATGAATTGTGGAGGAAGTGGAGCGGGGTGTGGGGGAGACGTCGCTGGACTTCTTTTTTCCTGACCACACTGACTAATTACTATCCCCTCCAGGTCACACTAGAACCTGTCTGTTAATTGGCCTGTTGGGTAATGGATGGCCCAGCTTCATTTATTAGGGACTCTGGGATCCAGAATCTAGTCCCACAGCTTTACTGACAGGAGACATTGTTTAAAGCTACAGATTTTCAAGTCAAAGTCTTGAATGGTCGGTCCTCCAGGGTAAATGCTTAGTATTCGCTTGCACTCAAGCAAGGTTACTGTTAAGTATAAGCACGATTTCCTTGCAGGCTGAATCCATTTTTATCACATACCTTTAAACACTTGTGACATTGTGCAAGACCTCATAATGTCGAGTCAAGCACCTTGGAATGCAAGTTCAAATTCTATCTGTTCTGTTGTCAGTATTTTGTGAATATACCATCAAACATGCGTTAATAAGAACAGTCTCAGGCTGGGCGGTGGTGGCACACGCCTTTAGTCCCAACATTTAGGAGGCAGAGCCAGCCAGATCCCTGTGAGTTCGAGGCCAGCCTGGGCTAACAAGTGAATTCCAGGAAAGGCACAAAGCTACACAGGGAAACCCTGTCTCAAAAAAAAAAAAAAAAAAAAAAAAAAGTCTTAAAATTACTAAGACCTATGCCCAAAATTAAATCAAATTACCCTGATACCCCAGGTTTTCTCTGTATATTGATATTTCTTTACTTTTCTTTAAATGTGATTCTAACATAATACATTATTGAGAAAATCCTACATGGAACATATATGAGCTAAATTCCTTCATACAGAGCAACCATACTGCTTGAACATAAATTTCAATAATCATTTGGTTGATTCCACTTTAGTGAATACAGTTCACATACTCACTTTGCTTTGTACTGAAATGTGCAATCTGTTGAAGTTTTCATAGTTTCAGTATTTCTGTGCATCCACAATGTATATTTTTAAACTGCTACTGTTTTGCTATATCTGTCTCCACTCCTACTTATGCTAAGTTGTATCTAGGTTCTGTTAAATTTCAGCCATTACAGGTTTAATATAGTCAAGCTCTGATGTTCTCCAACTATATACTGCGGTCTAAATCAGTTCTAACTCTGACATTTTTCTCTTTCCATTTCTTTTCCAACTTTTTAGCTATCAAGCTGCTAGAGGAAGATTGCTAGATGCTAGGAAGAATTTCGAATTTTCCACAGTTGCTACGAGAAAAGTAAATTAGTGTCTACTTTATTTTTGACCTTTCCACTTTAGTGTAGATAAGTATATAGATTCAATTACCCAAGTTCTGCTACACACCTAACTAATGTATTTCCGAAGAATTGTTTTGTTTACAAACAAATATGTAAGACCTGAACTCTGCAGAAGTCAGTTTGTTCTAAATAATGAGACCTGGAGGTCACAGTAACACACTTGGTCTTATAAATTGTTGAAATATTTTTGCAGAAGCTTTTAGTATTGTTTCAATTGTAAAACAATAATGCCTTATAATTATTAATAGCTACAGGGTGTATTTTTAAAAATCATTAAATTTATCCTGTGGTATGAGACAATATTAAAGCACATTCTGGTTGGTTTTCTTCTCTCTATCTATCTATCTATCTATCTATCTATCTATCTATCTATCTTTCTGTGTGTGTGTGTGTGTGTGTATGTGTGTGTGTTAATTTTTCTTACAGAAGACATAATCATGCCACAACTGAAACAGAAGCTGACTAATATAAACTATGAAATAATCTGCTGTATTTAATTTGCACTCCTTTTGCTTAAAGCGCAGAGCAATTTTTACATTCAGAATTATGTTATAAATCCTGAACATACTCCTCCAAGGCAGAGACTCATTATTTTTCTCATTTGACAAGGGAAGGTTAAACTGAGGTTTCCAGGGATTCTCCCGAGGAAATGCAATAATACTGATGGAGTCAGTCAGCTAGCTCTCTACCATTTTTAAGAAATTTTTGCTCTTTTTTTTTTTAGTCAAAGTATGCAACTTAAGCAACATGATTGCTCACTTAATAAATATATAATGTGCTCTGATACTCACTCTGTTCCACCAAAATTCTAGTTCAGGCAATAATCAGAGCATAACATAATACAACAAAGATATAAATACACAAAATGATACAGCAGAAACACTCTTTCCATAAGTTATTACTGATATGTATAAATGTTAGATTTATATAACATTATTCCTTTAAAATAAAAAATGCAACTGAATAGTTCTGTGGGGGTCTGTATTTAAGAAATTCTAGGATGAAAAGCAAACAAACAGCAAACCTATGGTGGTTTAGAATGAAATGTTAGAGGGGAGAATGTAATTGGGCCTCAAAAATCTTTTGACTGAGCAAATTTTCTATAAGTTGATTGTGGTGCTGTTTATATAACTCTGTAAAGTTATAAAACATTTAACACTGATGAGTTTCTTTTGTTGTATAAGACAATATAGAACTGAAAGTGTGCTATGTTATGTTAGCAATGGGTTTGATACCCACTATTGGCCAGATTTCATTTGTTGTAATGTCAAATTATCTGTTTTTCACCCTTGGTCTTTTAATACAAGAACATTTAAGAATCAGATGTTATATGTGTCCATATTTTATTATATGTCCTTTTTAGATTATTGCTCATATTAATGTTGTTTATTTTCTTTTCTTGTTCTTCCTTGGGTTGATTTTATAGGGATTTGATACAAGCTACTGTCATTTGGGAAGAAGGAATCTCCACTGAGAAAATATCTCCATTACACTGAATATGTGAGTGTCTGTGGGACCATATCTTAATGAACATTTGGTATTAGATGGCCCAGTCCACTATTAGCATTGCCACCCTTGTGCACATGATTGCTGGAGATATGAAAATGGTAACTTTCAGTTCCTGTCTTTAGGTTTTGACTTTAAGTTCCTTCCCTGGCTTCCATTGATGATGGACTGTGACTTGGACCGACATGGAGGTAAAAGCCAGTGACACCCTCTCGTCCCTGAGTTGCTTTTGTTCAGAATGTCTTTAGCATAGCAGTAAAAAGCAATCAGTCACACCATATTCAATGTCTTCATTTTTCATTAACTCTTAATTTTAATCTTTTAAATGCACTTTAATATTATGTATTTTTTCTTAATATTATTGTAATTTCATTTCATGGTTTGTCTGAGTTGGATATATTTGAGTGTGCACCTGAGTGCATGTATATAAAAGTGTGTATATGTATATACATACCCATGTGCGTATACATGTCTGTGGATATTTGTATATGTGCACAGACCCAAAAGGACAACCTTGATGTTACTCTTCAGAGCTATGTCCATAATTTTTACTTTGCTTTGGTTTTAGAGACAAGATCCTTTACTGTCTTTGAGCTCACCAAATAGGCTAGGGTTTCTGACTTGCCAGCACTGGGATTACAATCATGTGCTGCATCATCTGGCTTATTTTATATGTGTTCTTGGCCTCTAACTGAAGTCTTCATTCTGTTGGTTTGATCACCTTACTGACTAAATAATCTCCCACATCCTGAATTGTACATTTTCTGTTTCAATGTATTTTGAGGGGTTGCAATAGCATTTTAAAACAAAGAACATTAACTAAACATATATGGGTACAGGGAGATGGCTCAGTATGGAAAGGCACTCACTGCCAAACCTGAAAACTCTAGAAGCCTCAGGACCCACACAGTAGAAGAAGATAACCAACTCGTTTAAGTTTTCCTTTGATATCTACACACATACTTGGCATATAACCATCTATCAACAAAGTAGCAATAGTGGAGAGGGTAACTGAACTGGCACGGTGCCTAGCTACTGGAGTCCAGTTGAAGAGAGGGAGGAGGGATTATATGAGCAAGAGCAGTCAAGATCATAATGGGGAAAACCACAGAGACAGCTGACCTGATCTAGTGGGAGCTCACAGACTCTGACCTGACAGCTGGGGAACCTGCATAGAAGCGGACTAGGCTCTCTGAATGTAGGTGACAGTTGTGTGACTCAATCTGTTTGTAGGGCCTCTGGCAGTGGGACCAGGATTTATCCCAAGTGCATGAAATGGCTTTTTGGAGCCCAGTCCCTCAGCCTTGATGCAGAAGAGAGGGGATTGGGCCTGCCTCGACTTTATATGCCAGACTTTGTTCACTCTCCAAGGGAGACCTTACTCACTCTGAGTAGTGGATGGGGGTGGCTAGGAGGGGAGCGCAGAGTGGGATGAGGGGAATCTGTGGTTACTATGTAAAATGAAGAAAAAATAAACAAAAAAGGATGTAAAAATAAACAAAAATGTAATATAATTTTAAAATAAAGTTATATAAGGATATGCCTTTTTATATTTATACACTTAACAAACAAGATTTTATCAACTTTCTTTTGGAAAAAAATGTAGTCATATTTATCAAAGTGTAATTGAAAATCACCCTTTAAAATATACAATTCAATGAAATTCCTTTAGGCTTAGGTATAGCCTACCACAGAGCACAATATTGAATATTTATATCACCTCCAGACTGTACTCGCTGCCCCCAGAAGCCATTTGGTACTCACTAACCTCATTTCTTTGTCTTGATCATGATGTCCTGCATGATGACTGGTGAAGAGAACCACAGGTAAGGCAGCCACTTCTTTGACACATGACACTTACTGTCCTTCTCATGTTTTGTTCTCTTGGACTATAATAGCTCATTTAGTGAAAGCACCTCCATCCATCCAACTATCCATCCATCCATACCTTTATTTCTTCTAGCTTATAAATTGCCAGTGTCTGTTAGAAGAACAATGTAAGTGCAGGGGTTTGTCTGTTGTTGTTCCTCAACTTCTCTTTCTTGTTTCTTATTTTGTATTGAAAATAGATACTTCTCTCATCCAATACATCCTGACCACAGTTTCCCCTCCCTCCACTCCTCTCAGCTCCCCTCACTTAGCCTCTCTCCCAGATCCACCCTCTCTCCTTCTTCCATCAGAAAAGAACAGCCCTCCAAGAGCCAAATAAGCACAACAAAAGAGTATATGATAAAGCAAGGCAAAAGCCCTCACACTGAAGCTGCACAAGGTCATCCAAGAGAAGGAAAAGTGTCCCAAGAGCAGGAGAAGAGTCAGAGACACACCCAACCCCATAGTTAGATGTCCTACAGAAACACCAAGGTAACAACCATGTCATATATGCTGAGGGCCTGGGACCTGTGAGGTTGAAACAAATGAGGACTCCTTGTAATGAGGGATACGGATTATGAACTAACCATCTTTTGTTGTCAGGCAAGGCTTCCAGTGGTCAGACTGGGTTCCTTTTGGTTTTGTTGTTGGCCTAGGGAATCCAGTGAAGATCCCTAACCAAAACCGGCTGATGCTAGGACAGAAGATCAAGTACCCAAAACATCCAGTAGGATCTCGTTGCCAAGGATAACATCCACAAAACTCATTGAAGGTGCAGAGGTTGAGCTGGTGCCTGCTGGGAGACTCCACCCATACCTTCTAATGTTTTGGACACAGGAAAGTACTCAGCAGGCTATGAAAATATTTAAGTTTTCTAAAGGATGATGAAATTTCCTATTTTTTTTTGTCCCTATCTTTACTATTCACATGACTTTGAACAGGGAACCATTCAAATCACTTATCCCATTTGCACTGAGTTATTTCCTATGTCATTATTTCTTTAATTAATATAATAATTCAGATATATTTTTCTTTCATTTTTTTTTCCTGAATGCCTAAAAATTATTTGATGAAACAAGTCTAAGAATCTCCCATAGAAGCATATTCTAAAGAATCCCCAGCTTTTAACATTTAGCCTTCATATTTAATATTGTGTTTAGGATTTCAGTTTTTTTCTGAGAGGTTTTTAGGTTGTTTTTGTTTTTAATGCTGAACAATGAAAGGATGACGATTTCAGGCAGCCTTTCTTTTCTGCTTCAGCCTTGGGTCTAGAGCATCTCGAACTCTGGACAGGCCTCCATACTTCCCCTTCCTGTTGTCAGTGCTAACCAGTTTTACCCCAAGAGTTCAGGTACTGAACTTGTTTTTTTTTTTTTTTTTTTTTTTTTTTTTTTTAATGCATGTTCAGAAAGAGGCTGGAACAGTGGGGAGACATCGAGGGAAAGAACACTCCAGGTCTTTCTCCAAACTTCACCCATTATAGTAATACCAGCAAAAAGGCTGTCCTCCCTTCAAGCATTTCTCAAACAGAAGTAGGCTCCCAAATTGAAACCTTAAAACATGAAAGTTCAAGGGCAGAGACGTTTCTGCTGTTTGTGTGTGCATGTGTGTGCATGAATGCACATATGCCTGATATTAAATGTTGATTCTTCTCTACTATTCTTCTCTTCTAGCTGAGAAAAGCCACTTGGAAAGAACTAAGTGTTGGCCTCTGTTGAGTATAGGCCCACAGCAGGGTTTTAGATTAACCTTCAGGTATCACAATGTGTGTGTGTGTGTGTGTGTGTGTGTGTGTGTGTGTGTGTGTGTGTGTTGGAGGGGGTGTCTCAGAGTATTCAGGTACCCTTTTTTTTGGTATTTCATTTCTCTTTTTCAGTTCCTCTTTTATGTGCTTACTGAGTCAATAAATCTTACAACCTCCTATGACTTTCTACACACTTAGATTTAAAAGAAAAAAAAAAGGAAAAAAAAATGCATGTAGTAGGGCATATTTCAAATGTATCTTAAAATTTGCTTATTTCATAGTGGATTGTTGGAAAGTGTGTTTTTGAATTATCAAGCATATGGGAAGTTTCTATTTCTACTTTTTGTATTGTTTTTTCTTGATTTCTAGCTTCATTTCCTTTGGGTAACAGAACATCTGCCACAGTATGTAAAATATATAGAATTTGTTGAAATGTGTGTAATTTAGAAAATGTTATTTCTGAAAGTTTGAGATACAGTATCTTGTAAACAGCAATAAGTTATGCTAGTTCTGCAACAAATTATGTGGAAACTTGCATCTATGATTTGTTTTTTAATGTCACGCCACTCATCAAGAGATTGAGAGATTCTTATCCTTGCTTAGCAGCCAGGAAAATTAATAATTTGCCTTAATACATATATACTGGGTGTTGTTTCTAGTCAGGATCTGGCATTTAAGAGAAATGACAGCTTATGAATTTATACAAAGAAAACCAGTTACTATTATGCTGCAATGAAAATTAAGTTGCAAAAGCAACTAAGAGAAAACTGCTGGAGATTTAGAGGTATGAGACAAAATTCTGAATCACCAGAAAGAATGAAGTTTGTATTGTTCATTGTAGAAAAAATAGAAAACTGAAAGAAAATTTTATTTTATTCAAAGCAAAGGCAGAGAGGCTCATATATAAAATACATCATTACTTAATGAATATCTCTAAGTATCAGAAAAGTTACACATAATTACAGAAAAACTATGGTCTAGAAGTATATCCTTTAACCACAGCTCTACTTTCCATGATTTTCATTATTTAGGGTTAACATTGATCTGGAAACATTATTTGAAAAACTGGGAGAGATGACTGGTATTGGGGAGTGGGATTTTGGGGGTGACGTGGTAACCTACTGCAGTGGAAACTCCATGGAATCTTCTAGAGGGACTCTAGGGAAGAATCCTATTGATGGATCAGATATCTTCTATAACTAGGCAAGGCTTTCAACTGTGGAACTGAGCTCCAACCCTACCACAAATCCTTTGATTTGTCCTCCTTCCAAGATGTTCTGGAGGTGATGTGGCATAGAACTTGTGGGATGGCCAACCAATGACTGGTCCAACTTGGGGCTCACACTTTAAGAGGGAGCTTATGCTTGACACTGCCAGGAAGGTCAGGAATCAGAGGTTAGACAGCTCAGAGGTCCAGGATAGAACCAAAGAAAATGTGAAAAAAAAGCTTCCATGGAATTATTATGAATATAGTCTGCTATACTTATGGAGCAGTATCTATTATCCAATTGTCAGAGAGATGTCATACAACTGATGGAAGCAGATGCAGAAACCCATGGAGAAGAAAAGGGGAAGGATCGCAGGAGCCAGAGTAGTCAAGGAAACCACAGGAACACGGCCCACAGAATCAATTAAGCAGGGATCATAGGGGCTTAAAGAAACTGAAGTGACAATCAGGGAGCCTGTATGGGTCTGTGTTAGGTCTTCTACATATATGTTATGGTTGTGTAACTTTTGATGTTCTTGTGAAACTCCTAACTTTGAGAGCAGGGTTCATCTCTAATTCTTTTGCCTGATCCTGGGACCCTTTTCCTCTTACTGGGATGCCTCAGACAGCCTTGATATGAGGGGGCCGGTGCCTAGTCTTATTGTAAATTGTTATGTTATGTTCAGGTGATACTCCTGGGAGGCCTGCTCTTTTTTTTTAAAGGGAAATAAAGGAGGAGTGGATCCAGGGGAGAGGGGAGGTGGGGGGCTGGAAAGAGTGGAGGGAAAGGAAACTTCAGCTGGGAAGCAACATGTGAGAGAAGAATAAAAGAAAAACTGTATAAGTAGCAATTTGCATGTTTTAAATAACTTTCTTTAGTATATTATAATAATTGTGTTTTTTTTATAATTAATTGTTGTTGAGAACTTACTCTACCTAACTTTTATTTACCTATATAGGTATATACATACAAGAAAAAAACTGGTATGTGTAGAATTCAGGTCTGACTGTGTTTTCAAACATACCCTGAGGTTCAGGACTTCTGTCCCATAGATAATTAGGAATCAATACTGTAAGTATTAAACTTATAATCAACTTAAAACTAAATGGAACCAAACTTGTAGTTAATTATCTTTAAGAAAACATATCAGAACTGGAATGATAGCTCACACTTATAATACCAACTGTTACAAGAGGATGGATAGTCCAGGCTGATTCACACAAATCTATGTGAATTTAAGGCCACACTGGGCTATGTAGTGAATTCCCAACTGCTCTGAGATACAGAGTGAAACATCCATCATCTCAGCATCATAGAGAGAATGAAGGGAGGAAGGAAGGAAGGAAGGAAGGAAGGAAGGAAGGAAGGAAGGAAGGAAGGAAGGAAAGAAGGAAGGAAGAAAGGAAAGTGTAAAAACTTATACATAGGACAAATTCAAAACAAATATCAAGGTAAGAATTTAACCTCATAGCTTTATTAAACAGAAATGATCTACATTCCTGATGTTAATGGCAGAGATGTGCCTAGATAAGAAGTAAATCTTGACTATATACAACTTACAGATAGTGCACAGCTAATAGCAGAGTTCATAGAGGCCCACAGAGATAGAAGGGACAGTTAAGAAGGCTTTATGTGTCTGACAAAGGTCTTCTGCATATGATATGGCTGTGCAGATTAGTGTTCTTGAGGACTCCTAACAGTGGGAGTGAGGAGTGTCTCTGATTCATTTGTCTGCTTTTGGAATCCTTTTCCTCTTACTGGGTTACCTCCTCTAGCCTTGATATAAGGTTTTGTTTTGTGTGTGTGTGTGGTTTTTTTTTTTTTTTTTTTGATTTTTCTAGACAGGGGTTCTCTGTGTAGCTTTGAGCCTTTCCTGGATCTCCCTTTGTAGACCAGGCTGGCCTCCAACTCACAGAGATCCTCCTGCCTCTGGCTTCCTAGTGCTGGGATTAAAGGAGTGTGCCACCACCACCCGGCGATATAAGGGTTTTTTGCCTAGCCTCACTGATTCTAGTTATATTGAGTTCAGTTAGCATCACTGGGAAGTCTGCTCTTTGCTGAAGGGAAATGGATGAGGAGTAGATATAGGGGAAGGGGGAGATATGGGGGATGGAATTGGGAGGAATGAAGGGAGAGGAAACTGCTTGGAATATGTGTGTGTGTGTGTGTGTGTGTGTATTCGATCCTTTTTCTTTTCACCTTTTCTACCTCAAATGCTAACTCTTTTATAAGACCCTCTCACTGTCTACTATTTCTCCAATTCAAGGTCTCTGGACATGTTGCCTTTAATCTCCCTTTAACTATAGTTAACCCCCCCCCACACACACACATTTCTTACACTACTGGATATTTAGGAGAACTTAAGGTATAAATACAGTGAATTTCACTTGTTTTTAAATTTGTGTTGAGACAATTTTGAAACTTGAAGATAACCTCAGTATTATTTCAAGAATGTTAAAAAAAAAATGCTAGAAGTTGGTAATGATAATATCATACTTGATATCCTAGGCATTTTTCTTATCTACATAGTTCCCTCTTAGGTTAACCTAAGGATACAAAATATTTAATACAATAGCCACAACAATAACTTGTGAAGTAAGCCTTATGAATAGTAATAGAAATGATCAAAAGAAATGTCAGCAATACTGAGAACTGATAATGTCTTTGTCATATAACTAGTGTTACAATGGGGAACAAGAGAAATCTTTAGTGCAAGAGTATGAGATAGATAGATAGATAGATAGATAGATATTAATGAGTGTGATTAGATTAATATGGATACACTGTAGTTTCATGGAATTTTGCAAGGCAATGGTCTTTGAAGAAACTCATCTCCAGCATAGCTAATGTCAACATGGTTGTGTATTAGGAAACCTAAGTTTCTTCAATACTTTTTGGCATGATGTCTAATTAGTATTAATCTATTATTAAATGTGGCATCCAAGTAAAACCAGTCTGTATTTAATTTTTCACCTGTTCATCCTCTTTTAACCTACTTTCTGAATTACATTGCTCAAATTGCAACTAGATACAAATTTGTCAAGGCTCTTCAAGGCTCTGAAGGGGAAAGATTTCCAAATCTCTAACTTAGTATTCTGGTACTCAGCCTCATTACCCTTGTAACTTGAATTAAGATTTGATAGTTTCTTCAGCCTCCATTCCCTGGACTGAAGTTCATTTCCATAGAGTACCTGAATTTCAAAGGGAACCTGTCTGATTTTTTCATAGAAGTTTTGGGATAAAACAGAATTATGGAGTAAGAGGAATAATTAGGGTTAATCTCATTGGAAGCTAATCCACAAGGTCAATATGGAAATGTGTTGGAGGTGTCAGCTGTCCTAACAACCTACACCAGTACATTCTGGCATGACTTTTTCATATGTTATGCTAGGTCCAGATGATCAGCAGATGTTCTCTGTGCTCTTTAAATGTGCTTTGGAAACCTGCACAAGTGTTCCTCTTGGATTCTGCTCCACACTATGAGAAGCTTAAGAAATTAGCTTTAAATGTTAATGTCTTGTAGAAAAGCAAAGTATTCCCCTGCCTTTATATGTCTCTCATCTTTCTCATCCTCATGATGTACAATGTTAATTCAATTGCATGTTATAATCCATAACACATAAATCATGTGAGCATCATAGTGCACTGGTTATTCATGGAATATTGTTGAATATTGTTTAAAAATTATTCACGAACCACTTCTCAAAGGGGTTAATGTATTCTCATTCATTGCCAGAAGCTTGCTTGTTTTTTTTTCTTTTTTTCTGTGTGAAGAATATCAATAACACAAAATTCCCCTGGTCAAATTATTTGCTCTGTCTAAAAAAATATGAGAGGAAATAGTGAATGGTAAATCTGAATAAAACTTGTGAGTTGTGTGCTTCTTATATCTCTCATTCTCTTTATCTGCCCAGTGACCAATGTGTCTGAGATGTGGGCATTGCTTTTGTTTGAAATATCAGACTCACAAGGCAAACTCAAGTTCATAACTCACCCATAATTTTAGAAGAAAGGTGAAAAATAATGTTTTGTTACCATATACCACTAATATTTAGGGCCAGTTCAAAGAACTTAAAAAGATACTTCTATTATAAAAAACTGACTTTTTAATCAATGTGATCCCCAATTTCATCAGGGAAGAGACAAATTCTTAATCTGACTATTATATCTGACAAAGATCTTGTTGCTATTTTAGACATTTTGTTTTACTTGGCTATAGTAAGGGTTTATTCTTTTGCTATATTTATCAAATGTTCTGAAGGGAACTCAAAATCTGGAATTTCTTCTACTTGTTGCATATAAATCTAGTGTGAATAGGCTTGTCTTGACCAAATAATGTTGAATCTAACAAACACTGTAAGTGTATTTGTTGTTCTTATTCAATTTTTTCATGCAGCATGGACCTGCACTACGTAACTGTCAGTACAATGGGAAATGGATCATCTCCAAGTATGTATACATCATGTATAGTAAGGAACAGAAAACGGTTGATAGATTTAATATATATACTCAAGAATATGACACAATATTCTGAGATTATGTTCACATAGCTGAAAGGACCCAACTTAGTGCTTTATCCAGCCAAGCCTCTATGCCCTGGTCCACAGCATCTCTTATTCTGTATAATTAATGTATCATTACATTCTTCACTAGTCACCATATTTGTGTCTTTTGCTTACTCTAGTTTGTCATCAATAATGTAAACAATATGTATACAATAATGCAAAAGTGCATATGATTTTCATATTGCTTCCGTTATGTCAGTTGATTCAAACTGTGCCATAAAATAAAAAAAAATGAAAATACAAAATACCTGGGACCTAGGATATTTTACTATACCAGTTAACTTATTAATATTTATAGGATAATATGAAAATGGAAATCAATAGTTGCTGTGGTGGTTTGAATGTAAATGACCCCCATAGGCTCATAGGGAGTGGCACTGTTAGGGAATGTGGCCTTGGTGGAGGAAATGTATCACTGGGGGTGGGGTTTGAGTACTCAGAGGCTCAAGCAGGGCCTAGGGTCTCATCCTCTTCCTCCTGCCCGATGATCTAAATGTAGAACTCTCAGCTACCTCTCCAGCAATTTCTCTGCTTGTTTGTTGCCAGGCTTTCTGCCAGGATGCCAATGTACTTAACCTATGAGCTGAAAGCCAGTCTCAATTAAATATTTTCCTTTATAATAGTTATTGTGGTCATGGTGTCTCTTCAAAGCAATAGAAACCGTAACTAAGACAGTTGGAACTTCTATGGAGAGTTATTGAAATATGCAACATTCCCAAGGACATTCTCTTTGTTCTCCTTATCTCCTATTGTTACTTAAATTTACTTTATCCATGTGGCATAGTAAAATGTTTAACACCCTGGAAATGGAATAAAAGAATATATAAAATCATCTTTCCATGGTGTAGTTGTATCTCCCATTTGGCGCAGATGTTTGGAGACTTGGTACCCAGCTAATGGCAGTGTTTCATATATTGAGAATGTTAGTATCACTTGAGAAAATATATCTCTGGGTAGATTTTGAATTTAAAAGCCATACTTCTTTTACAGTGCACTGCCTCTGTTTCATGCTTGCAGTTCAAGACATGAGCCCTTAGCTTATTGTGCATGTAACCATCACTCTTTCCCTCCATCATGTGTCCTAACACTCTGTAAACATATGCCCAAATAAATCCTTTCTGTTATAAATGACATTGGTCATGGTGTTTTAGAACAGCCACGACAAAATAGCTCAGACATACAGGAAAAAATTAACATGAGAATCTAAATTAATCTACAGGTTCAATTATTTCTCCCCTAAAACCACACTTAAAGAAATGGATGAAGAAGTTTCTAAACCAAAAGAATAGATAAAGAGAAATCTGGAAACACAATGCTTGAAAAAATATAATGGTAGTGTAGACTTTGGAGAAAAACATAAAGAAAGAGATGGAAATAAGAAAATGTTAGGATAATAGAAAAATGGAAGTCAATAGTTACACTGGTACTATACTGGAGGGCTATTCAAATATACAATATTTTTCCTAGACTCATTTTTTCCTCGTTATTTTTTACTATTTCTTCAATATGTTTTATCTTCTCTCTGCAGGTAAGTTGACTCCTTCTACCATATAGGTCTTGTGGATCAGACTCGGGTTGTCATAACTGGAGGACAGTACCTCTACTCACGCTTATGAATTCCCTCTTCCTAAATGCCCCAGTATTGGCAGCCCCAAAGACATGCCAATATAGGGCACTATATCTTAATTCTTCTTTTCTTTTTGTTGTAGGATTTCAGTATTTTATCATAGGCTGGCCTCAAATTCAGACTCCTAAGTAGCTGAGAGTGTAATCATGCATTCTATGTCAAGCTCCTTCATCATTAAAAAAAAATCTATCAACACCGATATGAAAGCTCAATAAAGCTAATGTTATAGAAATTCACAGAAAGCACTCCTTGGAGTCATTGTCAAGACTAATGAGAAACTTTTGGTGTAATTATATATAAACACATATATGTATGTAATGCTAAAGGATGTGTGTGTATGTATATGTATGTATTTTATATTTCTACTTGTGAATAAAACATGGGCATTTTCAATTGTATAGGATAAAAATTACTAAATTCACATATCTTGTTCTTAAATAGGAAAAATATTTTCTGAAACTGTGATACTTATTTGCATAATTCCTAACAATTTGGTCAATATGAACAAATTTATAGTACTCATTTGCTGATTAACATTCCTATTTGAATTTTCTTTGAGAAAATTCATTGAACCACTTCTGATTCTATAGTTATCAAAGCCTTGTGCTTCTTTAATGAGAAATGAATTAGGACTACAGGCAGTTGGTGGTACTAAGTCAAACAAAATATATATTTTTTAAATAAATGAATAAACATTCAGTTTTCTTACATATACAATAAATAAGTAACAAATCATGAACTAGAGTAAAGTGGTTAAGACAATAATAGAATGCACGGTTGGTAAGATGGCTCATCATATAATATCTCCTGCTTTGTATGCAAGCCTAGTGACCCGAATGCTATTCGTAAAACCCATGTAAAAGTGGAAAGTGACAACCAAGTCCACAAAGTCATCCTCTGGCAACTACACATGCACCATTGCACAAATAGCCCTTATTCACACTCACAACCATCACATTCACAAACATAATAAAAATAAATACTTTTAATTAGTATGTACATATTACATGCAATAACAGTAAATGAATAAATAAGTAACCAAATGTCACATCAGGTAAAACTTTGTTGTGCAAACCTTGTGACCTAAGTTCTATCTTGAAATCCCATGGTAGAGGGAGAGAATCAATTCCCAAAAGTTATGCTTTGACCTCACATGTGTGCAATGCCACTAGTGCCAAGTTCATTCATTCATTAATTCATTCATTCACTTTCTCACACACAAAATAACAATAAAAAGTTTAAATTAAGAAAAACATTGATATGTGAATGAAAAATTTCTGTAATTATTGTAGATTAACGCTGTGAGCTGATTTCCACATGTTGCTCCTAAGCTCAAATGTCAAAATGTTTACCCATGATATAATAACATTAGGAAGTGGAACCATTGAATATAATTCAGTTATGAGGTTAGAAGCATCAGATTATGAGAAGTGCCATCACAGGAAAATAAACAGTGTATATTGCCTATAGCCCTCTTCCTACCAGCTAAGGATACAACAGAGCATAGCCACCTGTGAGCCATGATGCTTGTTTTACCCAGATAAGCAGTCTATAACCTTCCTGGTTTTTTGCCCTTACTGTACAGAGCTCTGAGAAATGAGTACTTCCTGTTTAAGTGTCCTAGTCTATGGGAACTGGTTACAACAGCTTCAATTGATGGGCAAGGACAAACCTTGGAAGAGGACGGTTATGGTTGGTGATAAAGAAAGCAAGGTGCTTGTGAGAAGTCTGACTCATTACTTACAATCCTCTAAGGTCATCAAAATGCCAAAGTGAAGCAATTGCTAAAATATGCAGAAGTCAAGGAGGTAGAGGTGGATCAAAACTTGACCATGTTCCCCAGAGATCTTAATGCAATACCCATTTGCTAGTATACTCATTCTTCTAGTCACCCTTTCTTGGTAATTTAGTAGACTACATGCAGTTGTTGAAATAGGTTCTTTAATTATCAGAGGTGGGAAATATTTCATGACTAAGATATTAAGCTGTAGGTAATCCTCTATCAAGAGATATTCCTGCATATTGCTTCATCTCCTAAGCACTTTGATAGTTTTCGAGTTAAATAAACTGAATTAAGTCTGTCCTTAGGAGTTATATCAATGACCTCATTGTTTCTTTATTGATTTATTTGGTTTCAAAAAGTAAATGGAAAGAAACCAAGAGATAAATAAAACATATCAGTATGAGGCACTATAAAATTTTATTGCCACTTGTTTGAAAGAAACCCACCTACAAACAAGATATTATTTTGAATGGATAGAAATAAATCTTTAGAATGAAGTGCATGCATAGATATCAAGACATAGGACATATATATATATATATATATATATATATATATACATTTCAATTTGATTTTAATTTAAAATATTTATATCTTTATCAATGTATTTGTTTATTTTCCAATTTATTATTTTATCTAACACTTTTATTTGTTCTGTTAGTTTGAATTTAAACTTTTCTTAATTAAAATAATTTATATTATCATTGTGCTACTTAAATACAAAATATCAGTAACATTCTAAAATCTTTTATAGAAAAAAATGAACTTAGTACTTAGTTCTATAAACAGCATTTAAAATTTTTTTTTTAGTTTCCTTCTCTTCAAAATCCAGCTAATTAACATGACTTACATTCCTGTGATTTGTTATTCTTGTACTGGTCCAAGAGGTACAAGAGAGATTATGCAATTTGGCTGAATGAAGCCATATTGATTTTTAAACATATAAAAAAAAACTGTTGAATTATGAGGAATTCTATTCATATATCATCTTGAACTAAGCATTGATTATGCAAAGCTGCAATGTTTAAAAGTGAATAGAGTTTATAAGCTACAAATGATATTTTTAATGAATTAAGCTTTGTGGCTTTGGCTTATGGGTCTTAAGGAAATGAACTCTAGACTTACACAGATAAAAATACAAAAGCAAGATATAAACCACAGGTGACTATAGTCCATTGTTTAAACCAGATTCTCTTTCCTTTGATGTCTGGAAGCTTTTGGAAAGGAAAAAAAAATGGACAAGTATAGATGATTAGTGCATGACTCTATGAATTAAAACAAGACCTGTATCACATCGTTGAGGCTTTGTAAGTTTATGGGATTAGAGAGAAGAAAATGTGTTTTTAATGTTTATGTTTTTATGATTTTAATGGTAGATAATCTTTGGTAATAGAATGCTAGATATTTTGATGCTCTGATCTGTTTATAGGGATGCTTTAATTATTCAGTTTGATTTTTCTCAAGAACTAGTAAATTATCACCTTTGCAATAAATAGGCCACATGTCCACCTTTATACTTCAATAATTTTATTTTTTATGATAGCATGTATATGCACATATATGTACAGTGCATGTACAGATACATAGGAAATAGCATGCACATGGAAGTCAGAAAAAAACCTTTTCTATCTTCCCACCTGTATTTGCCAGAGATTAAATTTAAGTTAGAAGAACATCCACATTATGAGCCGTGCAGGCTGACCAGGAGCTTTATACTTTTAGAATATAAATCAGGCTTAAAAACTAATATTTGATGTAGATCTAAGTGGGATGTCTTCACCAAATCCCTCCCCTCAGAGCTCAAGAAACCCCGCAGAAGAAGAGGAGGAAAGACTGTATGAGCCAGAGGGGACAGAGGGTACCAGGAAAACAAGGCCCTGTAAACCAACTGAGCAATGCTCATATCAGTTCACAGAGACTGAAGCAGCATGCACAGGGCCTGCAGAGGTCTGGGCCAGGTCCTCTGTGTATGTATTGTGGCCTTCAGTCTAGTGTTTTTATGGGGTTCTTGAATATGTAAAAGAGTGAGTCTCTGAATCTTGTGCCTTCTCTTGGACACTTGTCCTCCAGTCGGTTTGCCTTGTCCAACTTCCATTGGGTGTTACTGTCTTATTTTATTATATTGTATTTTGTTAAAAAATAAAATAAATAGAAGAAAATGACTAATGTTTTCCCTTGTCAATAAGGAAGAAATCAAATTATCATTTTTAATATAGTTTTGTCTTTCCTATGGATTCATGTGCAATTTACTTTTTGTTCCTTTCTTCCTCTTTCACCATTAATTTTAAATCTTCAGATTTTTTTCTTATTTTAATTGGACCAATATTTTATAATTGTCTTTAAAGACATGCAGTATTTTTAGGATTCATTGTGTGATTTTTGGTATTATCATTCTTGAGGTTGTATTACATAAAACTATCATCATTTTCCATGTTTCTGTTAGTTGGCTGAGTGGCCCTTCTGGTCTATGGGCTTTTAAAATGACTGAAAAGCATAAAATGCTTCTGTTTACAGGGCTAGCCATGTAGGTACTAGCCACCAAGTCAAACTCAGCAGGATAGCAGACTGTCTTTGTTTTCCCTGTATTCTGTTCAAAACAGGTGCAATTGTCTAATGATACCAAAAACTCTATCGAATGATCATCAGGGAAGAGTTCCATGGGCACATCTGTTTCACATCATCTTTCTTGTTTCTTGTTGGCTACATGGGGTGATATTAGAAGTCTCAAGTTCATGTGGCAGTATGCTTACAAGTAAGTGCTTCACTGGGTGACACAAAGCAGTAAGATGTGAAGTCCCAGGATTCTGAGAGAAAGTTTTGTTTGTTTGTTTGATTTTTTTTTTTTTTTGTCAGACTGATTTATGGTCTCTTTAATGTGACCAAATCAACCGATAACTAAGCGACCTTAAAAAAAAAATCATGCAATGAGACTGGATTTATTTGGATGGTTCTAACTTACAGAGGTTATGTGGAGGGAAAGTCCTGTAATGGAGAGCTATGATTTGAGACAAAGTATCATAGATTTCAGAATAAACTTCTTTCTAGTGATTTAAATTCTAATTATCAATTCATAATTTAAGAAATTGATACAACATTGCCAATGATTTTTCATACTTCTTTAGAGTACATATCTTGTTAAGAGCATAGTACTTAATTTTGATATCATTCATTTTTTAAAATCGTTTTTTATATTTATTTATGTGATTGGAAGATTCCATTCCACTGCACATATGTAGATGTCAGAGGACGATTTGTATGAGTCGGTTCTCTCCTTCCAACTGTGGCCTCTGGAAATTAACTCAAATTGTTTTCCATGCTTGGCCATAAATGCTGTTACACTCATCTCACTATCCCAACTTTCAGAGTTTTTTTTTTCTAGAATAAGTATTCATTTCCTAATTGTAATGAGAGAATATTTAAACTCTGGGGACAGTAAATACTCCATGGTCTGTTTAAAAAGCCCAAATGTTCTGTATTAGTACAAACCCATCTTTGTCCCACTATACCATATTGCCAAAGAGAATTTTACTTTGTAAATAAAAGTCATTTGGAATATCTATTAACTAAATTATATTCAGAAATTATTCCTGCATGTGCCAATGAAATCACCCCTATTCTTTATCGTACTTTATCAGAAACTTGTTTGACCTAGCTCTCTGTCAAGATTTTGGCTTCCTGCCTAACTCAGTTTTACATTGTTCTGACAAAATACAGGACAGGAATGTATTTAAGTGGATAGTGGCTTATTTTCTGTCATGGATACCAGAGTTTCAGTCCACTGTCTAGAAGTTTCATTGCTTCCAGACTTGTGGTAAAGTGGAAGATCACAGTGGAGATGATGTGGTAGAAGGACACAGCAGAAGTGAGAAAGAGAATGTAGAACTAGCTGCCAATGATATTATTCCAACTAGTCTCCAATCCCAGAGGTTTCTAACACTTTCCAATAAGGCTAAGGCAAGAAATGAAAATGACTTTGGGGACACTTCAGATTCAAAGATAAAAATTCCTGTATTCGTAATAGTTTTTGTTGCTGTAAACAAATACATGTCAAAAGCATTTATATTCATTTTTTTTCATTTACTTTATATATCAACTATAATGTTCCCTCCCTCCTCTCTTCTTGTTCTCTCCCCCCACCTCCTGCGTATTCCCCAAATCTACTCCTCCTCCAATTCAGATAGGGGCAGGCCTACCATGGGAGTCAACAAATCATATCTCATAAAGTTGAGGCAGGACCAAGCTCCATCCTCTGAATCAAGCATGAGTGAGGCATCCCTGCCTGCATTGGGAATAGGTTCCAAAAAAACAGCTACTGAGCCAGGGACTAATGCCACTGCTAAGGGCCCCCACAAAGAGACCAAGGTACACAACTGTCATCCACTTGCAGAGGGTCTAGGTCAGTCCCATGCAGGCTCTCTAGCTATTGGATCAGAGACTGTGAACTCCCATTATTTCAGGTCTGCATTTTCTGTGGGTTTCCTAGTTATGATCTTGACCTGCCTAGCTTGTACAATCCCTCCTCCCTCTGGTCAACTGGACTCGTGTAGATCAGCCTGGTGCTTGGCTGTGAATCACTGCATCAGCTCTGCTTCCATCAGTTACTGGATGTATGTTCTATGATGACAGTTAGGGTAATCACCAATCTATTGACAAAAGGCCAGTTCAGGCACCTTCTCCACTCTTGCTAGGAGTATTAGCTGGGGTCATCTTTGTGAATTCATGGGAGATTTCTTGGCACCAGGTTTCTCCCTAGCTCCAAAATGGCCACATCTATCATTACACTCCCTCACTGTCCTGCTCCAACTCAACCAACCCAATCTCTCATGTTCCCATCCCTGCATCCCCTCCCTTGCACTCCCACCCCTACCCCCAGTTTACCCAGGAGATCTCATCTATTTCCTCTTCCCAAGGGAATTCATACATCTCTCTAAAGGATAAAAGCATGTGCGTGCGTGCGTGTGTGTGTGTGTGTGTGTGTGTGTGTGTGTGTGTGTGTCTGTCTGTCTGTCTGTTTGTCTGTGTTTGTTTGTTTGTTTTGAGTCAGTATTTCTCTGTGTAGCATTGACTGTCATTGAACTTGCTCTGTAGACCAGACTGGCCTAGAACTCACAGAGATCCATCTGACCTTGCTTCTGGAGTGCTGGGATTAAAGGCATACAGGCATGCAGGCATGCACCAGCACTGTCTGGTTATGACTATTAATTTAAGAGAACACCATTCATTGTGGCAGGGATGCCCTGACAATGGATGTATAGAGTAACTGATCACAATGTATTCATACTGAAGAGCAGAGAAATAAATGGTGGTTCTTATGTCCCTTTTCTCATTTTATTTATTCCTAGACCTCATGTCATTGAAAAATTTAAGCCAAATGGTCTTTCTTGCTCACTTGAATCTTGCTGAATCAGCTTTGATAGAAACACTAAGAGATATATTTACATCTAAATCTAGTCAAACTGATGGTAAAGATTAACAGCATACTTGCTCCTCTGTCTTAGGCCAAAATAGTGCAGGTTAAAGAGTAAATAAGATAATTTGAGCTTGAAATAACTTCTAGAAGTCAGAGAAACTTAAAACATACTTCCCCCTGTCCCCATGCATTATTTGTGTTTGTTTTATTCTGTTAATTTGAAATCCAATAATTCTAGATGTGGTAATTCTAGAATAATGTAACTTCTAAAAATTTGAAAAGCCAATTCAGACCAAGCTGAAGTGAGATGAAATATAATGAGAAAGAGGAAAATTGTAACCCCAGGGAATAGCATTATCAAGATTTCAACTAACGGAGCTTTATTTACAGACACTACTTATAGACCAACCACAAATTTTATCTCAAATTATAAGATCTATTCACCTTATGGGTGTAGAGTGTTCTTGAGAAATAGGAAATAAAACAACACTAAATGAATTTTGAAGTACTTCATCTTAGCCAATCTTAAATAGTAGTCAGTACTCCAAAGAAATAACACTCATGGGGAAATAGATACTTGTGATTTTCAGACTTTTTAAAACTTAATAAAGACATATTTGACAGAAGAGTAAACTTAAAATTCCAGTAACTTCAAACTAAAATTGGTAGACATGAAAGACATCCATGTTCGTAAGTTAAATGATCTGACTGACCAAACTCTTGAATTATTCAACCAATGAACAGAAACTCTGTTGGTGAAACTTGGGTATTGCACCTCAGAAGATGATGAAAAGAGCAGTGGTTTTATAATTTTGTGAGACGGAAAACTAAGTCCACTCATTATTTCACTGGAAAAATAATTCTATTCCCCAATGGTAGTAATTTTCCAAGAAAAATAGATTTCCAATTCCTCCCGTCACCCTTCTCTTTTATATCAGAATTAGGATCAAACTTAAAAAAAAATGAGTCATTATACAAGAGAGCACGTTTTACCTTAGACATTTCCTGAGTTCGTTTTCTGCTGGTAATTAATGAAACCTAAGGTAATATAATGTCTTTGCACTGGGCTAGCTTTGTATGGCTCTCTGCTGTCTAAAGTAACAACAATGTATCAAGTACGCAATCCTGAGATAGTTTTTCCTTTTCAGTGTTTTCTTGGTGGAAAATAAGATGTGAGTATGCATGCACGATATGTAATATTAACCGATTTTTAAATATTGTGTCCTTAAATGAGGCCAGATAAACTATGTTTGGTCATAATATTTATGTGTTGCAAGTCCTGTAAAATTTACTAGAAAAGCCCATATATATATATATATATATATATATAGATAGATAGATAGATAGATAGATAGATATAGATATAGATATAGATATAGATATAGATATATATAGATATATAGATATATAAAAATAAAGAAAGAAAGAAGTTTCCACATTAATAAACAGAAGCTTAGTTTATTTACTGTGGAAAACATCTGGGAACAATGAAAGAGTAGAAGAAGAAGAAGGGAAGTGTAAGTCAAATCTTTGAATGTTTACTTTCTAGTTAGTATGTGCAGAATGAGCTTTCGAGGTATCTGCAGGGTGTCTCTGGTTATCAAAGTACTTATAAGATGAGATCATTATTCTGTATGAGTAGGATGTTTTATTCTTGAAATAAAATGAACCCTTCAAAAATTTGATCTCTTCAAAAAACGAAGGGACAGATACTTTTAAAGTATCAAATATACTTGAAAGACATTAGAAAATTGAAAAAAAAATAGAAAAAAGACATCAATTTTCTTTTGACTTTGAATGGTTTTGACCTAATTAAATATCTTTTCTAAGAGAGTGAGTCTAACAGGCATCCTTGAGCTTCTGCATCTGACAGCTCTCCTGAAGATGCATCTGGCACTTACAGGAAAGATGTGCTGTGAAGAGACATGTGGAAGCCGGTACTGTCTCTCGAGGTATCCAGTACAAAGGGACTGGGCTCTTAGTGAGCTGATGAAGATATTGCTGCTTATTTTCAAGTTTCTGTCTAGAATAAAGAGAATTGATTAAATAACAATCTTGCCTTTTCAAGGGTCCTGACAGCACAGGATGGGCATTGAGTCAGTCCCAAGTGGTTGAAAGCTATGCATTTTCTTTAAGGAAGCTACAGGGGACTCTTGTCTATACTTGTTTTATAACAGAACAAGCTGTACTATTCAAACTTTGCAACAACAACTAACAAGTAGTGGAGGCATGGTTTACTATATACTTCACCACTGCCTGACACTGAATTTCACTGAATAAGGCCGGGAGGAATTATTCAGAGTGATCCAGTTGTACATTTCTATTCTATGGCTTAAAAATCAGAAACTTGCCTCGGGAAAATATTGCTTTAAATATCCAGGTTTTGTACATCCTATTCAGAAATACATATAGAAATTGAATGGTACTTTCTGATGTTTGGAACTATTTGTTATAAAGGTAAAAACTTTTGATTTTCATTATGTACAATTTTTCATTGGAAGGGGGAATGCTACTTGCAAACTTAAAGTATAAATGTGTTGTGTGTTTTTTTAAAAAGAGCCTAAACTCAAAGTCTTTCATGTCTATTTGTTACTGATAATTGGTCTTGACATCTGAACAATCAGTTGTTTGGATACTATTTATCTAGGTATGCAAATAAGTAAAATTGAATAGGATTTTTTTTCTCTCAAGGCAGAAGCAAGTGTCTTTTCTGTACAGTGAAAGTATTAGAAACTAGCAATCCGAATTCTAATTCAATGAATCCCTTTTCTAAATGATAAGCAAAACTAAATGTAACTTGAAAAAAATGTATAGCTCAGTTGCACAGTACTCATCACTCATGGAGAAGGACATGCATTCAATACTCAATAACAAGAAAAAAAAACCCTCATCTTTGCAGAAGAAATTTACAGTTAGTTCCTATTGAAAGTTCTATCAGCAAATGAATATGAACTTAGATACAAAACTTCAGATATTATGTTAAATGTAATATTTAAATGAATGGAGTTTGAGATAAATATTTTGTTCCTTCAAATTGCCAATGTGACATTAATTCTATTATTGTCTTTAAAATTATGTGATAGCTCAAAATCCTACAATTGTCAATGAATGACCGGTGAGTAGGGCATATCCATTTACTATGCTACATTGGTTGCATCATTACATTTTGTTTTGATGTAAAGCTTATAGGTAATATGAGGAGGGTCTCATTGAACCTGCCTCACATTGTATTCTGATCTCTTCTGAGAGCTAATTTGCTCTTTCATTGAAAATAATTTCCTTATGTTTTGAAAGCCAAAACTCCAAATATTCCGCAGTCTCAATAAAGCCTACTTAATTTACCACTATATAAATTACAAAACATAAAATAAATATGACTCTCCATCTAGCTTCTAGGTCTGGATTCTAACAATATTTTCCAGTCAAATCCAATGCTTGGTTTGGATGTTTAAAAGAAAAGTTTGGGAAAGTGTGAGGTGAACAGAGCACAATTTTGGGGGACAAAATAAGGAAACACCCGCACATGCACACACCCACACAAATGCACAAACACACACATGTAAAAGAGAATACAATGAAAGCAATACCAATCCTTAAATGGAAGAAATTAGCCATGTGATAATATTATTGTATTTTATTCCAAGATATGTTATCTGTCTGTAATCATACAGACACATGTTTGAATAGTCAAATGAAAGGGAATAAACAAACATGTATTAGAGAAATAAAAATAATTTAGTAGATATTTTCTTTGAAAAAAGTGCACAACTTCTTCCCTTTCTAAATGTGATCTTCATCTTTCCAAAACATATGCTATGGAAATGAAGGTGGGGGAAATGTGAAAGAAGCCCCATATTGTTTGTAAGAGTTCAAAAGTGTGTTGAGAAGTTGTATTACTGATATATACATGGGAATGAAATCAGAATATCATTTACTTCAGCAAGTCCATATTACAGGAGATTATAACCTTAGTGTAAGTATGGGAAAATGAAGAATTCTAAACAATACCAGGGAAGGCCACACCTGACTTAATACTCTTTGAAACTACCAAATATAATATAAACAAAAATTGTTTCAAAAAATATAGAAAAGCCAAGAAAACAATGGAGCAGAGAAAGAATTTTGTAGAGAAGCAAACAAAAACTAAAGAAAAGATACATTTTAGTTAATAATGTTTAAGACGTGGTTAATTAGTTGTGAAAAATAGAGCTTATTGTTGCCCTTTTGAGAATCACAGTTTATTTTAGATATATTTTACTACATTTGTCAGTGATTTCTAATCCATGCTTACACCTCATCCTGATTGCTCTCTCCTTGCTCCCTCGTGTCTCCCCTGCCATGCCCTCTCCACAAGTTCCCTTTCCATATCTTTGTTTTGTCATTAGACCCAGTGAGTAGAATGTAGGATATGCTTGAGTGTGGGTTTGGAACACTGCACTGAAGCCTGGTGGGCTGGATTACCAAACTTACAGCAGTGACTCCCAGTTTCCCCGAAGCTGCCAATAGCCACATGCTTTTCCTCTAGCCATGAACAGCTATAGATGAGCTCATTCTGTTTCAGGCTCGATGTAAGTAAGCACTATTAAGATGGGGATACTGTGTGTAGAAGGTGGAATTTTGTAGACGTTCTTTCCAGGCCTTACATTCTTCCATAAAGCTCCATAACCTTAGGAGGATTACTTTTCATTGTTGAATACTTGAACCCACCACCTCTCAGAGAAAGCTTGTCTGAATAAGGCCAGGACTAACATTTGTCTTTGAGTCAACATAAACAGTTTGATTGCATATCAGTAATAATAGACAATGCCTCCTTGAAGCCTATTACTTCCTGAAACATGAAGTTTTGGCTGGAATTCACAGTACTAATAATGAATTCCCTCATGTGAATAGGCCTCCTTTCCTATTGGAGTGCAATTTAATACTCTCATAATAGTGGTTCTACTATTGCAGAACTGGGCCTATCTGGCCAATACATTGGAATTATAATTTGTGTAGTTTAGTGCTAGGTCCACAGTTGGGGCCTGCCCCACCTCCTTACAGCCTAAGTCAAATCTTCTAGCATTCCACAGTAGCCATCAGAAAGGAAGCTTCCCTAACAGATCCAGCTTGGCTTCTCTGTATCTAACAATCCAGTTCTGTAACTTCTATTTTAAATAGTAATTCTCTACAAAAGTGAAAATGGAGATGGTTGTGTCAAACTCAGTGGTTTGTTGAAGAGAAATCTATCAATGTCTTAAGTGTGAGTCAAAGACAAACATGGAAATATTCATAGCCACTAATACAAGAGTGTTATCAAATTACTAACTTAGATGAAAGGCAGAGCATGTATTTCCAAAAAAAAAAAAAAAAAAACTTAAAGTTTTTAGGTTGATGACATAATCCAGTTGCAAATTTATCAAATAAAAACAGATCAGAATTAATGTGATTCATACTAAATTTCTTTTCACATTAACATTTTTCTTATAGATATAAGCAATATATAATCAGTTGAAGACAGCAGGCAAATCCACAGGACATTGATCTGATTCACATAAGGGTTGGGAAGTTATCCTTTTCCCCATTTTTAAGCACTGTTCCCATAAAAAATTTTTGATTTGATTTTTTTTGTTATTTATTATATTTGTGTTTTTATTTTACACATCAGCCATGGGTTCCCCTGTCCTTCCCACTCCCTCCCCCTTCCCTCCATTCCCATCTCCTCCAGGGCCAAGACTTCCCTGGGGACTCATTTAAACCAGGTGGATTCAGTACAGGCAGGTCCTGTCCCCTCCTTCCAGGCTGAGCAAAGTGTCCCTGTATAAGACCAAGGTTCCAAACAGCCAGCTCATGCACTAAGGACAGGTCCCAGTCCCACTGCCTGGGTGCCTCCCAAACATTTCAAGCTATTCAGTTGTCTCACTTATCCAGAGGGCCTGATCCAGCTGGGGGCTTCACAGCCTTTGGTTCATAATTCATGTGCTTCCATTCGTTTGGCTATTTGTCCCTTTTCTTTTTCCAATCTTGGTCTCAACAATTCACGCTCTTACAGTCCCTCGTCTTTCTCGACAAGTGGACTCCTGGAACTCCAGCTGAAAAAAAGGAAGCCACTGGGACTTGAAGAATCTGGGAGTGGGGAGGAACACAAGGAGTGTCCACTTTCAAGGTCCTGAGGCTCTGGGCATTTATTTCTTTTTTCAATGTATACATGTAATCTCTCCAAAGAATTTTCTAGAGTTTAAAAAAAATAGAGAAAAAAAAAGAAAAAAAATTTTTTTATTTGAATCTGTAGACAAAATGATTTCATATAGCCACCTTGTTGCCTAGAGGATCTTTGTGTATTCATTGTACTTTTGAGAAACATAAATAATTTTTTATTTCATTAGATTTTTCTCCGAAGACTAATTCATTAATGCTTTTCCCAAACCTTTCAAAAAACATGATGTCATCCTAGAGACAAAAAAAAAATGTATCCTTCCCTCAAATATACTGAAAAAAAATTTTTTTAACTCCCATAAAGAAACAAGAGCACGATTCAACCCTTTTGTCTTCCTTCTACTTTCTCATTGAAATAAAACATAATGTCTTGAGAACATGTAAAATTCTCAAGAGAATCTGTTATTCTTTCAACAATCTGGTGTTTGTTGATTAATTAGGGGTGATAATCAACTGGTTTGTTTGGGTTGAAGGGTCCCATGTATAGTTCTGTGAAAACAGAAACTTAGATGCAGAAAATAATTCAGAGTTATGTAATCATAATATTTAAAAAACCCTGTGTGGTTCACTAAACCAAATAAGTCATAGGAGAAAACAAAACATGGAGATGAATTACATTTTAGAAATATTTGGAGGGTACTGAGAGCAGACAAGATTGTAGTGTAAGGAAATATCCCAGAGTTTAGCTGTTCACTGAGGTTCTTAAAGGCCAAGTAGAAAACTGTTAAGTTGGCTATTTTCTGGCAGACAGGCATTGTCCAGGCAAATTGATGTGTGTGTGTAATTGAGCCTGCAGGTGATAAGGTGCAGGTGCAATAGAGTGTCTAATTTGTACTTCTGGCATGAAGTCCTAGTAGCTAATTATGATTTTTGTTGCCATAGGTGCAATTGAGTTCCTGTGTATTCTTAATGCCTATTTAGTGATTGTAGGCTCAAACCTTCAACACATTTGAAAGGTTGCTGTGACTAAAAGGTCAGCTTAAAAAAATCTAAGGAAACTTGGACACTGTTGGAGTCACTGTGGAGACAATTTTTAGATTACAACATTTTACAGATTTGTCAGCATGTAGAAGGAAACAAAATTGTAAAATAAGAGGATTAAGGCAACCTCATGGAATGACATAATTTCTTTGGTTGGCAAGCAAAATATTTTCTTTCATTTCTGTAGAGCACTATATATTAGTTATTGTTTGGGAAAACAAATGAATTGGAACTATCTAAGATCAATGTCACCACTAAATTCTTCAATTCTATCTTAGTAGAATAATAAATATAATGAATAAAATTAATAGCAATTTATCGATAATATAAATTTCATGAGTACAGCAAATAGTGAATGTAGTGAGTATTATTATGTTAAAGATCCAAATTTATATTGTTTTTTCTCTCCTTTGGAAGGAAATTATCAATTAAGGAAGGAAGTTTTCAACTTCTCCTGGTAGTTTCCTTATACTGGAATGTGTAACACAAATCTTAAAAGGTTTTAGTAATAAAATCAAACTGAGAAGCCAGGTATTGTGGTGAATTCTGAAAGATTAGAGATCAAGCCACAGCTAACCTCTCCTCACCAATTTCTCAGGCGAACCTGTTTCCTCAAACTAGAAGCTTCTGAGTCCTCCTCTGAATGGGTCTCAGCTGAACTGCTGCTAAAGGTCTGTCTAAAAGCTTAAAAGCCTCTAATTCCTGGTCCTCATGCCTCATATATCTTTCTGTTTCCTGCCATCATTTCCTAGAATTAAAGGCATGTGTCTTTCTCAAGCAAGACATTAGATCTCAAGTGCTGGGATTAAAGGTGTGGGCCACCATGACTGGCTCTGTTTATAGTGTGGTTTTAAACACACAGAGATCCAGATGGAGCTTCTGCCTCTGGAATGCTAGGATTAAAGGCATGTGCTACCTACACCCTAACCTCTATGTTTAGTATAGTGGTTGCTCTCTTCTCTGACTCCCAGATAAGTTTATTGGAGTGCACAATATATTAACCACAGTAATGTGTGTCTATGTGTGTTTAAGAGACTGATTATTTCTCTTATGTATAATGCGAATATGTATAAACGTAGTCATCATTCATAGACATATCTTTTTACTTACTCATGCAATTTTGAAAAGCAGTCACTGAAAAAATCACCCTGGCTCTTTTAGTGAAGGAAGCATACAAAGCTGTCACTGGCAGCATCATCTTTAAGTGGAAATCAATTTTGGATATTGGAAGGTCAGTGCTAAAATGGGATAACTGCTTTCTTTTTTTTTTTTTTTTTTTTTGAGCTGAGGATCGAACCCAGGGCCTTGGGCTTGCTAGGCAAGTGCTCCACCACTGAGCTAAATTCCCAACCTGTAGTGGATAGCCATCCCAACATTGGCCTGGAAGTTCCAACCTCCATTGAGGCTTCAGTAATGATCACGCCCACAAGGCAGGGCAGAAGAGGGAGCGGAAGACCGAGGAGAAGGAAGAGGTGGCTCTCTTGGTTCCGGGACGCCGGACGCTGGAGGTGGACCGAGCAGAGTTCTCCAGAGAACACCGCCGGACTACCCTATACCTTTGCCAGACCCTGCAATCTACCCCTTCATTTGTAAGTTACCCCACAAAATAAACCTCCTTTTTAACTACATGGAGTGGCCTTAATAATTTCACCAATATCTGGCGCCCAACGTGGGGCAAATTCCAAAGACCCAGGCGGCTCCCTCCCTCAGCCTCCTCCCTGCTGGCGGCTGGCGGGCACCTAAACCCGCCTGCAAAGTTCCATTTAACCAGGGGACACCTACACGGTCTCATTCCCGAAAAAGGGAACAGCTAATCCGGTCTCAGTTTCCCAGCTTAGCCCCTAGACCAGCGAAAACCACTGTGAGTGAAGCATTCCCACTCCTCCCTGAATGCCGGCTCCCCGCCATCTTGGCTCCTGCCTTCAGCTGCCGCCAGCCAAGGTCGCTAGCAGGCCTTGCTTTGGAGCTATACCAACGCCTCCTGATGGCTGAAAAATGCTACTTCACCCCCCAAAACCACGGAAAGGTAAGCTTCTTTCAAGTAAAAGTACTTGATAATTTTACACCTTAAAACTGACTAACAAATTTTGAGTAATTCTTGTAATATGGCTGACAACATTACCTCACAAGAATTTAAAAACCTTTTTGCCTGTATGATGAATGACATTTTCCTGGAAATATACGACCTCCCTAAGACATATCTGGCCTGTACCATTTTGACATTCTGCCCCGCCTTGTGGGCGTGATCATTACTGAAGCCTCAATGGAGGTTGGAACTTCCAGGCCAATGTTGGGATGGCTATCCACTACATCAACCCTGGGTGGTGGTGGCACATGCCTTTAATCCCAGCTCTCAGGAGGCAGAGGCAGGTGGATCTCTGTGAGTTCCAGGCCAGCCTGGTCTACAAAGCGTGTTCCAGGAAAGGTGCAAAGGTACACAGAGAAACCCTGTTTCAAAAAAAAAAAAAAAAAAAAGAATATCTGTATACTATTGCTTTGTCATCTTTATTTCCTTTGTTTACATTATGTTTTCCTTATAAATAATTCAAGGCAAAGCCATGTGATTCTCTAATAAGTAAATCAATTAATGATTGCGTCTAAGTACTTTTGTTGCCTAGACTCACAATAAATGCCTGTCAATAACAAGAAACTGTCAACATCTTCATTCTGATGACATTGCAGAACTTTGGTCTAAGAGAATGAAATTATGAATTCCCCAATTTTCTGATTGCTATATTAATGTTATATATGATTCAAGGGTGTTTCCAGGTGTGGAAGTGGAATGCAGGCTACCTACTTCTAGGGAAAATATTTATGTACAAAGGAGAAGAAATAATAATGTAAAACTGGCTGCTCTTCTACCACAGTGACAGCTTTCTTCTGCTCCCTTCCAATCTTATCCTGATCAGTAAGCAATGTAGATCTACTTCTGCAGATGATGGGAATGCAAAATCACTATTGAAACTAGAAAACATATTGTATTCCTGGAAGCAGGAGGTGGAATTAGGTTTTGTTTAACAGAGTGTATGTGTTAAAAAAATATCTTCTGCAAAGTAAGCAATGGCAACCTGTCTGTTTTAACCCCATCCTCTTTCTTCTACAGTTTCACTCCATAGGCCGTGCACACAATACTGTCTAGAGTGATTAACACAGTCTGCCTACAGATGCTTTCTGTTCTTTAGTATAAAAACTCTTGAGATCCATCCCAAAGCTATGATTTGTGCTGCACCAAATATGTCAGGTCTCCTCAGTTTTACTTTGGCATTTGGAAATGAATCCTTTAAGATCTGTTCCTTGAAGTTATTTTTCTGAACTTCTGAACCTGCAACTAAAATATTGAGTCTGGAACCAGACCACCCAATAGGTATGTTGGGCATTTCATGAAATAACATGGTAGAGACACAGGGTAGAACTAAATATATATTCCATCTATCTGTTTGAGATGTAAAATCTAAGAAGCTGAATTTCAAAGCTGGGATTTAAGTCTGTTTTGGTACCTGAGTTGAAAAAAGCTGTTTTTTAAAAATGTGGTTAGTATACTTTCCCTTGCTCCCTGGTTGACGACTCCCATCAGGTTTTCACAGGCTTCTCTTTCCCTAGACACTATGGCTTTCTCAACAGCAGAGAAATAGCTCTGATCAGAGACAGCTTCTGTTTGCTGCTTTGTTGGTCAATTAACCTTTCTCTTTTGTGAAAAGCATGGGAACTGGAAATGAATGTCAGTGGCACTGGACTTCCTTACCATTGCAAGACTCTGGGATTGATTCTAATAATACAAAATAATACAGCAAAAGTAGAAGAGAAATAGAGGATGAAAGGATGTCTTACAAAAGGAAGCTGCAGAGTCACTTTCTGGATGTCCATTTCCAGACTGTGTTGTCACTTCACTTGGTATTATTTTAAGCCATGTGAGGAGTGCAACTCTGATTTCCTGTCTTGATAAGCCATGCTGCAGAACCTATCCTGGCATTTTCCCTTGTCATAAAGCATTAAGCAGATAGGAAATTAACAATTATGTTTTGTACAGTTCTGTCCATAAAATGTCTCTTGTACCCACTGTGGTTCAGATGGAGGTGTCTCAATATTTAAGCATAAAATATAGACATTCATGATAGAGAACGTTACATTATTAATGATAACCAAAAATAATAATGCTCTTAATTTCATTCTTGTAAAGCATGTGTTCTTAAACATAAAATATTTTGTGTTCAGATGCCTGAAGCACAAATTTTATTATCTAAAGCTTAAAGTATTAAAAACTGAGGAGCTAACAGAAATGTAGATGTCTTAAAATAAATGATACAGATTGTGAGACTATGCCACCAGTATAAGGCAGAGAAACAGGAGATCTCTTTAAATTATGAATGTGTTAATAATAAATATTGAATAATTTATACATGCAAGTACCAAAGTTATAACTAAAATAAAATTGATTAAATTCAGATAAACTATGTGTACAATACACTGTGAGAGGAACTAGGAATATATGATACTCTTTAATTTATTATAATTATTACTTTATATCAAAAATGAAATATACCACATTTCTGTTTACAGATGTTATATTTGAATCAGAAGGTGCAATGATAGTTTGGCAAGATTGTGCAAGAATGATAAATTGAACACATGATCACCTAAGGAGAAATGGTTTAAAATACTATTTGAAAGAACAAAGGTATTAAAGATAACTATGGATGTAATTATTACTTCTTTATGACATGATACTTTGTTTTTGTGCCTTCATAAGTCTTCACATTAGTATTTTCTTTGGACTCAGTATGTAAAGAATTAGAACATAATGACTCAGATAAGAAAATTTTCATTTCTTTCATTACCACATTTTAAGGTATTTATATTTCCCTAAGGATTTAGCATTTAATTAGAGAAAACCATGATGATTATAGCAAATGGGGATTAAATGATATTTAATGAGAAAATCCATAATGAAGGTTTGTGGAAGATCAGATTTTATTTGCAATGATTTCAATCTGATCTCAGATGTGACAAAATAATTACACGAAGCTTGCTCCTTGGAATTTCCTTTTCCTACAATCTAACTGATGATCTAATTTATAGCCCAATTAGTCAATTTTTCAAATGCCATAAGGTGAGGCATGCTAGGAGAGTCCTTTTATGTCCCCATCTGTCATACACTCTGCTTTTTTGTTTTCTACTTGACATTTAAAATTTTGTTATGAATGTGTCTGGCAAGATACAAATGTTCTGAGCTACTTAACATCACAGGTTAGGTGTGTCTTCACAGAACAGGTATCATAAGCTTAACGTGAGGTGTGACAGCATTGGTAGGAAGGGTCTATCTGAAAGCATCTGGGGTGTAAAGTTTCCTGCCATCTCATTCTAAACGGGCCCTTTGTTGTGTGATTAGCCACTTGGTCTGGCTTTGCCCTTCTTCTAAGAAGGAAGCACACAAAGAAACAGAAGCCAGATGCTGCTGGCTTTGGAATTTTGATTTCACAAACTCTAAGATTGCAGACAAATAAAATTTTAATTGTTACAAGTTACCCAACACTTTTGTTATAACAGCATAAGGGAGACTAAGGTGGTTTCAGAATACTCTGAAGGCATCAGAGCAACAGGGCTCTTCCTGTGCGAGGAAGGTCAGAAAGGCTCCACAATGAAGAGCAGGAATGCTTAGCAATATAGAAACACATGTCCTTAATTATCGTCTTCGTTTAAAAGTTTTGTTGTTAATAAATGTTGGGAATATTGTGTGAGTAAGCAATTTTGAGAAAAAAAAGTGAGTAGTTGAGTTTCAAAGTATCGCTCTATTCTAAAGTTTCAGAAAAGGAATTGGTGAAGAATTGATAAAAGTAGAAAAAGTATAATAGTGTGGTAAACTCCCTCAAACTCCCACGCTGAAATGATCAAAAACACTCATAAAGTTAACTGATTGGTTTTTTTGTTTGTTTGTTTGTTTGTTTGTTTTTTAAGTAATGTTTTCTTTTCCTCCTTACCCCATTGGAATATAAACATGAAGGATCCAAGTAGTCAGAATAAAATTATTCTTGTTTTAGAGATGACAAGTGTTAAAACACTTCATAAAATAAGTTTTTTGGGTTGTATCTGAAATGTGGGAAACAAACTGAATCGTATAATAGAAAATATTTGATAGATGTCTTGGTAAATGTTTGTAAGGCCCTATTCAGTGTATAGCCTTTACTCGGATAATCAAACCTTCCACCCATGCTTAAGCAAGAAGTTCTAATTAAAATCAGTGGGGTCATGTATGAAAAGTAGACACATAAATAAAAGGGAGACTATATTGGAAGTGTTCCAGTAGAAGAGGGAGAGACTGGAAAATGGAACTGAGCGAGTCAAAACTACTAATATTCATCATATAAACTTATATTACTGAAAAAAAAAACCTAAAAGTTTTTTCTTAATTTGCAAACACTACTGGAGAAGTAGCCTGTACTGAGGTAAACTCATATCCAAAGAAGATTGATTATATTGAAGACTAATTGGAAATGAAGTCATTTGTAGCTCGATTATATTAGTCCATGAAGACCAAATGCATTCATTTTACTTTATTCAGGTGTTAGAGACAATGGAATGTGCAGTCTAAAAATACTTGTTATAGAAGATGACTAGAATGAAATTGATTACTTTTGTGAGACCAATTAAGATGTATAAGAGAAAGTAGGAGATTAAGGGTGATATATGCAGAGACTAGATGGTGACATTACTGTCTTATGTTGCTTACAAAAGAGAGTAAGACCTTAAAAAGAAAGACAACAAGGAGAAGCTGAAGAGACATTACATGATAAATATTAAATGTGTGGCTTTCCTTAATATTTTAATATCATTGTATATTAATGGTCAAGAACAAAGTATCGCCAGGCGGTGGTGTCTCACGCCTTTAATCCCAGCACTCAGGAGGCAGAGGCAGGCAGATCTCTATGAGTTCGAGGCCAGCCTGGGCTACAGAGTGAGTTCCAGGGCAGGCTCCAAAGCTACACAAAGAAACCTTATCTCGAAAAACAAACAAACAAACAAAAAATGAAGTATCAATCATTGTCAGAGGTGAGCTGGGTCACCTCATCCTTAATATTTACAAATGCTAAAATGAAACCAGATATGGAATCTTCCAATAAAACATGACACTATTTAAAACAATTTTTAAATTTAACTATATGTAATCATATTGTTCCCCTCATCCCAATTCCTTCCAGATCCTTCCCCTCCCTATCCAAACAACTTTAAAAACTTTCTCAAAAAAATAAATAAACACAATACAACAATAAAAAAAAACCTCAAAACAAAGAAACAAAACAACACCAAAAAACAAAAGAAAAAGAAAATAAACAAAAAAGCCAAATGAAAACACACAAAATCACTGTGGAGTCCATTATAAGTTGGCCAACTACTAAGCATGAGGCTTGTCCCAGAGTGGTTGATATATCTAGGAGAACTCCACTGGAGAAAATTCATTTTCCCTTTCCCAGTAGGCATAAGTGACAGTTAAATTGTTAACCTTTGCCCTAGTAGCTAAGTTTTCCTTCCTCCTTTCTTTTTACTGAAATTTAGCAAAACAAAATATAAGAAGACAAAAGAAATACTATCACATTGAAGTTGGACAAAACCAAAAGAAGGAAAACAGCCCTAGAGAAGACAGAAGAATCAGGGCCTCACTTGTTCTCTCACTCAGGAATTTGATCAAAATACTGAGCCTGATGTCTATGCAGAAGACCTGGTACAGATGCATGCTGGCCCTGCGCATGCTCCTGTGGTCTCTGAATTTGAGCTTTGCTCATGTTGATTTAAAGGGTTGTTTGTTTCTTGGTGTTCCTCATCCTCTCTGGAATTTACACTCTTTTGGACTCACTTCTGCCACGTTCCCTGAGCTTTGAGGGGAGGGATAGGATGGAGACAACCAATTTAGGACTGAGTGTTCCAAAGTCCCTTGCTCTCAGCATAATGTCTGTCTGTGGTACTCTGTATTTGCTTCTGTCCCTTGCAGATGGAAGCAGTGATCTATGTGCATAGCAGAATATCATTAGGAGTCATTCATCACTCCTTTTTTTTTTTTGCACGAGTATTATTTGGTTTTCCCCTATATCCTTGGGTTATACAGTCTCAGATTCTTGGTCACCCAAGCAGTGTTAATTATAGGTTCCATCTTGCAGAGTGGGCCTTAATACAAATCAGTTACTGGTTAGTTACTCCCACAAATTTCTGACAACATTACCCTCCCATATCTTGCAGACATATCCACTGTACATAAAGTGTTTGTGGCTGGCTTGGTGCTTATGTTTATCTTTAATAGTGTGTCGAGTGTCTTCCTGTTTCAAAGACTATGGAAATAGGGATGAATGAAGGCTCTGTATAGGCACTAGGTTGAAACTTCCATTTTAAATGAGTTGTGTAGATGTTGTCTTCAACAATGGGGCTGTTAGCATGAGTAGAAAAGCCTATAGTCTTGGCAATAGTCTGGGTGGTTTGGGGATTCCCATTTGGTCCCTTTGGTCAACAACCCAGTTAGATGTAACCCAACCCCAGTAAAGCAAGCTTCATTTGGTGACAAAGGATGTCTGGTGGGGCTCTGTCTCTCCCATTATCTGGTGATTTCATTTATATCTCCTTCATTCATGTATATATTTTAAGAGGTTTTTGTAACATGAATTGCTAAAGGGTCTTATTAATAAAATACCTAGAGCCTGATATTGGAGTAAATTCTGAAAGATAAGAGAGACAGAACAAGCCACAGCCAACCTCAGCTGATCTTGTTTTCTCAGACTGAAAGCCTCTGAGTCGTCACCAGAATGGATCTCAGCTTAACTGCTGCTAAAAGCCTAAAAGCTTAAAAGCCCTAGTTTCTGGTCCTCACATCTTATATACCTTTCTGCTTCCTGCCATCACTTCTTGGGATTAAAGGCGTGTGTCTTTCCCAAGTGAGACATGAGATCTCAAGTGCTGGGACTAAAGGTGTGTACCACCATGCCTGGCTCCGTTTCCAGTGTGGCCTTGAACTCACAGAGATCCATCTGGATCTCTGCCTCCTGAGTGATAGGATTAAAGGCATGTGAGCCACCACTGTCTGGTCTCTTATCTAATCTAGTGGCTGTTTCTGTCCCCCAGATAAGTTTATTAGGGTGCACAATGTATCCACCACAGGTTTCCGTTGTATTTGGTTCCAATATTTTCCCTCAACACCCCTTATTTTGGCTATCTTTTCCTATATTCTCTTCCACAATCCCCTCTCCCCTCCCTCTACACTAGATCTTTCCCTATAGTAACTCCCCAATTCATTTATAACTGTAAATTCTATTTCTCTTTCCTAATGATACTTATCTGTCCGCTCTAGTCTCTTAGTCTTAACCAATCCTCTGTGGTTCTATGGATTATAGATTTGGTTATCATT
This sequence comes from Onychomys torridus, assembly GCF_903995425.1. Lineage (NCBI taxonomy): Eukaryota > Metazoa > Chordata > Mammalia > Rodentia > Cricetidae > Onychomys > Onychomys torridus. The sequence continues at coordinate 32,780,382 of NC_050454.1, forward strand.
TACTTCATAGTTAATATCCATATATAAGCTAATATATACATATTTGTCCTTCTGATTTGTGATAGCTTACCCAGGATAATTTTCTTTCAAGTTCTATTTTTTTGCCTGAAAATTTCATGGCGTCATTTTTAACAAATGAGTAATATTTCAATGTGTACATGTACCTACCACATTTTCTTTTCCATTCTACTGTCAATGTACATCTCCATTGTTTCCACTTCTGGCTATTGAGAATAGAACAGCAATTAACATGGCTGAGCAATTGTCTTTGTGGTAGGGTGAGTCATCCATTGGGTATATTCATGATACATATTTTCAAAATTAATGTCCTATATCATTTTGGAATATGATCTTTTGCTTTCATAGGATGTAGTAAATATGTCAGAGTATAATCTGGAATATAGAGCATCATAATAGGACTTGTTTAAAGAAGATTTTAGAAGTCTTTTATTTTCATCATCTTCTATGTAGTAATTGGTCCAACCCTAAGATCAATAATTTTGTAAGCAAACATATTGTTTCATAAACTATAATCCTTCTATATAAGAGGTATTTGATTCTTGGATAAGTATAAGTGTAGAATTAAACATCAATACTTGATACTCAATTTTCACTACCCCTTCTGAATTTTTAAATCATAGATATCCCAACTCAAGGTACCTACTAGGCAATTGAGCTGCAGTACCCCTATCCTCAAAGAATTTCTCACTTTATCCTTTAAATGCCATTATTTGGTCTGATGCAGTATGTACTCCCTTAGAGGGAGGAAAACTATGTGAGGTCAGTTCTCAAAGCATGCCTGCTGTGTATTCATCAGTGTAAGGAGTATAAATGGACCAGAAATTAGCACCTGTGTATGCACATCAGAATGTGAGAGGGAAAGATAAAGCTGAGATGGTGACCTATAATCCCCATTTTTTTCAGAACAGGAGCTGAATGCATCTTCAGCTTTCCTTCAGCTCATTGCTTCTCCTGTACTAGAGGAAGTAATTTACCCATCAACTCCTCAATTTGAGGAATGCTACAGCTTCCCTGGCTCAGCGGATTTGTGTTTCTCTGTGCTTCATATATTCTTTAGGGGCTTCAAACCATCTTCTCCTCTTTCTTCAATTTTGAGTCCATTAACTACAAACTGGTCTTTAGCAAGCAAATTATAGTATACTTTCATAGTATAGAAAAGCTTAAGTAGGAAGTGAGGTGACACAAAAATCATCAACAAGTTTAATTAATTTGATGTCTTTGAAAAAGAGAACAAAAATGGAAACTGCACTTGATGCCTTGTGGGATTCATTTTCCAAAATCATGGCATTGTGTGTGAAATAGATCTCTAGATTTCTACTTTTACTGATTATATGGCTAGCTTCTACTTCAATAATGTCACCTTTTCTCCAAAGTAAATGTAATTATGGTGTTAATCTAGTGTTTATAAACTCTTTCCCCCAGGGTATGTAACCCATGGATCACAGGTTACAGTGCAGATCCTGGTGAGAAACCATCTGTTCAGATGAACATTTATTATATGGGTTATAAAAGTCTGTATTTATTATGCATGAAACGCTGAATAATTTAGAGTGGATTATAGATAAATTACTAAATATAAAGCAACTAATACACTGATTTGCCAAAGAAAACAAACAAAAAATGTGATTAGATACAACACTTAATTCAGAGCGAGGAAGGAGTATCAAAGAAAGGTGCCGAGTGATTTTCTAGGATGACTTAAACCAGGGAATTTTTGCTAATAGCACCAAATTACCAGCAACAGTTTGTAAGTTAAAAAGAAGAAACTTCTCTCATTTAAAACATTGTATTCCTTAAAGGTAATCACTATAGATAGTATTATGCCTTGTGACATCTTCAGGCCTGCTCACTGTTGTGTAGCCTCCTGGCTCCTTTGGTATTTATCGTAATCCCGCTAATTAAAATCTCTCTTTGCTCCCTGTTTCCTATTCCTCATTCAAATCAAGTATATCCTGTTATTCTTCTGTCTGCTGGAGCCCCGTCCATTGTTCCTTTTGACTGTCTTATTTCTGAGGTTATTCCAGGTTCTATACTCACATCTAAAGTTTGGGAACTGGACCCTCTGAGGAGAGAGTCCATGTGAAGATTTTCTTCCTGGGTCTTGCTTGTGTCACTAATACAGTCTTTTCTATTTTCATCCAGATATCTGCAAATTTCATCACTTCATTTTTTTCTTTCAAATAAATAGTTTTCTGTACTGTATATGTACCACATTTTCATGTATAAGTAGATTCTAATTCCTAGTTTTAATGGAGTTTCAAAATTCATGGCTGAAAAAAATATCCAAGGATTGGGATATTAGGTCCTTTTGGAATATGACAAAGAGAGTTATTTATAGCTGGGTCATATGATAGGTTTACTTTTAGGTTTTGGAGGGTTCTCCAAACTGATCTCCAAGATGGCTGGATCAATTTACATTCCCATCTAACATGAAAGAGTGAATGAGTGTTTTTTTTTTCCTTACATCCTCACCAGGATTTGTGATTTTGTCAATCTTTGCTGTTCTGACTGGAGTAAAATGAAATTGCAAAGTTGCTGTGATTTGCATTTCCCTTATTGCTAGGAACAGTGAACATCCAATACCAAGTGCTCATCCCTGGGATCACAAATGTGCAGGCAGCATTATATGAACTGAGAAGGTTTTATTTATAGATTTAGGAATATATAGATATAGATACAAATATAGGTAATGACATAGATGTGTATATATGTTAAGATCATTAAAGAAAAAATTGAATAGATTTGGGAGAAAGCAAGGAAGGGGTTGGAAGAGGAAAGGGAAGTAGGGGAAATGTGATCAAAATATAGACAAAACTTTTAAAAATATCAAATAAATATAATCACTTTGCAGTTCTAGCATATTTCTATGTTTTATTTGAATGAATGTGTAATCATCTGGATAGAACAAAAATCTAAACACTTAAAATATTTAAAGTGCTAACTAATAAATTACAATAAAATAATGATTTCCCATAGTCATAAAACACTAATTTAAGGGGTGTTTCATATTTCTGCGGCAAAAAGGAAGGGAAAAGAGTAGTGATTAATGAATTCTGACAATAAAATGCTAAAAGGAAATCAAAGCTGTGTAGAAGGTAATAATATAACCCTGAACTTTGTTTATGATGAGAAAGGCATCAGTGATTGATCTACACAGAAGGATCTGGCACACTGTAACACAATTATTGGGATAGTAGTGTCTTTAACCGAGTCAAGTATATCTCAAGGGTGCTTAGAAGTACCTAGCACATATCTACTGTCCTTATTATGACTGATAATGTGATTTTTTTTAAAGACAAAGGTAATGGCAGCAGCAGGTTTCAGTTTGCCTGGAAATTATGGAAATGAAGAGCTGTTTCCCCACCACACCCCTACATACGCATCATCAAATTAGTTTGCTTGTGTTTAGGCTCAGAGAGGACACTAGTTTAATTTTACTGTACTGAAAATGTTAACATTCATTGAAACCTGCACTGTCATATCACCCGTGAGAAATCATTAGCTCATGTCTCCATCTCACCCTTTTAACTTGGCTGTTTGATTCTTCTCTGGCATCTGAGGCTCAAAACTCCAAACTGCAAGTTTTCATTTTTACTTTTCTTCTCCACATATGTTATCAAGGTCAACTGCTGTTCTCATGTTGTATCTTTTTGGTTTTCTCTACACCTTAACTAACTACTCATTCCTCAACATTATTGTACAGAGACGTGCCTATTACACAGACTCTTTTTTTCAGATTTTTCTTTTATTTCATGTATCAGCTTATGTTTGATGTATATGCATGTGTTTCTCACTCAGTATTGTTGTAGTCACATACTCTTTGGGGGTTGCAACACATGAATGGTGTGTGATCATTTCATTGGCTGACTCTGGAGAGAAAGCATGAGTGTAATGCTCTCCAGTCTGCTAATGCTTTGATAAGTTCAGGGAGTCAACTATTATATATACATTATTTCAGTCTATGTTCATTACTGGTATAAGACCTTTGAAAAATGTCTAGATAAAATTTTGAATGGATCCTTTTTTTTTCTCTTAGATCCCCATCTTGAGCTTTGCATGCTTTCTAAAGCTCTACTCTCTGCCATAGATCTTGAATCTGTAATAATGAAACACCTCTTTCAGACTCAACCTTCATTCATCTACAAGATTTATTCTTTTAATTTGTGAGAGATGGACCTCAAACCACTAATTCCTTAGCTGTGCACACCTAAGATGAGGATTGTGCTCTGCCTTTAAGACACCCAAATTCCCTTTCTTCAGACAGCTTTCTTTTATTCCAGCTTCCCTTCTTAATATAACTCACTTTGAAGTTCAACTAGGGGCTGGAGAGACTGCTCAGTTGTTAAGAAAACCAGCTACTCTTCCAGAGGACCCAGGTTGAATTCCCAGCATCTGTCTGGCAGATTTTATATATATATATATATATATATATATATATATATATATATATATATATAAATCCAAAATTGCAGTTTCAGGGAGTCTGACATTCTCCTGATATTCCTTTGTGAGCAGTAGGAATGTGCTTGGTATAGACATAGAAGCTGACAAGACACCCATATGCATCAAATAATAAAGTATTCCATATTGAAAATAAAAACTAAACTCAAGCAGCATTCATAAGGACCAACTCTGTTCTTTCCTACTAATTTTGAATTTTATTACTGGTATTTTTCTATTATAACCTCTGAATTACATGATATATGGTATATCATAACCTATCAAAATGATCATAGAGAAAATGGCTTGAGAATGGATATTTCTCACACAATCTTCAATATTTAATTAGTTACTAAGGTCATAGAACTTTTCATTTCTAGTTCAGTAGCTTCCAAAGTTAAGAATGAAAATCTTAACAAATTCTTCAGATTTAGACAAATTCTGATAACATTTTTGTGTTTATTGAATTCTGCAAGTCATATACACTAAAACACACACACACACACACACACACACACACACACACACGTGGCTTTTTAAAGTTTTTTTTTTGTTGTTGTTCTTCGTTTGTTTTTCAGACAAATTTTCTCTATGTAGCCCTGGCTGTTCTGGAACTCTCTCTGTGAATCAAGCTGGCCTTGAACTCAGATCCACCCACCTCTGCTTTCCTGGTGGCTGTGGCACATACCTTTGATCCAGCACTCAGGAGGCAGTTCCAGGCAGATCTCTGTGAGTTTGAGGCCAGCCTGGTCTACAGAGCAAGTTCCAGGGCAGGCACAAAACTACAGAGAGGATCCCTGTCTTGTAAAAAGAGAAAAAATAAAAAGAAAAAGAAGAAAAGGTGTGCACCATGGTTTGGCTTTTTTTTTTTTTTAAAAGTGATTTATTATTGAGAAGAAAACAGCACTTTATCAGAGATGCTAAAGAAATAGATGATTGATGATAGATAGAAGGTAGATAAATATATTGAGAGACATACTTCTGTGGTTACTTTATTGACTTCATATCTATATATTACTCAAAGACCTTTTAGAAAACCATGTTACTATATCGTAATTGATGCAATCAATGTTCCATGAACTTCAAGAACCAATGCACTGTCTTGAGAGAGGGAAAAGACATCAAATCTAGGCAATAGACTGGAAATCTAGTCTGAAGCCTATCTAGTAGCTACAAGTGATTGGCAAAGCTCTGAACCCTCTGCTGTCTGCCACTAACATGTGTGCACCCTTTAACTAAACTAGTACAAGTTCAATAGGCAAGGGACTCATTGCATCTGACAGCACTACCCTACCACCGAGGAGCAGCGGCAGATAGAGGTTTCTGAATACATGTATACACATGCCTTTGTTAGAAAGCTACTACTGTGTTCCTTGCTGGGGCCCTGTGCTAGATGTGTCATAGAGAAACCTGTTATCATATATAAAAGAAAAGTCCTCACATCTAGGCTAGAGTCAATACACTAAGCCTCTTTCTATGTATATGTTAGATGGGGTAATGTCTTCCAGGCTGACTGGATATATTAGATTCTGGCTTGCATCACTGGCAACTTTAAGTCATTCCTTATGACAACGTACTTGAAACTGTAGAAATCCATGTGACCATGAAACTCAAGTGTAACTATAGTAAGCATTGATTGTGTCTATCATCAATCACCATAATATGGGCAACACAGCTACCCAAGAGTACCAGTGCTCATAGTTACACCATCAAGACCTGCTAACCCCATCCATCAAGACCTGCTAACCCCATCCATCAAGACCTGCTAACCCCATATAAACACCTGGGCTCTTTGGGGGTGGGGAGATTAGAGTTTTGGCTGTACCTTTCCTAGCTGTGGTATAAAACTGGATGCTCCACTGAGATTAGGTATGTCCTATCAGGTGTGACACTCTTATATGAAACAGCTTAGTGTAAAATAGAATGGTATTGCATCTGCATTATCCAGTAAAACATCAACCTTAGCCAGCTTCTGTGGAACCAACCAGCAAATTCTGATGTAGAGATGATTGTAATATGACTCTTAAAAGGTCTTATTAATAAAAACAAACATGGAGCCAAGTATTGGGGTGAGTGCTGAAAGATCAGAGAAACAGAACCAGTTACAGCTAATCTCACCTCGCCAATTCCATAACTGATCCTATTTCCTAAAACTGGAAGACTCTGTGTCCTCATAGGAATGGATCTCAGCTGAACTGCTAAAAGCCTAAAAGCTTAATGAGCTCTAGTTCCTGTTCCTCGTGCCTTATATACCTTTCTGCTTTCTGCCATAACTTCCTGGGATTAAAGATATGTGTCACCATGCCTGACTATTTCTAGTGTGGCTTTGAACACAGAGATCTGGATGGATCTCTGTCTCCAGAATGCTAGGGTTATAGATGTGTGTGCTACCAGTTTCTGGCCTCTATGTCTATCCAGCGGCTGTTCTGTTCTCTGACCTCAGATAAATTTATAAAGTGGCACAATAAATTGGGGGATGTAAGATCACCACAGATGATGCAGAAATCATTCAGTATGAATACATTAGGAAGTAAGCAGAAGCAAAAAGGTTGGGTCAGCTGATAAAGACACTTGAGCCCAAGTCTAACAACCTGATCTAGATCACCAGAACCAACATCAAAGAGTGATAGAGCTGATTCCAGGAAATTTTCCCCATTTTTATATAAGTATGTTATGATAGATGACGGCCCACAAGGATAAACACAGCACTATAAACAAAAAGTTAAAAAAAAGATGAAAACTATTTTGAAATTATTTTTAAAGGATTAGGCAGTATAGAAAGATAAAGAATATAGCAAAAGTTCTAAAAACAAATATATATACATACATATGCAGTATGAGCATAAAGCTTTTTATTCAAAATTTCTCTTTATAAATCATTAAAATTTTATGATCCCGTACATTTTCTCTCATTTCAAGATTGCTCTTTATATCTAGAATATATCTTGTGACTCATTGTAGTCACAAAGCAAAACCTTTAATAAGTAGAGCAAAAATTATAAAAAGGAAGTATTCAGCTAGAGTAAATCACTCAATCAAAAGGAAGTCTACATGAGTGAAAAATTAGTGAACAACAAAGACAAACAACACATTATTAATGACTGAGATAAGACCTTGCAGATCAATATATATTAACTTAAAAATACAGTGACTGAATAGATTAAGAATGTTGAAACAAAACAAGCAAACAAAGCCTGCAACACATACATTTAAGTAATGTTTCTTACAAGAAAGTTATTTCAACTCTAAGGACACATATCGTCTGAAAGATCATGAGTAGAATAAGATATTTCATGGTAATTAAACCCCAAGAAAGCAGGAATAGCTGCGTTGATATCAATTAAACATTAAAATAAGTGGAAAAGAGAGCTTGTTATAAAGATCATAATTAAACAATATAAAATATTCATGTGAATATACGCATTTATATATAACACCTTAACAAATTATATAAAACTAATATTTACTGATATAAAAACCAAACATATTATGGGGCACTAATGGGAGAACATATTACCCTGATTTTGGCAATAGACAATGCCTCCAGCTAGAAAAAAACAATAGCATTATATTGTACCTAAGACTAAACAGAGATAAAAGGTACCTACCAGAGTTCTAGTCAACAGTTAGTTTGTACACATTTTTATCAGCCTCTGAAGATTATGCAAAACAGTATATATGTTACTTTCTACACAGCATTGATTTCCTTTGAACATTTTATTGTCAGAATTCATTAATCACAACTCTTTTTCTTTCTTTCTTGCCACAAAAATATGAAACATCCCTTATATCAGTATGTTTTGTGAATATAGGAAAATCTTTATTTTATTAGTTAGCATTTTAATATTTTAAGTGTTTAGATTTGTTCTATGAAAATGATTACACATTGCATTCAAATAAAACTTGGCATTTAGATATATGCTCAAATTGCAAAGTTATTATATTTATTTGATACAGGCAACAAATATGGAGACATTTTATTTTATATTATTGTAAAAAGCAATATTGTTACAATCTTAAACCACAGACTAAACAATAACTCTAAATGACAATGTCATTTTCCACAAAAGCAAAGAAACAGTCCTAAAATTGCACTAAAAGCTAAATGGTCAAACTAGGAACCAGCACAAAGAAAGAACAATAGGCATTGGCATGTCTGGCTTTAAAACAGCCCACAAAACTAATCAAAACCACATTGTATTACCAAAGGAATAACCAAATGACGTTCTGAAATATATAGATGATTTAAAAAAAATCACACACTTAAAAAACAACATATATTTTGCCATATGTCTTAAGGAAACAATGAAGCAAAGATTATCTTCTCAATAATCACTGTTAAGAACATTGATAGCTACATGCAGTAAAATGAATCCAAGCATTAATTTCTCACTGGTCAGATTTATATTAATCAGGAATCTAGATGAAAGGAATTTAGAGGCTTTAAAAAAGGGGGGTGGGGGTATTAGACTGGCTTACAGTCTGCATTTCAACTAGTCCACCAATGACTTCCTTCTAATGAGAGGTCCAAAAATCGACCAGTTGTTTGACCCATAATGCTGGATGTCTCAGCTATTCTTCAGTATATCACAGAATTCTGAAGAAGCAGGCTTTGCTTCCAATGAGAGGGTGGACTTGCTGGAAAGGACAAGAACAAACAGGCAGACAGAGAAAGCTTCTTTCTTCTATGTCCTTTATAATAGGATACTAGCTGAAGGTGTGGCCCAGATTAAAAGTGTATATTGCCACCTCAGATTATATGAATTAAAGGTGTATTTTCCCCTCTCAAAAACCTGGATTATAAGTGGTCTTCTAAATCAAATGATTTAATTAAGTAAGAAATGCCTCACAAAAATGACATGCCAGTCATTTTTGAGTTTTAGTTAATTCCAAATGTAGCCAAGTTGACAATCAAGAATACCTATCACACTATATAGTGAAGTTAATTGAAGGCTAATGTATAAAAATATTAGAAGAAAGCACAGAAGAAATACTTCAAAATGTTGGAGAAAGCAATTTCCTTAATAAGTACACAAAATATTGGAAAATGTAAACAAAAATCAAAAGTGGCTGCTTGGGGATGCATCATTTCAAAGAGCTTCTTTGTGGAAAGGAAACCAGCAGACAAGTGTGCAGAGACAGGTCCAGAGCAGGAGGGCATGTTGACTTGTTGTCCTTCTGAACATTGGTTTAGGTCCAGAATATGTAAGTGACTGCTAAATCCGTCAAAAAGTACACATAAAAATGGGGGAGACCTAAACTGACATTACTCGAAGGATGGCATTACAAACAGCAAAGAGGTTTATGAAAACATCGCTTCCATAACTATTCATTAGAGAAATGGAAACCCACACCACAGCAATGGCCTCTCACTTCCATGGGAATTGTTATTATAATAAAAGAAAAGCAACATATTCTGGTAACACAGAAAAAAGGCATTTTTAATGTTGTTGTTAGGAATGTAAATGAGTACAGCCACTATTGGAATACAATAGGAGTTCTCCAAAAGGTCAAGACATAATTACTAAATAATCCAGCATTTCTAATCCTGATTACATATTTACCAGAATATAAACAGTATTTTATTATAGAAAGTAAGTAAAATAATATAAAAGGAGATATTTATGTTTTCAAGAATTATCTTACATTTGTTTTTATTAAAATTCTTTATTATTTCATATATATCTATATATAAGTTCAAATAACTTTAATTGATAATTATATAATTAATCTGTAATTCAAAGTTTTATTTCTTACTCTTCAATGGAATCCATAATATGGCAGTTGGTGAAATAACTTCCTTCTTCATTATCATAAGTTATGTTAAAATAGACTCTAAAAAACAATTACAATTAAATTTATAAAACAACAGTTTTTGATGAGAGAATTCTTTATACATGTATTGATTTTTATAAAAAGGTTGACAGAAATAGCTATACAAAGAGCAAATCTTAGCACTTTTTAACTGGTGTGAAAGACAACCAATTTTTACTGAAAGACAAACATTCTAAATAAAACTCTGGTACCTGAACTCATAAGAACACCAAATATCCCATATGACATTGATAATAAGTTTCCTAATAAAATGCTACTGCTAATTCTTGAGATGCATTACACCAATATATAGACTTTGTTTGAACAAAAGTGAATTTCCTGAGATGTGTTCTCATTTCTTTCTGGCACTATTGTGAATGTAGCTTAAATACTTGAGTTTGAAAACCAAAATAGTTTCCTTGCTGGTCTCGCATGAAGAATTCAACTAGATAAATCTTAAGAGCATGAATCCTATCTAAGTTTGAATTATTCCCTGAGTTTATCCTTTATTTATTGATCTAATTTATGTAAATCAAATCTTTACCTAAGGGTCTATAGTTTCTGCATGCAGTGGAGATTCAGCCTTCAGTTTGAAGTCAATTCTCAATTATTTAGTGGCTCTTTTCTGATTCCACTGCAAAGATAATTCATGCCTCTGGATGCTTCTCCATACTTAGTTCTAGCATTTGGGATGCTTGCTCTTAGGGATTTCTCTCCTTGTAAGACTCAAAGTCAACCCATATATCAGTCTGACATTTTCTCTTTCAAATTATAAGTTTCCAGTTTTACCCAGATGAACAATTTGATTTAAATGTCACCTTTGATTTTCGATAGTTCACTTTTCTCAGTACTGTGCCAATTGATAGCCTAATGCACATGAGCCATATGCCTTCTGTGAGATACACAGCCCACTATGCTTACGATTGCTATGTCTGCCCAAGCATGAACCCTACACACACCTAATAATTACTTTCTTCAGGAAGATTCCACTTAAAATAGGTATTTTGACTCTTTTCCTAAAGTTTTCTACACATAACTAACAGTAACTTGAGAGAAACGATAAAGTGATAAAGAAATAAGAAATCACAATAAATATTGTTATTGCCTTAGTCTGTGTTCTACTGCCCTGATGAGATGCTGTGATTGTAGCTGCTCCAAAAAAAAATAATAATAAAAAAATAAAACAACAACAAAACCTTTAACTGGGGCTTCTTTACTGTTTCTAAGGTTTAGTCCATTATCATCATGGCAAGATGGACAACAGTAGGGAGGCAGAACTGGTTGTAGAGAAGTAACTAATATTCTACATCTGAATCCATAGGCAGCTGCAAAAAAAAAAAAAAAAAAAAAAGAGCCACTGGGTCTGGCTTGGTTTTTTAAAACCTCAAAACTACCACCATGGACACAGTTCTCCCAATAAAGTCACTCCTACTCCATGAAGGCCATACTTCCTAATTTTTCTCAAGTGTTACCACTCTCTGATTGTTAAGCTTTCAAATGCATGAGTCTACAATGTTTCATGTTTATCAAACCAGCACAATTATATATCCATTGTTATAAAAATGTTTATTTATTACTAGTGACATATGAAAATAGCTAATATTTATATTAGAAACATTAAAGTACTCACAATAGCTATTAAAAATGATAGGATCACATTTAAAGGAAATTTCTAATTTTTAGATGCCACTATTGTTTTTTTGTTTGTTTGTTTATTGTTTTTTGTTTTGTTTGGTTTTTGAGACAGGGTTTCTCTGTATAGTCTTGTGCCTTTTCTGGAACTCGATTTGGAGACCAGACTGGCCTCGAACTCACAGAGATCCACCTGCCTCTGCCTTCCGAGTGCTGAGTTTAAAGGCGTGCGCAACCACAGCCCTGCTCCACTATTGCTTTTTTGTACTTATTTCCTGCTTATTTAAAATATAAATACATCATTTTCTCCTTTCTCATTCCTCCTTTCTATTTACCCTACTTCCTACTCCTTCATCTTCCCGTAATCTTCCTCAATTTAATATACTCTTTATCTTTGATTATTTTTACACACACACACACACACACACACACACACACAAACACACAACACACTCACAAACACACATCAATAAACATGTATTCTACTACTTGAATACATTTATTGTTTTGATGTGTACAATTTCTGGGCAGACTACTTGGTATTGGCTAACTAAAAAAAGCTCTTATTACTGAGAAGAACTTTTTTTAGCTCTAGTAATATTCCTTATCTGCCTGTAATTCTATTGTTGTTTGTTTTGTTTTGTTTTGTTTTGTTTCTGAGGATTGGGCCTCTGAGAGAATTTTCCCCTACTGCATTTGCAAAACTATTGGTGTTGACATTGTTTAAACATCATCTCACAGCCCACTTCCTGGTTCTCTGGGTCTTACAATTTTAAAGAAAAAATATTGATATTACTAGCCATGACAGAAATGCAAATTTAAAAACATTGAAATTCTACTTCAAGCCTGTGCCTGTCAGAATGGCAATCATTATGAAAACAAATAACAACAAATATTGGATAAAGGAAAAAGTGAACAATTTTGAACTGCTGGTATATGCATGTAAATTATTATAGTCATTATAGAAATCAGGATGGAGGTCTCCCAAAGAGCTAAACAGAAATCAACCAATGTAGTTAAATCAGAACTACAACACTCTCAGAATCAAGTTATCAAAGGGATACTTGCATATACATGTTTATTGCAGCAACATTCAAAAGAGCAAACTAAGGAACTGACTTTAATGGACATCAATAAGAGGATGAATGAAAAAAGGCAGAATATATACACAATAGAAGTATATTCAGGCATGAAAGGAGTAAGTTTGTGGATAGGAACATAGAATTAGAATAGGAAAAAGGACTCACCTGGAGATTGTGATCTTTAACTAACTAAACCAGAATCAAAATTCATATACTAAAAGTTTTTCTCTCTTTTGGAAGTCTTTGAATTTACATAGACACATGAACTATCACATATATATATATATATATATGATATATATATATGATATATAGTGATATGTAAATTAAATGTATAAATGATATATGTTTGTTATTTTATTTTTATATATTATATATAATTTATTTGTATATATAATCTATATAACTTATTTGTATATGTTATATACAATTCATATATTATAGAATTTATTTGTGTGTATGTTATATATGATTTATTTTTATATATAAATTGCATGTATTATATATAAGGAAATCAGTGAAGCAGTGAGGAGGAAGGTTAGGAAGTATAATATTGGCAGAATAAAGCTCAAAGTAGATGATATGCTTTAATGAAACTGTTCACTATAACAATCAATACTATAAAACATGAATGCATTCCAATAAAGCACATACAGTTTAAAAAAAACTGTTTGAAAAGGTGATGGTAACATAATGGGTTGTCATACTCTGTGAGACAAAGGAGACCAACAGTCATTCAGTAAAGCATGTCTTACTTCTATTTTATCATCTTGACCTCACACTATTTTCTATTCCACTTCACCATGCTTCATTGTATAGTTCTAAACTTCAGCAAGTAGGTCACGTTTACCATCTGACTCTGTAACTATGGAAGATAAAGCCTTATATTTAGGTTCTATTTTACAATCCATTATGGTAATATATTGTGCACCCCAATATATAGTGTACCCTAATAAACTTATCCGGGAATCAGAGAGCAGAGCAGTCACTAGATTTGACATAGAAGTCAGGCAGTCATGGCAAACACACCTTTAATCCTATCACTTTGGGAGGCAGAGACCTGTATGGATCTCTGTGAGTTCAAAGCCACACTGGAAACAGAACCAGGCATGGTGGTACACACCTTTAGTCCCAGCACTTGAGATCTCATGTCTTTGCTTGTGAAGGTACACGCCTTTTACCCCAGGAAGTGATGGCAGGAAGCAGAAAGGTACAATGAGGTATGAGGACCAGGAACTAGAAGCATTTAAGTACTTCAGCTAAGATGAGGACTCAGAGGCTTTCAATATGAGGAAACAAGATCAGCTGAGGAGTCGGCGAGGTGAGTTTGGCTGTGGTTTGTTTTGTTTCTCTGATCTTTCAGAATTTACCCAATATCTGGCTCCAGGTTTTTTATTAATAAAACTGTTTAAGATTCATCTTACAATCCATTATTTTATTTAATTCCAGAATGGAGTAATGGAGCCCTTCATTCCAGAAATATTTCCTTTCAGTGAATACTAATTATTGACTATTAATGGCTGTCATGTCAAAACAATTATCTTTGCTTTTTTTTAAAGACAAATCCATATTCACATTGTGTATATTTGTCACTTTTGTGTGTATGTCTGCTTTTATTGCTCATAAGTTTCCAGATGATTATATGGGTTTGATTAATATTATGTGTCCTAATCAAATGAAGACACCGTCCTGATGATAAAGAAATCAAGGGGGAAAAAGAGAAGAAAATAAGACAATGAAAATTGACTTTGGTTTTACAAAGACGATCATTGTTCTTGGTGCAACCATTTGATTCTTATCCTTCTCAGTAGGGAAATACGGTGATTACTACTATTGCACATTTCTGGTACTTTATCTCCTACTTACAAATGATCTGTAAATCTTTACACTCTTAATGAGAGCTACTACTCAATAAATGTTATAGTAATTTATTGTATGATTAATCCTGTCCCTTTACAAACACAACATCAAAGCTAACTGAAGAGCTAGCATAAGAAGTAGCAATGTAAGAGATTAAGAAAAATTGTGGTGCTATATTATGTACCCCAATAAGGCTTACCTCGGTATCAGAGGACAGAGCCAGCCACTAAATTAGACATAGCAGTCAAGCAGTGCTGGCACACACCTTTAATCCTATCACTCTGGAGGCAGAGATTGTGTGGATCTCTGTGAGTTCAAGGCCACACTGGGGTACATGAGAGAAACAGAACCAGACAGTGGTGACACATGCCTCTAATCCCAGGAAGTAATATGGCAGGGCACAGAAAGGTATATAACACATGAGGAAACAGGAACTTGCTCTCTTGAGGTTGAGGATTTCATAGAGGTAAGCTAGTAGCTGGCTTTTCTGCTTCTCTGATCTATCAGCTTTCATCCAATATCTTCCTCTGGTTTTCTAATTATAAGACTTTCTAAGATTCACATTACATTGGGACCCGGACCTGTACTTAGTGCATGAGCTGGCTGTTGGAACCTGGGGATTATACATGGACACTCTGCCCAGCCTGAAAAGGGACTGGATCTGCCTGTACTGAATCTACCAGGTTGACCTGAATCCCCAAGGGGGTCTTGGCCATGGAAGCAATGGGAATGGAGGAGAGGGGCTGGAGGGAAGGTAGGGTATAGGGGCTGGAGGGGGAGGACAGGGGAACCCATGGCTGATATGTAAAATTAAAACACAAATATAATTTAAAAAAAGAAAAGAAAAAAAAAGATTCGCATTACAAAAAAAAAATCAGAATTTCTAATAGAAAAATCTAACTAAATCATCTAAATCATCCCAAGAAACTTCCTATGTATGAATTTATAAGATATTTAGCTACTTTCCAATTGACCTTATTAGTTTTCATTTGATTGTCACCTCAGGCATCATTAATCTATTTACAGAGACACACTCCAATTGCTTCAGTGTACAAAGTAAGGCACTGAAGGGTCCAGCCCAATATGAGACATAGCTAATGAAAAAATAATTGTAACTTCTGAATAACTGAAAATTTATAAAAATATTTAAATGCTATGATTTTCTTATGAATTTACAGTTAAGGAAGAATAAAAAATTGTGTACTGTACACAAAATACAGATTTTCTTTGAAATTTTACACATTAGAAACTATCATAATGGTGAATAATTTTACAATGAAACACTCCACAGAAAATCTTGTAAACGTAGGTTGCAAATTTACCATGTGCTAAAACGTACAGCTAGATGTGCACTAGTATTATTTTATTATTAACATGTGGTTCACAGGAATATAAGAAAACTGATTCATAGAAATATTAAAATACAAACATTATGATAATTCACATGCCCTAATATCTAGTTAGTATATTATACTATATTCATTTTAAATGTAAATAAAATAAACAAAGTTAAAAAAGTCAGATTTTTCTTAAAGTCTTAGTTACTTTTCTATTGCTATGAAGAGAAATCATGGATAAAGTAACAGATTAAATAAGCATTTAGTTGGGGAATGGCACAATTGCTATCAGGAAAAGTTAAATATTTCCTTTCTTGCCATGACTAATGTTAACATAATAATACAGTGAATATGGTTAATAGTAATGCCATTGAATTGTTTCATTTAAAATTAAATTTAGGGATAGTATGTGTGTAGTTGATTATTTCTGAAAAATTACTTCACTTACTTTCAAAGTATTGGAAGATAATCATATTTTCATTCCTGAGTTTATATCATCACATATTCACAGCATTCTAAGTATGGCATATATTTAGAAAATAGAAACACCACTAGGAGAATTCAACATAAAATGTGTGCATAAACCCCTAAGAATCCCCTGAAAGTGAGTTTAGAGACTGAAACCATTATCGATATGATGAGAATATGGTAGTATTCACTAATTAATTTAGCTAAATGAATACAAAACAGGACATTCATAGTCATGTGCGTTGGTGGGGCCCACAGGCTTGGCTGTGCGTGCGTGCGCGTGCGCGCACACACACACACACACACACACACACACACACACAGACAAAACTTGCTAACTGTATTGATCTTAAAGCTCACAACATTTCTACCAATATGTGATCTTTACCACAAACTTCAGCCTGCAAATCCTACTATCACATAGCATACCTTTCTATCCAGGAGACAACACCCCCTTATAAAAATATCTTTTTTTTTTCTAATTGAAAATAGATTCTCTTCTCACACAATTATATCCTGAGCAAAGTTTGCCCTCCCTATATTATTTCCAGCTCCCCATACTTTGCCTCTCTCCTAGATCCATGACCCCCGTTTCCCTTCAGAAAGGAGCAGACCTCCAAGAGTCAAGAAGCATGCACAATGAAACAAGATACAATAAAGCAAGGTGACAGACCTCATATCGAGGCTGGTGCAGGCAACCTAAAAGGAGGACAAGAGTCCAAAAAGCAGGGAAAAGAAATGTCTACTTTTAAATTCTACTCCTTTAATACAGTATAAAACACAGAGGGGTACTGGATTTTGAATAGGCATTCAAAATTATTTTGGAATAAATTCATACTACTTTTTACTATAAATTCAATGCAATTTTAAACTACATTTTATTCATGGATATATAAATCATATACCTATCTATTATCAATGAATGACTAGGCCCTTAGAAAACTTATTGAGTGATTGCTTTATTAAGTTATAAACACTTTCATGCTTGGAAATCATTACAGAAAAAGACATTTACATACATGTTTGAAAATACAGGAAGCCAACGGACAATTTTCATATTTTCTTGCTGCATTTTCAAGACAGTATCACATACTCAAATATAATTGAAATGTGTGAGATGATCTGGCTTACCTAAAAATACTGAAGAATGGGGATATTGCTATGGTCTCAATACTATTGCTTTTCTCCTTTAACTAATAATTTGAACATCCCTGACAGTCAAGTGATGGCTTGTGGGGATAAGGGCTTTCAGGGGGTGATCAGTCCAGGAAGCCAAACACTTGTGAATAAGGTTAATGTCATTTTAGAAAAGCCTTTCCAAAATATAAAGATAAAAGACTCTGAAAGACAGATGGCCAGGAATCAACCAATTATCAAAATTTGTCTTGCACATCAGAATCATCAAAAAGTGAGAAGATTAAATTTATATTATTTTTTAAAGTATCCAGTATATAGTAATTTACTATAACAGTCCAAATGGACTGAGAGATTATTTTCAAAGGTGACCATACGTTTAAAAATTATTCTCAGAAAGTGACAGAATTCCAAATTGTGCTTTTTACTGGAAGTGGTAGACACTTTTTCCCTACCAATATTATTTTAGAGTAATAGTAAAAATTACCTAAATAATAGTAGTGGGATTTCCTATCAGTGAGACAGAAGTACACAGAGTGATACTGCACCATTTAAATTGTATGCAAAAGTGACAGAATTAACTTTTAACTATTCAAATGCGTGATTAATTAACAATTTAGAAAGGTGCTTGGTAAAACAATTATAGTGACAGCTTAAATATTTTTATCTCAAGTTTTATGTGAAAATGAAATGTATATTGCTGTCAATTAATTAAGTTATGGTAAGCAATTTGTCAGTAATAAATTTCCATAATATATCCAAATGAAAATTCAGTCTTACAATTTACATTACAGCACAGTTAAATTCATAATGAAATATTTGATTAGTGTTTTATTTATTATCCAGATATGAAAACAAAAATCTGACTGCATTGTTCAAACTGTATTCATATGAAAGTACAATTCCAAAAAACCGCATTAATTTTCAAAGCATATATGTGTATATACATAAAACTAATCTATGTCAGAATGATGTAAGAAAATGCCAAGTTAATTCTTAGAAGCTTTGTACCATTGAAGTTTCAAAATATCTGGACACTTTCTGGAAGAAATATCCATGCAGAATATGGACACCTAGAGAATTGAGAACATGAATCATTATCTTATTGGTCTTCAGAAAATTTTTTTCCAGGATGACATCACTTTGCAGTATGACTACTTTTTCTCAGTATATGCATCTCTTTCTTTCTGATAATGTATGCAAATGCATTTTACCATTTATGACTCTGCCATAATTTTTTCAGGAATTGTTTCTAAACATGATTTTTAGAGATGAGGCACTGGCTAATCAAAATAAAGAAAATTGAATTAATAGAAAGAAATACAAGCATTTAGTGGATTGGATTTTATTTTAATACTCATATTTTTAATTTTCTGTTAAAATTTAAAGTCAGAGTTAAGAGGCATGCCGTCGTTGAAGGAACTATTTCTTATTCAGAATATAGTTTAAGTATGAGATTGTAAGAACAGCTATATTACTCTTCTTTAATTATTGCAGAAACTTGTAAATATAAATCATACAAATATTAAATATATGTAGATAACATGTACATAGTTAGAAAACTAAATACTAAGAGGCATTTCATACAAAACAGACTAATGATATTAATATTTAAGTTCCATCTATAGCTTGATGGATTAATGACAACATAATGTATACATATATATTATATCCACAAAATAATTCATATATGCCATTACAAAATAAATAATAATTGACCTTAATAAATTATGTTCTTGACTATAATTTATGATATGAAGATTAATAAGAGCCTCGTCAATATGTATCTAATGGCAAGTTTGCTTGCTTGAAATGCCTTGAGAAAATGCCACAGCCATGACAAAATTCTAAAGACAGTCACTCATATCTCAAATTCAGGAGGTTGGCAGTCCAATATTAAAGAATTTACATGTTTGTTTCTCATTGGTCCTCTCCAATATCATTTATAGATGGCTACATTTTGTTGTGTTTTCACATGTATTTTTCTCATGTACCACATTTCTGTCTTTCTGAATGCTTGCATCATTTTTCAACAAAGGGTAAAGTCAGAAAAACAATAGTCATAATGGGCTAGCATCCACTTAGCAAACACTTTAACTTAGTAACCCTAGAGACATGTTTATTATTATTATTATTATTATTATTATTATTATTATTATCATTATTACGTGTTTTAATTTTATACATCAGCCATTGGTTTCCCTATCCTCCCCACTCCCGCCCCCCCCCCACCTTTCCCACAGCCCCTCCCCTCCATTTCCATGTCCTCCAGGACCAAGACACCCCTGGGGACTCATTTAAACCTGGTGGATTCAGTACAGGCAAGTCCCGTCCCCTCCTTCCAGGCTGATCATGTGTCCCTGTATAAGCCCAAGGATCCAAACAGCCATCTCATGCACTAAGGACAGGTCCTGGTCCCATAGCCTGGGTGCCTCCCAAACAGATCAAGCTATTCAGTTGTCTCACTTATCCAGAGGGCCTGAACCAGCTGAGGGCTCCACAGCCTTTGGTTCATAATTCATGTGCTTCCATTCATTTGGCTATTTGTCCCTGTGCTTTTTCCAATCTTGGATTCAACAATTAATGCTCTTGCAGTCCCTCCTCCTTTTCAACAGTTGGACACCTGGAGCTCCACCTGGGGCCTGGCTGAGTATCTCTGCATCCACTTCCATCAATTATTGGATGAGAGTTCCAATATGAATGCTAGGGTGTTTAGTCATCTGATCACCAGACTAGGTCAGATCAGGCCCTACCTCGACCACTGCCAGCAGTCTACAGAGGATATATCATTGTGGATTTCTGGGGAACTCTCGAGCACTCTGCCTATTCCTGTTCTCATGTGGTCTTCATTTATCATGGTCTTTTATTCCTTTCTCCCTTTCTGTTCTTGATCCAGCTGGGATATCCTACTCCCCTAGGCATTCTTTCCCTCAAATCTTGCACTTCATTACTCCCACTGTCGTCCAGGTTGTTCATGTAGATCTCATCCATTCCTCTGTCATTGGGTGATCCCTGGATCTTTCCTAGGGTCCTGTTTTCTAGGTCGCCTCCCTGGATTTGTGTAGCAGTCTAGTCATCATTGTTTTACAACTAGTATCCTCCTATGGGTGAGTATGTGAGTATATACCATGTTTGTCATTCTGAGTCTGGGTTACCTCACTCAGGATGATTTTTTCTAGATCCATCCATTTGCCTGCAAACCTCATGATGTCATTGTTTTTCTCTGCTGAGGAGTATTCCATTGTGTATATGTACCATATTTTCTTTATCCATTCTTCAGTTGAAGGGGATCTAGGTTGTTTCCAGGTTCTGGCTATTACAAACAAAGCTGATACAAACATAGTTGAGCAAATGCCCTTGTGGTATGATTGAGCATTCCTTGGGTATATGCCCAAGAGTGCTACAGCTGGGTCTTGGGGGAGATGGATTCCCAATTTTCTAAGGAAGCGCCAAATTGATTTCCAAAGTGGCTGTACAAGCTTGCATTCCCACCAGCAGTGGAGGAGAGTTCCCCTTGCTCCACATCCTCTCCAGCGTAAGCTGTCTTCTGTGTTTTTGATCTTAGCCACTCTGACAGTTGTAAGGTGGTATCTCAGAGTCATTTTGATTTGCATTTCCCGCATAATTAGGGAATTTCCCGGATAATTAGGGATGTTGAGCAATTCCTTAAATGTCTTTCAGCCATTTGAAGTTTCTCTGTGGAGAATTCTCTGTTTAGTTCTATAGATTGTTCCACACAATAGAAGCAGAAGGTATATAACCAAACTCCTTCTATGAGGCTACAATTACCCTGATTCCTAAACCAAACAAAGATGCAACAAAGAAAGAGAACTACAGACCAATCTCCCTCATGAACATTGATGCAAAAATACTCAATAAAATTCTAGCGAACAGAGTCCAAGAACACATCAAAATAATTATCCACCATAATCAAGTAGGCTTCATCCCAGGGATGCAAGGGTGGTTCAACATACAAAAGTCCGTCAATGTAATACACCATATAAACAAACTCAAAGAAAAAAACCACATGATCATCTCACTAGATGCAGAAAAGGCATTTGACAAAATCCAACACCCCTTCATGATAAAGGTCTTGGAGGGATCAGAAATACAGGGAACATACATAAACATAATAAAGGCAATCTACAGCAAGCCAACAGCCAACATCAAATTAAATGGAGAGAAACTCAAAGCAATAACACTAAAATCAGGAACAAGGCAAGGCTGTCCCCTCTCCCCCTACTTATTCAATATAGTACTTGAAGTTCTAGCCAGAGCAATAAGACAACATAAAGAGATTAAGGGGATACAAGTTGGAAAGGAAGAAGTCAAGCTCTCCCTATTTTCAGATGACATGTTAGTATACATGAGTGACCCCAAAAATTCAACCAAGGAACTGATACAGCTAATAAAAACCTTCAGCAACATAGCAGGATACAAGATCAACTCAAAAAAATCAGTAGCCCTCCTATGTACAATAGACAAACAGGCTGAGAGGGAAATCAGAGATACATCACCCTTTACAATAGCCACAAATGATTTAAAATATCTTGGGGTTATGCTAACTAAGCATGTGAAGGACCTATATGACAAGAACTTTAAGCCCCTGAAAAAAGAAATTGAAGAAGATGTCAGAAAATGGAAAGATCTTCCATGCTCATGGATAGGCAGGATTAACATAGTAAAAATGGAAATCTTACCAAAAGCAATCTACAGATTCAACACTATTCCCATCAACTTACCAACACAATTCTTCACAGATCTGCAAAGAATAATACTCAACTTCATATGGAAAAAAAAAATAAAACAACAACAGGATAGCCAAAAGAATCCTGTACAATAAAAGAACCTCTGGAGGCATCACAATCCCCGACCTCAAGCTCTACTATAGAGCTACTGTAATAAAAACAGCTTGGTACTGGCATAAAAACTGACATGTGGACCAATGGAATTGCATTGAAGACCCTGACATTAACCCGCACACCTATGAACATATAATTTTTGACAAAGAAGCCAGAAATATACAATGGAAAAAAGAAAGCAACTTCAACAAATGGTGCTGGCATAACTGGATGTCAATGTGTAGAAGGCTGCAAATAGATCCATATCTGTCACCATGCACAAAACTTAAGTCCAAGTGGATCAAAGACCTCAACATAAATCCAGTTACTCTGAACCTGTTAGAAGAGAAAGGAGGAAGTAGTCTTGAAAGCATTGGAACTGAAGATCACTTTCTACATATAACACCAGTAGCACAGACACTGAAAGAAACAATCAATCAATGGGATCTGTTGAAACTTAGAAGCTTTTGTAGAGCAAAGGACATGGTCAACAAGACAAAGCGACAGCCTACAGAATGGGAAAAGGTCTTCACCAACCCCACATCCTACAGCGGGCTGATATCCAGAATATATAAAAAACCCAAGAAATTAGACATCAAAATGCCCAACAGTCCAATAGAGATGTGTTTTTAACTTAATAACATATTTAAAGACAATATTTTCAAGTATAGTTATATTCTCAGATATGGGTTAGGGCTTCAACATGTAACATCCATGGGAAAGGAGCATAATGGAGTACAATAGTAAAGAAATCATAATGATCACAAGAAACAGAAATCTGTCAGGAAAATTTTCTCCTCAATTAAGAAGTGTCTTTTCTTTCCTACTCTTTGTACAATATAAGAAATCATAATGACCACAAGAAACAGAAATCTGTCAGGAAAATTGTCTCCTCAATTAAGAATTGTCTTTTTTTTTCCCTACTCTTTGTACAATTGGCATTTTATTCCTTCAAACATCCTTGAAAGTTTTCTTAGAGAAAGAAAGATCTTTAGCTGACATGTTATCTGCTATCCTGTTTCAGCCTTCTCTGGCCTCTTAAGCATATACTGTCCTATATCAGGAAGTTAAATCACTAAGTCTTTTAGAAAAGTACACTTTAATGGTGTCTGGGGAACTTATGCAGAGGAGCTCTGGCCACACTGAAACAGGTCTCTGCTCCTTTTCTCTTGTGGTCTCAGAGCGGACTCCTTAGTGCAGTTGAGTTGTCAAGGTTGAGTTAAACTGTTGTATGAAGTGTTTTCTCTAGAAATCCCTGCACTTTTAAATCCATGTGCTCTTTGGAGGTGGTTCTTACTCATGCATACTTCAAGGGCAAGATGTGTGAATGTGCAGCCAGCCACACTGAGACTGGGCCCCACTTGAGAAGTCCAAGTTTAATGTGGTTGGAGGGAAGTCTAATTACCTAAGATGTTCAATGATAAACTCAATAATTTTCAATAATAAATTAAAAGTTGATTTCAGTTTTCAAACCAGTAACTGCACATATTATACACCTGACCCCATGCAGGTTGTTCCAGTCAGGCCTACCTCCACTGAGTTCACCAAGAAAGAGGAGAAAACACAAAACCCTTGAATTTATCATCTCCCTGATGCTGAATTAGTTGGAAATATGTTGCCTTCTTTTCTTCTTTTCTACTTCATATTAGTGAGCTCAGAGCTTTGTGAGCCCGTTCTCTTGCCTTTGCCTGCAAATCCTGAGGGTCTTTTTTATGATTAATTTTTTCATATATTTTGATGGTGTTTTTCCTCCTCTTGTGACTCAGATGATCCCACGTCCCTACTCACTTACCTTTATGTTCTCTGTCTCTCTCTCTCAACAAAAACAAACACAAAACCAAATAACGAAACCCACAAAAGTAAAATATATAAGGTATGTAAAATTGGCTAGTTTTTGAGTATTAACCCAAAACTGAATTTTAATACTCAAAAACTAGCCAATTTTACATATCTTATATAACCTATAGGAGTATACATTTAAGCTTCCAGAATGCTAATAAATAGTATACAAAAATACTGAATTTAAATTTTCCTTGGAAAGGCTTTAATTTTTGCTAGGTTGGCAAAAATAAGTCAAAATTGTATCACATGTATAAATACCTTATTTTATAAATTTTATAGAAATATAGTTAGCATATGTATATTTATACATAAACTATATGTAAATAGTTACATATTATAGCAGACATCCCCATACACACATGTGTAGCTAAAGTTTTTCTGTGTCCCAGACTGCTGGCAGTTGGGACAAATCTCTCCCACTCGAGTCCCCTAAGTAAACACACAGAGACTTATATTACTTATAAACTGTATGGCCATGGCAGGCTTCTTGCTATCTGTTCTTATATCTTAAACTAACCTATTTTTATTAATCTATAAGTTTCCACATGGCTCATGGCTTACTGGCATCTTAACAACTGCTTCTCCTTGTGGTGGCTGGCAGCGTCTCTCTGCCTCAGCCCTCCTGTTCCCAGAATTCTCCTCTCTCTTTGTCCTGCCTATATTTCCTGCCTGGCTACTGGACAATCAGTATTTTATTATTAATCAATCATAGCAATACATTCACAGCATAGAGAACATCCCACAGCACACATGTATATAGGAACCATGCCTACACAGTAAATACATTACTTCTGATGTTAGTATCTAGCTATTATCTCTTCTAGATGTTAGCTACTAAATACTAGAGGGTAAGAAATAATGGACTGTGCTTTAGTGATTAAGGTTCCCTTGTCTGTGCATCACCTCCCCTTCGTTTCACTTAAATTACATATACTGATCTATGAGAGGAGTGACTCGGACTACTATAAGTATATATATGGAAGTCAGAAGACAGCTTATAGGACTTGATTCTGTTTCCTACCATATTGGCTAGGGGAGTCAAACTCTATAGGTCATTAGGCCTGGAGACAAACATTTAAACCACTGATCAAATTTGCAACGCTTGTATCACTTTTTATCTCCATAGTCTGCTCTAGGGTCCTGGCTTTCAGTTTGAGACTTTTATCACTGGTCTAGAAGAGGTGTTGTCCTTGGTTTATTAACTTCGGGGATGCAGCTTAATGTTGCTTCTCTTTCTTGCAACTCAATCACATGGTTTCTACTAACAATTCTCTTCATTGTTTGTTTGATTTTTAACTGCACCATTAAGGTGAACTTACATCCTCTTTTAGACAATAAAAATATTCCTGATAAACCTTCCATAACAAAATTGTTTCCTTAGTATAAAAACACTTTCTATATATTATTTAAACATATTTGAAAGTAATGATTAGTTGTTGAATTTCTAAGGCTTTACACTTGGATTATTTTCTTTCAGGGTATTCCTAATGGATGGTTACTATTTCAAAACTTTTTGAGAGGAAGAAGTAATTTAAACTCAACCTCATAGTCCATTTAGAAAATTTTTTTTTTTAAAAATTGGCAAGAGTACTCAATGAACGGAGACGCCTGCACCCCAAGTGTGATAACCCAAATTTGACTCCCAGGACATCCCTACAAGATGCCCTCTAATCTCCATATGGGGACATGTCATTTGCATGCATGTGAACACAAACACATGTACCAACACACACTCACACACACACACACACACACACACACACACACACACACACAAACATATTCGCACAGGCACTCAAATGAGATACATCATAAGGTAAGTATTTAAAAAGAAAAGGTGTAGCAAAAATATGTCAAGAAACTTATTATCATCATCAGACATGTAACTCAAAGATGTAAGACCTGTTGATAAGAAGCAACCTAATGTGTTAACAACATGCAGCAACCTGGAAATATCTATTAACTACATTTCTAACAGAGGTCATTTTCCTTTGCTTATTAGTATTATATTAAATTTCAGGATATAAAATGAGGCTATCATAAGGTAAAGAATTTTTTTAATAAATATATTGTCTCTAATACAAGAATAGAGGCAGCATGCATTCATTCTCTAAATCCTTGTGAAGGCACAGTGTTTTGAAGTGGCTTCTGTTCTCTGAAGTCATCAACATAAGTTCTCTGTTATTTTAAATAACCCAAGCAAATAATGAAAGTATATTCTTTGAAATTGATGCTAGAGTATCTAAGTCATGCTGTTTATTTGGAAACAACCAAAACATCTTTTTAAAATCATTTCAAGAGAAAATAATTAACTAGGCCTTTTTGCCATTAGAAGCTTGAGGTATAACTGAAGATTATACTTCAAAGACTAGAAATTGAGATTATTTTTAAAAAATGGCACTACAAGACAGTTCCAATAGAAGCATACCAATGCCAGTGAGTTCCAGAAGGGTCGGCACAGCTCATACCGCACACAGTGGGTTGAAGCACTGTTGTTGAATTCATTGCCAATCTAACCCTGATGATAGAGCACTCCTGCTACTACTAAAGTTACAATAGTGAATGCTGCATGTTGTTTACTCATCTATGTGACTAGAATCTTTATGGAAACTTCATGCATGAATTCTTAGTTGGCATCTCAGTCAGATAGACATTTTGAGTTTCTATATTTCCCTTAGGATAATTTCCAAACACTCGGAAAGCACTGCATCATGACACATGTCCCAAAAGTATAATAAATGTGAATTACATTGAGACAATGCTATTCATGTATTTAATTGCTCATTTGGAGTTCAGCTTTAGTGGGATAAAGCAAAATAAAAAAAAAATTCTATCAGCCTTGTGCTATCTGAACCAAAAAAGGAAAGAAGTACTCAGGAGGCTCCCACAGTTGCAGTAGGTATGAATTACAAGTTCAAAAGTGTGCGTGTGTGTGTGCGTGCGCACGCACAAATGTGCATGCACATGCATGCGTGTGTATCATTATCTTCTCCAGAATATATTTGTTCTTCAGTATTCAGCTGCCTTATCCTAACTCTTTGAATAATCAGTTTCATTAAAGAAGAGAGTTCTATAATACTTTAGATAAAAAAAAAAATCAGAATGTAGAGTTGTTGCAGTTCTAAGTTTTCCCCATTTGAAATGAATTCATTGTAGGCATACTGAGGTCTACTGTAATGGTTGGGCACATGGAAGACAGAAAAGGCTAAAGCACATAAGTAAGACAAGTTACGGAATATAGAAGCCCAAAGCTGTCTTTCTTCTGCCTGTCTCTTGTCTCTTTCACTCTGCAAATCAAAACCAATGTCCAGAATTCTGGGTAACTGATAAGAGCACAAGCATACAGAAGTTTATGATTATATGTATATGCACAACTGGTGGAAAAGAGCATGAAATTTGTAGATGTTTATAGCAAACTCTATGTTGCTTTATATATGTAATACTGTGTAAGGCTTATTTAAGCCAGGTGAACACATATATTTCTTTAAACATTTATCATTTCTCAGTGCTGAAAACATTCAAAATCCCATCTTTGAGCTTCCAAAACATACAGTGTGCTATAATTATAGGTTTATATTTTTAGGGAGCAATTCAGCTGGTGTGAACATGACCTCAGATGTTTTTGGTGTATTTATATGTAACAATTATCTTTCTATTTTATTTGCTGCTTCATTGGATATAAAGTTGATGTAACTATTCAAGATAATGGATTCACTTGCCAAAGTTTCAGTTCAAAGCACAGCTTTATTTAGAAATTCATGATTTATTAAAATGTCATTGTAGAAGAGACAAGTATATTTATTCCAATCAAAGTCAAAGTAGATCCGCCTTCTTAGACTCAAAGAGTCCGTGTCAACATGACATGCTCTGCAGTCTATGAGTTAGGATATAAACTCAAGATAATAATCTGTGCCAGATGTGTATCCATCCTCAATTATGATTCTGGAGTATTTTATTTTAGCTGCCATTATATTTTAATTTTGGAGTCTGTTTCAAGTTCTCAGATTTTCTGTGTTATAGGTCAACATAAACGTACTTGACCTGCTCAGTATCCCCACTCAACAAAGCATCTATTTGCACTTGCAGTTTTGGCTGTCCAGGCTATGCTTAATGAAGTCCCCTCTCTAGTCATCAGATACAAGGATCCATAACACACATAAGTGAAATAGCCACTGGCTGATTATGGGTTGTGTGGACATCTTAGTAATCTATTAGTATAAATCCCTTGTATAAGCCTTTACTGTAGATAAATTTAGAAGTTAGACCCATAAAGGGAATTTTGTGATCATTTTTCTACCATACACAACCTACTAAGTCCATTCAGTGTTGATGGTATGTAAATGTGATGATTTGGTATTTTTAACTTATCAGAGATTATGTTCAGATAAAACAGATTCTCCTTCTCTCAGCAGCTCTTCATCTATGGTTGGCTGTTCTGAAATTGTTTTCTTAAAAAAGTGTATGTTTGTATATTCTGCTGTAAAAAGCTCTATTAAAATTTAAGAAGAAAGACACATGGGAGGCAACCTCTACTCAGCATTATACATAGTAAATACTCTTGATGCTCCTAAAATCTATGCACATTGTTGATCACTGAACGTGTCCCTGAATGTTTCTGTCATATCTTACATAGTTCATATATGTAAACATAGTCTATAATATTTATACATATTCTCTAATTTCTGACCACTTTCTCTTCCATACATAATAATAATCTCTCTTTATGTTATGCTATCTCCTAAGATTTCCATTTCTACAATTTCAGCTATAAACAGAATGACAATCCCAACTGTCTCACATTGTGATTACACTGAGATCACCAGATTTTTTCAAAGTATAATCCTGCAATTCAAGGTATCTTTATCACCAAATATAAGTATATGTGTGTGTGTGTGTGTGTGTGTGTGTGTGTGTGTGTATGTATAGTTGTGTAAATGTAATCAAGTCTTATTTTAAAATAAACTATGGAAATTGTCATCAAACTAGTGTTGACTTCTCAATTTGTTTATTTTTGAAGGAGAAAACCTAAAGTCTAGTGTTGGTAAATATATTCATGTCTTAGAAATTGCCAAGACCTAATGTTTTGAAGAAATACAAAGCATTTCAATACAATGATATGTGTATTTAAATATATTTTATTAGTTTGTTTTCTTCAAATAAAAGTAGTTTCATAGTATAGTAAGTGGAATGTTTATATCTGCCAGCAGAAATTTTGTTTGCCTTAAAGTTGAGTACAGTTTCTCTCTTTCTTTCTCTTCCTCCTTCTTCAGTAATTTATACTACTGTGCTGCTTTCAAGAAGTGTCTGAAATTTACAAATGACATTGACTTAAACAGAATCTATTAAACGATATTGATTTTTTTCTAACTCCATTGGTCCAAGAGAAATTCCTCCCAAACTTTTTCCAACAAATAATATGAAACATTGCTGAGGGAGTTCTTGCTGAGGAGCTTAGCAGCTAGTGGCACTGAGGATTTCATTACTCACATCTTGGTACAACCTTCTGAAATGATTTGCTTGTGATGAACGTATTCTCACTGGTAAACATGGGAATTTGCACATGGATTACAGGCTGCTTTGAGGACAATATTACCCAAATAATCCAGGTTAGAAATAAGGCTAGAAATAAGACCACATGCATTTCAATGCAAATTCAGTCTGATCCCTCTTCATATTCTGATACAGTATTTCTTTCATAATTTCCCTTATATGGTGATGTGCATTATTAGCAAGCTACTTTCCTACTGTGCAAAACATCTGCCACTAGATGAAGATGATTGATTGTGATGACAAAAGGGTGATTCTGGACTCTGGAGATGAAAGAGAATCAGCATATGTAACTATAGAAATTCAACAAATCATCCATGCTTACACTTGCACTTTTCACTAGCGAAATGGAGGAAACTAAGCTTTGAGTGGAGTTATATTTTTTTTCCAACCAAATTAACTAAGTATCATGTATTATAGCACCATGCATGAAGAAAATCATTTTTACTGGGGACAGAAGATAGTTTACTGAATTAAGGCATTTACTGCCAAACCCTAAGAACTGAGTTCATCTCTGAAATCCATATGGCAGAGGAAATAACCCAACCCCATAAATTGTCTCTGACAATATGTATGCTACAGCACAAATACATACTAAATAAATTTTTAAAAATACATAAAACAGAAAATAACACTTTTTTTAAATTTGAGACTAAGGCTGCCCTGTTACATCAACATTACAGGTTCCTGAGTACAATGCAGCCAAGGCAAAAGGCAGAGGGAAAGACCCATGTGAAGTGTGGCTTGCACATTACGATGACTTTCTTGGATTTCTAAATATTATTGACTATAGAAAAGTTGAATATTCTTGGCTATACTCAAAAAGTCTCAAACACAAATATGTTATCTCTTTCATTCTTTTTTTTCCCCTTCATTCTGTCTGGCACACAGATGCCATTGCACAGACTAGTCTAATCTCCAATTTATGACAATCCACCTTCCTCTGCTTCCTGGGTGCTGTGATTTTAGCTATGTCATGACTCTGTCTTATTTTGTATAAAACAGTGGTTGGTAAAATAAGTTTCATAATTAGGAAATTTCTCTTCAATATAAACAGTGCCATTAAAACAGTGTTATCCCAGCAAACTATACTCTGGCACCTCACCAAAAGAGAAATAAGTATCATATATATCAGTAATGCTCAAGAATCACAACCTGCCTGGAATCATATTTATGTTTAAGTTCAAAACATAAGCTTACAGATGAAATACTTGGGATATGAGTTGATGTTGGCTTTAAACAACAATTGATACTGACTTTAAATAGTTACTATTTTAATTATTTAAAATATGTAAGTTTCCACAATTGAAAATTTCAATAAAGAAAATTCAAAGATCATATATATACTAATTATCCACTCAGAATGAAAAAACTCTTAACAATTTAATGCTGAATATCTACATTCAAATTTATGTATAATGTTGAGATGTTCATTTGCCACTACCTTTTCTAAATATAAATAGATGTTGAATGGATTTTGCAATGTCCATTGTCCTAGGTAGTTTTTGGTCAGCTTGATTCAAGCTAGTGTCTTCTGGCAAAAGGAAGCTCTACTGAAAAAAACACTTCCATTAGATTGTCTGTAGTCAAGGCTGCAGGGCATCTTCTTGATTAAAGGATGATGTGGAAAGGGCTAGTCCACTGTGGGTACTGCAGCCCCCAGAGCAGATAGCCCTGGATTGTAAAGAAAGCAGGATGACCAAATCACGTAGAGCAAGCCATAAGCCAAATCACATAGAACAAGCCATAAGCAGGGTTACTCTATGCCCTTTATTTCAGTTCTTACTTCTTGGTTTACAGCTTGAGTACTTCCTACAAGTTCTGTTCATGATGGACTATAAACTGGAAAATGAAAGGAAACATTTCATCCTAAAGTTATATTTGGTCATGGCATTTATTGATGCAATAAAAACTAAATCAAGACACATTTTTACTGTAATTATTCATACCAAGATGTTTTATATTCTTTGTGGCTATTGTGAAAGGTATTTCCCTGATTTCTTTCTCAGTCTTTAAACTTTTTTATAGGTCAGGCTTTTTTCTTTTTCTTTTTGTTTTTCTTTCTTTCTTTCTTTCTTTCTTTCTTTCTTTCTTTCTTTCTTTCTTTCTTTCTTTCTTTCTTTCTTTCTTTTAGTTAGTTTTGTAGCCAGCCACTTTTGCTAAAGGTGTTTATCTGTTGTTGGATTTGCCTGGTAGAATTTTTAGGGTCACTTATGTAAATTATCATATCACCTGCAAATAATGATATTTGACTTCTTCCTTTTCAATTTCTATCTCCCTCTCTTCTTTTTTTAAATTTTTATTTATTTTTTTGTTATTAATATTTTTTCTTTATTATTATGTGTTTTAAATTTTATACATCAGCCATGGGTTCCCCTGTCCTCCCCCCTCCCACCCCCACTCCCCACCTTCCCCCCAGCTCCTCCCCTCCATTTCCATGTCCTCCAGGATCAAGGCACCCCTGGGGATTCATTTGAACCTGGTGGATTCAGTACAGGCAGGTCCTGTCACCTCCTTCCAGACTGAGCAAAGTGTCCCTGTGTAAGCCCAAGGTTTCAAACAGCCAGCTCATGCACTAAGGACAGATCCTGGTCCCACAGACTGGGTGCCTCCCAAACAGATCAAGCTATTCAGTGGTCTCACTTATCCAGAGGGCCTGATCCAGCTGGGGGCTCCACAGCCTTTGGTTCATAATTCATGTGCTTCCATTCGTTTGGTTACTTGTCCCTGTGCTTTTTCCAATCTTGGATTCAACAATTCACGCTCTTGCAGACCTTCCTCTTTCTCGACAGTTGGACACCTGGAGCTCCACCTGGGGCCTGGCTGAGGATCTCTGCATCCACTTCCATCAGTTATTGGATGAGAGTTCCAAGACGACTGTTAGGGTGTTTGGACATCTGATCACCAGACTAGGTCAGATCAGGCTTTCTCTTGACCATTGCCAGCAGACTACAGAGGATATATCATTGTGCATTTCTGGGGACCTCTCAAGCACTCTGCCTATTCCTGTTCTCATGTGGTCTTCATTTATCATGGTCTATTATTCCTCATTCTCCCTTTCTGTTCTTGATCCAGCTGGGATCTCCTGCTCCCCTAAGCTTTCTTTCCCTCAAATCTTGCCCTTCATTACTCCCACTGTCGTCCAGGTTGTTCATTTAGCTCTCTTCTTAAGTTGTACTAACAATCTAATTAAACTTCAAATATTATATTGAATAGATATGGTGACAATGAATAGCATTATCTTGTCCATGAGTTTAGAGGAATTGCTTTAGGTTTCTCTCTATTTAACTTGATGTTGACTGTTGGTTTGTAGTACGTTGCCTTTATTATATTTAGGTATATTCCTTGTATCCATGATCTCTCCAAGAATTTTATTATGAAAGGGTGCTAGATTTTGGCAATTTTTCAGCATCTAATGACATGATATTTTTGTTGTGATTCAGTTTGTTTATATGGTGGATTGCATTGACAGATTTTCCTATGTTGAACCATCCCTGCATCTTTGAGATGAAGCCCACTTGATCATGGTGTTAGATGTTGAAATCTTCCATTATTAATGTGTGGAGATTGGTGTGTGATTTAAGTTTTAGTAATGTTTCTTTTACAAATGTGGGTGCTTTTACATTTGTGGCATAAATATTCAGTTATTTCCTTTAATGAATATGAAATATTTCTTCTCTTAATCTCTTTTGGTTAATTTTAATTTGAAATTTATGTTGTTGGCTACTAGGATAGCTATACCAGCTTGCTACTTAGGGCCATTTGATTGGCAAACCATTTTCTAACTCTTTACTCTGAGGTAATGTCTATGTTTGATGTTGAGATGTGTTTCTTTGATGCAGCAGAAGGGTGGATCCTATTTTCATTTCCATTCTGTTAGCCTGTTTCTTTTTATTAGGAAATTGAGTCCATTGATATTCAGATATTAATGATTAGCAATTGCTAATTCCTGCTATTTTTGTTATTCCTGTTGGTTGTGTGTGTGTGTGTGTGTGTGTGTGTGTGTGTGTGTGTGTGTGTGTGTGTGTGTGTGTGTGTGTTTTCTTTCCTTGGAAATTGCTGTTGTGATTTTATCTATTGCCTGTGTTTTCATAGGTTTAGTTAACTTCCTTGAGTTGGAGTTTTCCTCCTAGTACCTTCTGTAGGGCTAGATTTGTAGATAGATATTGTTCAAATTTGACTTTGTCATGAAATATTTTGTTTTCCCCACCAATAGTGATTGAAAGTTTTGCTGGGTACTAGTAGTCTGGGCTGGCATCTGTAGTCTTTGAGAGTCTGCAGGCATATCTGTACAGGCCTTTCTTTTATTGTGTTCATTGAGAAGTTAGGTGCAATTCTAATTAGTCTGCCTTTATTTGTTATTGGCCTTTTTAACCTTACAGTTTTTCATAGTCTTTCTTTGTTTTATGTGCTTACTGTTTTGATTATTATGTGAGTTAGAGAATTTCTTTTCTTGTGAAATCTATTTGGTGTTCTGTAAGCTTCTTGCACTTTGATAGGCATGTTCTTCTTAAAGTTAGAAAAATTTTCATTTAAAATTTTGTTTTTGAGCAGGGATTCTTCTCTGTCTTCTATTCCTATTATTCTTAGGTTTGGTCTTTTCATAGTGTCACAGATTTCCTGAATGTATGGTGATATTTTATTTGTGTTGAAATGTGAATTTATTTGTATGTTAATAAATAAAGTTGCCTGAGGGTCAGAGCTAATAGCAAGCCATTAACAGAAGTCCAGCAGTGATGACACATGCCCTTAATCCAGTCACATGTCAGGCAGAGTCTGTGTGTTCAAGGACACAGCCAGCTTGGTGACACACACCTGTAATCCATGTACCAACCATAGAGACTTGGAGGACTGAATAGACAGGCAGTGATGAAGAAATCATGTGGTTGGGTTTAAAACCAATGAGAAGGCAGAACAGAAAGTCAATAAAAATACAAACACACAGGAAGTAGGTCTCTTTCTCAGGGGCAGAATGACAACCACAGTGAGGGGTAAGAAGGTGGTCTTAGCTCTTGGCTGCTGCTCATTCTCTGGGCTTTTAACTCTGCACTTGGCTCTGTGTTTCTTATTTAATAAGACCATTCAGAATTACATCTACATGAATGTTTTTAGAGGTTTTTTTTTTTTTATATTTATCATTTTCTTTGATGAATGAATCTATTTAGTCTATCACATTTTCAATGCCTAAGATTCTTTTTTCCATCTCTTGTGTTCTGTTAGGTGATGTGTGTGTGTTTGTAGTTTCTGTTTGCTTACCCAGCTTTTCTATTTCAGTATTCCCTCAATTTGTGTGTGTTTGGGTTTGTTTTGTTTTGTTTTGTTTTGTTTTTTATTGCTTTTATTTTGATTTCCAGGCCTTGAATATTTTCCTTCGCTTATTTCTTTTCTTGGCTTTCTTAGTATTCTTTATGAGATTTGTTGATTTTGTAAAATTTTTTTAGTTGTCCTTTTGTTGATTTCTTTAAGGGGGTTTTCATTTTCTCTTTAAGGGCCTCATTCATCTTCAAAAAAATGATTTTAAGGTAGTTTTCTTGTGCTTCATCTCTGTTGGAAAATTCAGGGCTTGCTTTATTAGGATGGGTGGGCTCTGGCTGTGACATATACCCCAGGCTGTTGTTGATTGTGTTCTTACACCAATGTGTAGACATCTGGGTTTGGAGTAATTAATTCTAGAACCTGATTTCTGACTTTGTTTTTGTTGGTGGAGTGTTTTGTTTCCTGGGGTTTTTTTTGTTTGTTTGTTTTTTTGTTTTGTTTTGTTTTGTTTTGTTTTTTCTTTAGTTTTATAGGTTTTTGTGGCCTGGATTTCTGGTGGCTGCAGTGACCTCTATCTAGTAGGGAGTCTCTGTCCAAGTTTGGAGCAGGCTTTCTAGGGTTAGCTTGGCCTTTGATGGAACAGGTGATCTCTGTTCTTCCCAGTGATGTGACTTGCCTTTGAGCAGCAGGAATCCCCCCACCCCCAACACTTCCCCAGCACCTTGACAGCCCTAGGTTGGGGGCTAGGCCTAGCATAAGGGCTGGCTATGAGGTAGGAAGAGGAGAAGGTAGAACAGGTCTTTGGGACCAGGGGTAGATTACCTGGCAGGATAGTCACTCACATTTTATTCTGACTAGTGTGGTCTGTACCTGAGTAGTAGAAGTCTACCAGGATTAGGGGCAGGGCCCAGGAGCAGTATGGGTGATGAGGTGTGAAGGTGAAGGCTGTGGGATGGGTCTTGGGAAACAGAATCTCAAGAGTGGGGCAGGTCACTCTACTGTAATTATTTAATTAAAAATAGGCTTGTTCATTAGAAAAAGTCAATATAGCAAATGTGAAAAAAAGTTCATTGTTACATAATTTAAAATAAATGCTAAAATGTTTAGAGTATATTATATAATACTCTATATATGTTTGTTTAGTATAACATTGGATAATTGAGACAATGGTACTTTGTGTACATGCTTAAAACACCATAATAAACCAATTATTTTGAACAAAATTGCATTACTGGAAAGAAATATATAAACTATTTTTAAGGTTTTGAGTTTAAAAAATATGATTGTTGGGGTTGGGGATTTAGCACAGTGGTAGAGTGCTTGCCTAGCAAGCACAAGGCCCTCAGTTCAGTCTTCAGCTCCAGATTAAAAAAAAAAAAGGAAAAATAAAAAAATATTTTTGTTTTATTGTTTCTATTTTTAACCTCAAAATTAGCAAATTTAAATACATGGTGAACCATTTTCTATATTTTGCTTTAATGACTACTTTGTGCTTTACTGTATGATTATGCTATTATTATTGCAGTTTTTAATTAATAATCTTGTAATTTCATAGTTCCATTTTCATACAAATCATGCATAGAACACATACATGGGAAAAATACCGTTCTCCTGCACATTGATATTTTAAAAATAAATCTCCTTAAGTAGTATAAATGATAAAATGAGAAGGAAATTTCAAATAATTTTTGACATACATTGACATAGTCCTCTTTAAAACATTTGTGCTAATTTATATTTCTAACGTGGTGAATGGCATTTTAAATGACTAGTGAGTGCTTCTCCCTCTGCTCTTTCCAGAGTAATAATGCTGCGGTTCATTAATTAAACATTCATGCATTTGACAATTCAGTCTGCACATGCTACAAGGGTTTTAAATGCTTGAAAGCTATATCCCCTCTTTTTCATGCATTTTCTACTTAGAATATCAACTAAGAAAGCCCTTTTTAAATTTGGAGCAGTATTAGTCTTTTAATCTTGTAAAAAGTAAGTGAAAAATGAGAACACAATTTGGAAAAGCATCTCAAAATGAAAATTTAAAGCACCTTAAAGACTGTTGTGTGACTCAGATAGTATTTCTATGGAAGATTAGCAAGGACGTGCAAGAAGCAAGGACTTGGATTCAAGTTACAGCACCACATGATACAAAATGAAGCTTTATAATTATAGAGGACTAAGAATAACCAGCCAAGAAACATGAATGTTGAAAGAACAATTTGTAAGTAATAATATATATGTACAAGGCTCCTAGAAAACAGAATCTATGATCCAACTAGACACGATTAGATAAGTTGTTTTAACAGATATGCACATTGTTGTGGTTCAAGAAGAAATTGTGAATAGAAATTTTTCTTGCAAAGTTCAAACCACTCAACTTGTTTTCCCATGAAAAAAATGAGCTGGATGAAATGGGACCTAAAAGGAAGTTCAGAGTAAACAAGAAGAAACATTTCTTTTCTGTAGCTCGAAGTTTTCTTGTGTCCTGTGTGGCCAGTGGTCAGCACAAATCTCTCTCATCTGTCAGTCCCCAGATGCTCAGACACAAGTAAACACATAGAGACTTATATTAATTAAAACTGCTTGGCCATTAGCTCAGGCTTACTACTGACCAGCTCTACACTTAAACTCAGCCCATTTCTGTTAATCTATGTGTTGCCACATTTCCCATGGCTTTATCTGTGTGCCATTATATGTGCTTCCTGGATGGAAGGCTGGCATCTCCTGATTCAACCTGCCTTTTCCCAGAATTATCTTTGTCTGCTTATCCCGCCTATACTTACTGCCTGGCTACTGGCCAATCAGCATTTTTATTAAACCAGTGTATAAAAGCATTTCCCCTCTTCCTTACTTGCTTAGTAATATATATATATATATATATATATATATATATATATATATATATATATGTAAAATAGTTAAATCTTTCTTGTTATTTCAGGGATCTATTTGTTGTTCCCTTCAGTGTGAAATATCCCCTAAAGTATTTTCTGCAAACAAGACTTGCACTAGTGACCCTAAATTCCTTTAGTTTATCTTTATCATGAAAAGTTTAATTTTTTTCTTTAATTATGAAAGAAAGCTTTGCTAGGTATAGTAGTCTGTTGGCAGCTACTGTTTTAAAAGACTCATTCCAAGTTCTATTGGCATTTAAACTGTCATTTCAGTAATCGGCTGTGATTCTGATAGGCCAGCCTTTCTATTTGACTTGGTATGTCCCTTTTACTAATTACAATGTACTTTATTTTTCCTGAAAATCATGAAGGGAGGCTTATTTCCGATAATCTAATATGTTCTTGCATCTGGGAATATAATCTGCTACTTAAATATTGGAAAACACCTTCTTAAAACTCTCCTGAATATGCCTTTCCTGCTTATAGCATGAAACTATTCTAGTCCCTTACCTATAACTTATTAAAATCTCTCTTTTCAGAGTATCATGTAGATCCTAGGGTCCATGCTTGTGCATTCCTGTAACTTCTGTCCTTATTTACGGTCCCACTCCCTCCACCTTGTCTTCAGTATGGGCA
Source organism: Onychomys torridus (assembly GCF_903995425.1). Classification (NCBI taxonomy): domain Eukaryota; kingdom Metazoa; phylum Chordata; class Mammalia; order Rodentia; family Cricetidae; genus Onychomys; species Onychomys torridus. The sequence continues at coordinate 32,819,183 of NC_050454.1, forward strand.
TTCTGTCCTTTCCCTCATCTATGCTCTCTCTGAGGCTTCCCACAGAGGCTTTAGTTCTATGTTTCCATGTCATTCCCAGCATTTTAGAGTATTTTTATTCATACTTTCCCTGTTGAATTCTTCTAATGTATTATCTAATATCCTCATTACTTCATTCAACTGGTGTGTATTTAAACACAATTAGAATTATTAGTTTGTGCTCTCTGCCATTTCTAGCCTTTCACTACCCTAGAATGCCCTTACTGTAGCGTTAGCAAATTAGGATGCTTTATTGTCTTTTTTCATGTTTCTTACATTAATACATTTGAGTTTACATATCTGGTGTAATATCTCAGTTTAGGTTGTTTTACATCACTGGAATACTTTAATTTGAATTAATTTTAATACTCCAGTGGAACTTGGATATGGCAGTTGTTGTTTGACTATCTTTTGGAACCATTAGTCCACAGATAATGACATGGAGACTTTTTATTAATTTTGAAAGCTTGGCCATTAGCTTAGGCTTGTCACACTAGCTTTTAAACTTAAATTAACCAGGTTTTATTAATCTATATTCTGGCTCAGTTATCTCTACATTGGAATGTATGTCCGAACTCTTCAATGTCTCCTTGGTGTTTCCCATGCAGCTAGATTCTCACCCATAGTTCCTCTCTTTCCCTGGAAGTTCTATCTATTCTCTCCTGTCTAGTTTTTAATTAAACCAACCACAAGGCACCTTAAGCAGAACATACAAAATGATTATCCCACAACATTTCCCCCTTTTTGTCTCATTACAAAAGAAAGGTATTAACTTTAACAGGGTAAAATTATATACAATAATAAAATTTTTCAGATATCTAAATAAAAAAGAAATGTATTAACTTTAATAAAGTGAAAGTATAAACAATAAGAACAATTATCAAGTAAGAATTATATTTGAAATATCTAGTCCATTTTTATTCAGCAAATTAAGAGAAAATACTGTATTATCTATCCTCTACTGGTGAGTCTGAAGTTTTGTTACCTAATTTACTTTCTTTCATTACTTATATTACCATCCTAAAATATTTTCTTATTCCTTAAAACATTTTCTTGGATATACACCATAAGATTTTATGTTTCTCAACCTTATACATTTTACATTTCTTTTGTAATCTTTTTTAAAAAGAATCTGATAACAAGAAAAAAGTGTAAAATTATAAAGTCCTATTCTTCAAACCAATCAGAGAACCAAGAAGGAAATAGTATTACAAGTAAACAGGAAGTGCAGAGCAGACGACCTCCAAAATTATAGACATGAGAAAGATGGCTGCCTGAAAAGTCACCCAAAATTCCTCTACAATATTGGGGAATCCCTCTTCGGTCTACAGGCCTAGAGTGTCTGACAGATTTTTTTGTGAAGCAGGAATTTTTGAAGTACTTTCCTGTCTTGTCTTGACCAAGTTTGGCAGTTGCCTTCTTTTGTGTCCTGCTTATCCAATTTGGACAACATACTGTCAGCAGTCAAGGCAAGGGCAGTTTCTTTCCTGGTGGCTAACTTTGCCACAACGAAACCACACTCCACACAGCAGTTCTTTGATACTCAACATCCCTTTTTGTAAATTTAATGTAATTTAAATTTTAATTTAATTTAGTGTAAATTGCAGCTGGTAGGAACAGACATATCTTATTCTCAAAAAAAAAAGTTTTGTTATTAAAGCATCTTAAAATGCCATATTCTGTAGGTATTTGAAGACCATCTGTCTATCTTAAATATATCTCTGTTTGACCTGGAAAATATGGTTTTACCATAGCCAAAAATTTGATAGTTAGATGACTAATTCTTAACCTGTATTTCTTAATTGCCCTAAATAGTTTCAAGGACTAGAAATTTATATTAAAATGTTAAATGAGCTACATAATTACAATACCTTAAATTAGAGTAGAAACATATGCAATATAACAGAAATAACCTTAATGTTGTATCAATATACAAAAATCCATATCAATGTAAAATATTTAAGATTAGTGGCTGTTCTTTTAGTTTAAAACTAGATAATATATTTCTTTTTCTTATTATTCCTATAATCCCCAATTTTGTTTTCAGAAAGTGATCCTTGAATTTCACTTCTTTTGTTTAGTTTTTTTTCCCTACCATGACAAGTAACAACTTGAAACCAAACCCACTAAACAATGACAAACATCCATAATCTTCCAAATGACCAATCACCACCCACCCACCTTTTGGGAATGTAAGCATTGTGTTCTCTAGACTGTTTCCTATTCTCTGGGGGTGATGGCATCTTCAGGGGACTCTGAGAAAATTGGAATAATAATCAAGTCCTGGAAAAACTAACTTTATTACTGTATTATTTGTTGTACAGTCTCTGTATAATGGGGAAGTTCAGAGCTTGTTTGAAGTCATACCTGGAGTAGTTTGTGAGGTTGGATAATCCCAGCTAGCAGCTTTGAAGTTTTTTTGGATGAAGATTTTTTGAGGAAACAGCAACAGAGGCACTCTGAAAGGCTGGGTTACCTGAGCTACTTGTCTTAATTGGTGTCTGGTCCTTTAATTTTCCTGAAAACACAAAAGCTTTTAATGGTATTATGTATATCTTCATTAACACAAGTATGGAATGTGCAGTGTGCACAAGTCAGCTAAAGATTATTTTTTGTTGTTGTTCTATGTTTGAGCAGGAAAGGACATCTGTCTACTTTATAAATCCATTTGGACTACATAACCAAACTGTAATATAAATCTTTATATATCCAATTTAAAGAATAGCATGTAATAATAACTCATGAGGAATCTGTAGCTAACAAGAGTTATCACATCTTATCTAGTCCCAGAGCAGTTCCCATGTTGAGGCATCAGCATATATGCCACCTATATTGTAGTTTTTCTTGTTTTTTCCTTCAGATTTGTAGCCAGGATTTTCAGGATGTCTCCCCCAGTCAAATTCTAATTTGAAGGAATCAAGAGCTTTTCATTTCCTGTGGAAACAAAGGCATAACCTCTCCCCACAATGCAATATATTTTCTGACTTTCATTTTAAACTTAAGACACCACCAAAATATACAGCCTGTTTCAATTTAGCAGATCTTTTTTATAATTCAGTGTCTTTTAGCAGCTGTCGTTTGTTTGTTCATTAGCATTTAAAATATTTAAATTTAATAAAGCACTGTATATGATGCACATGGTCTGTGTTATGGTATTCCCCATCCTTATGAGGCTTATTCATTTTATATTATTTTACTTTCTCTTTAATGACTTCACTTTATTATTCTTAAACAAATTTATTTATTTTTCTATAGCTGGCTATACCCATTTTTTTCTTTATTATATAAGCACATTTTTAAATATACTATATCTGTTCAGCGGTTTTCTCAGTCTGGACCTGAATTTCTGCATGTCTGCAGCTTTTCTTTTCCGACCAAGTGGACCAAACCTTAAGTAGCAATGCCAGCTACAGCTTAGTTCAGCTTAGCACATGCTGCGGGCATCTGGCCCCACCCTGTTCTGCTCTGTGAGAGCTGAATTTCATGCCTGCAGGCCCAGGCTTGGAGCCACCCTTCTATTTGCCCCAATGATGGGAAGTTTCTGGTCACACATTGCGGCAAGCATTTCCACCTAGCCTCCCTATCACAGAGTATAGGAGGCTGCTCATAGCAGGGCCTCTTCAATGAGCCATGCATCTTTAAGCTGCAAGCACCGTCATCACCAGGAAGCCTCCTCTGACTCCGTGTTCAGAAAAATTTTCCACTTTCTCAGGCCTTGTGTGGATTTACATGCTTCATGTTGGGTACCAATTATTGTTTGACTTTCTTTTGAGACCATCAGCTTACAAATAATGACATGGAGACTGAATAATTATGAAAGCTTGTCCATTAGCTTAGCCTTGTCTCACTGGCTCTTATAACTTAAACTAACTTGTTTCCATTAATCTACATTCTGCAACATGGCTTGGTTACCTCTACTCTGTACCATATGTCCAGGCTTTTCCGTGTCTCCCTGGGTGTATCCTATGTCTAGATTCTAAACCAGAGTTCCTCTTTTTCACATGGAAGTCTCACTTATTCTCTCTGGCCTAGCCATTGGCTGTTCAGCTCTTCATTAAACCAATCACAAGGCACCAGAGCAGAGACACATCTTTACAGTGTACAAAAAATATTATTTCACAACAGGTAGTATTGTGTACATAAGGAAATACTTCCTCAGATCGGGAGCTCAGTGTGCTTGCTCCTGATTATTGCTCTATATTATTCTTTGAATGAGATATTAACTTGGAATGCAACCACAGCTTTTCAAAGTTGCCACTATGCAGATGTTAGACTAGTCCATAATAACAGTGCCTTTCTGAATTAAAAAAAAAAAAGTTGGAAGACAAACAATCAGGATTAGTATAAAATATGCTGGGTTTAATTTATGATATTAGAAGTGAAAGGAAAATATGATGAGTAAAGATAATGATTTATTATTGGAAAATAGGTAGGAGAAGAAAATCGGACACTGTCATAGCAGGTACACAAATTTTAGAGACTCTTAAAGATAAGGAAGCTATAATTAAGAACTAAAACAGGATGGGATAAGGATGAGAAATAAAAAAGGCATTTGGGATAAGAGAGATGGTAAAAGAGATATGGTTGAAGAGTTATTGAAGGTTACCATACTATAAACATGGTGGAGAAACAAACCACAGCCCTAAAACTACCTGAGCAATACTCAAACAATAGCAGAACCAACAAGAGACAGATATATTTGAAATACTAGAAATTAAATAAGAGAAAGGATAAAAATGTTCTAATGGGGATAAAAGGTGGCTCAGTAGTTAAGAGAATGTGCTACCCCTGCAGAGGATCAAAATTTGTTCCTTAGAAGCTGCATCAGGTATCTCACAAACTCCTATGTATCCATACCCAGGGGATCCAATGACTAAGGCTCGGGGAGCGTCCTTACATTTGTCCTTGCATACACATGAACACACACTACCTCATTAAAAAGGTAAATGTTTAAAAACAAAGAAGAGTTATGGGATGAATTGCTGGCACAACTGTGCTGAATTGGAAAGCGAAGTTTTCAAGTTCCTCCAGCTTTGGCAAGCTCCGTGTGATGCTGCTGTGTGGTGGAGACAGGAATGGAGCTTACACTTAGCAGCCTGATGCTTCCAAGTTCTGTGGTGTGTGGAAGGAGAGCTTTAAGTCTTCATCCTCAGAACAGGACACAATGATCTCTGTTGGTCCTGCAGGTCCATTATATGATTAGCACCCAATTTCCCTACAGTGACTATTGCTCTCTCCTGGGCTGTATTATTTGTGAAGCCAGAAGATCTGTGTGGTGAATATGTAGAGCTGAGTGCGTTAGCTGGATTCTGATTCTTTACTTTCTTGTCTGCTTCCCTGCAGTGCTCTCCCCTAGCTTCATGACACCATGCTATGTATCATCTTCATGGCCAATTTTTCACTCCAGAGTTAAGTTTTTGTCTTTATTTAGGTGTCGAGTTGTTTCAATATCATTGATTTGAAACATTGTCTTTCCTGAATTGCATGGCCTTTGACTTACGGTCGAAGATCATTTGATCATGCATGCATGGCTTTCTTGGCAGCCCCTCTCTGTTTAGCCAACCCAGGCTTCCCCTTTCCTATCTTCCTTGTTGTATTAGTATAACTCTGGACATTATTTAGTGTCAGCACACAACTCCGTCCTTCAGAGAAGAGTTCCGACTCTTGTTACACATCAAAATACTCAGATATTTATTAGTATGCAAAATCTACTTATGAGATTGGATTGCTATTTTATTAAATCTATATATCAACTCAGAACTAGCTATCTTGGCAACGGTGAATAGAGAATATCTATTTCTTCATTTTCTTAGCTAATCATTAATATTTTTCATGGCAGTACTATAATTTTCTTCATGTGAAAGTTTTATGTAATTTGAGAAATCCAGCATTTTTCTTTTACCTAATCTTAATATGAAAGATTAAAGTTTTGCCTATTAATTATTAGCTAGAGATGTCTGTGGCATTCCTCATCAAATTGAAGTACTGCTCTTTTACTTTTAATTTGACAAAGTTTTTATCATGTTATGAATTATACTAATTATTTTTTAATGTTAAATCATCCTATACTCTATTTGGGATAATCTCACTTTGATTTGTTGTATTACTCTTTTTATATTTTGGTGAAATCAACTTACTAAATTTTTTAAGATGTTAACCAAAGGTGCTAGATTATTGCTTTCTTTTCCTTGTGTCTTTTTCTGTATTTTTAGGATACACACACACACACACACACACACACACACACACACACATATATATATATATATATATATATATATATATATATATATATATATAACTGTATGTAAGTGTGTATGTACATAACTAATCTGCAGTGGGACTAAGTAGGATAAAATAAAATACTGTCATTGCTATAGACCAGAGTAATAATTTATTACATAAGTATATATTAAAAAGAGGTAAGAGTGGCCTATGTTCATGCAATATGTAAGTGGTTACATTAGATACTAATTTTCCAAATATACTTAAAATTATGCTCTTAAATTTTGTGGATTTGGGTTTGTTATTATATTCTATAGATAATAAAATCAGTACAAACTTCATGTATTTTATTTCCATTTCCCAACATTATGTAATTATTTACATTGTTGCAAATGTTTATGGATTAAAAATTTTGAAGAGATTGCTCAGGGAAATATGCTTAGGAATGCACAGGAAGATGAAAGGTTGATTTCACAAAAGAAATTTAAAGGAAGCAATAGCATTCTGTAAGTAGTTGGTTCAAGAACAAAGACATACATTCAGCATCAAACAAAGAATACTGAGAACATTTTTTATTCTATAAGGGAAAGTTGTTATGGAACTCTGATATATTAAAATTTTCACTGGGTTTTTACTTCTTCTATATTCATTCTACAGATTGAACAGCACAGTTCCTTACTCACAACCAGTGACATTAATGTCATGATTTGAAATATACTACAAAATGATACCACTTTAAAAGGAAATACTGTACTAACAATAAGGCTATGTGTTACTCTGACATTCTTCTCCAATTATGAGATGGAAATAAAGGAATTTTATGCTAGGAGGGTGTATGGAATAAAAGATGGCCAATAACTTATTATAGAAACTGTCAAGAAATGAATTATTTCCTTACAATTAAGTCATTGCAATACTTGTGAGTTGTTAGATACTTTCTGATAGAAAAGAGCATGTAGGTCAGTGTCTCCTTGTCTTTTATAGAACATTCAGTTACACTATTATGAATTGAATTGAAAAATTATGGTCATAACTACATGACCAACTCTAAGTATCTCAATTCTGAACAAGATGATGATGATCATGATGGTTAATATGAGATTATTAATCATAAAACTATCTCTGGAGCTGTCATAAGCATTTTATCCAACCATTAACTATAACTGGCTGTAACATAATGCAATAAGGCTACATCTGTGTGTCTAAGTCAGCTTTGCAAAACTAAATTCTCAGTTTTAGGATCAGGTACTTCAATCAACAATCTGACTGAGCAAACAATGGAACTACTTAACGCATTTATGAAAGCCAGGGAATCTTAACACCAAAGTAAAGTATGGAAAAGTAGAGACTGTTTTGTTAAAAACTTCAGTGAACACACTATTTGGAAATATAACAATTAATTATATTTAGAGTGTTTTATTCTTAATACTTTAATCTCATCATTCATTTTCATTACACTAGTTGTGTACATTGTGAGAAAATACAAATGTGAAATGCAGATTAGTTTAGATGCATATTGCTATACAATTCTGAACTTAAGAATTTGTTAATGCTTCAAAATAAATAACAAGAACTGAAGATCCAGCTCAGTGGGAGAGTGCTTGCTTACATTGTGATTTTAGCCAATAAATAAATAAAACAAATAAAATCCATTCTTATATGTAGACTATAAAGACCATTACAGAAATCTGCAAATGGAAAAAAAATACTATAAACAAAAAATGAGAAAGAAAAACTACCTATGGTGTGTCAAACTCAGTTATTGTTCTACACCAGAACCCCTGCATCTAAGGCTCTGAAACATCACAGAAGATGGGGAAGAAAGATTGCTGTGAGGTAGTGTCTTCTGTATGTGACATAAGCTGCACCCCAAAGTCTTAAAAAGACCAGGACAGTTGCAAGACCAGTTTCCGTGCCAAGGTGGATGTGCAAAACCTCACAAGGCCTTACCCCTAGTTGAAAGAGCTACAGAAAGGCAATGAGTACTGAGAGAGTAAGAAGAAAAGATGAGAAATTTGAGAGGGAATGAAGTTGGAGGCATTAAGGGGGTGAAAATCACATAAACACAGTATTCATGTCTGAAATTCTAAAAAAGAGAAAAGATTATAATTAAATAAAAAAGAACGATTTCCTATTTTAAAAAATGTATTTTTGAACTTCTGTTTATTTCAAGTGTTAGTGGGTTTATCGGTAATGCTTTTACCTGAAAATATGTTAGTTCTCACATGCTGCTAATATAGATCATAGTAGGCATAATGTTATCTCTGAGCCATTTAACAGTGGAAAGTATACATATATAACAGTATAACCCCTTAAAGACACTGGACGTAGAAATATTCATGTTGCATAGAGGAGATAATAATCATGTTTGTTATTATTATTTTGTTATTGTTAATCTGCTCTGACTACTATGATTAATAATGAAGACTTATGAATTGTTCTGTATCACTGAGTTTAGTTTTTATTTAGTTTATTTTTCTTTCAAAGTATAAAATAAAATATAACTTCTTAACATGGTGGATTTAAAGAAAAATAAGTTAAGCCCAGTCTTTTAGATTTGCCATGCATTGGTCTGTCTATGTATTTGTAGTGCTGTTGTATAGAATGGAGCTAAAGAGTAAGGCCAAATTCCTAAAGCTACAACTAATGTCAATGTTCTAGGGGTCAGGTTATACAAATATAACAGGAAATAATATTTTACTAAAATATCATTTTAAGCCAAATGTTTTGTTTCTTTTTTTAAAAAAAAAAACTTTCTTTGAAGAGGCATGTTTTAATGCATTTTTCTACCTAGAATGGAAATAGATCATTTACATGCAAAGTAAACAAGCATGCTTGAATTTATTTGCTAGACAATACATTTCATCATTGTATGTGGAAAACATTATTTTTAATAAACATTTGACATGTCTGGAATATATCTCATATTTTTGTGCATAAATATCTTTGTAGATAAGCCTTTAGTCTTTCAAAAGGCTAAATTATATCCTTCAGCATTTTGTATTTTGGTAAGTCAAACTTAGCCCATTGTGAGTGGTTTTATTTCTTTATGTTGGCATGTCTTCACAGCATGGGAAATATATAGGGAAAACTTTCACCAACTAACACACTGCCATTCATCCATAAATAACAGATCTTGGAATATTATCCCCACAACAATCTTAGAAGTCTCTTGGTGCTTGAAGAGAAAGCAAAAATGAGCCCTTTGCTTTCTGCAATTCCTTCCTCCTCCCATAATGTCTAAGCATCCTTCAAATAGATGATTTTAAGGGAGTTTAGGGAATTTGCCTGAGGGTTAGGTGGTACCTATAAAAGCAAAACTGGTATAAACTGCCCATGTTTCAATGCCTTGCTCTTAAAGGTATGATACCTAGACTAGAAGCATTAAAGCACAGTATTCTCATTACAGATAAGCACCTCAGATTGCAACATTAGTCAAAGTGAATCAGTTATGATTGGGATCATACAACAATTTCCTTTTGTGCTTGGCTAATTTCATTTGATGTAAGATCTTTTACTTATATCCAATTATAAAGGACAACATCTCATCCATTCTTCTGACTATATAATATTGTGCCATATATGTTGCACACTCTTTAAATATATTATTAATTAATTAATTAATCAATAAATTCATTTGTCATTGGAAATGTTTGCTTACTACATACCTTGGCTGTTCTGAAACTACAGTCCAAATGATTAGTTATATATTTTAAGGCATCTAGGGAGGAAGAATTTGATGGATCCACATATATACAAATCATGTTTGTGCATGTGAAAATTACTATGAGTGTTAATTATACTTTCTGTATGTGTATGAATTCATAGCCTCTTATAAATAAGTGAATATTTACCAACTGCATTTTAAGTATACTAGAATCTGCTTTTAATAAGGCTCCAGTACAGTTTGATATGTGTGTTTAAAAATGGTTTCTTATATTTTGTCAGTGGATAAAAAGATCATATAAATGTTTTTTTACATAGTTGCCTGGGTAAGTGTGGGAGTTCCCTTTTTCCTTGTGGCCTCTTGGCCACCAGCCCTTGAGGACAAGGGGAGCAGCTATGACAGAGAATGTTGTATGGCCCATGAGAGAGAATGGAGACAGCTCTCCAGGAGCTTTGGTGAATCTGCTCAACTTTATTCCAGAGTATAGTGGATATACAGGATTGGGGATGATAGCAGGGGAATCACATACTTTGCATTAAACAACAGCCTCCTATCACAAAGCTCCTAGTATCATAAAGCTCTTAGTTGTCATCTGTGGAAGCATGGTTCTATCCTAATGCTCAGAGCACAATGTCTAATGAACACATGGGCAGCAGGGGGAGGAGCTTCTGCAGGAAACTGCACCCAGGGTCATACCACAGATAAGTCAGGCTCCTGGGCCTAAAGATAGTCTGAACAAAGTAAGGAATAGTGTGCCTTTCACCAGGGTAGGGAAGTCATCCATGTTGCCAAGCTCAGAGGAAGCTGACAGGTTCTGGTAGACTACAACCTCAGACTAGCAGAGGCCTCTCAGCAGTGGATTTTAGATATTTTTACTTGAATATTTACAATGCCATGGTGTACTGATTGCTTTACAATTTATTGGGACACAATACCTGAAAGCAACTTAAGAAGAGAGGTTGTTTGGCTTGTAGTTTGAGGGTATTGTTCATCACATAATGTGAGTCATAGCAAGGAGATCTTGAGTCAGAGAGAAACATTATAGACCTGGTCAGGGATCAGTTAGGTCTGCTGCTCTATCCACTTTCTAACTGTATTCAGTACATTAACACAGCTCACAGAATGGTGCCACCCACATTAATGGTAGGTCTCCTTACCTCAGTTAACCAAACTGAGAAACATTATCAGTGTTGTGTTCAAAGGTTTCTTTGCATGATGCTTCTAAATATCACTCAACTGGTAATCAAATGTAACCATCACACTTCTACACCATGCCAACTCCACACTAAACTTATCACTTGTAATTAATAACCTTTCATTTGTTTGCCCTGTAAGGTCATGATGACCTAATAATACAAAATATATTTAGTACAGCTTCAAATGTTCCTATAGGTTTTAGCAGTCCTAACACTGTCCAAATATCCAAGTCTTGTCTCCTCTGAAACTTAAGGCAATCTCAATTTCTTAATTATGGGATATTAATAAATAAAAATATAGCTACAAATTTCTAATATACAAGAACCCAGAATAAGCATCTCCACTGCAAAAGGAAAAAGTGGGTAAACAAATAATAATAATAATAATTGAACCAAAGCAAGACCAAAAACAAGCTAAGAAAACAGAAAACCCTTATTCCTGCAGCCCATGCCAGATGTTAAGATATCCTGTTGGATTCATGTAGGCTCCAGAGAACTTTCATAACACTAGCTCTGCAGTTTTGATGCCTGGAGCATACAAAATCTCCAGCTTGAGAAAGTTCCACTCTGTGGTTGCATTATTTATGATAATATTTTATGATTCTAGCATCTCCAGTATTCTGAATCCTTCATTTTAACTTAATCTTTGCTTCCCAGAGTAACACAATTTCTATATCTGTTAAAAAGTAGTTCAATTAAATACAATTTTAAGACAATATTTCATGTGTTTTACTGATGAAGTATCAGACTACATGGCTAAAAGAAACACCATTCATATTTAAAGTTGGTTTCGAGTCACAGTTCTCACAACTTTAAACTGCAATTTAAAGACGATTGTTCACTTATCATTTTTGTAATCTACAGTTGGGTAACTGTAACTTCCATTAGGATGTAGAGATAAGGAAACAAGAAGATCAGGTGAAAATACACTCACAGTATAACATTCATAGGCTCATGATATTTTTTAATTGTAACTGTCTAATGCTAATATAAATTGAATTCTAGTATAAATAAAATTTCAGAACAGGGATCAGGGATACGCCACCTCACCTACAATCTCAGCACTCCAGATACTGAGGCATGCTGTGGGATGCTCAAGTATGTCAAATGTGTTGCTCTGATTGGTTAAAATAAAACACTGATTGGCCAGTAGCCAGGCAGGAAGTATAGGTGGGACAAACAGGGAAGAAAAGTCTGGAAAGTGGAAGGCTGGGTGAGAGAGACCTGCCAGCTGCCACCACGACAAGCAAGATGTAAGGTACTGGTAAACCATGAGCTGCTTGGCAACTTATAGACTAACTGAAATGGGTTAATTTAAGATATAAGAAGTAGATCACAAGAAGCCTGCCATGGCCATACAGTTTGTAAGCAATATAAGTCTCTGTGTGTTTACTTGGTTGGGTCTGAGCATCTGTGGGCCAGGCAGGTGAGAGAGATTTGTGCTGACTGTGGGCCAGACAGGGAAACTACAGCTACAGAGGCAGGAGAATCAAAGTAATCATGAGAGTAGCCCAGATTATATAAATAGATTTTTATCTCCAAATCACAGCCGATTTTTAAAAGAAAATAACATGAACTTTGCTAAGCTATACTAAATATAAAAAATGAATTATTTGTAAAATTTCTCTTGTGTACAAATATTCCAAATGAATTTAATACATTTAGTACACCAATATAACTCAAAACAAATAGCCTTTATGGCACCAATGCATTTAATGTATAACTGGATTTCAATTTTGCAAGTAGTGTTCCAAGAATATAATGTAATCAAAGATGCCCCTGGGTATGATGGTTCCATGATGTTATGGGGGTAACCAAAAGTTATAATGCCCACTAATCAGAAGGAAATATTTGCCTATTACAGGAAATCCTTTCAAAAACCAATGGTTGGGTAGCTCCCGGCACTCACAAGTGAATCTACAACTATTACTTTTCAAAGTGGACATAGTATTAAACTGTCTTCTAAATCCCCTTCTATACATCTACAGTTTAGTTCTGCTCTGAAACCTCATCAGGGAAGTTTCTTTGTGCAGTGCACAGAGGTCAATAAAAAAAAAAAAAAACAGAATCAAATTTTGCCCAAGTGCAAAGAATAAGTATTTGTAAGATATGGGACAACTATACCATTCTCTGTCTGAAATTATCAGGAACCATTGAAGAAGACGGAGCAAAAACATTAGAATTGCAAGATTTTGAGAGGACACAATGAAAACACTGTCTTCTGATATGAAAGGAACACACACACACAGACACACATACACACACACACACACACACACACACACACACACACACAATATGTCTGTGTCCATACAGATATCTGTGATGACAATACCTCTCCAAATTTCTTCTTAGATATATGCAGTGTTAAATTATCAAAGCTATGTCATTGAGCATGTACACCTGTAAAAACAAAACATGAGGCATTTTATTATGACTGCATTATGCTCAATGATTACACCATTTATATGATTGCAGTTCTAGTTTTTTTTTTTCTCAAAATCATAAATTGATATTAGATGATGATTTAAATAACTAACTCAAATCACCTGCTGAAGGACAGCACTTCGGTACTCTTGAGTTTCAGTTCAAATTTTTCTGCCTGATTTACCCATAATTTCAAATACTTAATTTCTTTGAGTCTGATTTTACTATGAACATGGTAGATTGAGTCTCATAAAATTTTTTCAAGGCAACATCATAGGAATCTAATTCATTTTTAAAAGCCAAGGGCTCAATGATCATGACTTCTATCATTTCAGGAACCTATGGATGCCTGAGATTGGTTATCTCTATAATGATCTATGAAAGCAAGAAATTCGTACATAATCATTAAGAGTAGAAATAGTGGGAAATAAATATAACATACTTTCTATGTTTTTATGATGAAATTAGTTCAGATTATTAGTGAAATGTAATTTTAGATAATTTAAAACACACAGAATATATTAAGATTAAACTGATAGATTGGTAGCAAAACAAAAACCATTGATCTGAAGCTACTGTGAAATACTCTTAAAATATGGCTTAGCCTTGATTGTCTAATATTTCAAAAAATAATTTTGGTTGACTTTTGGTTGAGTATACCTAGTTCAACTTCCAAAATTTATAAATATCATAAACACATATTAAAACATAATTTCACAGTGAGACCACCCAACTATCTACCAGGGGATCAGGAAATGACTCCTTATTACTAATAAAAAATTATTGCTATGGGAGCTTGAATTCCTAAAACAAATGTGTGATGGCTATTTTCAACTCTAAACTTGACTATACCTGAAGCTAACTAATAGTCAAGCAGCTGGATACACCTCTGAGAGAATTTTTTCATTTAATTAAACAATTTCAAGTGACAATATCCACTTTTAATTTGGATCTTATGAGGTAGGAAGGTATAGCCATCTTTAATGTGGGTCATACCTTCTGGAGGCATCCTATATATCTCTGTTTTCCTCTGCTTGTCCTCATTCTCACTGGCAATCCATTGCTCCACAGGAAATAGAGAAAGAATACTCCCTTCACTTCAAAAGAATTTTGTCCTCTATTGAAGACCTGCTGAGGCATCCAGCCTCATGGACTGAACAACTATTGGATTCTTGGACCTTCTGTTGACTAACAACCATTGTTGGACCACAATTTAAAAGGCACTCTATAAAGAAAATCCCCATTCTTCATCTATGTATAATTTAATTCTATCAGTTCTCTTCCTCTAGAGAACCATGACTAACACAGATTTTGGTACCAGAGGTAATTCTAGGGTAGCAGAAGTTTAGGATGCATTTTTCAAGCATCTGGAATAGGCTGTTCAACTTGCCAACACCTACAGTGACTGAAACTTCTCTGAGAACCTCTAAGGCTTTTGAAAGCCTGTGATGTGAACTGTTTTATAAACTTATGGAGATGAATGGATTTGGTTATCTTGATTCACTACTTAAGACAGGCAAAGAATTTGGTGATCCTGCACATAAATTTTTTGACAATTTGTGGAAAATAATGAGGCTGGCTTATTGCTTCTAGCAACTCTGGCTAAATTAAGAAAGGAAAAGAAAATCCTTCCTGATAAATTTAACTAACTTGTAGCATCTCAGAATAGGCTGAAGGACAATTAACTAAGTGATAAACTTTACTGTCTTCAGATGAATATGAACAGTCTAGAGGTTCTCAGTGTGCCCTGGAAGAGAATCTATTCTTCTGTAGCAGCATAGCTACATCTGCAGATAATCAAACTGAAGTTCTAATTCTGAGACTGGATGAATTATAAGGAAAATTGAAGTTCCAGACTCAGAGGCTGTTGCTGTTTTTTTTTTTAAGGGGGGGGGCATTAATTTGTAGAGAATGGAATCCTCTAACTTGGGATGGAAATGTGTAGGAGGACCCCATTGAGGCTGAAGACTTTCTTAAGGGTTTTTCTCACATGAAGTAGTCTCTCCACCATTAGCAGAAGAAATACACTACCACCCTTGAAATATTTTCTTTTCTTATCTCTGACTTAGGAAAATTAAGCCCTCATTGTCTACCAAACCACCAGTAACATTACTTGGAGGAGATGTCAGGAAAGATAATATTGATGTCCCTCAGGTCCCACTAATATTTGCCTCTAGGCTTATATCCTGATGTAAGGATAGACAAACTCCTAGTAGAGAGAAGAAAAATTTATTCCATGAGGTAGTGAACTGTACTAATGGAGAGCTTATTGAGTTTACTAATTCATCAAAGCAGAAATATAGAGAATAAGTATGGGAATGGATATTAAGGGTATGGGATGATGGTAGAAGGAACATAAAACTTGATTGAGTTTTATTGATATGGGTACACTGAAAGGAGATTCTAGTTTTGTTATTCTTTAAAACTTTTTAAAATTTATATACATTTAATATTCTTCCCCTGCCCTGAGACTTTCCAAAGCCTCTTCCCTTCCCTAAGCCCACAACTTTAAGATTTTTTTTCCTCAAAAAACCAACAATTTCCTCCAACACGGAATACTACATAAAAGTATATACATGACAAAACAAACAATAACAATAAAAAAACACTGATCTGTAAACAAATAAATCACACACAAAAAGTTGTGGAATCCATTATATGTTGATAACCTACTACTCATGAACATGACCTGTCCTGGAGTGATCCTCTATGGGAGGATATTGATTTTCCCTCTCCCAGCAGGTATATATATATATGGTGCAATTGTTAACTTTTACACTAGTGACTAGGTTTTTCTTCATTAATTTATTCATTCATTTATTTAAAATGTAACAAAAGAAAATAAATTAGGATAAAACAAAAACTAACACATTAAGGATAGATAAGACAAAGAAGTAGAAGAAAATAAATCCAAAAGAATGTACAAGAATCAGAGTCCCACCTGGTGGTGGTGGTGCACGCCTTTAATCCCAGCACTCAGGAAGCAGAGCCAGGCAGATCTTTGTGAGTTTGAGGCCAGCCTGGTTTACAGAGTAAGATCCAGGAAAGTCACAAAGCTACACAGAGAAACTCTGTCTCGAAAAAAACAAAACAACAACAACAAAAAACAATTAGAGTCCCACTTATTCACACATTCAGAACAAAAACTATGAATATATATACACAGAGAGAGAGAGAACCTAGTGATGATGACCTGTGAAAGTCTTGTGCATGCTGTTTCAGTCTCTGTGAGTTTATGTGAGCTTTACTCATATTGATAGGTCTTGTTTTCTTTGTGTCCTCCAACACTTATGTTCTTATGCTCTTTCTGCCCCCTATTTTCAATTGTGTTACCTGAGCTTTTATGGGAGGAATTTAATAGAAACATCCCATTTAGGAATGAGTGTTCCAAGGTCACCAGTTGTTCATGTAATATCTGGCTGTAGTCTCTGTATTTCTTCCAAATGGACCTGACAGTTATTTGCAGAAAATTTCATCCAAAAACACCTCATGAGCACAAATTCGAACACCAAAATCATCTCAACAGATACAAAAAAAAAAAAAATTGAAATGACACCCTGAATCCTATCTGATTGTCATGGATTAAAACTAGATAGTAATAATAAAAACAACAGAAAGATTACAAATTCATGGAAATTGAACAAATCTTTATTGAATCAAAAATGGGTCTTGACAGAAATTTTGGAAAGAACTAAAGACTTTCTGGAATGGAATGAAAATTAATACAAAGCATACTCAATCTTCTGAAACACAATAAAGGTGATTCAAAGATGTAAGCTCATAACACTAAGTGTCTCCATAAAAAAAGGGGGGGGGCGTAACTTACATTAGTAACTTGTAACTTATCATCAGCATACCAGAAAGCTCTCTACAACAAAAAGAAGAAATCACACTCAAAAGGTACAGATGACAATAAAGTGAGAGCTAAAATCAATTAAATAGAAACAAACAAAAACACCAAAAAATGAATCAATGTAACAAAGAATTGGTTCTATGAAAACTGCAATATGATTGACAAACCCTTATGTAAATTAACTAAAATGTAGAATGAGAAAATTAAAATTAAAAATTAGAAATGGAAAAGGGACCTGACAACAGACACTGAGGAAATCCAGAGAATCATATGGACATGCTTTAAAAACCTACACTCTACCAAATTGGAAAATCTAAAATACAGGGATAATTTTGTCAATAGGTACCGTTTGCCAAAATTAAATCAGTATTGGTCAAGAAATTTAAAGAGGCATATAGCCCTTAGTAAAATAAAAGGAGACATTCAAACTATCTCAACCAAAAAAAAAAAAAAAAAAAAAAAAAAAAAGCAGCCCAGGGCCAGATGGTTTTAGTGCAGAATTCTACCAAATTTTCAAAGAAGATTTAATGCCAATACTCCTCAAATTTACACAAAAAATAGAAATATAAGAGGCCAATTCAATTTACCAGGCTACAGTTACTCTGATAGCCTAACCACATAATGACCCAATAAAGACAGATGACAGGCCAATTTTCCCATGAACATAGATGCAAAAAGACTAAACAAAATACTTTCAAACTTAATCCAAGAACACACCAAAAAGATCCCCTAACATGATAAAGTTGGCTTCATCTCAAAAGTGCTAGGATAGTTCAACCCATAAAAATCAGCAAATGTAATTCTTCATATAAACAAGCCTAAAGGAAAAAAAAATACAACATCATCTCATTAGATACAGAAAAGGCCTTTGACAAAATCCAACACCCCTTTTGATAAAGAGAGATTAAGTATACAAGGGACATACTTCTCCATAATACAGGTAACTTACATCAAACACACAGCAACCATAAATTTAAATGGAGAGGAATTCAAAATAACTCCACTACAATCAGGAATATGCCATGGCTATCTACTCTATTCCGACCTATTCAGTATAGTCCTTGCAGTCTTAAGTAAAGCAATAAGAAAACTGAAGGGGATCAAGCTGGTACATATTATAAATGAATAAGTTAAAGTATCTTTATTTGTAGATGGTAGGATAGTATCCATAAGTCACCTGAAATATTCTACCAGGGAACTCCTCCAGTGGATAAACACCTTTAGCAAAGTTAGCTGCGTACAAAATTAACTCACACAATTAGATTCTAGTTTTAATATGGAGGCTTATTAAATTAACAAAAAGAGCCAGGCAGCAGTGGTACATGCCTTCAATCCCAGCACTCAGGAGGCAGAGCAAGGTGGATCTCTGTGAGTTCCAGGCTAGCCTGATCTACAGAGCAAGATCCAGGACAGGCACCAAAACTACACAGAGAAACCCTGTCACAAAAATAAATAAATAAAATAAAATAAAAATTAACAAAAAGATGTGATAAGTTTGAATAGTTTGCTTAAGCATTTGTCAACAGATAGCTTCCCAAAAGTCATTTGGAAATGCCTGATGTCCCTTCATTTAATGTGGATGAAGAGAATTTTAAGACTCAGAGAAATTGCAATGCTATTTAAAACGTAATCATCCACCATGGAAAGACTCGGAAGATATGCCCTTCACTACTCCTGGAAGATACAAAATGATGAAAGGGCACCAACACATCTGAAGAGCCTCTTGTTAGCCCTTTCCTTGTACTAGACCTTGGGGTCAGAGAGGCTGCTGCTCAGTTGATTGAATTAAATGCAATGAGTATAATTTGAAGTAGCAGGGGTCAGATAGCAGTACTGAATCACCAAAGGCAAGGTTAATCATAGTTATCATAATGAGCACCATCAAACAACAACAACAATGCCCATAATGGCCTGACCCATCATGCTCAGCACATGCAAAGTGATTTTTATAGTGGCATCACTTGTACTGATCTTAGGTACTAGCTAATTGATCATGGTGTTTCCAGGCATGAAATAGACAAGCAGCCTACTGCATTTTTGTTTCATCTGTATAACCTATGGAACTATTCTCAAATGAATGAAGGGCTACAAAGCAACATGGCAAAAGAGAACCTTGTCTTGTGAAATGGTTTCCAGACTTGAGCCAGTTTGTAAATCCAAAACCCCTTGAAGGAAGGGATGGAAAGCATCCCCTGGGGGAAAAAAAACCACCTTGATAGAATACCTGATTTTAATGTTGTCCTTTCTCCAGTCTTTCCTTGGAGGGACTGAAGGCCTTTTACAAGGGTAACTGTACATTGGAGGAAAGGAAAGCATTAGACACTCCTTCAGAATTGACACAGATTCTCAGAGACGCCTAGAGACATTGTGACCCTACAATTCAAGTAGGGGCTTGTGGAGGTCAGTGGATTAATGGAGTGTTGGATGAAGTCTGAACTCACATTTGGTCCAGTAGCTCTGAATACATCCTTTAGTTTTTCTCTCTGCTCCAGATTATGTAACTGGGATAGGTATAATTAGAAGATGGCAGAATTCCCACACTGTTTACCTGACCTGTGGAGTGTGGGCTATTGTGTTTGGAGAAGACAGTTGGAAGCCATTGTATTTGTCACTAGGAGGAGAAATAGTGAATCAAAGCCAACCTCAAATTCTTGGTGCAATTGCAGAAACTGGTGCCACCATGAGTTTTTGAGAGGAGGTGTGGCCTTTCCCACAACATTTCCCCTTTTCTCTCCTCTTCGCCCAGGATGTGGACAGTAGCGATCCTTTATCAAATAGAAGTTGCATATAATTCATGATATGGCTCTATTAGGCCATGAAAGCACAATCAAATTACACTAAGAAGTTTCCCAAATCCCTACATTTCTACTCCCACTATAATGTTTTCTACTCTCGATCAAGAAACTATACCCTCATGGCCTCTGATTGGTCGACAGAAGAAGAGATTAAGGCTTAGTTTACTGATGGTTCTGTACATTATACAGATCCCACCCAGAAGCAGACAGCAGCAGCATTACAATTCCAATAGGAGAGAGACACTGATGAAGGAAAATCTTCACAGTGGTCAGAGATTTAGGCAGCACACATGATCATATATTATGTTTGGAAGTAGAAATGGTGATATATATGAATTTTCACTTATTCATGGGCTGTATACAGGCGATTGACTGGTTAGTCAAATACTTAGAAATTAAAACACTCTTCATAATTTCAGAATTTCTATTAAATCCAAGACAAGAGTTGGCTTATGATAGAATTGCTGAATACATAAAATGTAAAATCAGATAACAATTTACATTTACATCTCTCTTTACAATGCAGTGGATTTTATTTTTACCAAGGTAACACTTTAAACATCATTTACTAGAGACTGGGAGAGTATTGTAATATTTAACTATGTATCACATGCTTACAAGAGAGGAAGACTTACAAATGACCCCCTGAAAGGTGCGTGTGTACTCAACTTTCTTTGATTATATATGGAAAACTACTACTGTGTCATTTAAAACAAGTTTATCTATACTTATATGATATGATGTTTTCATGAACTTTTAAGAACACTTCATGAAGATATTAATGAATACATCAGACTCCAAATATAGTCATTGATTCTTTGGAGACAGGCAGTGGGAATAAATGGAAGATTAAGCAAGAAAGGCAAGTTTTATCCATGTACTTCAACTCAATTTCTTCATGTATTTGTGTTGCCTTCTAACACTGACATATGTACATACTTACACAGATATATATCTTTATACACACATAATAATATTCTGGATTATTCATAAGAAAAAAGTTTAACACTAAAAATGTCAAAATAATGAAAAAGAAGATAATTTATGACTCTTATGAAGCCTAGGAAAATAGCCCAAGTGGAAATTTACAGGAAGGAAAAATGTCCTAATAGTCTTGTTCACTTATACAATTAATACTAAATTACTGTTACTAATACAGAGATCTGCATGTTTTTCTATTAAAATAAACATAGAATGAAGGATGCACACTACAACCACAAAGCAAATATTCCAAAAGTGGAGGATGTGCTTGATTTTTATGCTGATACACTTACAATATTTTGTGATATTTTAATCATCTTGCTGAATACTTGACTTTAAAAAAGGATGTGTACATTTTTTGCAGAATTTATGTTATGGTTTTCCTGTTATATTATACTTAACTGTGAATGTCCATATCCTTTTAAAAAAATGTCTCTATATTTTCTGCTTCAGGCTCCTGCCTTGAATTCCTGTGTTGTCTTTCTTCTGTGATGGACTGTATCCTGTAAGATGAAATTGTTCTGCCCAAAGTCTGGATCTCCAAAAGATTACCAAGAGACTAAATCTGATGCAAAAACAGAGAGTCTTTAATAGGACTTAACTCAGGCCTCTCCATCCAACAGAAGCAGAGGCAGACCAAGAGAGATCTGCTGAGGGGTGGTGTGAAGCTTGAGGGATTCCAAGACTGCCTACTTACAGACCTAAGTTTGCCCTAACCAGTGGTTAGGGCTTTCTAGACTGAGTTGATTGGCTCTCTTGGGTCTAGGGAATTGCAACATTTTAGTCTCAGCTGAGGGATACCTGGAGTTGTTTGTCCACTTCTGATTGGCCCATCCATTTGTGTGTGTGTGTGTGTGTGTGTGTGTGTGTGTGTGTGTGTGTGTGTGTGTGTGTGTGTTGTTCATGGCTTCTGATTGGCCCTTCCCTTTGGGGTGAGGTGTTCATGGCTCTTTCTTTAGCTAGGGCAACAGGTTAGCGACAGTCATTGCTTCTGATTGGCTCTCCTCTGAGCAGGGAGGTGTTCATGGGTCTCTCTGTAACTAGGGATAAGGTCAGGGACAGTCTAGGCCAGGGGCATCTTGTTCAGATCTTGTTGCTGTGACTGCAATTCTGCTGAGGCCTGAGTCTCTCAAAATAACTGTTTCCTCCCCAGCTGCTTTGGTTATGGTGTATCAGACAGCGATACAAAGCAAATTGTGAAAGGAAACTGGACTTCTGGATAAGTCAGCTGGTACAAATTAATTTCAAGATGTTTTTTTTCTGGGTGTCACTGGGGTTAGAATCTAAGAGTTTATTAGCGTAATTTCAAACATTGCTTTTCTGGGTTATTAACCAATGTGTTGTCAGTTCCCACTTCAGACAACAAGCTTCCATGTCATTTACTTAATAAACATATTGTCTATTGGACTAAATATAAAATGTGAGAAGTAAAGCAGATGAAATATTTGCCAGAATCTGTCAGTGTTCATATTTAAACTGTGCTTGAGAGGACTACAGATAATTGGATGACGATGATGATGATGATGATGACGATGATGTGTGTGTGTGTGTGTGTGTGTGTGTGTGTGTGTGTGTGTACCTGTCTGTACTCTTGATTTCATTGAAGGTTGTTGTCAGCTAGAAACAGATGATAAAGCTAAGGCTCTACTTCTAACATAGAAAAAAAAAGGTAAGAGGAAAAAGAAAAAGTTTGTCTTCCTTAAGCAGATTCATGTAACATCATTTTGAATTCCTTGTAAGAAAAGTAATGTCTGTGAAAAAAATTACCACCAATCTGAGGGCAAATTAATCTCCCAATCAGCATATTTAGAATTATCCCCTTATATTAACACTATATTAAAAGTTAGCAGCTCACCAAAATAATTAATGCCACAGCACTCCACAGTGTCAGAAAATGAACATCTATAAAGAATTAATTTGGAATAAAGGATATTCTACTTTATGTGCTTTTTTTTCCACTAAAAATTCAAAAATATTAAACAGCTTTTCTTTTTTATTTTCATGTATTAATTATACACAGTTGTTCCCATGTGACATTTTAATACATGTACATATTACATTTTATACTATTCACATTTTAATACTCTCTTATCTGCCCCATGGTTCTGTGGACCTCAGGAATTGAACTCAGGTCCTTAGGCTTGGTAGCAAGCACCCCTATCTACTGAGCCATTTCACTGGCCACAGATATCTCTTAATATATGAGTTTGCAGATTTTCTGTGCTATCCATTAGCATTTGGATACTGTATATAATTCCATTTTTTATTACCATTTTAAGGCAAATGTTTACTTTTTTAGCTATGTGTAAAGTCTGAAATCTGTCATGTACCCTACCTATTTCCTATCCTTCTTTAAATCTAAGGCTACATATGTGCATGTTTCTTGTCAAGATATGATAAACCTATGAATAAAATAATTTACTACAACCAAATTACCCATAGGTACCCATTGAAGACAAAATTTAAAGCCACCATAGATGAAGAGCTTCATATGACATCATTGCCAGAAACAAAACTCTAAAAGTTAGTCCTCTAGTCAATTGAAATAGAAGTCATCCAGTTCTGAAAGATGATGCTTTCAACACAGGACTATTCTTTCTTGGTATCAGAATAGCCCCTTATTATCAACATGTTATAACAACACATGTGCCATTTCTGTCACAGTAATAATAACTGGAAAGGTAGAAAACTTGCAAAAGATTTTGAACATAATATGGATTAGTGGCTCTGGGGAATAAAGAGTGTTAAAATAGAGACCAATGAGAGTGATTACATTCAGGATTATGTCTAGATTATATCTAGACTCTATGATAAGTAAAAAGTATGTAGCTTTGTAATAAACAAGCTTACTGTCTTTCAAAGGTTTTGTATCGTGTTTTAATTTCCATAGCAAGAACAAAACTTTTGGATTCTTCAGAGCTCTCCTGAAGTTTGCGTTTTCAGTGTACTTAGTTTTGAGCACAGGGAGATATAGGTAGTGGTTTCCCATTTTGTTTCAGTGTACATGGACTTTATATTTTCCTTTCATTGTTTACATGTTTTTCCACTATTTGTGTATTTTTTTTGTGAGGTAACTGTTGTGGTCTTTGACCAAATTATAAGTTATTGTAAGCTTACTTGTTTTCTCATTTTTTAAACATTTATGTGTATTTTTGATAACAGTCTTTATTCAGTCATGTTTTTTACAAACATTTTCTCCCAACTCCTGAATGATCTATTTACAGTGTCTTTCACAGAATAGATTTTACATTTTTGATTAAGTAAGCTTTCTAAGTCTTTCTCTTAAGGATTATGTCACATTGTTCTTATATCTAATCACTGTCCCAGATCCTATTTCATCTACTACAGCCTCATCTGCTAACATGGTCTCCATTCCATCTATTGTGTAATTCTTCATAATGCTGGAACAGAAACCATGCTTCAAGCATAGGTTCTCTCTCCTCTTGCTCTTTTCTCTACCTGGAACCCTTCTGCCCCAGAGGTAATTACATGGCTCATCTTTCCCCTACAAATACTGGGATTTTATTACAAATTACACAACCATTTATTGGATATTATTGAATGATCACATTAAGAAATTACTGTAGCTTGTCATGAAACTAGAGAAATAAAAATCATTTTTTATAATTCAAACAGATAATGACTTGGATCAGAGTCTTGGCAAGGAAACTCTGAACAGTGTTTGTAGTATCATGAGTATGACTGAATACTTTCTTTTTTAATGTACTAAGTAAAGTGTATTTGTAATGAAAGGCATTGACAAGGTACTAGTAGAACAGAGAATATTTATAAAGTGCTCATTAATGTGCTTTAGACACATTTAATCTGATAATTTTCAAAATAATTTTAGAGCCCTGAAAAGTACGATGCAGAAAAATAATGGTACTGTGGATTGTATTGTTAAAAGTTCCAGATTTAAATAACCAGCAACACATACATTAAACACAATTAATATGGCTTTGGAATATACATATGTAAATGGTATTACATATTTCTTGAATACAGGTGGGAGAAGAACAAGAAAGAGAGGGCACTCTCTATGCATGGAAAAATGATCTTCTCCTTGCTTTACTACTGGAAAAGCATTATATAGCTTGTGATGGTTTGGCTAGGAATGACTCCCATAGACTCGTGTTTGAATGCTTGACTCATAGGGCATAACACTATTAGGAGTTGTGGCCTTGGAGTAGGTGTGGCCTTGTTGGAGGAAGTGTGTTGCTATGGGAGCAGGCTTTGAGATCTCACATATACTCAAGCTATGCCCAGTACAGAGCCTTTCATTCTGCAGCCTGTAGATCAGCTCCTTTTCCAGAAATATGTCTGCCTGCATGTTGCCATATATCTCACCATGCTGATAATGGACTAAACTGTAAAACAACCCCAATTAAATGTTTTGCTTTATAACAGTTGCCTTAGTCATGATGTCTCTTCACAGCAATAGAAACCCTAACTAAGACATAGATTTAACAAAATCCTGTCTTTATATGTTAGAATTTTATGAAAACTTCTAGGTATTGATGTGATTCTCATTCTTTAGCTGTTTGAGAGTCTTCACACAATGAAAACTACTGTAGTATCTGTCTAAAGATTTGACAATATTAACTGTAGCTATGCTGGCTTATACGGATTTGTGTCTTTGCCAGAGAACTACGAAAGAAAAGTTCATGATACAAAGAGATGGTTCAAGAATACAATTAACAGTCACTGAAATTTGTCTGTTTGATTCTTCATTTATATACAGAATTTTAGAAAGAACTCTTGTATGATTGCAGGAAACAGTAACAACAACAAATCTAAGTGGTTTCTTGATTTTGAAGGCTTCAGTCTGTGGTTGATTGGGCCTTTTGCTTTATGGCTTTGACAGGGCAACATACCAAAGCAGGAGCTGCAGATGAATGGAAACTGTACACTTCATTTCCAAGATAAGAAGAGCCCAAGAACCCATAAGCCTCATAAAGACTATTCTCCAAATGACTGTCATAAGATATCACTTCCTCCATCACCTTTCAGAGGTGCCATGTTGTGGACAAAACCACCACTGCAAGCAGGAGTTTAGCCAAATTTAGGATCCAAGCTGTAAGACCATGTAAGCTCTATGTGGATTGTTGCAAATTATGATTAAAAATATCACTTCTCTGAGCTAATGTTAGTGCTTTTTACCATTCATCCTTCTCTACATCAACTGTTATCAGCTCAATAAAAACAATCCTCTGTGCATATTTACTATTGTGGCACAGATGGAGATCCTAACTGGATGTTCTAGGTTAGTAGTTAGTGATTCACACCTAACTAGTCATTTATGTTGAGTGCCAATGATATTGCAGTTTTAGTTACTAGAATGAATACTGATCATTATTAATCATTATTTCTATAATGATTCATTTCATAATTACTGAAATGTATGCATATTAACCAAAGACACTTTAAAAATTGTTTAGCTAAATTGTTAAAACTGTTTTAAAACTGAACCATCATATTATCTAGAATAGGCCCACTGAATTCAAATACACCTTTTTTTATTATCACAAAATTCCATTTTTATTGTTATTCTAGTACTATATCAATCATATTACTTGTTATCATATGAAAATTCATTGGCAATAAAAATTTTGGTCACTATAAGATGGATAAATTTTAAAACCATTATTCTATTACTAATAGAATTTAGTTATCCATTTAATTAAAAACTTAGTAAAGTAATATAGTTGTATTGACCTTCAGTTGGGTGATATTATTAAAATCAGACTTTGAAAGTTTTTCAAGAAAGATTTGACTAAATTTAAATCACTATTATCTTGAATTAAGCAGTACATTTTTTAATAAATTAATAATAATTGATAGATTATATCTATATAAATGTGTATTTCTTACCCTAGTTCTCCTAAAGTCTAATATTGTATCACCATGAATCTATACTTAAAGATTAAAATTTAAAGTTAGTATATTGGTTTCAGAGAAAAATATTTCTTTACCTTTTATATTAAACAATTTAGGTTAAATGAATTTTTTGTTCTTATAGAATCACCTATATTTAGAAACTTTTTTATTGTTTAAAAGTCAATCAAATGTTTTACCTATTATCATCATTTAAATAATATTAAAATAAATATAACTGCATTGATTCAAATCTAGTACAGGCATTGATTCCATTTCCCTTATATTTTACTGTATATTTTAGGGAAATCTCAACAGAGGTCAACCTCAGGACAAGCTGACTGATTCAATCAATAGTATTTAGATTATGTTTCACAGTTTTATTAGTGTTATCACTTAAATAAGTACAAAAATAGTTATAAGAGCACTAGTCTGTACACTGTATTGTCAGCTCATCAATAAAATTAAAAAACTAGCAAACATGCAACACTGATGTCTTAATTTTTAATCTAACTTTATTTTGTTGGCAGAAAAATCATAAAATCTTGGTTACTTATTCCAAAACTGAAACTTGTTGATTAGCTTTGGTAAAGTATCACATTTTCACTTCTCAAAATGAACCTACTTAAAAAGTCCAAATAATTAAAGGAGCTTGACCTTGTTTGGTTGCTCTAATTAAGGATAGTGATAAATTCTCTTTGCATTAGTTACAATCTGGAATAGGAACTTAGGCAAGAATAACAATACTAATAGAATGCTTTAATGTTATATATCTGTGTACCTGTGTGTGTGTGTGTGTGTGTGTGTGTGTGTGTGTGTGTGTGTGTGTGTCTGTGTCTGTGTTTGTGTATGTATGGTATGTGCCTGCACATATGTGTGGAATGCACCCTTATATGTGGAGTTTTGTGCACATGAAAGCCAGGGATAGACATATGTCTTCCTCAGTTGCCTACCGCCCTTTTTCAGTCAGGGTGTCCTTTTGGACCAGAAGCAATCTCACTCAGGTTGCCTGATTGACCATCAATCCCCTGGAATCCGCCTTTTTCTGGTTTTACAGAAGTTTGCCAAAGTGTTAAGCTTTTGCACATGGGGATCAAACACAGGTCTTCCTGCTTTGACAGCAAACATTAAACTAACTGAAACATTTCTAAGCATCCAAAGTATGCCTTTAGTGTAATACAACATTTCATTTTAAAGTAATGTCTGATGCCATAGGGAGAGGTGTGTTTAATTGTATCATTTTCTCACATTTTCATACCCTTCTCTCTGGTCCACTTCCTTCTCCTAAATGATCTCCCATTGTGCTTTCATGACACATATGTTCTTTTTATCCTTCAAGAACTCCTCCTCTACTTCATAGTCTCCATCCTATTTTCATGCCCTACATGTATATTAGTGTCTATAAACTTAAATGTAGATTTCTCTGAGAGAGTAGTTAGAATACTTGTTTTTCTTATTCTGCCTTATTTTGCCTAGCATGACATTCATTCTCATCCAATTTGCTGCAGATGCCACAATTTCATTCTACTTTACTGTAGCTGAAGTTTTTCTGTGTCCCACCCAGTCTGTAGTTGCTCAGACACAAATAAACACACAAAGGCTTATATTAATTAAAAATGCTTGGCCATTAGCTCAGGTTTACTACTAACTAGCTCTTACACTTAAACTTAGCTCATTCCTGTTAATCTACATGTTGTCATGTTTTCCATGGCTTTACCTGTGGAGCATTACATGCTGCTCCCTGGATGGCAGGCTGGTTTCTCCTGACTAAGCCTTCCTCTTCCCGGAATTCTTCTTGTACTTCTTATACCGCCTATACTTCCTGCCTGGCTTTTGGCCAATAAGCCTTTTATTTATCAGCCAGAGTAACAGATATTCACAGCAAACAGAACATCCCATAGAACTTTACCCCTGGAAAATATCCCATTGTGTAACCATATCACATTTTCTTCATCTGATCCTCTGCTGATGGACATTTAAACTGCTTCCATATTGTGGCTATTGTGAATGTTGCAGCAGTCAATAAGAAAGGGCAAAATTCTCTTTATTATGCCAATTTAAAACTATTTGTAAGTATTGCAAACATATTTGGATTGTGATGGTTACAGTTTAGATATCTTGTGGTACAGTCATAATGACCTGCATAGTTTTCTTTTTACCAGGTACGTTACCATCATTGTGTATGAAAATAACTTTTCTTCTGTGACTTTGACTGCATTTGTTGTTATTTTCTTGATGACAACTGATTTTTCTCATATGTAATAGCAACTCAAAGTCATTTTAATTTGTTCTTCTCTGGTGAATGAGGACTTTGAATATTTTTCAAATATTCATCATCCTTTTGTACTTCTTTTGAGAATTAGCTATTCATTAGTCATTTTGCTACTAATTTTAAATGTTTTTTTTTAAATGTTCATTCTTTTTTTCTTTTTTACTTTTTTCTCCATTTTTTTTTTAAATACAGATATTTGTGTTTTAATTTTACATATCAGCCATGGGTTCCTCTGTCCTCCCCCCTCCCACTCCTACCCCTGTTTACCCCCCAACCCCTCCCCCGCATTCCCATATAATTGGCTTACATGTTTGCTCACAGGATTTACCTACATACAGGATTTGAGTCACTTCTTGCTTACTCCCATTCATTTTTCTGTCTACTTTTATTGTTACTATACCTTTTATCCCCTAGTGTTTTTTTACTTTCATTTTGTCTTGTCCATCTTGCTTCCTTCCAGCCCTTTCCCTCTGGGCTCAGAGATTATTTCTTGACCTTTACCCACACTGCTCCCACCTGGACATGGATATTCAACACTAACAGGCTTAAACTTTCATCTGAGGGAGAACATACAAAATTTGTCTTTTGTGAACCCTATTTAACCCTTTCCTTCCATATAATGTTTTCCATATCAATCTATATTCCTCAAAATGTCTTAATTTCTGTTTTCTTTATGACTGAATATAATTCAACTTGTATAACATATCATGATATTTTTATTGTTCTTTTGTGCTTTGTCATTTTTATTTTTGTTATTTTGATATGGAAGCATAAAAATGTAGTATAAATTTTACAATCAATAGATTTGACACCTGGAATGTTTTATCTTTTTTTGTGGACAGCTGTTTATTCTTACCTGAGAATACATATATGCAACCATTAAAGACTCTCTACGTATGCTATAGCAGTTTTAAATACTCATTATCATCTTCTCTTGTTGGTATATCAAGACATAATGAGTAATACACTCTTTATTCAGTGACACAAACACATCTATCAGGATTAAATTGAAATAGTCATTATATCATAAGAACTGAATAATAAGTACAAAATTAGAAACTAAATATAAATGAAAGTTAGTCAGATGCCAAACTCGTGAAAAAGGGATAAATGGTGTGTGCATCGATTAGAGATGACTTTGACACTAGTGTAGATGATTTCCATCTGTGTTCTCATGAACTGTTGTCTACAATTTTCATTTGTTTGAAAGCATAAGACAATATTATGGAAGAATATGATACATTTTATCTAAAGTTCATAGAGAACAATTATATCTCAAGATCCTATAAAGCCAATTGACTGTTTAGTGTTTTGTATTGTGGAGAGCTAGAATACTTAAGACCAAGAACCAAATTATTTTATATACTCTTTGCTACCTTACATGGTCCACCTCTGTGTTTGCCCTCAGGTGTTTGTGACTCCTAGATAAAACCTTTTATAATGTAGCTTTCATCAACCCAAAAGCTAAGAAGGTAACCAGACAACACCAAAAATCTAGAACAAAGAATCCCATTTTTCTATTTCTACTTACCCGTGTTTCTAGCAATGAATTTGAAAAGAACCTCGATGCATTGCTTTATAGTATAGCTACAAAAATCTAAAGAAACTATTTTCACTTTAGAAAGTGGTACTTTGGTCACAAGAATCTATGGTTGCAAGCCATGATTGCTCATATTTGACACAAGAATAAATTATTTCTTGGTATATTTGAGATTTGTGCTGCCATTTGCACTGATATGCCCTAAGAATATTT
Organism: Onychomys torridus; assembly: GCF_903995425.1. Lineage (NCBI taxonomy): Eukaryota > Metazoa > Chordata > Mammalia > Rodentia > Cricetidae > Onychomys > Onychomys torridus. The sequence goes on from NC_050454.1 coordinate 32,850,244, forward strand.
TCTCTTTGGATAAAAGCTCATGAGAATTAGCCCCAGAATGTTGTGACACAGTAAGATGGTAGTTGAAGTTAAACTGATGAATGAAGAATCTGAATGTATGCTGAACAAATAATAATGATTTTCAAAACCTATTACAGGATTTTTTCCACATTTAAAAAAATTTTTATGGCAAATATTTAATATGTGTTACTATTTGATACACCTCTTGTATTTATTTGTTTTGTTTTTAATCAGTGGTTGCAGATGAAGCAGTGGTAGATATTAGGACTGTTGAATTTCCAAATTTGACGTTTTAATATAATTAAAATTGTTATACAGTTTATGGTTAAAGAAAGACGTTTACAAAACCATTAGGATGAGAAGGCTGTTAAGTATATTTGCAATTCTAAAAATGTCTTAATTTGCAAACACAAAGAACTATAAAATCCAAATGCTCACTAGGAAGCCAAGCAGTGTGTAAAATATTGAAAGAGCAATCTTCTGAGAACACAGAGATTTATGTTTATATGTTTTAGTGCAACTGCAAAAACAGTAGCACACAATGTATATGGCATTGTTCAATGAGTTCACTTTGCCAAATAGGAAAGACAGTTTCTCTTTGCTAGCAGAACATTCAAAATTCAGACACATGAAAATGAAAAATGGAAAACAATAAATGTAAATAAGGCATTACTGTAGCTCTTTTCCTGTTGCTTTCTTACCATTTCTGCAGTCAAGACTGATGACAAATGGTAGTTTCAAAGAAACAATAGAAAGCAAAAATTGTTTTACTTAAAAAAAAAAAGTCCTCTAGAGAGTAAATTTTTAAAAGTCAAGTCAGAGGAAAACATGTAATACTGCTTTGTTGTCGTTTGCATAATATTTTTTCAGCAAGGAATTAAAACCTGGATGGAGTGCTGGTGTAGTATAGACAGTTGCTGGAAAGCCTTCCAGTTAATCAGGTATATAATATAGCAATCAGTAATATAATAGGGGAAATTTGTATATGGTGGAGACTAAACAGCAACCCTAGTAACAAAGGAACTTCCTTTCATCTAGAGTCTTTAGAGGAGAGTGTTCATTGTGTTTAGAGAAAGAGTCTTTGAGTTTGAGTGGGAAGTCTCTGGGTTTAGGAGATAAGTGAAATTATAAACAGAATCCAAGGTCCTGATTTATACCCCAGTCATAGACACATCCTACACTGGAGCATCTATTATGAGTTTAACAGCTTAGAGAAGGTAGTATATAGGATATAAGTCATGACTGATCCCCTCTACAGGGACAGTTTCTGTCATCAAACAAATGTACAACTTATTTCCATGCTCAAATGACTTCCAGTGCAACTTGCAAAATTTTAGTTCAGTATGCTAATTATTTTTAACATTAAGAAAAATTGCCCATTACTTGGAAAGGGTCTAAATAATTACCATTGTTTAGTAGGTCGTCTAGAGGATATTTGAGTCAATTGAGTTGTGACATTTTGTCTTTGATTAGCAGTTGTTCAATGACTGAAATAGAAGTCAACCTGTAGAAACATTTGTTATGACAATGCAAATGATCCTTGCTCACAGGGACTCAAATGATTTGGTCCTGGAGAGAATATAAATGTCTGGAATTAACCTCTAATTTGGACTGTTTTTTTAACAATGTATTGGTTTTCTCCTTACTGAACACATTGAGTAAAATGCTTGACTAGTTTTCATAATGAATTTATATAGAAATAATATAATTATCTCTCTCTGAAAGTAGACTTTATTTGTAGTATGACGAGAGCTGATAACTGGAAGAACATAAGGTAAACACTTAACATCTTCAGGTGACTTATATTATAGTGTTTTGTCTCAGTTTTGTTGCTGTCTCTCCCTGAACAACACCGAATGCAATTTTATTTTGATTGAATTGAAATAAGCCAGGCTATTACATGGTAGTGTGCAAGCACGTTTCCCTCTAGAGTTACCAAGCTCACTTCTCAAAGATTCCAAACCATAAATTTCGATGAATATGGACTTGGAGAAACTACAGAAGGTAGAGGTGGCAAACACTTGGATGAAATAGAGGGAAGAATGACTTCCTTGAGACATACTCACAGTAGGGCTCTCTTGAGCTGCTCTGTTCTTTTTCATCATTTTGTTCTGTTTGTGGCTTCCAGAATAATTAAAGGAGTGGGGAAGTAGATTCCATTACGATCTGCTTTTTAAGCTTTGCACTCAAGTTGATTAATGCTTTCTTTACACTTGCACTAGGCTGCTCTACATTTCCTTTGTAAGTAATGCTAATTAGGTTGAACAAGCAACTGGTGCTTGCAAAACTGCTGTTTGAGCTGGAATAACTCATGAGAGACTATGATGCTTCTGGATGGGGAGAATTAATATGCAAAATGCATATTCATCTGCTTGTCATTTTGACACACTGTCATTGAGAACCTACTATGTGTAGAGAGGCTATCTGTATGACAAAATAATATTCATACAATCCTGACCTTAGAGGCATCTGTTTACATCTAAAAAGGCTTATGATCCACGCAGCAGAAGACAAAGCTCAAATAAGTATGGGAGGCGGGAGGTGGTGGGTAGGAGATATGGCAAAGGGCTCTTTTCCTCTCTTTGACTTATTTAATTGATGCCAATAGATGGTTTGGGGGAGAAAATAGTGGGTGATGTGATAGAGCTTTCTCTGTTTTTCTTTGAGACAGACAGGGTCTGACAGAGCTTAGGGCAAACTTGAGCTTACTATGTATCTGAGGCTGACATTGAACTCCTGACCCTACTTCTAATGCTACAGTTTAGAGATTACAGCCATAAGACAAATCCCCATATTCAAATATATGTTTTAAGGGTTCATTTTGTTATTCCATTAAGAAACAACAATAGAGAGGCCAAGGCAGAAAGTGACAGCTGTAGCTAGAGAGTTTTCTCTCCGGGTCCTGCCAGGCCCCAGCAGTCTGACAGCCCACTTATAAAATAAACACACAGACTCTTATATTATTTAAACTGTTTGGCATAATAGCTCAGGCTTCTCACTATCTACTCCTTCTATCATTTTTTGTTTGTTTGTTTTGTTTTTGTTTTTCGAGACAGGGTTTTTCTTTGTAGCTTTGTGCCTTTCCTGGATCTCGCTCTGTAGACTAGGCTGGCCTCGAACTCACAAAGATCCACTTGGCTCTGCCTCCTGAGTGCTGGGATTAAAGGTGTGCTCCACCACCACCTGGCATACTTCTTCTATCTTAAATTAATCTATTTCTATTAGTCTATAAGTTGCCATGTGGCACATGTCTTACCTGTACCTTACATCTTGCTTGCCATGGCAGTGGCTGGCAACATCTCTCTGACTCAGCCTTCCACTTCCCATAATTCTCCTCTCTCCTTGTCCCACCTATACTTCCTGCCTGGCTACTGGCTAATCAGTGTTTTATTTATTAACCAATCAGAGCAATACATTTAACAAACAGACCATCCCACAGCAGACATCATTATAAATGGTGAGGCTGGGTTGAAGTTCTTGGGTCAGAGTATTAACAAACAATGTAGTAATAAGTTCCCAGTGGATTGGGTGCAAAATAAGAGAAATTAGTAGAATATAATGTTGCTTTTAACTGTTTTTACTTCAGGAACTAGAAAAGTAGAATGGTCATTTGCTGATTTCAATACAAACTCTCTGAGCTATGTCTTCATGTAGCTGATTGAATCAGTGATTTGGTTTTGAGTATTAGTTGCTTATTAACACCCAAATTAAAATATTGAGTAAAGTGTGGGACATGAGAGTCAAACTGAATGGCAAGTCAGAAGTTTTAGTGGCTTTTAAATTTAGAATTATAATCTATGCTTAGATGCAGTACATAAATTTGGTGACTTTTGATCATTACATATATATATATATATAGTTATGTAATATGTAAAGCTAACATATCTCATACGTCTTAGAAATGTCTTACTTCTGCTCAGTATTCCTGCCATTTGTGGTGCTATATGCCTATCATCTCAGCACTTGAAGGAAAAGCCAGGAGGATTATGAGTTAAAGGCCAGCAAGTAATACATAATAAGATACTGTTTCAAAAATGAACAGATATTCATTTTTGAATAGACCTAATATTCAGGCCCAACCTGGGTGGAACATTCTATGACCTAGTCCAGTCCAAGAACCATGCTGTGGTATTCTAAACCTCCATGATTATCTCAATTTGCACATCTTGTGTAATAGCCAGCCTCTTTTTAGATTGTCTATATCAATCCAACCATGAAGCCTAGCCCAGGTTACACACTGTGTGCCCTGGCCTAGTTGGTGAGTTTGCTTAAGTAAAGTTCCCAAACTCTGCACTGAAAGCAGTTGCTAGAACTAGCTTTGGGTTGGACATACTGTACACAGTCTAAATCAAGCAAATCCCTGTTATGCTGCTTCTCACCTTCAGGCTTAGATCAGTCACACAACCTTTGTGCCAGCCCAGTATAGGAAGACTGCTGGACCCTAGCCCACCACAGCATATGTAACATCCTGGCCTCATGCAGGTCATAAATCCTGTGCATTGGTCCACTCTGATGAGTTACATGAATCGTAGCCCAGGTGTATATATTTAATCTCTAGACCTATACTGTGATGAACACCTGTGTCCCTGCTCGACCTTTCGAATCCCTGGAAAATTATCTGCCTGATCCATCCCTAATCCAATGTGTCTAATGATTGCACAGGCTGTGTGGCAGACTAGCCTGGTATATGCCCGAGATCCCAGATCACCACACTATTCACAGTCCCAGGTAAAGGTGAGCTAGCAAACATTACAAAGCATCTTCCTGCGCAGGTCCAACCATTTGTCCCATCCACATGATTACTCACTTAATTGGAACCATTCCACTTCTTCCGATACAAGCTTAACACTGAGTATCCGCATTAGTCTGGCTTCTCTAGATGAACGGAACTGAATTATTAGTTGCAATATTCTAGAGTAGATTGTAGGCTGTGGTCCTGCTAGTGCAAGAATGACTGTCTCTAATGGGAATCCAAGAATCCAGCAGTTGTTTAGTTCATCTGCTCTTCAAAATATGCCAGATTCCCACAGAAGTAGGTTCTAATGCCAGTGAAGGAACAGATTTGTGGGCAAGAAGGAGAGCAAGCAGGAAAAGAGAGGAAAATTACTTCTTCCACGTTATTTAATTAAGCTGCCAGGAGAAGGTGTAGGTGTAGTTCAGGTTAAAGGTGGAGCTTCCCACCTTAGAAGATCCAAATTAAAACTGAGTCTTCTCACTTCAATTTATTGAATTATGGAAAAAAAATCCCTTATGGGTATACCTACAAAAAACACAAAGTCTGAAACCAAAATATACAGGCAAAAGACCAATAACGCACACACACACACACACACACACACACACACACACACACACACACACACACAAATCCCAAAGCAATTTGAGAAAAAAATGTTCACAAAAATGCCATTGAGTTAGTTTATGTTGGCCAGGAATTCTAGGGCATTGGACCTACCCTGAAGTGTGGCTAATATACTCAGTAAAACTCAATTGGAGAATACTAATTTTTCTTTTGCAAGAAGTTTCTAATTACAGATAACTTTTTGTCTAGGAGTAGAAGTCCATGCCCACTTCCCCCTATCAGTGCTAGGACTCCACGGGGCTTCAACATATGCAGGTCCTGTGTATGCTTCCACAGTCTTTGTGAGATCATGAGTCACTCAGTGCCATTGTTTTTAGAAGACAAAGTTTCCCTCATCACCTGTGGCTCTTAATGATCTTTCAGCCTTCTCTTCTATATAGGTCACTGACCCCTGAGGGGATTTGAAGAAGACACCTCATTTAGAACTCAATGCTCCAAAAATCTCTCTCTCTACACATTGTATAGCTGTGGAGCTTTGTGTTAGTTCTTATCTATTACAAGAAAATGGCTGAATGAGGTATTGATCTATTGCTTTAGAATAAAAATTGTTCCTCTTTTTTTTTTCTAGACTTATAGCCTACCCAGTCTCAATCTTATGACAACTCTATCAGTGTCAGGCACTAAAATGTGGACAAATGAAAAGACTGAGATAATTCAGGATTTGAAAACAATTTAGTAAAGACATCTAAATGCTTGAGAACTTATGCTGAAATGAAGATAAAATTGAAAATCTCAATAACCCAATTAGACAACTCAGGGGAACATGCTATAAATAGAATATCTGGTAGAAGACAAAATATGTATCAGACTTAAAGACAAAGTAGAGGAACTAAATCACACAAGCAAAGAATATGCAAAGAATTAAAAAAAACATAATAGGAACCTGCATGAATTGTAGAATACCACAGAAAAAGCAAATTTTCTAATTGCAGGCATAAATGAAGAAGAATCCCATGTCAATAGCATACACTAACATGTTTTTGATGTAAGAGAATTGCTTTCCATGAAGTCAATACAATTAAACTTTCTGGATTTGATGCTGACAATGCAGCTCTAGAGGGGACACAATAGAGTATAGCTTAAAAGCAAAATGGATGGCCATTTGCAACAAAACTGGAGAAGATTGTGGTGATGGAGTTATGCCCCAATGCTATGGAAATACATAAAAATATTTCAAACTGAGACTAAAGGATCAATGTGAAGAATGAATCAATGTTACACAGAGCTAAAGTCATATGCTTGTAGAGCAGAGGCCATTCTCAACATAGGAAACAGACTATAAAAAGTGTCTGAGCTGGGTGAAGAATTCCAAGTAGTTCAGTATATCCAAAGTGAAGAATGCAGTTTTAATGGTGGATAAAGTATCTCCTGGTCCTTTGAACTCAGTGAGTCATTTTGTCTTTTTCTCCTCCCCCATAATTTCACTGTCTTGGGAACACTTACTTTCCCAAGGATATTCTTTAACACTCAGAAAAACAGATAGTGCAGTGCAATATATATTAAAACAATTAACCATCATAAGTATGATATATAGAATCCCTCATTTTCCAGACAACTATGTATAAATGAATAAAAATATTCAATTATATAATAGAATAAGAGTAAAATATGAATGGAAACTAAATCCCCTTGCTATAAGTTCTAATTTCCTATTGAATTAAAAAAAAAAAAAGACTGGTTGATAGCCTGTTTTCCAATCAGATTTACACCTAACTAGATGATGTGCCCTATTTAAGCTTAAATGCCAGCCAGCTCCTGGATCAGATCTATTGGTGAAGTTATTAAGGCCACTCCACGCAGTTAAAAGGGAGGTTTACTTTGTGGGGTAACTTGCAAATGAAGGGATAGGTTGTAGGGTCTGGGAAAGGTTAGTGCAGTCCGGCGGTGTTCTCTGGAGAACTCTGCTCAGTCTACCTCCAGCGTCCTGGGTCCTGGAACCAAGAGAAGCCTCTCCTCTTGATCTTGGGTCTTCTGCTTCCTCCCTCAGGCCCACCTTGTGGGCGTGACCATTACCTAAACCTCAATGGGGGTTGGAACTTCCAGGCCAAGGCTGGGATGGCTCCCTACTACATCTCCCCCTTTTGTCTAAATAAGAAGGTTCTAACCTAATACAAGACTATATACAAAGAAATGGTTTTCAAATATTGTCCAGGAGTAATGAGGGATAATGACCTAGATAAGTTGGAATTACAATAAATGCCAACAATATCAAACAACAACCACATACTAAAATCCAGGGAAGTCTAGAGCATTGGTAGGTGGCATGTTATAAAGATCATTCCAAAAGTTGTCCTATCTTAAAGAACCTGAGTCTAATACTTAATATATTCTATCTAAGGTAATATATATATACTGATTGGAATCCTCCAGCATTTGAAAAAACGTTTAGAGATGAATTTTGAGCTCCTCTTACAATTCCAAAATCCATTATTTAAGGACATACTTCCTATCTTTCCTGGCTACTTCCTCCCTCCAGAACAGTTCAATATAGGCTCAAGTTTAATGGGAAGTCCAGGGTCCCGGAACCAAGAGAAACCTCTCCTCTGGATCCTGGATCTTATGCTTCCTCCCTCAGCCCTGCCTTGTGGGTGTGACCATTACTGAAGCCTCAATGGGGGTTGGAACTTCCAGGCCAAGGCTGGGATGGCTACCCACTACACAGATCTCTTTTGGTAAAATACTATACTGCTAGCTTGACTCTACTATGTGCCAATTCATTGGTTAAAGATTCCTCTCCATGTCTAAATTATTTTACTAAGGAGGTTTAGGGGATAGTAGTTCTTAATAATAAAATTCATATGTAAATCACTATCTGTGAAGGAATATCATGAATTCTTGATCCCCCAGGTCAGCATCAATTTATTACTATTGTCCTGGAGGTAATTATGATCTCTAACCTTAGAAAGGCCAGAAGTAACCACTCTTACAATATATGCTCTATAGTACGTTCAGAGCTGATGCTGTGCAGCAGTTCCTGCTAAAATTAAAATCTTCCATCTTGGAGGGAAGCTGCTTAAGACACAGCTTGCTGATTTCATACTGGACAAAACTAGTTGATACTCTATTTTCTGTTCAGATTTATAACCAACTACACTTTTTTCACTATTTGAGCTTAAATTCCATCTAGCTCCTGAATCAGATCTCTTAAAATAGAAAAGGTGAAGCAGCAGGATATTCTAAGGGGATGTAAAATATTCCGTCTTACCTAGAAGCTTTTAAAATGTAAGATGTTCTAGAGAGAGGTAAGACATTCATTCTATCCTGCAGGAAAACTCTTAAACTCAGAAAGCAAACAACTCAAAGGCTTTTAGAACTCCCTGAAACTGAGCAGATTCACCAGACTTTTCTCTTTTCAAGCCAATATAAGCTGTAAGGACTACTGAGAGAATCCTACAGACAAGCTAAGATGTCCGAGAGACTCAGAGAAGCTGAGTGGCCTGAAAGAGAAAATCCACAACCCATTCAGATGCTTGTAAATTATGTAATGCATCCAGGTTTCTAGATTCACTGAGCTGTCATTCATGCTATGATTGGATTTTGGTCTTGTAGGTGTCACTGAGTGGTTTCTGCTTCCATAAGTAACCCCTCATCTGTAAGTTATTCCTGTAAGTCATCCCACTGAAACATATTGGTTCACCAAATCAGACTTAAGTGGAATTAGTACTTAGGTCTGTTTTATGTTCACTAATGGTGGGTAAGTACATAGTTAAATAGTTTTTGTTTGCTTGTTTGTTTGTTTCACATCTCTTTATCAATAATGTCACACAACAAACAGTGATGTGGGTGGATATTGTGCCGTGGATCATTCTAATGGAATATTTGAAAAAAAAAAATCAATGTGTTTTGCAAGCTTCTGCAGGACATTTAAAGAACAGATGAATTTTTCACTACTTCAAACTATGAGAAATGTATATTGTTTTTCCTATCTTTACTACTTCTTGGCATTTCTTATATTATGTGAGATAGAATTTAGCAAAGAGGGATCATTCCTAGCTATCAATCTACTGCTGGCCCTGCAGTTCCCACTTGATGGACATTTTTGTTCTACCCATGGAGTAGTTCTATATCTAATGCTGTTCCTTGTTTAAGAATCCAACATTATCTATTCAGAGGCATGAGATAACATCTGTGAGTGTTCCTAATTTCTGGGTGGCTTTATTCAGACATGAACATGGTTGCGCTATTTTAATGATATATTTATTTATTTTTAAGGCTTGATTTTATTTTATTTTTTCTTTTTGAGGTATGTTTTTGATATTTTGATCGTGTCTCTCTTCCTCCTATAATTCTTTTTATTTCCTACCTATTTCTTCCCCTCTCAAATACATTCTATCTTTAGTGTTTTCTATGTGTACAGAAATAAGTGTCTATAGATTGACAACGTGTCAGGGGGCTGGTCCCTGAAGAAAGTTTATTTTCCTTCCCAACGCAGTTGCTGACCACCAATAGCTTCTGTAATAGGGGTGGGGCTATGGTAGAAAATTGACTTGGCATAACATTGTGCACGTTATGTAGACGGAACCTTTTCTTCTGAGTGTCCCTGTGTGCACTACTCCTGTTACATCAAGAAGATACCCTTTTACAATACACCCCAGTCCTTTGGCTCTTATGCTCTTTCGTTTCCTCTTTCTGAGATGTTCTCTGAAGACTGGGTGGAGGGATTGTGTTATGGGTGTCTCATTTGGGTATTGATACTACAGAGTTACTTGGTCTCTGCAATTTTATCATGTGTTCTGGGCAGAGTTTATGATACAAGTCATGAGTTCCATCCTATTGAGCATGCCTTAATTACAAACAGGTAATTTTGCTCATCCACAAGATACTACTATATTATAAGCCTTGTTAAAATAAATAAGTAAATAAAACATATTTAATTGGCATTACCTCATATGGGAGCAGGGTTGGCTAGGAAACCTTCTACCCAGAAGCCATAAATTATCAAAGAGAAAACACAGTTCAAGTTGTGGGGTATGAGATGACTCCCATTGAATTTTGAGTCCCGAAATCTAAAATATCCAGAAAATAATACCCCATTACACATGCACATCAAATAAAATGCCAACACAAACCATTAAATAATACATTAGACATACATTGATCTTTCTAGCCAATGCCTAAGAAATAAGACGGGTAAGTTAAAAGTTTTAGTATGAGCACTTCTTCTTTATAGACAAATACTATGGTTGAAAATACCATGGTTATAATAGAGCCACAATGACAGCAGCCACATTGGAATTTCTACCCATGTGAGGCTAAAATTAAGTACATTTTCTTTCAAACACAAATATTTCAAGTAAATGTTGTCCATACCAGGCATCAGAGAGACCCTAAACTGAAATAATAATGTGCTATGGCAATTGTCCTCACAGAACTATGAGACTTACTTGAAAAAATATTTTCAGATAGGCTTGAGAAAATATTACCATAAGTAGCTGATAACATACATGAAATGATATGAAAATGGAGCACTTAAAAATCAATGCATAAAGCATAATTAAAGAACAGAATTTAATGTTTTCAGTGAGTTTTAGACATTCTTATAAGCCTATAATTTTATTTCTTTTTTTATAAAGAATATTTATTTGATATTAAAAATGTTAAAGATTTATGTGTACTTGGCTGGTGTCCCTGTATATCATGTTGAGTGATATGTTGTTTTATGTAATTTTCCCATCTTTTACTTTAAGACATGCACACAGTATTTAAAAACATACTTTATACACAGTTGATCATCATTTGCTCAAATTATGTATTTTCAAATAAGCCCATTATTTTTGACAACTATGTAGATGTGTCATTGAAAAGACATATAGCCTTTTCCAAAGGTGTCATTATAACACCTGAGTGTATATAAATGAACTACCACAATATGAATGCTCACCTCTCTCAACCATTAAGGAAAACACAACTAAAGATGTACTAATGACTCCAAGTAAATTTTTAAAAGAATAAACTTTTAATTAAAATGAAGGTAAAATTCTCAATGTCTCAAATGACAATAAATTATTATCATTCATAGTGCTATAGGCAAGAGAGAAGATTTATAAGTAGGTGACAATATTAGTAATTATGGATTTGTAGAAATCATGGAAATATTTTTAAAAAGTAAGTTAAAAACCAAAATATAATATTTGTAACCCATATGTCCAAATATAATACTAATGTCAAGTTTACATAATCTACTAAATCTCAGAAAATACATGTAAAGCACAGTAAGGGAAAAATTACATAAAATAGCATGTCACTCAAAATTATATGCAAGGACACCAGCCAAGTACATGTAAATCTTTAACATAATTAATATCAAATAAATGGTTTTTATTAAAAAAAAAGCATTACAGGATTATAAGAATGGCTAAAACACGCAGAAAACATCCAATACTAGAGAGCATATGGAAAACTTGGCCAATTCACGTATTGCTGAGGAAATGTCGATTGTATACCTGATGTAGAAATGTGTGGTGATTTATTTAAAAATCAGACACATTATTGATAAATTAATTTTCAAAGACTAATCACAAATTTTAAAATCTGTAAAAATATGTACATTCTCTATACAGTAAATGATTAAACAAATAATAGCACATTTATATCATAGGATATGATTTTGCAATAACAAATCATACACATGTTGATACACATTCAAATACTCAGATATCTCTCCAGAGTACTGTGCTTAATTGGATAAATGTAATCCCAGAAATTATATGACATCATTCCATTCTTATAACATTTTGAAGTAACAACATAATTAAAATGAGAATAGACTCATGATATTCACTATTTGCTTTAGGTAGTAGGTGTCTTGCAAGGAATTATATGACTTAGAAAATAAAAGGTATAAGAACCATTAAGAAAAAAAGCATTATGTTTCTTGAATAAAATTGCAAAGAGATGTACATTTATGTTGAAATAAAGAACCTAATCTTTTTCCTCATACGCTATGCACATCTTACTTTTCAAAACAAGCAAATGAGAAGACAGAGGTGGTTAGAGCTACCTCATACCCATTCTCAGTCTCCTGCTTTCCTTGCACGACTGACTGTGTAGAGGAAGGCTGATCCTTGCACACACTGTCAGATCTAACCTATCATTTACACTATAATCACATACTGGTCTGTTAATATTCATAACTTCCTCTGCAGAGTACTTATGGTGAGACAGAATCTGAATCATTTACACACACCCTTGTTAAAAATGCTATCCTAAACATCTACAACCTGCCTTGATGGTTAGCATCTTGTCTCTCACCTGGAAATAAGTGCATAGCTGCTCTAGAATGTGTCAATAGCAGATGTCCTGCACAACATGCTCATGAAGCTCTTCCCAATATTCCTATCTGTGACAAAGATGTTTCCCTCAATTCATATGTGTATGCTCCATCCTGCCGGGAGCAATGTGCCAGCCTGCAGGTAAGAACTTGATTATGCTTGTCTTTTTTAGACTTTTTTAGTCTTTTTTATTAGTCTTCAAGGTCTTGTATCTTTAAAGATATGCAAAACATTTAATTTCTTAGAACAAATATAAGATTGCATCATAAAAATAAGTTTTATAATCAAACATCTCTTTCATTTGTTTCTTATAGAGAATGGTCAATGAATTATACATGGACATTTATGTCTTCTACAGGCTGATTATAGAACTGGCTATCCAAGCTTAATTCTTTCAGTAGTATATTGTACATCATGGAGTTTAATTAAAAGTGCATCTGCTTCACTATGTAGTAAATGATGCATGCAAGTAACTCCACAGTACATACATATTTCATGTGTTCATTATGCATTTTATAATATAAAGTATGACTGACTGTACATATAATTAAACAAAAAGTTATGTGATTTTTCAAACTTGGTAAACACAGAGAGAAATAGTAAATACTAACTTTTTGAGTAGAATTAGGAGAATGGGAAAATAGGGGTTGTTTTAATCAACTCCTATTTAAAAATTAATACCTTTTTGTCAGTTGCTTTTTTATTTAAAACAATATATTTATTAAATAATATGTGCATTGTAAAACAATGTAGATATTTAAAAGTATAACAGGCATTATATTTAAGATGCAAATAATTTAAAGTTGACTTTAGTAATTTCAGTTGTGTTTTATTCTAGGCCTCCTATTTTGAAGCTTCTTGTATATATATCTAGAAATCTTAACAAAATCCTATCACAGTTTGATTGTTTTAATGAACCCGAATTTGAGGATTTCACATTAGTCTGAAATTAACTTTAATTTCTGTCATCAAGCCTCTTAGAACACAACTCTAAGGATATCCCCACATAGCACCAGCTTTTATTTTTGTAATACATAATTTTTCTGTTTATATAATTTTTAGTGAAATACAAATAAAAATTAATAATAATCACTTCATTTTCTCAATCCAGCTTCTTGAAAAAGACTTGTACCATTGTGGATGGATTAATATTTTTGGCTGGTTTTAAGAATCCTTTTATGGGTTTGTAGTACTTCTCCTATAAGTTATTTACAAGTGATTTTCTCTATCCAACTTGAGTTTACTCACAAAAGGCTTAGAATTTATGTCTTGCCGTCTTTTATCAGTTTTGGAAAGTGGCATGTCTTGATTTAGCTACCTGGAGAATGATACTGTAAATTTCCTTGCACAGAAATATTTCATGTCCTAAAATCTTACTTTCTATTAAAAATAAAGTGTTAAAATATTGGTATATATATGTAGGAGGAGAAAATTAAAAAGGAAGGAGAGAGGAAGTCAGAAAAGAAGGGAGGAAGGAAGAAAAAACAGAAACAAAAGTGTTCATAGGAGAAGATTTTACCAGAGAACATGAGTTTATTTTTTTTTAACTAAGCAGGTTGTTGAAGCCTAAATATGGCAGGAGACTAAAAGAAACACACAAGTAACTAAAATACAAAACACAAATAAATTAAATATAAAATTATTATGACATAGAAACAAAAAAGAAAACTTGAAATAATGGACACATTGGATTATAGAAGTTAGAATGTAACTAGTCATGAAATGTATCAATGGCTGCAGAAGTCAGAATGGTGCATCAGATCCTTTGGAAGTAGTTAACTATTGTAAGCCACAGGCCATGAATGCTGGATACTGATCTTATATCCATTGTGTCAGCCCTTCAGACCCAACAAAGACCTATGTTTAAGATCACAAACAATTTCCCATCCAGAAATAAATACCTTAGGCATGTACAACAACAGTAGCACTTATAGGAATAGCCATGACTGCTACACAACTCCAGGGAGGCTACCTAGAAAATGGGACCCTAGGAAAGACATAGGGATCACCCAATGACAGAGAAATGGATGAGATCTACATGAACAACCTGGATGACAGTGGGAGAAATGAAGGGCAAGGTTTGAGGGAAAGAAAGCTAAGGGGATCAGGAGATCCCAGGTGGATCAAGAACAGAAAGGGAGAACAAGGAATAACAGACCAGGATAAATGAAGACCACATGAGAATAGGAATAGGCAGAGTGCTCAAGAGGTCCCCAGAAATCCACAATGATACATCCTCTGTAGACTGCTGGCAATGGTCGAGAGAAAGCCTGATCTGACCTAGTCTGGTGATCAGATGGCTAAACACCCGAAAGGTCATGCTGGAACTCTCATCCAATAACTGATGGAAGTGGATGCAGAGATCCTCAGCTAGGCCCCAGGTGAAGCTCCAGGTGTCCAATTATAGAGAAAGAGGAGGGACTGTAAGAGTGTGAATTGTTGAGACCAAGATTGGAAACGCACAGAGACAAATAGTGAAATGAATGGAAGCACATGAATTATGAACCAAAGGCTGTGGAGCCCCCATCTGGATCAGACTCTCTGGATAAGTGAGACAATTGAATAGCTTGAACTGTTGGGGAGGCACCTAGGCTGTGGGACTGGGACCTGTCCTTAGTGCATGAGCTGGCTGTTTGGAACCTTGTCTTTATATAGAGACGCTTTGCTCAGCCTGGAAGGAGGGGACTGGACCTGCGTGTCCTGAATCCACCATGTTTAAATGAATCCCCAGGGGAGACATGGCTCTGGAGGAGATGGGAATGGAGGGGAAGGGCTGGGGGGGAGGTTGGAGTGGGGGCGTGATGGGGGAGGACAGGGGAACCCATGGCTGATATGTAAAATTAAAACACAAATATAATAATAATAAAAGAAATTAGAAAAAAAAATACCTCATCACTGCTAACAGCAATAATTGGATAGGTAGTAATATTTGGAAATAAATGAAATAGAAAAGAGCCAAATCAAAGAAATATCTATTATACAAGAATCTGACTCAATGAGAACAACAAAATTGGTAATTCTGCACCCAGACTGAGGTAAATGAGGAAAGCCATAGATTTGGAAAGCCAGAAAGGGTAGGGGGCCATTACTACAGATTATACAATTATAATGAACAAAATGAAAACATTTACAGTTTAATTGACAACTTTGACGAAATGGTAAACTTTTCTGGAAAGATACAAACAATCCACATTCTATAGAAATATATAGACAAATAGCATTCTTATTTAATACATGAAAATTTTTAAATACCTTATTTTGCAATGTGGGTTAAAAGAGATATTCAGTGCAATGTGCATTTTATTTTTATAGACTGCATAGCTTTATAACACTTGAGAATATCCTTTATAAGCTCTTTACAATTATCAGTACCTTTTAAAACTTTTATTTTATTATATTGAGTATTTTATATAAGAGTACAGTACATACATGATTTCCACTCTTCATTAACTCTTAACTCTTCCTGGTCCCACCCTTGCAGCTCCATGATTTCTTATTTATTTATTTATTTATTTATTCATTCATTCATTCATTCATTCATTCATTTATTGTGTGTAATTATAACTTGCTGTGTCTGTTCAATGTTTCTCATATGTTTGTGTGTTTAGGTCTGACCATTTGGAATAGAATTATCAGTGAGAGGCCTCACCACTGTAAAAAAATTAATTTCCTCTCCTATAAGACATTAATTGAAACTGCAGATTCACATGATTTTACTGTGGAATTTTATTAAATCTGTAAGAAAAATAGCACTGAGTCTACCTTATTCTTCCAGAAAATTGAGAACTACTGAACGCATTCTGTAATTGCAGAATTTATATATATATGTATGTATGTATATGTGTGTGTGTATATATATACATATATATTCTTTAAATATGTTACATGTGAAAATATCTGCAAAACATAAACTTTCACTATCATAGTTAAAAGAATTCTCAAAATCACATCAGATTTCATAAAAATACATAAATCTGTTGTGTAATTTAGAAAAAAATTTGTATTTTGGCTATGTAATATTGCTGTCATTAATCAATTTATATTATGTATCCTGCTAAAAACTGAAAATTAAAAGACATGATTGTTTCACTAGTCAAGGAAAAACAAAGTATCAAAATCCAACAGCTTCTTCTGACAAAATTTCCCAGAAAATTAATAATATTGTTTGTCTGGAGAAGTTATGAATACAATACTTAGTCAACCTTACTAATGAAGGACCAAACCTTGCAGTGTATATCTAAAAAAGTGTTACAATTTTTCATTCTGATTAATTCTATTGCACATTCAACCAGAAGACTTGACTGATGGAACAGATGTTTTGTTTTGTTTTTTTAATTTGTTTCAATTTTGATTATATGTATACTGAGGGGGTGTGTTATATGCATCATTTCATATGGTTTTTTTTTTTATTTTGTTTGTTTTCCTTAAACTTAAAGTAATAAAATTTTCTGTACTTTTTAATTAAAGACTATTCTATAAATATGATGAAATCCATGAAAGTTCCTAGAAATGTTTTAGCTATCAATAGACAAATGTCACAACTTCTACTGATTATTATTGCAAAATTATTTCTATTGTAGCAACAATCAGAATTTGGTTGAAACAAACCATATCATCATACTTTTCTTCAAAATTTTTGTGAGAATGTGTGTGTGTGTGTGTGTGTGTGTGTGTGTGTGATGTATGTTTGTATGCATACATGTGTGTAGCTCTGTTTTATACCGTGGTTATACTATCGTTGTTAGATACATACAGGATAGAACACAGATGTTTAACATGTAAGTTAGTACTACACTAATTCAGACATTTCCATCTTTTGCTTCCTTCATTCTCTCTCTGAGACATTCAGTTACCAATATTTAGCTCTAAGAATTCATTTAAATAGATTACGTGGTGTGAGGTTTTTTTTTTTCTGTAATGAGCTGTTATTTTTCATTTAATTAATTTACATCCAGACTGCAGTTTTCCCTCACTGCCCTCCTCTCATTCCCTCCTCCACCTCCCCTCTATCACTCCCTTCAATGCATTCCTCTTCTGTTTCTGTTCAGAAAAGGTGGACCTCCCATGGGTATCAACAAAGAATCTTGATCTCGGTATTTTGAGCCAAGGTCTCTCCACAAACTAACGTAGAGCTTATATTTTGGGGTATGTTGTCTGATGAGAGAGCTCCTGAAACTCAATTATCTCTTTCTAGCAGAGCTGAAGTTACAGATACACAATATATTTTTATAAGGGAGAATACAGAAACACAATCTAAAATAACTTAAATAACAGCCAAAGAAAAGACAATGTAGCCTATTTCTGCTTTGGGAGATAAACAAAAGTTATTATTACTATTATTATTATTATTATTATTATTATTATTATTATTTTGGTTTTTTGAGACAGGGTTTCTCTGTGTAGTTTTGGTGCCTGTCCTGGTTCTTGCTCTGTAGACCAGGCTGGCCTCAAACTCACAGAGATCCGCCTGGCTCTGCCTCCCAAGTGTTGGGATTAAAGGCTTACACCACCACCAGCCAGCAAAAGTTAAAATTTTATTTGTTGCAAAAGTAGTCTGCACATTGAAGATGGTAAAAAAAATAGGAAATATATACACATATTTATAGCAAACTGATTTGGAGAAATATCTGGAAGTGAGCCTGTTCATAAATTCTAATCTTCTTAAATCTTACTAAATGTAAAACTGTGGTAAAGTGACCTACACCAAGAAATCACCTCAGAAGTGAGCCACATTCTTAAAAGAAAGATGAAAATGTTGAAATATCAAATTTGACATCACAAAGTCACCATATGTATTAACTCAAGAGAAAGAAAACTATCCCTATAATATGTGTGCAAAAAAATGTGCATCTTCATTTGTAGTAGTAAACAGTGGGGAAAAAAAGCCCTTAAAGTTCTATAAGATAAATGAGTGTAAAATTCCAATGAATGAATAGAATTGAATACTAGTTAAAAATACAAATCCTGAGCCAGGCGGTGGTGGCACACGCCTTTAATCCCAGCACTCGGGAGGAAGAGCCAGGTGGATATCTGTGAGTTCAAGGCCAGCCTGGGCTACCAAGTGAGTTCCAGGAAAGGTGCAAAGCTACAAAGGGAAACCCTGTCTTGAAAAACCAATATAAATAAATAAACTGAGCGCTAGAGAGATTGCTTAACAGTTAAGAGCAAATTTAGCTCTTACAGAGGAGCCAGGTTCAGTTACTAGAATTTACAGTGTCTATCTTCTGCAGACACTAGACAATCACTGACTTACAGACAAAACATATGCAAATAATACAGAAATGAATAAATCATTTAAAAACAAGGACCAGGATGTTCAGTCAGAAAGTGATGGGCTGGAGTACATAAGGTGCTGGGTTCAACTTTGAGCAAAGCAATGCAAAATAAACTAGTAACACACAAAAAAATCATACATTGTCTCATAGACTAATTCACATTAAAAATAAAATAATAAATGTTTAATTAAAAATGGAGATGGAGTGGACAGGATTATATTTCTGAAGAAAAGAGTGATCAAAATAGGTAATTGTAAAGATATCATTATATTTGAGGTGTGACACACGTGTTCACTTTTTTTTATTGTGGTACTGTTTCTTAGTGAATACAGCAGTGGACAGAGGACTCAATGGGTAAAGCATTTATCATACAGGGTGAAAATTAGTGTTTAGATCCCAGCACCCATTTACTGTCTGCTGGGTGTGGCCTCTTATATTGTTGATCAGAAGACAGAAACAGGATTACTGAGGCAAGCTGGTTAGCTAGATTAGTGGAATCACTTAGCTCTGTGTTCAAGAACATTTTGTTCTTAACATATAGTGTGGAGAGGGAATGAAGAGACACAACACCATCCACTGACTTCTCGGTACATACACATACAAAAGCCACATATGTACAAATACACATATAACATGCTCCAAACACACACCACATACAGATACAAAATAATGAATAAACATAAAATATCAACATTATGTAGAATTTGTTGTATACAACTTAAACATGTATGAGTGCAAATGAGTAAGCAGGGCATTAACTTTGGATAATGGATGTGAAGTTTCTTTCAAGGAGAAAATATTTTAAAGGGCAAAATAGACTTCAAACTAAAATCAGTCAAAAGAGATGATGAAGGACATTACATACTCATCACAGGAAAGAGCCACCAAGATGAAATTTCAATTCTGAACATTTATGCCCCAAACACAAGGGCACCCACATATGTAAAAGAAACATTACTAAAGCTTAAATCACATATAAAACCCCACACATTAATAGTGGGAAACTTCAACACCCCACTTTCACCTCTGGACAGATCGGCCAAATTGAAACTTAACAGAGACATAATGGATTTAACTGATGTTATGGGTCACGTGGACTTAATCGATATCTACACAACATTCCACCCAAACAAAAAAGAATATACCTTCTTCTCAGCACCCCGTGGAACCTTCTCTAAAATCGATCACATACTTGGCCACAAAGCAAATCTCAACAGATAAAAAACAATTGGAATAACCTCCTGTGTTCTATCAGACCACCATGGTTTAAAGTTAGATTTCAACAACAGAAAAAACTACAGAAATCCTACAATCTCATGGAAAATGAATAATGCTCAACTGAATCACCAATGGGTTAAGGAAGAAATAAAGAAAGAAATGAAAGTCTTCCTAGAGATCAATGAAAATGAATACACCACATACCCAAACTTATGGATACTATGAAAGCAGTGCTAAGAGGGAAATTCATAGCACTGAATGCCCACATAAAGAAGCTAGAGAAATCTCACGCTAGTGACTTGACAGCACACCTGAAAGCCCTTGAACAGGAAGAAGCAAAGTCTACCAGGAGGAACAGACACCAGGAAATTATCACATTGAGAGCTGAAATCAATAAAATAGAAATAAAGAGAACAATACAAAGGATTAATGAAACAAAGAGTAGGTTCTTTGAGAAGATCAACAAGATAGACAAGCCTTTATCCAAACTAACCAAAAGAAAGAGAGAGAGCATCCAAATTAACAAAATCAGAAATGAAAAGGGGGACATAACAACAGACAATGAGGAAATCCAGAGAATCATCAGGTCATACTTCAGAAAACTCTACCCACAAAAGTGGAAAATCTAAAAGAAATGGATAATTTTCTGGATAGGTACCACATACCTAAGTTAAATCAAGACGAGATAAACCATTTAAATAGTCCAATAACCCCTAAGGAAACAGAATCAGTCATTAAAAGTCTCCCAACCAAAAAAAGCCCTGGACCTGATGGTTTCACTGCAGAATTCTACCAGATCTTCAAAGAAGACTTAACACCAATACTCTTTAAATTGTTCCACACAATAGAAGCAGAATGTATATTACCAAACTCCTTCTATCAGGCTAAAATTACCCTGATTCCTAAACCAAACAAAATTGCAACAAAGAAAGAGAACTACAGACTGATCTCCCTCATGAACATTGATGCAAAAATACTCACTAAAATTCTGGCAAACAGACTCCAAGAACACATCAAAACAATTATCCACCATGATCAAGTAGGCTTCATCCCAGGGATGCAAGGGTGGTTCAACATACAAAAGTCCATCAATGTAATATACCATATAAACAAACTCAAAGAAAAAAACACATGATCATCTCAGTAGATGAAGAAAAGGCATTTGAAAAAATCCAACACCCCTTCATGATAAAGGTCTTGGAGCGATCAGGAATACAGGGAACATACCTAAACATAATAAAGGCAATCTACAGCAAGCCAACAGCCAACATCAAATTAAATGGAGAGAAACTCAAAGCAATACCACTAAAATCAGGAATGAGGCAAGGCTGTCCCCTCTCCCTCTACTTATTCAATATAGTACTTGAAGTTCTAGCCAGAGCTATAAGACAACATAAAGAGTTTCAGGGGATACAATTTGGAAAGGAAGAAGACAAGTTCTCACTATTTGCAGATGACATGTTAGTATACATGAGTGACCCCAAAAATTCAAACAAGGAACTGATACAGCTAATAAAAACCTTCAGCAACATTGCAGGATACAAGTACAAGGAAGTACTCTTGAACACAAGGCACCGGAGATCACTTTCTAAATATAACACCAGTAGCACAGACACTGAAAGAAACAATCAATCAATGGGACCTGTTGAAACTGAGAAGCTTTTGTAGAGCAAAGGACACATTCAACAAGACAAAGTGACAGCCTACAGAATAGGAAAAGGTCTTCACCAACCCCACATCTGATAGAGGGCTGATATCCAGAATATATAAAGAACTCAAGAAATTAGACATCAAAATGCCAAACAGTCCACTTAAGAAATGGGATATAGAACGAAACAAAGAATTATCCACAGAGGAAGTTCAAATGGCTGAAAGACATTTAAGGAATTGCTCAATGTTCCTAATTATCTGGGAAATGCAAATCAAAACAACTCTGAGATACCACCTTACACCTGTCAGAATGGCTAGGATCAAAAGCACAGAAGACAGCTTATGCTGGAAAGGATGTGGAGCAAGGGGAACTCTCCTCCAGTGCTGGTGGGAATGCAAGCTTGTACAGCCACTTTGGAAATCAATATGGTGCTTCCTTAGATAATTGGGATCTATCTCCTCCAAGACCCAGCTGTTGCACTCTTGGGCATATACCCAAGGAATGCTCAGTCATACCACAAGGGCATTTGCTCAGCTATGTTTGTATCAGCTTAGTTTGTAATAGCCAGAACCTGGAAACAACCTAGATCCCTTTCAACTGAAGAATGGATAAAGAAAATATGGTACATATAAACAATGGAGTACTCCTCAGCAGAGAAAAACAATGACCTCATGAGGTTTGCAGGCAAATAGATGGATCTAGAAAAAATCATCCTGAGTGAGGTAACCCAGACTCAGAAGGACAAACACGGTATGTACTCACTCATTGGAGGAAACTAGATGTAAAACAAAGATGACTAGACTGCTACACAACTCCAGGGAGGCTACCTAGCAAACGGGACCCTAGGAAAGACCCAAGGATCACCCAATGACAGAGAAATGGATGAGATCTGCATGAACAACCTGGATGACAGTGGGAGTAATGAAGGGCAAGATTTGAGGGAAAGAAAGCTTACAGGAGCAGGCGATCCCAGCTGGATCAAGAACAGAAAGAGAGAACAAGGAATAACAGACCATGATAAATGAAGACCACATGAGAACAGGAATAGGCAGAGTGCTGGAGAGGTCCCCAGAAATCCACAATGATACATCCTCCGTAGCAATGGTCGAGAGAAAGCCTGATCTGACCTAGTCTGGTGATCAGATGGCCAAACACCCTAACTGTCATGCTGGAACTCTCATCCAATAACTGATGGAAGTGGATGCAGAGATCCTCAGCCAGGCCCCAGGTAGAGCTCCAGGTGTCCAACTGTGGAGAAAGAGGAGGGTCTGCAAGAGCGTGAATTGTTGAATCCAAGATTGCAAAAAGCACAGGGACAAATAGCCAAACGAATGAAAGCACATGAATTATGAACCAAAGGCTGTGGAGGCCCCAGCTGGATCAGGCCCTCTGGATAAGTGAGACAATTGAAAAGCTTGATCTGTTTGGGAGGCATCCAGTCTGAGGGACCAGGATCTGTCCTTAGTGCATGAGCTGGCTGTTTGAAACCTTGGGCTTACACATGGATACTTTGCTCAGTCTGGGAGGAGGTGACAGGACCTGCCTGTACTGAATCCACCAGGTTTATGTGAATCCCCAGGGGTACCTTGATCCTGGAGGACATGGGAATGGAGGGGAGGGGCTGGGGGATGGTGGGTGGTGTAGGAGGGGGAGGACAGGGGAACCCATGGCTGATGTATAAAATTTAAAACACATAATAATAAAGAAAATAAATAAATAAATAAAAATAAAATAAGAAATAAAATGCAACCAGTACCCTCACACAAATAGACTGTAAATTTAAGGGTGATAAATTAGAGTATTGTCTTCTGGAGTGAAATCAGGGTTTGTGAAAATAACAACATTTAAACTATGAGCAAAGTATAATAATTGTCACATAGAACAGAAAGAACAGTTACAGCACATCTGCCCTAGTTTTAATCGGGGTTGTAAGTTAGGATACAGGAGGAGAAAATTTTTTAAAAATGCAAAACATTTAATAGACATGTTTGCCGTAGTTTGAAGAAGCTGTAAAGCTCAAGGAGATCTGGAAACATCCATTGCACTGAGTAAAGATTAATTTGGAGAATAATTATATTGAATGTGCTGAGAATAAGTGACCATGAGTATTCAAACCTAATCAGACCTGTACATCAATTATTGACAGCCCTACAGGCTAAGAGGAGTGGGAAAGAATGTAAGTGCCTGTCCGTGGGGAGGACTCCTACAAAACTGTCTTTTGGACGGAAATTCACTGTTGTTATCATGATTCACAACACATATTATTAGCTGTAGAAGTCCTGTCCAGAATTAATCCAAAATCCCATCAAAGGTCATGGATTCAGGTAACCCCATCCCTAGCTGAGGAGAAATTGGGAGTTAATGGCAGCTAGGAGAGGGAAAGTCAACTTTCTCTAGGACTTTGGTCACTGGTATGTCACCAGTGATCCATTGGATGACCTATCCCTATGTCTGTGTGTTTATGTGAGAGGCACAAATTGGACAAATTGAATTAAAATAAAATTTAAAAAAAAAACAGGAAATCTTCAGTGAGTTGGGGGGGGGAGAAATAGGAGCAGATAGATCATAAGATCGTAATTCATTTTGTGCATATGTGAAACTATCAAAGAAAAAAATTTAGAATTTAAAAAATAAAGCTCCAGAGTATAAAGAAGGTGAGAACGTTAAAGATAATTTCAGCTACAATGGTTTTGTCTAGTGTATAGTTTCATTTTTCTGTTCCTTACTCTGCTGTCAATTGGAAACACTGCACCAAAATGAATGTGCTGATTCATAAAAGGTAGCTCATTGGGCCGTATTTTCCTCATTATTTTAAGAAGTGTGACATACATATCATAGTACTGCCAATTACACTGTCAGGAGGCAGACCTAAATTAGATGGACCAGGGTGAAACATTTCTGAGAACAGTTAAGGCCATACACTTTAAATCTCCCTCTATAATGAAAGTCGATATACAAAGCACATGCCATACATCAAGTATCAGTGAACTCATAACTCTAGTGATTCTTCTGAGGCTGGAATGACTACAGAAAGGAAGATTGTTTCATTTTCAAGGCAAAGTTTAATTTGGGCAATTAATGGGGTAAAAAAAAAAAAAAGTGAATAGGACCATGAAGATAATAAGCTCAGCAAAGTCCTAATTGCCTGAAAAGATCCATCCTTCTTGTGTTAACAGAATTTGGGATGGCCCAGGGTCTGTTCAGCTGGATATAATAGCAATTGGTTCTTGTTCTTAGAAATGGTCATGTAAACAATTTTTTGGCTAATCTAATATTTATGATACATGTGTCTTGACTTCTTTAGTCTTTATTTATAAACTGACAAAGTATTTGATACTTCAGTCTTTTTATCTCTCCCAAGTAGAAGAATGTTTGCAGACAGTGAAAGAATGGCAAAAGCCAGGCGGTGGTGGCACATGTCTTTAATCCCAGCACTCGGGAGGCAGAGCCAGGTGGATCTCTGAGTTCGAGGCCAGCCTGGATTACCAAGTGAGTTCCAGGAAAAGGCGCAAAGCTACACAGAGAAACCCTGTCTCAAAAAGAAAAAAAAAATGGCAAAAATGCTAGAAATAAGTCAAAAATCATTCTAAAATGGTCATATACTCACAGTGAATTACTACAACCTTGTTTTAGCCAATGAATTTTGTTATTTTCTTGTTAGAACAACTTACCAAATTTCTTCTATAATTCCCTAATATGTGTTATCATGGTATGTGCTGTTTAGAATGACCCCACATGCATACAAACCTATTCTTCAACTTTTATGTCCTTATCTATTAGACTATACATAAAAGGGAAGAGAGAGAAGGTAAGTGGCCAGCTTGAGTTGACGCTGAGGTTGCAGAGGTGTAGTGGAATTTGAATTCAGGCTGCAGAACACTAAAGATTTTATTACTCTTTCCATTTTATCACAGAGGCTTGTCAAGAGAATCAAAGTTAAGCTTACGTGCAGAAAGTGCACAGTCTTGGAGATGTGGGAACTCAGCTGTAGCTGAGTCTTTCTCATTATTCTATTTCAAATATTTCACAAATGTACAAGATCTACTTATTGGGAAGAACTTAAGATAAAGTTTGAGAAGAAAAGGTAATAATTTAAGTTGCTTTGAGTTAACCAGGAATGAAAAAGAAAATATTCTTTTTCTTTCTGTGTTATGCAAGAAATGCAACTGAATGACTTTGCAGGGATTTCTCATGTACTAAAAACTAACTCTAAAATATTTATTAGAAAAGAATATAAAATTTGTGAAATACAACAAAATAATAAGCCTCAGAAAAAAGTAGGCTAAGAATAGAACTCTGTACCTTTGAGAATTTGCCATTATGATTCTTTATCTCATAAAGTTTATTGCAATTTACAAACGCTAACTACCAAGTCAGTCAAGTACCTCAGAAATATTTGTCATTCAGGGATCCTCTTATCACAGGGTAGATGGTGGGAACCAAGAAAATCCTTATAAGCAGCTGATCCTGAGAAGCTGGTGTGTCCATAGGCAAGACTAAATTTAGTGGCAACAAACAAGAATATCCAGCCAGGTACCCGCAAAACTTGGGGCATTAAGATCCTTGGTGTAGCAGGAATCTTAAAGAGTCTTATTAAAAATCAAACCTGAGGCCAGTTATTGGGGTGAATGCTGGAAGATCACAAAAGCAGAAAAAAATCAAAGCTACCTCACCTCGTCAATTCCTCAGCTGATCCTGTTTCTTCAGACTGGAAGCTTATGAGTCCTCATCCAAATGGATCTCAGCTGAACTGTTTCTCAAAAGCCTGAAAGCTTAACCAGGCTAAAAGCTTAACCAGCTCTAGTTCCTGGTCCTCATGCCTTGAATACCTTTCTGCTTTCTGCCATCACTTCCTGAGATTAAAGGCATGTGTCACCCTGCCTGGCTGTTTCCAGTGTGGCTTTGAACTCCCAGAGATCCAGAGGGTTATGTGCCTCTGGAATGCTAGGATTAAAGGTGTGAGTGCCAACATATTCTAGCCTCTGTATCTAGTGGCTGTTTTTTTCTCTGATCCCAGATAAGTTTATTAGGGTTCACAATATTTTAGGGAACACAGTACTACCCTACCTTGGGGTCCCCAAGCATACCTCTATGGAGGATTTATAAGAACAGAAGAAGGAGCAGTTGAGAATACTATATTTGTTAAGTCAATGTCTGTGACAAAGCAGTGGCTTACTGATCAAGATGCAGTGATCAACAGGTACTTCTTGCCACCAATGAACAATTAATACTAGCACATATCCAGGGCTGAAAAATGGACCAGTTCCCATAATGTCTGAACAGTCCATACAAGTCCAGATATTTCCCATGAACCCAAAGGACACAGAGTGAAGTAAACAAAAGTCTGAGTTTTTAAAAATATACTTAAACTCATTGTATTTTGTTTTTCTTGTATGTGTATAAGTGATCAGGAAAGTAACTGAACTCAATATTCATGTGGAAAGATGGAATTACAGATTAAGTTACTGAAGACAGACAGCTTCTTTGTTAAAATATTGCTTCAAGATATATGAATGTTATAATGTGGCACTACTACATTTGCTCCAGAATAATAAAATTTACTACTCAATTATTTGTCTTTCTCATAAGTTACAATGTCAATTTTCCATAGAATATTCTGATTTTCCATATAGGAACCCAGAACTAATTATTGACAGAAATTTTATTCACAAAAAATACTGAGTGAGGGCTGGAAAGATATCTCAGTGGTAAAGAATACTCACTACTCTTGTAGGGAAACCAAATTTGATTCCCGGCACCCATCTGGTGGCCTATAACCTTCTACAACTCCAATTCCAGGGACCAGATACCTCTGCTGATGTCCTTGGTCTGCTACGTGGACATATTGCTCATGTGCATTCAGATACACACGTATCCACATAAAATCAAATACATTTTTTAAAAAGTGCACAATCAGGGCTCGGGAGGTAGCTCAGGGGATACATTGCTTACTGTGTTAACTTATGGAACAGAGTTGGGTTGGTATCACTAGATTCTACATGAAAGCCTGTCAGCTGTGGCATGTCCCTGTAAAGTCAGGATTCTGGAAAGAGACAAGACAAGCTGAAAAGCTTACCATTTGGAAACAATGAGCTCCATTCTCATCAAGAGACCCTGGATCAACAAATAAAGTAACAAGTATAGGGGAAAATACTTGATATCAGCTTTGGCTTTCCAATGACATTTTCACACACACACACACACACACACACACACACACACACACACTCACACACATATGCACACATATATGTATACATATGCACACCAGAAACACTAAATGCAGATGTAATTCTTGTTTGAAGAGTAAGAGATTCGTGCTATGTTACATCGTTTTATATTATGTTCAACCAAATTTACTTAGCCTTTGGTATTTCTATCACATTATTACAACAGAATTCTGACCTTGGTGACTCAACACATGCATGCATCTCCACTCCTGCTGTTTTATTCTAGATGCATATTCTAAACCAGCTTATCTAATTGAATCAAAATTATTTTTAATTATTGATTATTAAATTCATATTTTATATTTTGATCACATTCATCCATTTTTCTTCCTCTGAGACCTACTCCTCACCTCTCTACTCTTTCAAATTTGTGTCCTCCCCTCTCCACCAATAGCCCATCACAATCAATTTTTATGCACATACACTGCTGCCTGTGGTACTATCCACTGGAGCATGATAGACTTACCAGGAACTGCAGAAAACTAACTTCCTCTCCCTCAGGAACCAGTAACAGCATAGGGCTGCTAAGGAGTGGAAGCCCATAAGGTCCTCTCCACCCTATGTTAGAAAGGAGATGTCTTGATCTCAACCAAACAGTCATTGCTGCTGTGAGTTTTTTTAGCATAATGGTTGTATAATATACAGAAGATATCATTTTGTTCTGATCCTCCCAGCCCTTAGCTTTTAGAGTTTTCTCACTATCTCTTCCTCCATGGTCCCTAAGCCTTTTCAAGAGGCTAGGAGGACATAGATACTCCATTTGTTGCTGACCAGTCCACTGACACTTATTCTATGCACTTTGATCTGTTGTGAGTTTCTGTATTAACCACTATCCATGCATGAACCATTTCTGATGAGATCTGAAATCTACACTAATAATATATGGTTATGGAGATACAAATTTAGGGGAAAATTTGACACTATGTGCATCTAGCAGAATAATGGTAGTACATGCATACCTGGGGACTGTGAGATCCTTAACTACAAATTGTTGACCAGGATTAAAATATGATGTGTATTTCATACTGTGGAGCAGCACCTAACTCCACTCAGAAATCATTTGGTTACCATATTTTATAAACTTACTGACAAACAACAAATCATTGTGCAAACTTTTGTGTAGCAAATAAAGCGGACCTTTTATCTTCCACTAGACCTTACAGTTTTGATAAAGTTGTATCTTAAATATATTCTTCACAGGATGTAAAGTACCTGAGTTTGAGATGAGCTGTTTTATATATTCACCATATGGCAACCTGAAGCTGTGCTTGGAAAGTTTTATACCCTCAGCAAACACTATCAATGACTCCCAAGTACTTGAGTTACATGAAGCACTTCAGTTCAATGTGACCCTGAGTTTTTATTACAAAAGAATTATTTGTAGTAGTAATGTTAAACTTTGCATAAAAATTGTGAATAATTTGGATGAAATTTGAAATACCATCCAAATAGAAGAAGTTTGGTTTGATATGTAAGTTGCTATTTTCCCATCATCGAGAGAATTCTAAGAGAAAATCTGAGATAGTTACTGTATCTGACAACTGAGGCTTACTTGGGTTGATATCTTAGAGATTCCTCTCCAGAGCTCAGGGACCACTTCTGACAATGTTAAAATGCCCCCTATTTCCTGATTGTGCCAACACACTGAATTAAGAGATTCTCCTTACTTAGATATCTCTGGAGCACAGGAACCAGAACAAAGACATAGACTTGTATTGCAAAGAAACACCCCACACACAGACCCAGGCTCAAACCCACCTTTACCTTCTGAACTAGATTCCTATTCATTTTTAGTTTGTATCTTTAAATGATCCTTTACAATGTGAATTTATCAACTGCAAGGACTTCAGAATAACATAACCCTATAGGTATATATTTACCACTAGTATAATACTGAAAATTCATTAAATAGAACATAAGGTAATATGCATATCTATACAAATCAACTGTTTTATGAACACAGTTTGTTAATAGAGAGGCATATTTACATTAGCTCAATATCCATGGATCAATCATGAAATGAAACAGATAACTGTGGAGATGGGATTTCATATGGTTGACAGAAAACCACTATATACTCATAATGCAAATTAGAGCTAAATAGTCTACACAAAAATCCATGATACTGAGTTGTTTGATATTTTAAAGGTGTAGACAGATCATTAATATAATATTTCAAAGACAGAAATGGTTATCACAAATAGTAAATTTTAAAAACCAACTTTGGGGAATATTGTCATCTACTAGAACATGGAAGTAATGGTTATCAGCAGCACATATATTTGCCCTAAATAACTCTTCTGGGACAAAGAATACTGTGTCTTCTAAATCAGGGAAACATCATCACTTCTAATATTGTAGCCCATACCTTCAGAGCTCATTATTTTTTCTTATTATCCTAAACAAATTCTCAATTTTATATTTCAAATATGGTAGTATTAAATACCCGGTTGATATTATGGGGACAGAATTACTGTACTTTTAGTATAACATTTGTACTCTAATAGTCACTTGACATGAAAAATTTAGATCAGATTGGTCCTCATGAGATCCAGCTATCTGGAACTTTCTCTAATACCATATGATAATCACAGATTTTCAATTTATTCAGTCTAAAAAGAATTATAGGTACCCATCTTCAACTGGAAGATATCCACAAGAGAACTATAAACTCTTAATTTAAGAGGATATATTTCTCTTCCCTGGTATTTATGGGTGTTATGACATCATAATGCTGGGAATCATAATATTTATATGTTTTCTGTAAAGACATCACTTACAGTAAGACAATTACACTGACTGAAATATAGTCATTAAAACTGATACAATCAGATCTTCCATATGCACAATTTGTTAGTTGGTAGAGAAATTTCTCTTAGGTCATTAAATAATGTTGTTAATTAATCTAATACAAGAAAACAGGGAAATGAATGGAATCAATACACAATAAATAAAAGTCCTTCAGGAGGAGTATTTACACACACACACAGACATTATACATATATGTATATATATATATACATACATATATGTAATATTTCTTTGCTTACCTGAGTAGATATGTTCAATCATGAAAGTGCATGTTGCAGATTCATGGACATATTGATATTAATAGTATCAATTTTTACTGTGTTCTATTTTGCTGCTTATAAATTTCTGTAGTTTGAAAAATGTATTTTCAGGCATTGTGTGAACTTTATGACATATTCTACAATTTTGAATGATGTGCTTGTTCAAAAGATGAATGTAGTTTTGAATTATGGAAGTCAATATTTGAATAATCATTTGTATAAGAAAGCATATCTTCATGAAGTTGTCATTAATATTTATGCCCAAAGTTATTTAAACCTAAATCAAGATGTTATCGGGTGCATATTACCAAGTATGAATTCCTTCTTACTGGGGGGACCTTAAGTCAAATCAGATAGTTGTTAGTTATCCTCAAGATAAAATTGACTCTACTGTATCATTGGCCATATCTTGCTAGGCTCTTCATCATCATGGTTCATAAGCTTTACAGCTGGTTAGGTGAAACTGTTGATTGATTTTTCTCCTTTGTCAGCTTGCATTTTCATTGAGGCACGATGAGAGATATTCCTCAGGTAGGAATCTTGTATATCAGCTCCAATTTTATTCTCAGTCCCATTGCCTATGCGTGTGGTGGAATCAGCTTCCAGTAACTGTCAGAGGAGGTGATACCCTGACACTTCCTCAGTACCTCCCCGAATGGGAGCACATGGAGTGCAGGTGGCAGCTGTTAGGTTCTAGGCTCCATACCTGTCCCCCTACACAGGTGTGACTGTCAATAAAGAGATCCACGTCCAATTTCCATTAAAGTTGACTGGTTGCAGTAAATTTGAATTTATTAACAGATCTTCCCTTCTCTTTTACCGTATTCCCTCCCCCTTCCCTTCTATTTTCTCTTCCCTACATCCTTGCCTCCTGTGTTCTCTCCCCTCCTTACACTCCCCTCACTTTAAGTCCTTTTCTTGTCCTGTTTCCTCTTCTCTGATGGTTCTTCTCTCACTTCTTCCCTCTTCCCTCACTCCCTCTCATGTCATCCATTCAAATATCTAGACTATTCTCCATATGTTCAGATCTAGCTCACAAACCACACAAACAATTCTCTTCCAATCAAGCTCAGGAAACAGTGAGTTTACTAAAATTAATTGCAAGACGATGGTTGAGGAGTTACTTACAGGGCCATGGATAACACATGCAGCTGTACCTGCCAGAAGACCGTATATATTATAAAATTGCAGCTCTGTATTACATGCAGAGAGCTCTATGGAAGCCGCTTCTCTTATTAGATGTTATTGTTGTCATAACCTTCTGTAGCAGAGCTTCTCAACCTGAGGTTCGTGACCCCTTTGGGAGATTACAAATCAGAGATCCTGCATATCAGATATTTATATTATGATTCATAGCTGCAACAAAATTACAGTTATGAAGTAGCAACAACATAATTTTATGTTTGGGGGTTACCACAATAAAAGAAACTGTATTAAACAGTCACAGCACTGGGAAGGTTGAAAACCACTGTTCTGTGGGGTGTAACTTTTAAGAATTCCCAGGGCTGTTTGGTTTTGTTTACTTCCTGAGTTTTACAAGCCTGACTTCTCCATTCAGAATGTCTTTATTTGGAGGAAATAGCTACAGGACACTTTTATCCTCCTTACACCTCTCACTCAGTTCAAACAGGAAATAAAATGTTCCCTGTTTTTCAATAGGACCTCTTCACAAGATATAAGATAATGATGAGTTTCCTTAAATGTATCAGCACAGTAATGTGACAGTTTATGTAAATGAGTGCATATCTTATCTGATTTGCATATATAAAGATACTGAGTGGATCTCAGGATATCAAAAGTAATAGTATCAGTCATTTTTGATACAGAGACACATGGCTATACACATGCACAGTAGGTTAGACTTACCCACTTCCCCAGCATATAAAAAAGCATTTCCTGGGGTTGGTGATTTAGCTCAGTGTTAAAGCACTTGCCTAACAAGCACAAGGCCCTGGGTTCGATCCTCAGCTCTGGAAAAAAAAAATTCCATTATTACATCTGTTCTCAAAAGAATGACTTATTGATTAAGTCTATATCTTATTTTAAAACTTTTATATAACTTTGAGGAAAAAGGAGAAACAACAGAAAATGAGTATTTGGAGAGGGGAAATAGGAAAAGCAGAGATAGCTGGAGGTGGAGTGATGAAAACAGTTGATTATTGGGTTACTTCCCTTGTTCCATGAAATGTAACAAGTTGTGTTAACAGTTTCCTTACACCTTCAATTCTTATCATCTTACCAAAATTGAAAATGAGCCTCACACTGAAGGGCAGAAATCAAGGCAAATATGCCATTTAACATAGTTATCTTGAAAATACAACACACAGAAGTTGTTTTATTTAAAAATATTTGCTTGATCTAGTTGCCAAAGTATCAGACACATTGTCATTTGGGAGTGCTCAACAATTAAAGGTAATTTTGAAATCAGACAGGCTTGTTGCTGGCATGTTAAGCCTTTCTCACTGAGATGAAAGATGTAATCTAGCAGCACAGCTACTGTACAGTGGGAAAACTTTAAAATGTTATGAGTACCAAAAATGCTAGTACCCCAAGAATACTTCTTCATTCAAGTATAATTATATGATTATGATGAAAATCTGTTAGCAGTATGGGTTTGCACATTTATTCCTGATGCTTCTGATGGAAACTATATTTCTTCTTTTTAAAGTTAATTTATGTTTTGACATATCTTAAATTACTCTGTTTTAAACAGATATATAAAATCATATTTTTATTTATTTTTGTTTTTTTTCTCTCCTACAATAATCCTGACCTCAGTTCCCCTGCTGCACACACTCCTTCCAATTCCCCATCACCTATCACCAAGATCCAATATATTCCTTTTTATTTTATACTAAAAGTATAAGAAAGAATATAGTTATTAATTAGTTATATGGTTATAACCAAGTTACATGACAAAGACCCATCCCATGTTCTCTTACATTTATATATTCCTTTAGAGTACTGAGAAATGTGTCTTCCATAGAAAGCCACTTAGGTTTTTCATTGACAATACTAATTTGAGGAATAAATATGTTGTTATGAAGTTGCCTTGAACTGATGTTGGCATAACTTTATTTGTACCCTCCAACTCTATGCTGGGACTTTGCATGGCTTGGGACTACACAGCTATTGTGCATGGTGTCTCAAGACTTCACCTGGGTTGAGACTGTATAACTCTGGGAGTGGACTGAGAGTTCACATGTGCACCTGCCCTGCTGCATCCAGAAAACAATGGATCGCTCTGAATCTTAAAACCTTTCCACCTCCTCTTGGTGACAGGACCTGCCTGTACTGAATCCACCAGGTTTAAATGAATCCCCAGGGGTGCCTTGATCCTGGAGGACATGGGAATGGAGGGGAGGGGCTGGGGGGAGGACAGGAGAACCCATGGCTGATGTATAAAATTTAAAACACATAATAATAAAGAAAAAAAATTAAAAAAAACAAAAAACCTTTCCACCTCCTCTTTCTCAACAACGAGCCCTGATCTTTGAGAAGAGAAGACAGACATTGGGTTTTAATTCCATAAATATCTACATATATTTTTTTCTCTGATGGCTAGAGCCTTGGTGTATATATATATATATATACTCATTACAGTCTTGTACAAAATGAGCAGGGGAGTGAGTCAACTCAAGGAGAACAATTTGTTTACATATAAATTATCATTAGACTTGAATACTTGTAAATGATTTAAATTTTTATTTATAGATTAGCAAAAGTGCTTTTGTATAAAAATGTCATCTAATTTAAAATTTCTAAGAGACTTTAGCTCTGCATGCTGTGAAACATTGAAATAAGGCAAAATTCTTTAAAGGGTAGATTCTATTAAAATTATTCAGTACATGAGCAATCTATCAAAATACAGTTGTTGTTGTTGTTTTATATTTCTATGTAGATTAAAACCTAATTTTCCAGAGGAAAATCCCGACATCAAGTAGAATGGGGAATAGAAGCTCATGGCAGCGAAATCTTAATCTACCAATAGTTGTATAGTTTTTCAGTGTTTGAGCAGAGTGTTAAAGAGCTGGAGTGAATGGTAACTGTCTGATGGTGCATTAAATTACAGACATGTTTTCATGTAGGCCGGGCCACCAGTTATGAAAAATATGTCACACAACACTACAGATGGCATAAAAGAGACTTATTTTTGCTTCATTGCTCTATATTATAAATTATGAATGAAATGAAACAGTAAAACCATAAATCATTAATTTTTATCCATATGACCAGAAGAAAGCTGACAGTCAGATGTTTTTTAGAAAATTAGATGCAAGAGAATATTGAAGAACAATTTATCATTTAAGGAAAGCCAAGATTTACTTCACTGGAGGTGGAAGTAAAGTTCAGTAATTATGATTCAAATTGTAAATAATTTAACAGGGTTGAATTTTAATGACTGCAGATATCACATTCATCATTCACATTGAAAACACTTCATTATTCAATTATTAAACATATTATACTGGAAATGAGAAATTATCTTATGTGAACAATTTCTGTTTTCCAAGAGCATATTGCAGCTTATTTGTTATGGAATACACACAATAATACATTATTTTATCAAAAGAGAGCAACAGAAATTCATAAGGAAGACGATTTAACACTATGGAATATAAGCATAATCTTTGTCAACATAGCACTTTGTGGTTTTTGTCATTTAGCCCTTATCTCTCTTTTTAAAATTTTCTACTGCTTTAGACTTATATAATTTACAGCAGAGATTTCCTATATAGAGGAGCTTGTATTACCTAATTCTGGTGGTATTTTGGAAGTGTACATTTAAATGTTATATTCCTTATACAGAAAGAGTGATGGCATTATTTGAACTTCTGTACAGAAAGTTAACATTTGTTGAGTAACTGCTTCTCCATGATCTCTATAGAATAGCACTTCTCAAAGATGTCCAAGTTTGTAGTCCTAACTGTGGTTATTTAACTTTTGCAGCATAAAACATGCCAAATAAATAATCATTAAGGACACTAAGCTGAGAAGTCTACCTGCATTTTGTTTTGGGGTGAATGTACTTAGAATTCCTGCAGAAGAGAAGAGATTAGGTTCAGAGATGATTGAAAACAGGAGTAGACACTGGAATGTGATCATAGCTGCAAAGAGGCCACAATTCCAAGAATGCACCTAGCCTTGGAAAGATTGTGCAAGGAAAGCAATACCTTTATTCAGCATCTAGAATGAACATGGCCCACTAACATGTTTGATTTGAACTCATGAAATAAATGTGTATGCTTTTGTTTTAGCAGCAATAGACTATGAATATACCGAGATATTCAGATCTTGATTATCTCTTTTCATTTTAACTAAAGCATCATTGTTAATAAATAAAAGCATTTATACATTTATTCAGTCCATTAGACAAATCAAGCAAAAATGATTCACCAATAGAATGACCCTGCACATGGTACTCGGGGATGCACTTCAGCTTTCCATGGTTATGCATAGGGGAGAATATTTTCTGACCCAAAGTTAGCCTGCAGTCCCTCCATGTCTCTTTTTCCCTAGCTGTTTCATATTTTTATTTTATTCATCACTTCAGCTACTCATAGAAATTCGTGAAAGTCTCATCAATACATTCAGAAAACTAGTAGTAATTATCTGTTCTCTGTTTTTTGTTTTTTCATCTCTTATTTTAGTTCGGGCCATTATGAATGAAGAGAGCTGTAGGCCAAAAATGACATAGCACGAATTCCATTCCTTTTTCACCCCTAACATCTATGCAAAGAGTTGAATATTTTAACTTTCCTTTACTTTCAGTACTCTTTGTTGCCATTTGTTATTCAAACTCAGTTGTAAGAAATAAGGAAGGGACTCTAGGTCACGTAACTACCAGGAGTAGTTTCTTCCAATGGCATTGATACTGTGATACTGCATTACTTTCCTTGAAGTTCACTGGTTACATAAGACCACTTGTGTGACTTGATGGTGTGCATCTGAATGTGTTTCTGTACTTAGCTGTACTCAAGCTTATTAATTTCATGGATTGTATAGACATCACTATCATCACCTGATTTATCTATCTTCCTCCCTTTCCTTTTTTTTTATACCTTCCTATGATTTCTAAAATTTCTAATGTAATTATGACTTATTATTTAGCATATTTTTACTCATTTTCTAAAACTTTCAGATTTATGTATCAGGCATTATAGTTGTGTGTATCCCAATTTCTCCTTCCTATCTCCCTCCACTGCTCCATCTCTTTGGACTGGCTTCACAACTATTATCCTCCTATTTTCATGTATGTTTTGTTTTCTTTTGACCCAGTTAATTAAATTAGGATTAGATTTTTTGGTATTTGAATATAGATTTAAGGCTCTTTGCTAGTTCAAAGACAACTTACCTGTGAGAATACACTGAAGAAAATGATATCCCCTTTTTAAAAAAAAATCAGTAATTGCCAGTGTCTCATTAGAAATGTGTATGGACTTTCTTCTCTATAATGGCATTTCAAAGAGCCCAATCTTGTGCAGACCTTGTGCAGGTATCTATGGCTGTGGTGTGTTCATTTTACAGTATTTGTAATAGTGTGTGTATTTCACAGCATTCTTCCTATCATCTGGTGCTTAAATGTTTTACAACTTTTCCATGATATTCTCTGGACCTTATAGCAAATAATAAATGTTGGCAAGGATGTGGAGAAAAATTGGAACCCTTATTCATTGTTGGTATGAGGGAAATTTCTTAGTCATTATGTAAATCAATATAGAGGATTCTCAAGAAATTAAAGTAGGAATTCCACCCGATTCAGCTGTAACACTGCTGAAATATAGCCTAAGGACTATATGTCCAACCAAAC
The DNA here is from genome assembly GCF_903995425.1 of Onychomys torridus. Lineage (NCBI taxonomy): Eukaryota > Metazoa > Chordata > Mammalia > Rodentia > Cricetidae > Onychomys > Onychomys torridus. The sequence goes on from NC_050454.1 coordinate 32,888,133, forward strand.
AGATATCGTGTTTCTTGCTAAAATAATGAGTATTTTAGAGGAATTTCTAACTTTTCCAATGTTTTGAAATCAGTTATGAAACATTTTAGAATATTTAGCTTTATAAGGCATTCTAAACAGAATGATTTTGTTCAAAATAGCTAACAATTAGGGTCAATCTACAAGCCCATCAAGGGTTAAACAGGTAATGAAGATGAGGAATATATACAATGTGGAAATATATCCATCTGTAAAAAAAGGAAACTTTATGAAACTTAAAGGAAAAATAAATGAAAGTAGAAAACATGCCGTGCAGTAACTACAGGACAGAAGGGGTAAATGTCACAAGTTCTCTTTTAGATGCCGTGATGGGAAGGTTTCTCAGGTCCTGCCTGCCTGCCCCACACCCACCTAGTAGACCTGCAGCTGCTTATAGAATAATCATTCAGAGGCTTAATATTATTTATAACTGCTTGGCCATTAGCTCAGGCTTATTACTGACCAGCTCTTACACTTAAATTAACCTATAATTCTTATCTATATTTAGCCACATGGCTTGGTACCTTTTCTCAGTTCTGCTTTGTCATCTTGCTTCCTCTGTGTCTAGCTGGCAATTCCTGACTCAGCCCCTTCCTCTTCCCAGCATTCATTTAGTCTGCTCATTGTGCCTATACTTCCTGCTTGGCTACTGGCCAAACAGTGTTTTACTAAAGAGCATTATCTCACAGCAAATTTCTGACCTTCTCTTTTTTAGCATTTTTTATTTTTATCATTTGGTGTTTTGAAGAAACATTTTATTTCATTGACTAATTGATTCATTTATCATTATAATTTAAAAGATTTTCCGAAAGAGAAGAACATGCAATAGTATTCATTTCTTATGAATATTATTTTCTTCCCTCTCTTTCTTTGGACTTTATTTCTCTTCTATTTGCTTGAGAGGAGGTTTCAGGCTATCAACTTAACTGTTTTCATTCATCATGTGCAAATATTGAAAGTTATATAGATTCCTCTCTGCTTTGCTTAGGTTGGGTCTGAAGGTCTTGTAACCTGTGCAACAAAGTTCTTCATATTTTGTCATGTATTTTCAAGACTTCCTTATTACTAAGAATGTTAACCTCTGCATGTTTTCAGAGTTTTTTCAGCATCTAAGTTATTGAGTTGTAGTTTTGCTATATCATGATCAGAAATCCCATTCAGGATAATTTAAATTATTTTAAATCCCCCTTTGTTTGTTTTATGGAAAAGGATATTATCAGTCTAGGTGAGTATACCCTGAAGTTTTGAAAATCTTAACTGCTCTGTAGTTACTTGGTGTGGTAAAGTTATCTTTATGTTCTGCATGCTGGAGATGAAACAGTTCAGGTATTTCCTTTTAAACCTCAGCTCCATCACAGACTAGTGATGATTCTTTGTGTATATAAAAGTCCCAAACAATGCAGGTGTCCACTACCTCTGAAAAGAGTATTGTGAAATGAAGACTTTTAATTGGAAATGCATGAATTTCATGTAAAAGATTTTAGCAATTATCAGTTGAGATAGAATAATAGCCTAATTCTTTATGGTAAAACAGGCCATTTGTGTCACAGTTAGCTGTCATATATCATTTCTATACACAAGAAAGAAAAGACATCACAGGACCATCCATCTGTTTAGAATGACTTAAAAAGCCAGATATTCTAAAATATTTTATAATTGATTTCAAAACACTGGAAAAGTTAACAATTCTTCTAAAATACTTATTAAAGCAAATTGTTTCTCTACATTTTGTAGCTCACAGGGGATTGATCTTGTTTGTATTTCATACAACCCTTACTACATTACCATTTATTTTTACTTTTTCTACCTATGTTCATTTTTTGAAGTCATTTATTCTTTTTTAGTGTATGTGTTTTTCTCTCTTTTTTAAAATTATATTTGTGTTTTAATTTTACATATTAGCCATGGGTTCCCCTGTCCTCCCCTCTCCTGCCCCTGGCCCTGCCTTCCCCCCAGCCCCTCTCCTCCATTCCCATCTCCTCTGGGGCCAAGACTCCCTTGGGGATTCAGCTCAACCTGGTAGATTCAGTACAGGCAGGTCCAGTCCCCTCCTTCCAGGCTGAGCAAAGTGTCCTTGTGCAAGCCCAAGGTTCCAAACAGCCAGCTCATGCACTAAGGGTCCCACTGCCTGGGTGCCTCACAAACAGTTCAAGCTATTCAGTTGTCTCACTTATCCAGAGGGCCTGAACCAGTTGGGGACTCTACAGCTTTTGGTTCCTAATTCATGTGTTTCCATTAGTTTGGCTATTTGTCCCTGTGCTTTTCCAATCTTGGTCTCAACAGTTCACACCATAGACTAATGTGTTTGAATATTTGGCCCTTAGGGAGTGGCACTATTAGGAGGTTTGGCCTTGTGGAGGAAGTGCGTCACTACATAGGTGGATGTTAAGGTCATATATGCTCAAGTTAGGTGGAATAAGATGTAGAATTCTCAGTTCCTTCTCTGGCACCATTATCTACCTGCAAACTGTCATGTTTACTACAGTCATGATAGACAATAGACTAAACCTCTGAACTGTGCACCAGCCCCAATTAAATACTTCCCTCTTGGGAGCCATGTAGCCTGGTTTTGGGTAAGCGTATGAATGCTTGCCCAATGGGCCTCCATGATTCAAACTCATAGAGATGCTCTCTCATTAGGCAAGGACCAGTGGACCTCAGGACAGCACAGAATATTGTTGGGACCACATGGCCTGCATACTCTCTTCTCTCGCCTACTGATGATTCTCCTGATGGTTTACAGCTTCACTTTGTCAGTCATGCATGGGACAAATGTCATCATTCCCAGAAACCCCATTTTTTTTCTCAAATATTTTCCCCTAAAATTCTTTGGGAACTGATGCTTCTCAGGTTTCTTTCTTTCTTCTCTCTCTCTCTCTCTCTCTCTCTCTCTCTCTCTCTCTCTCTCTCTTTCTTTTACGTATTAAAAGTAGATTTATGAGACTGGATCTCAGGATGTGGTTCAGATAGTCCAACAGCTGTCTCACAACAGAAACCTAAGAATCTGTTAGTTGTCCAGTCCACAAGGCTGGATCTTTCTGCAGTTCCTGTCTGGCGCTGCAGTCCCAGAAATTTCCTGAATGTAGCAGCTGGTCTTCAGTCTACCCTGGAATCCTGAAGAAGTTGGATTTCATACCAGCTACAGCAATAGGATAGATGAATTTGCCATAGAGAGTAAGGGCAAGCAGGCAAAAAGCAAGGTTTCCTCCTGTGTCCTTTTATGCCAAATTTGGGGTGGGTCTTCCTAATAATGTGATTAATACATTTCCTCACAGCAGTGCCTAGAAGTTTGGGTTTTAGTTGATTCCAGATGTAGTCCCGATTAGCTACCACACTTGCAGAGACACCAGGTATCTTGGAGAGGTAGGTGCAGAAGAGTGTTACATTGAGCCAGAAGTTGTCTGTAACTAGTAGGGTTCTGTGTTGTGTTGTGTTGTTTTACTTTGTTGAGTTTTTGTTTCAAGGCAGCTTTCTTATCTACATACACCAGTTGTTATTCCACACCCTGGAATTTTTTCTGATGCAGTGTTGACAGGATTAGAGACAATAAAATTAATGGGCACATGTAGCAAAGTAACACAGGGGATGTTAACTACATCTCCCAATTCTGGGGAAAAAACATGGTAAAATGGTATGGCATGATGGGAAAAAAATTGCCTTATCAAAGTTAGCTCTTTATAGTGGATTAGTTATGCAGAAGCCCTTTGTAGGTTAAGAGAATACCTTGAGAAATGGAAGCTAACTATATGTAATCAACTTATGACAAACCACCCTGTTTCTATAAATATTTTTTTAAGTTTTAAATATTATTGTTGTATGCCTGTGTCTATCACCTGTTAACTTTGTAAGGACAGGATGTGCTTGCCTCAATATTTAGCCAAGCTAGCAAAATACTGAGCATTGTTTTTGGTTTAAAAGTTGTTTTGATTTAAACTTTGGGACACACATGATTGTTTTTGCCTGAGGTTAATGCATGGTGTTGGGTGGGGGATTGGGGGGAGCTGTGAAAAACATGTTTGTTTTTGAAGTATAAATAAAGATGGCTCAAACTATTCAGGGCTTCTACATGTGTAAATCTCATCTATTGGTTGTAGTATTAAGGTAACTCCACGTAGTTAAAAGGGAGGTTTATTTTGTGGGGTAACTTACAAGTAAAGGGGTAGGTTACAAGGTCTGGGAAAGGTGTAGTGCAGTAAAGCAGTGTTCTCTGGAGAACTCTGTTCAGTCTACCTCCAGTGTCCAGGATCCAAGAACCAAGAGAGCTAGCACATCAGGATCTCGGGTCTTAAGGGCTCCTGTCTTGGCCCCGCCTAGTAGGCATGACAGTTTTGAAGCCTCAGTGGTGGTAGTACTTCCAGGTCAAAGCTGGAACAGCTACCTACTACACTCATTGGTAGTGAGTCTCGTTTTTGTCTCAGGATTTGAACCTAGCTGAGGCAGGATCCTGGCACTTTCCTTATGAAATTACTATGGTTAAGGTGTTTCTTTATAACAATAAAATCATAACTAAAAAGGAAATTGATACAAAGGACTGGGGTATTTCTGTGATAGACCTGATCATGTTTTTGTTTGGAGGAATTTGAACTTTGGTTTAGGAAATCACTAGAATGCTTTTTTCACTGTTTAGTGGACCATTCTAGTAGGAGCATGGAAGACAGTGGTGCAGAGGGTGATTTGGGAAGTGGGGGAACCAGTTCTAGAAGTTTCAGGGGAAAAGAATTTTAGTATGTTGATCAGAGCTTATTCTTGTGTTATTTTGGTGAAGAATGTGGCTGCTTTTTTCCCCCTTGTCTGAAGAGTTTGCCTGAAGCTAAAGTGAAGAGAGTTGGATTAATCCTGTGGTCAAAGGAACTCTCTAAACAGCATAGTATTGACAATGTCTTGTAGTTATTAGTATTCACTTTTATGTAGATTTATAATGAAAAGTAGCAAGCTTAACAAGTAAAAATACAAAATGTACAGATTAAGGAAAAGGGGTCACCAGGAAGTAGAATGGAGCTAAGGCCTGTGTTCAAGAAGATAAACAGATTAAGAAATGGAATAAAGGGAATGGTGACTTCAGTGCAAGACCCCACCCAGCTAAGCTTCCAATTTTTGAAAAGAACAGTTTAGGTCCAGCTGTGGTGTTGCATACCTTTATCCCAGTTCTCAGAAGGCAGAGACTGGAGGAAATGCAAGCTTATGCAGTGAAGGTAAGGATCAAAAGCAGAAATTTGGTGAAGATATAATTGAACAGTGAGACCGTGTTCCAGCTCCAGCAAACAGTATAACTTGGTAGTTAGGGCCATATGATTCTGGCTTTAAAGTCAAGCATAAAAGAAAGGTGTTATAGAATCTACCTCCATGGCTAAGGAAAGCACTTTAGACTAGACATATGTCTGGTTATCCCTAAATGGAGACATAAAGAGGCCACTGTGTGAAGCTGTGAAGATAAAACATGGATTGCCTTGGAGGTCACAAGATGTTAATGATTCCAGAGCCATGGTATACTTGCCAAGGAGAGCTGCTAACAGAGAGTGCAACCAGCCTAAAAGAGAGAAGTATGTTGCAGTCAACAAAGCTTCAGTATTGATGTATTTTCAAATGCAGATAAAACACAAGGTTATAGAATTATATTGTTTTTATCCAGAATGCTAAGTTTTCATTTTATTTTAAATATCAATCTGATTTCAACATCAATGAGTGTGGTTAGCCAGTATACTCCAGTATGAATGGGTATTGTTGACATGTACAGGCCTTGTCTAGTAGGCCAAAGATTCATACTCACAGGAATGACAATGCTGGATCCGGACTGTTGGTAGTCATCCTGCTGCAATGCTAGGCTAATCTTAACTTTATTTTAGTTTGTCTGTAGTTCTAAATCTGCCACCAGATTTCCAGAACCTAGTCTTTTATGCCAAAGTAAAAAAAAAAAAAAATTCTTTTTAAACATTGTGCATGTGTGTGTGTGTGTGTGTGTGTGTGTGTGTGTGTGTGATATTTCCAGTTTTATCTTTCAACCTTTTAAATATTTTAATTAGTTCTTTGCCAGTTTCATATGTCATGTTTTGACCATATTCACCCACCTTCCCTCACCTCTTCTCAGACCTTCTTTCACCTTACATTAAAAAAATTTTGCCTTTTTTTTTCTTTTCTTTTTACATCAAGGCCAAGCTGTGCTATCCAAGTACAAATATTCTTGAATGAATTGGCTTTGTAGATTTATTTCCCTGGAGCCTGATAGATTTATTAGAGGCTGCTCCCTTAGAGAAAACTGACCATCTCCCAGCTCTATGCCAATAGCTCCTCGGTTACAGATGAAACTCAGGCCAAGCTCCCATGATGGAATTTGACCTGGTTTGTGTTTGCACAAATTGAGTTTATGGTGTCATAAATGCTTTCAGTTCACATGTACAACTGTCTTGCTGTGTCCAAAAGACAGTTTTCTTGTAGACATCTACCACCTGGCTCTGGTACTCTTCCCACCTCTTCTTCTGCAATTGTATCTGAATATTTCCTCTCTAATTTACTTTTTTCTTTTATAATTGATATTTTTATCAGTATTTTTCATGTGTTACCTAATTAATCATCCTCATATGCAAAGAAACCACACTATTAGTTAACTAATACTCCAGGTATAATTCAAATTCTTCAATATCTTTGAAGATCAAATTAAAAAATACAACTACCCAAACTTCAAATTTTGAGCATAGGAAAGCTTTCAAATGGATGGTTGGAATGTAGGAATCATGTATCCAATCTCAGAAAAATGTTTTAAATGGTGATCAGTCTGTTTAAAGATAAACAAACAAAGAACAGCAAGAGTTCCAATACCCTGAAAATTCATGAGAGAGAAAATGAAAAATAGAACAGAATGTTTAGTTCAACTTCTCTATTTTTGTTGTATCTATTAGATAAGATACACACTTCCAAAGTGACAGCATTACAGAATGGAAAAAGATCTTCACCAACGCCACATCTGACAGAGGGATGATATCCAGAATATATAAAGAACTCAAGACAAGACATCGAAATGCCCAACAGTCCAATTAAGAAATGGGCTATAAAGCTAAACAGAGAATTCTCAACAGAGGAAACACAATGGCTGGAAGCCATTTAAAGAATTGCTCAAAATCCCTAATCGTTAGGGAGATGCAAATCAAAATGACTCTGAGATACCACCTTATACCAGTTAGAATGGCTAAGATCAAAAACACTGAAGACAGCTTATGCTGGAGATGATGTGGATTGGAGGGGAACTCTCCTCTACTGTTGGTAGGAATGCAAGTTTGTATAGCCACTTTGGAAATCAATATGGCCCTTCTTTAGAAAATTGGGAATCCATCTGCCCCAAGACCCAGCTGTAGCACTCTTGGGCATATACCCAAGGAATGCTCAATCATACCACAAGGGCACATGCTCAGCTATGTTCATAGCAGCATTGTTTGTAATAGCCAGAACCTGGAAACAACCTAGAGGCCCTTCAACTGAAGAACAGATAAAGAAACTATGGTACATATACACAATGGAGTACTCCTCAGCAGAGAAACCAATGACATCATGAAGTTTGAAGGCAAATGGATGGATCTAGAAAAAATCATCCTGAGTGAGGTAACCCAGACTCAGAAAGACAAACATGATATGTACTCTCATAGTAGGATACTAGATGTAAAACAAAAGATGACTAGACTGCTACTCACAACTCCAGGGAGGCTACCTAGAAATCAGGACCCTAAGAAAGACACAGGGATCCCCCAACAGCCAAGAAATGGATGAGATCTACATTAGCAAACTGGATATGAGGCAGGTAATAAAGGGCAAAGATTGAGGGAAAGAGAGCTTAGGGAAGCAGGAGATACCAGCTGGATCAAGAGCAGAAAGGGAGAACAAGGAATAACAGACCATGATAAATAAAGACCACATGAGAATAGGAAGAAGCAAAGTGTTAGAGAGGTCCCCAGAAATCCACAAAGATACCCAAAATGTAGACTGCTGGCAATGGTCAAGAGAAATCCTGAACTGACCTAGTCTGGTGACCAGATGGCCAAACACCCTGTCATATAAGAACTCTCATGCAATGACTGATGGAAGTGGATGCAGAGATCCCCAGCCAGGCCCCAGGTGGAGCTCCAGGAGTCCAATTGGTAAGAAAGAGGAGAGATTGTATGATTGAGAATTGTTGAGACCATGATTGGAAAAAGCACAGGGACAAATAGCCAAACTAGTGGAAACACATGAATTATGAACCAATAGCTGAGGAGCCCCCAACTGGATCAGGCCCTCTGGAAAAGTGAAACAGTTGATTAGCTTGAACTGTTTGGGAGGCCTCCATGCAGTGGGACCCAGACCTGTCCTTAGTTCATGAGCTGGCTGTTTGGAACCTGGGGCTTATGCAGGGACACTTCTCTCAGCCTGGGAGGAGGGGACTGGACCTGTGTGGAATGAATCTCTCAGGTTGAGCTGAATCCCCAGGGGAGTCCTTGCCCTGGAGGAGAGGGGAATGGGGGGGAGGAGAGAGGACAGAGGAACCCATGGCTCATGTGTAAAATTAAATTATATTATAAAATTTAAAAAAATACAGTAAAAAAGATTTCAGAACTTTGTATTACTTTCAAAACAGCTAGTTATGCCTGCATGATCCAGGATTAATAAGAGTTCTAAAATGCAACCTTACTTTATTTTTTAGGAGAGTAAAATTGGTTCCAGGTAACTAGATATATGGACTGCTGACAGACAAGTCTGTATTTTTCAAAGAACTGTACAAAGTTCATTCTGATAATATTCAATATGAGAATCTATTTGTTACATTCTTTTAAAATAAGTTTCTATGTTGTGCTCAGTTAATGTTACAAATGGGCACATTTTGAGAGTTTAATTTCCTATTCATTTTTATATGCCTCAAATCATCCTAATGGATGGTACAAAATATAAGCATTTCAAAGTAAATAGATTGTAGATTCTCTAATGCCTCCAGTAGCACATATAATTGATAACAGATAGTAAGTATAAATGTTACCCAGTGTAGGGGAAGAACAATTTCCCATGCTTAATAGTTTACAATAAAAATATCCACTAAATTTAGGGTCTAACTGAAGCTTTGCAGTTATAGAGTGTCTTCCAAATCTTGGCAAAATTAACCTTGTAATCTGAAAAGATAGAGATGCTGCTCTTAGAGGAGATAGAAGCAAGAAATACATGATTGAAGAACAATCATGTATATTGTAGACAATCTTGGCTTTGATTTTCTTACTAATAAATGTCAACCAAAGCTTCAAAGTTCTGTTTATGAATAGGATTGTAAATTACTGAATAAAAGTTCAAGTTCAGTGACCTCACTTGATACTGGTTGAGCCACTCATTCTAACGATATTTTGGACTGTTTCTCTCATTTCACAATATAATTGAAATGATTTGAAACAAGAAGTCTTTCATAACTTATAATTTACATTTATAACTTTATAATTGTAAGTTTTGTTGTGTGACTAATATGAAAACTATCTTGGAACTTATTTTTCTTTCTTGATACTTTAAGTCAGAATTCAATAAAAACTTAAAAAATCTATAAGAAAATAGAAAAGTGACTCTAATAACATTAAACTATGTATATTCAATAAAATGAAAAGCTTTCATAAAGAAATTAAAGGGAATTCACGGGATAGTAACAAGAAATATGTGTCAAATCTCAAAGCAGAAGCCAGATGAGGAAAATGATTATCAAAATTAACAATGGAATTATGAAAGTATTTGTAAATATTAAAAAGTAAAAAAATGAAATAATATAAAGAGATGCACATTAGAGGTAAAGAGCATAAAACATAAAATTTATTTGAATTCATTTGGAAAGTGAATTTTATTTTTCTCATGGTTGCTCAGTATAATTCCATTACCTTAACTTTCACTGAATTAAATTATTAATACAAATTAGAACTTATCTATTAAACATTCACAAAACAAATTATATTTGATTTTATTTTGATAAGTATAATAATTTTACAAGATTTTGCTGAAGTTTTAAAATATTCATAAGTGGAAACTAAATGTATAGTTTTAAAATTTTGATATTCATATTCTAGAGAAAGATGTGTTAAATACAGTCTTTGATTATTTGGAATATAAATGTTCAATCATGTGAATATACATAATTTTATGCTAATTCGTTTTTTATATTTTTTATTTAAAAATATTTTCTTTCCTTTTACATACCAACCACTCTTCCCCCTCCCTCTCATTCTCCCATTTCCCTCCCCCTTCTCTCATCCCACCACCTATCCCTTCCTTGCAGAGGGTAAGGCCTCCCTTAAGTAGTCAACACAGGCTTGCATACCAAGTTAGACCTGGACCTAGGCCCTCCCCGCTGCATCATGAGTAATGCATTGCACCATAGGGAATGGGCTCTAAAAAAACAGTTCATGCACACAAAGTAAGTCCTGGTCCCATTGCCAGGGGACCTACAAACACATCAAGCCATACAACTGTCATTCACATTCAGAGGGCCTAGTTTGGTTCCCTGCAGGCTCCCCATCCGTCTGTCCAGAGTCCATGAGCTCCCACTAGCTTGGGTCAGCTAGCTTTGTGGTTTTTCCCATCATGACCCGACTCCCTTTGCTCCTATAATCCTTCCTCCATTTCTTCAACTGAATTTCAGGATCTTGGACAAGTGCTTGGCTGTGGGCCTCTGCATCTGCTTCCATCAGTCAGTGTATATAGGTTCTATGATGACAGTTACGGTAGTTATCAATGTGATTTATGACTACCCTAGTGGTATTTTTAAAAGGGAGAATTTTGTAAAGAGGAAAGGGAGAGATTCAACATATTTTCTAATTACTATTCTGACATATACTTTACATTTTCTCCTTAATGATAGTGAGTTGATGCAGAAAATTTTGGTTACACAGCTATTCTTCATAATATAGGTAAGCCATCCTTGTTTAAAATATGATACTCAATGCTGCTGCTGAGAAACCCAATTTAAAGTTTCTATTATTTTTCTCCAAAATTGACACCAATCTGAGTGCAGGAAAAGACTGGTTCAAGCACCCTTCCACCATTGCTATTAGGCTTAGCTGGAAACAGACTTGTGAGTTTCTGGGGTTTTCCCTAGGTGCAGATTTCTCCCCATCCCCTTAATGGTACTTTCTGTCAAGATATCTCTTTCATTGATCTCCCTCCCCATTTCTCTCCCAGTTCAGCTATCTCCAGCCCTCATGTTTCCACCTCCCATCCCTTCTTCCTATTCCCTACTCTCAGTTTACCAAGGAGATCTTAACCCCTTCCCCTTCCTGGGACAATCCATGTGTGTTCCACTTAGTGTACTCTTCTTTACCTATCTTCTCTGAGATTGTGGAGTGTAGCCTGATTATCCTTTGCTTTGCATCTAATATTCACTTATGAGTGAGTACATACCATGTTTGTCTTTCTGGGTCTGGGTTTCCTCACTCAGGATAATTTTTTGCCCACAAAAATTTCATGATGACACTGTTTTTGTTTGTTTGTTTGTTTGATTTTGTTTTTTTTACCCACTGCATAATAATACCATTGTGTAAATGTACCAATTTTATTTATCCATTCTTCAAATGAAGGGCATCTAGGTTGCTTCCAAGTTCTGCCTATTATAAATAAAGCTGCTAAGAACATAGTTGAGCAAATGTCCTTGAGGTTATGATTGAGCATCTCTTGTTTGCTGATCTGTTTGCTTAAATATGTTTTCTCGAGTTTTCACCCATTCTGTGTGCCCTGCAGGAAGGCTCCCCTATTCCAAGACTGTAGGCAGACACTGCAATCTCCATACCCTGCCCCCACACCCATTTGCCCAAGACCCCAGCCACTTCCTGAGACTCAGATACCAGCCCCCAGCTTCCATCCTGCCCTGGAACTCCCTCCTGGACCAGAGACCCTCTGGTGGGCACTACAACCTGAATGCCTTGCCCCAACTCTCATCTGCTGGAGACCCCAGCCACTTCCTGAGACTCAGAGACCAGCTCCAAGCTTCCATCCTGCCCTGGAACTCCCATCTGGACCAGGGACCAGAGGAACTCCCATCTGGACAAGAGGAGCTCCCATATGGACAAAATAAGGAGACCCCAGGGACTTCCTGAAACTCAAAGTCCAGCCCCCCAGCTCCTATCCGGCCAGCACTCTCATCTGGACCAGTGCTCCCATCTGGACCAGAGCTTCCACCTGGACCAGAGAGAAGCTCCCGAAGTCTGTCAACTCTCTCTGGACCAAGTATGCTGATAAGACCAAGAGTGAACACAAGAGGAGATGGGCAGATGTCAAGGCAGAAGTACATACAACAAAATAAAGAGCAACACAGCATCTCCAGAACCTAGCCCTTCTCCAACAGCTAGACCTGAACATCACGGAATGGAAGAAGAAGAAGAAAACAACCTTATAAGTAACATCATGAAGAGGCTAGAGCCTTATATAGAAGAAATCAAAACTAAAGTAGAGGAACAGACAAACAAAAAAATGGGAAGAACACTGTAAAAAACTAGAGGAAAGGACAATTAAAGCAGAAGAAAACAATAAGTCCCTGAAAGAAAATCATGAAAAAGCAAGGGAGACAATCCAAGACCTGAAGAGGGAAATAGAAAAAATGAAGAAGACAATAGGAGAAGGAATGTTGGAAATAGAAAATCTGAGTAAATGAATAGGAACTTCAGAGGCAAGTATAACCAACAGAATGCAAGAGAGGGAAGAGAGGATCTCTGGTGTTGAAGATACGGTAGAAGAAAAAGATTCATCAGTCAAAGAAAACACTAAAACCAACAAAGACATGACCCAAAATGTCCAAGAAATTTGGGACACCATGAAAAGACCAAACCTACAAATAATAGGGATAGAGGAAGGAGAAGAATACCAACTCAAAGGCACAGAAAATATATTTAACAAGATCATAGAAGAACTTTAAGTCCCTGAAAAAAGAAATTGAAGATGATGTCAGAAAATGGAAAGATCTCCCATGCTCATGGATAGGCAGGATTAACATAGTAAAAATGGCAATCTTAACAAATGCGATCTACAGATACAACACAATCCCCATCAAATTACCAACACAATTCTTCACAGATCTGGAAAGAATAATACTCAACTTCATATGGGAAAACAAAAAACCTAGGATAGCCAAAAGAATCCTGTACAATAAAACAACCTCTGGAGGCATCACAATCTCAGACCTCAAGCTCTACTATAGAGCTATTGTAATAAAAAGAGCTTGGTACTGGCATAAAAACTGAAATGTGGACCAATGGAATCGAATTGAAGACCCTGACATTAACCCACACATCTATGAACATATAATTTTTGACAAAGAAGCCAAAAATGTACAATGGAAAAAAGAAAGCATCTTCAATAAATGGTGCTGACATAACTGGGTTTCAATGGGTAGAAGGCTGCAAATGGAACCATATCTGTCACCATGGACAAAACTTAAGTCCAAGTGGATCAAAGACCTCAACATAAATCCAGTTACTCTGAACCTGATAGAAGAGAAAGTAGGAAGTAGTCTTGAACACATTGGCACCAGAGATCACTTTCTAAATATAACACCAGTAGCACAGACACTGAGAGAAACAATCAATCAATGGGTCCTGCTCTAAATGAGAAGCTTTTGTAGAGCAAAGGACAAGGTCAACAAGACAAAGCAACAGCCTACAGAATGGGAAAAGTTCTTCACCAACCCCACATCTGACAGAGGGTTGATATCCAGAATATATAAAGAACTCAAGAAATTAGATATCAATTAAGGAATGAGCTATAGAACTAAACAGAGAATTCTCAACAGAATTCTCAAAGATCAAATGGCTGAAAGACATTTTAGGAAGTGCTCAACATCCCTAATTATTTGGAAAATGCAAACTGAAACAACTCTGAGATACCACCTTACACCTGTCAGAAGGGCTAAGATCAAAAACACAGAAGACAGCTTATGCTGGAGAGGATGTGGAACAAGGGGAACTCTCCTCCACTGCTGGTGGGAATGCAAGCTTGTACAGCCACTTTGGAAATCAATATGTTGCTTCCTTATAAAATCAGAAATCCATCTCCCACAAGACCCAGCTGTAGCACTCTTGGGCATATACCCAAGGAATGCTCAATCATACCACAAGGGCATTTGCTCAGCTATGTTCATATCAGCATTGTTTGTAATAGCCAGAACCTGGAAACAACCTAGATGCCTTTCAACTGAAGAATGGATAAAGAAAATATGGTACATATACACAATGGATTACTACTCAGCAGAGAAAAACAATGACATCATGAGGTTTACAGGCAAATGGATGGATCTAGAAAAAATCATCCTGAGTGCGGTAACCTAGACTCAGAAGGACAAACATGGTATGTACTCACTCATAGTAGGATACTAGATGTAAAACAAAGGCGACTAGAGTGCTACTCACAACTCCTGGGAGGATACCTAGGAAATGGGACCCTAGGAAAGAAACAGGGATCACCCAATGACAGAGAAATGGATGAAATCTACATGAACAACCTTGACGACAGTGGGAGTAATGAAGGGCAAGATTTGAGGGAAAGAAAGCTTAGGGGAGCAGGAGATCCCAGCTGGATCAAGAACAGAAAGGGAGAACAATGCATAAAAGACCATGATAAATGAAGACCACATGAGAACAGGAATAGGCAGAGTGTTCGAGAGGTCCCCAGAAACCAAAATGACACATCCTCTGTAGTCTGCTGGCAATGGTCAAGAGAAAGCCTTATGTGACTTAGTCTGGTGATCAGATGGCTAAACACCCTAAAGGTTGTGCTGCAACTCTCATCCAATAACTGATGGAAGTGGATGCCGAGTTCCTTGGCCAGGCCCCTGGTGGATCTCCAGGAGTCCAATTTTTGAGAAAGAGGAGGGACTGTAAGAGTATGAATTGAAGAGACCAAGATTGGAAAAGCACAGGTACAAATAGCCAAGCGAATGGAAGCACATGAATTATGAACCAAAGGCTGTGGAGCCCCCAGCTGGATCAGGCCCTCTGGATAAGTGAGACAATTGAATAGCTTGAACTGTTTGGGAGGCACCCAGGTTGTGGGAATGGGACCTGTCCTTAGTGCATGAACTGGCTGTTTGGAAACTTGGGCTTACACAGGGACACTTTGCTCAGTCTGGAAGGAGGGGACTGGAACTGCCTGTACTGAATTCACCTGAAATGAATCTGCAGGGGATTCTTGGCCCTGGAGGTGATGGAAATGGAGGGGAGGGGCTGGGGAGAAGATGGGGGCGGGGACAGGGGAACCCATGGCTGATGTGTAAAATTAAAACACAAATATAATAAATAACAAAAAAAGAAAAAAAACAAAAATAATATTTTCTCAATTTTTTAAAACAATTTTAATGAAAATATTTATATGACATTGTAATTATACTAAAATTGGACTCATTTCAAATTTCTTCCTAAACATTATGTGTAACATTTTTCCTACAATCTTGTTAGATCTGTGACAATAGCTCATTGTTTTAATGCACATTTCATTGATTAGCAACAAGATCAAAAGTATGTATTATTAAATGGACATTTTCTCTATTAAAATATTTCCTTGTGTTGTTATTTTCTTCTTATAAACCCTTTATGTATTCTGAAAATGCCATTTTCTCTGTGTCATTGAGTAGACATGAAAGGAGTGACTTTGTAATTTAGTTGTTTATGTAGATTTAAAATTTAAATGTTGTCTAAAACGTATGTAACTTTTCACTTGTTTTAACATGTCAACTGTTTTAATAACGTTTTGTAAATGCTTTTCTTTGGTTTTCAAAATTTTATTCTGCACAATATGTGACTCTTCTCTTTAATATGGCAATACTTAGAAATCAACATATAATAATCATGTCTGTGTGTTACAGTTAAACTGGTTCACTATGTACATTCAGTAACATATGTCCATCCTAATGATTTACCAATTGATCATATAACAACATCTAAGTGGTGTCTGTGCTTACTTATGAACTATCTGCTCCAGTGCATTGAGTAATGTCAAATTCTGAACTTCTGACCATGTTATCTTATCTTATTTTTTTTAATTTTTGCTTTATGTAAATTTTTGTCTACATGTAAATATACATGCACTACATGCAATGTAGACTAAGGCCAGAGGAGGGCATTGGTCACCCTTGAACTGGATTGGTATACAGTTGTGACAGGCTCTGTGGGTACTGGGAATGCAACCTAGAAGAGCAGCCTTTGTTCTCAACCATCAATCTATCTTTATACCATCAACCATGTCAATTTTATCCACATGATTTTGTAAGAACTATAACATAGAACAATGGCAATCTGCGTGTCTTGTTTTTTATTCTGATGTGATTCATACTGAATTCATGACATATGATTTTAAGGACTTAATTTTTAATGGCAGACATTGATGATTATAATGAAATATTTAATATAATTTATCAATAGATTTAAGACTTACATGTTAAATAATTTATTTTTATCAGAAAGTGTCTATAAATTACCACAAAAAAAAGTGGTTTAAAGGAAAGATCCTCTTTGCCTTACTGTTGTGCAGGGCAGAATTCTTAAACTGAGGAGGCTGTGAATGGTCTCACTCTGGAGTGTCTAGGGAAAACCTGTCATCTCCTGTGTTCAGTGTCTACCTTTAACTAATGAGGAAATTTCATCACTATGGAAAGATAATGAATACTGGCAGAGAGCCTGCAGTAACTTTTGGGAAGAGATTAACAACCATTATCCCAAAAGCAAGAGAATAGAATTCATAAAGAAGACTGAATGGGTCATTCCTCACATTGTACAACACAAGCCAATTTCTGGAGTCCTCACATTCTATATCAGGGAAAGCAGGATACAAATCAGGAGACCTAAGTAAAATGGTACAAAGTCCATACAGCTCTGTACAAAAGGCAGAACTGTATGCCATTCTTATGGTACTGATGGACTTCACAGAACCCCGCAATATAGTCACTGACTCTCAATATGCAGAGAGAGTTGTTTTACACATTGAAACTGCTGAATTTATTCCTGATAATACAGAATTAACTTCATTATTCATACAATTGCAGGAAATCATCAGAAAAAGGGAACATCCTATATATATAACACATATCAGATCCCATACAGGTCTGCCAGGACCTCTAGCACAAGGTAATGATGAGATTGATCAGTTACTAATAGGTAATGTGCTAGAATCCTCAGAATTTCCCAAGAAACACCATGTAAATAGCAAAGGTTTGAAGAAGGATTTCTCCATTACCTGGCAACAAGCTAAGGATATTGTGAAAAAAATGTCCTACTTGTTCCTTCTATAACCAAACTCCATTACCTACAGGAACCAGTCTGGCTAGCTCAGTTGGTAGAGCATGAGACTCTTAATCTCAGGGTCGTGGGTTCGTGCCCAACGTTGGGCACCAGATATTGGTAAAATTATTTAGGCCACTCCACATAGTTAAAAGGGAGGTTTATTTTGTGGGGTAACTTACAATAAAGGGGTAGGTTTCAGGGTCTGGCAAAGGCATAGTGCAGTCCGGCGGTGTTCTCTGGAGAACTCTGCTCGGTCTCCCTCCAGTGTCCAGGTTCCCAGCTCCTAGCATGCGACCTCCTCTTGATCCTCTGTCTTCCGTTTCCTTCTCTGCCCTGCCTTATGGGTGTGACCATTACCAAAGCCTCAATGGGGGTTGGAACTTCCCGGCCAATGCTAGGATGGCTATCCACTACATCTTTCTGTTTGTTTGTTTTTTTCTTTCTTTTTTTTCTTATAAAGGCATTAGTTGTTAGATTCAAGGTCAATCTTGATCTAGTGTGAGTTTAAGTCATTATCTATTCAATGTTCCTCTTTCTGTAAAGTTCATGTTCTAAGGGTCAAGATGAACATGCATTTTGGAAGATATACTTTAGCCCTTATATCTCATTATTATGTGCACACAGAGCTCACACTGTTCTACAGGTTCAATTTTTTAGAATTTCATAAAGTTTAAAAAATTTTATCTGATTTAATAACAGTTCTTGAAAAGAATGAATGCCATTTATTTTCCAATTTTAATAGGAATGTCATATTTTAATGGTCATTTCTACACTAACATTTTTAATCTATCTGATTTATATTTAGGATGTTTTTAATTAAATGGTTAAATTATCATTTTCAGGATAAATAACATGATTACTAGTATAAAATTCATTTTATTTGTTGGTTTCTGGGATTTGTTCCAATATTACATACTTACATAATACGTTTTATTCACAATCAGTCTTTGAGTAAACATGCCTAAACAATTACTATTCTTTCAAATACAGAACTTTTAAATGTGTTAAACTTTACCAGCTGCATCACACATTTTTATGATTTTATTTTAAGAATTATAAACCATATTTTTCATATAGTTTAAATTTATCCCAAACTTTTTTCTTCCCAATTACAAATGATTCTTAAACTAGTATGTCAAAAGCCTCATTTGTTATCAGAGATTTTCATTTCTTCTTAATGATTATGACATTTTTATTTTGTATCTGGTCCTCATTTCAGGGCCTGCAGGTTAGTGATCTTGCATCATGCACTTGTAATCTTACTATTACTTGTTTGTGGGCCCTTTTTAATTATCATTGCTTTGTATTGCATTATGTTTTCTTGTGTTAATGCAACTATGTTAGTGTTGTTTTCCACTTGATCCATAATTTGTTTAGTTTCTTATTGGCAACTCATGTTTTCTGTGGTACATCTGGCCTGGATGATTTTCCTGAAACATATCAATTTTCAACTCTTGATTTATAACTCCCTCTTAAACTTATTTGCACAAATTGAAGTTTTTTGTTTCTATGTACATGTCTTTCTCTGTCAACCTTATAATTTTAAATACTTCATTATTTTTATGTTGGGAGTATTTTCTTTTGACATGTTATATGCTTTCATTTAGTAGACTATCCTTTCAATTTAACACTGAGATTTTGGAGCTGGAGTGATGGTTTAGCAGTTAGCACTGGCTGCTTTTCCAAAATACCCAAGTTCAATCCTAGCTTCCATATGATGACTAAGAGCTTCCTGTAACTCCAGTCCCAGGGAATCTGATGCTCTCCTCCAATGGATACCAAATGCACATGGTATACAAACATATATTCAAGCACAACAACCAAGCACAAAAGAATAAAATATAATAAAAAGCTTTTTAAAAAGATTGATATCTTGGTGCCATAACACATAGCATGTGGTGAGATATTTCAAGTTGTATGAGAGCCTCTGTGAAATCATGAGGACCTCAGTTCAGATGTCAGAACCAACATGAAGAGCTGGTCATACTCAAATGGGTTTCCATGATCTTTGGGCTTCAGGGAGCATAGGCAGGTGGACTTTGGCACTTGGTGACTGTCAGCATCACACCAGGTTCAGTGACAGCCTCTCTCTGAAATGAAAAATGTAGATAATGAAAGGGTCTGATAGCCACTATCCTCTTCTGGTCTCTACACTAATATGTACAGACACAAGAATGTGACACATGTGTACATATACCACATTTACACACCACACAAATCCCAGATACACAAAGAAACTATGAATATATGTTATCACTACCAAGATACAGTGGATAATTCCTTATGTTGATTGGATTCTCAATAATGTTTCAAATTGTTGCTATCATGAATTATACCAAATTGTTTGAATCATACAATCCTTAGACCAAGCCACAAAAAAGTACTTGATCTCTTTAATACTTTACTCATGTAAACACAAAAATGAAAAGACAGAAAAAAAAACCCTTAATGTCATGTGCTCTACTTTAATAAATGAATTTGCTTTACAACTGTCAGTTTGTTGTATAAATGTGAGTTGTCAATAGTTTCTAAGAGGACAGCAGTATGAAAACAAGAATCAAAAATCATGTAAGAGTAGCTGGAATACACCTCAGTTGCCTGAGTCTTTATATAGCCTGCATAAAATCCTTGATTAGATTTCCACCACTATATAAAAACTGAGTATTGTTGCTCACATCTGTAATCCCAGCACCCACTGGAAGATCAAAAGTTCAGAGTCCTCTTCTGTCACATTGGTATTTGAGTCCACACTGAGACACATGAGATCCTGTCTCAAAAATATATTAAATAAACCCTCATAGTTATTTTTCCATTTATATAATTAGAAAGTTGGAAATGCATTAACCCTGGTGTTATTTAAGAAAGAACAAATGAAGATGTTGACATATATTATTTTATTATTGAATAGTTATGACATTCATCACCCCATTCCAAGACAGAACGCATTACTTGGGTGGGTGGAATGAATTCCTTAAAAGGTAAACAATATTTTCTTGCATTAGTTACTCCAATTTACTTCTTGCCAATAAATATGAGATGTCTTAAAAGTTCCTCAGTATCATAAGACACATGTGTGTAAAGTTAATCCCAAAGAGTAGGGAAGATGAGCAAGATGTCTAGAGGAAACTGTTCCTGTTCTGTGGTCTATTCCCAAGCTATCAGAGAAGTGCCATTGCTACTCATTCTTTGATGCATTGTATAACAAGAAACTAGCTGGAGCAACTGACAATCTTCGATCTTCCATACTGTATAGTAAGACATGTAAAGGAAAACTAAAAACAATTATTTTATTTTAAAGGTGACTATGCTTAATGAATATGCAGGGGATCTATATTAATTTGCTTACAAGTGATAATGTCTCCTCTGAGACAAAAATGACAGAATACAGACACTTGTTAAATTAGTAGTTAGAATTGTATTAATAATAACTATCTTATGGCTGGACTTCAATTCCCAGCAACCACATGGTGGCTCACAACCATCTATAATGAGATCTGGTGCCCTCTTCTGGCGTGCAGGCATACATGTAGGCAAAACAATATACATAATAAATAAATCTTAAAGAAATAATAATAACTATCTCTTTGACCTCTCCCTGTCTTTCTGTCTGTCACTGTCTATCTGTCTCTCTCACTCCCTGTCTCTCACTCTCACCTCTCAACCGTACATGTATGTGTGTAAGTGTGTGTGTATACATGTGTGCTCTGAGGGATGAAACTCATAATAGTACTCATCATTCATGCCAATGAAGAAATCTATAAAGCCATAACCACTTTACTTTTTCTTTTCCATGAATATTTCCATAATTAAAATAAGTACAGCCTTGTGATGTTATAAACACACAGCAGCTACAAAACTTTTGGTGTTTTCTCTATAATTTCATATATGTCTTACCAAAGGTACATGTATGTGACTTCACAAAATAGCAGAAATCAAAACTCAAGGACTTTTTAAAAAAAATCCATTAAACTAAAAAATGTTCACAGAATATGAACTTACAAATATTTTAAAAGGACAACAAATAATGAAATTAACTAATGAGATGTAACTAAACAATAAATGCTTATACTATTGGATACATTATGGATAAGAACATTTGTCTAAGTCATGTGTTTAGATAGAAAAATTTGGAAGGAAATCTGTAGAAATAAGTGTGAATAACAAAAGGCCCATATTACTTGATGGAGATGTACATTGTAACAAAACACTAATCCTATAAGTTTTTTGTTTTTTTTTTGTTTGTTTGTTTGTTTTTGGTACCTGGATACAGAAGTTATTATATAAAAAGGAATACTTTCCATATGACACTGGTGTGCAAGATGAAGATGAATTTTATAAAACATTAATTTTATTTCCTTGCCTCTGCAATAGAAAACAATGAACCTAGCATGGATGCATGAAGTTGAAAGGCTAAACAAGCTATGTGAGTCAATAAATGAAATACAGAAGCACAAATATTAACCTATAATAGTCCCACAAATAGGCCATGTGATTATTGTGATTGTAAAGAAGAAACTGAAGGATGGGGAAGGCAATGACATGCTTAAGGCTGTGCAGGTAGCTGTGCAGTTGGTTCTAGCTCTCGGGTCTGCTTTATTTGTAGATTAATTCGCATACTATGCTCAGATAAAGAGCTATTTGGTAAAGCAAAGATAACACTGAAATTTAGATCAACAGCTGTGGAGCCTGCATGGGACTGAACTAGGCCCTCTGCACATTGAGACAGTTGTGTAGCTTGATCTACTTAAGGGGCCCCCTGGCAGTAGGATCAGAATCCATCCCTGGTGCATGAGCTGGCTTTTTGGAACCCATTACCTATGATGGGACACCTTGCAGAGCCTTGGGCAGGGGAGGGGCTTGGACCTACCTCTACTGAATGGCTTCTTGTAGGAGGGAATGTGGGTTAGGTTGGGAAGGAGAGGGTAGAGGGATGGGAGAAGGGAAGAGGGGGATCTTTGATTGGTATGGAAAATGAATAAAATAATTTTTCTTAACAAAAAATTATAAAATGCTACTCAAAGAGGCAAACAGGAAATACCAAATGAAAATTAAAAAGCATAAACCAGATAGCTAAAAGTTAACATATGACTAAGAAGTGCTTAGGCTAGAAAGGAAGTGAAATACCAGATTTTACTTCAATAACAAGTATCATTCAAAGTGATAATGACTAAGAATTTCCTAGAATGTGAGGGAAGCATGAGTCACCAAGTTTCATATTTTAATAAATTCTAGTTTTATTGAGTTAAAAGAGCAATTACCTCTATATCTGTATTTATCAGTCATTTAAAAAGCAATAACAACAGAAAAAATGGTCTCTACCAAAGGAAAAGACAACTTGGGGGAAAAAATAGAAACTTTAAATTGGATTTCTCAGCAGCAGCATTGAGTCTCATATTCAAAACAAGGATGTCTTAACTATATTATGAAGAATAACTATGTATCCAAATTTTTCAACATCATCTCACTATCATTAAAAAGAAATGTAAAGTATATGTCAGAATAGTAATTAGAAAATATGTTGAATCTCCCCCTTTCCTCTTTACAAAATTCTCCCTTACAAAAATACCACTATGGTAGTCATAAATCAGATTGATGACCCTAATTGTCATCATAGAACCTACATCTAGTAACTGATGGAAGTGGATGCAGAGACCCACAACCAAGCACTTGTCCAAGGTCCTGGAGTTCAGTTGAAGAAATGGAGGAGGGATTATAGGAGCAAAAGGGGGTCAAGAGCATGATGGGGAAAAATCACAGAGACAGCTGCTCTGAGCTAGCAACTCGACAGATGGGGAGCCTGCATGGGACCAAACTAGGCCCTCTGAATATGGGTGACAGTTGTGTGGCTTGGTCTGTTTGTGGGACCCCTGGCAGTGGGACCAGGACTTATTCTGTGTGAATGAACTGGATTTTTAGAGCCCATTTCCTATTGTAGGATACCTTTCTCAGCCTTGATGCAGTGGGGAGGGTCTAGGTCCAGCTCCACCTTGGTATGGCAGCCTGTGTTGACTCTAAGGGACGCCCTACACCCCATATGGAGTGAATGAGTGTGGGGTGGTGGAGAGTTGGGGGAGAATGGAAGAAGAGCAGTGAGGGGGAACTGTGTAAAATGAAAAACAAGTTAAATAAATAAAAACAGAAAACAATAAGGCTCAGATAAGGACAACTGGAAGAACTGCTCATAGGATGAATGGGAGCTAATGCTTGCATGTGGACTAAGATGGACCCTGTGTTGAGAGGAATGGAATCCAATTTCTCTGATCAAGGAATTTGAATGTATAATGGGGCTTCCTGCCCAATGTCAAGGAATGAACTATTGTTACCACTATCGTTGCCAGGAATGATAACTACATAACTTTCACCTTCTCAGTTCCCTACTTTCTTTGAAAAATTACTACTTTTGAATCAAAGGTGGCTACATTTCACTGCTTCTAGAAAGCAAGTTCCCATGACTTCTACTTTCACAGAATGAAGTTCAGTTCAGTGGGAAGACTTACTGGACAATCCAAAATTTTAATGTATTCTCTAATATATGTTCATCCTTTTCACATAAATAAAGTAAATTTGGAGTCCAAACTCTATCAAGGGCTGGTGAACATGAGAGAGCTATCCAATGGTGTGGAAATGGTAATTCAAGTATCCATTCCAGAGTGAAATTGGAATCAATACAAGTTTCACTCTGGGAGGCTTTGGGGGAGAAACAAAATTAAAGCATTTTAATTTTGGCATAAGGAGATGGTTAGGGATATGTTTTAAAATACAGCTCAGGAAGTATAGCCTGGATAGATTTACTGATTGAAAAAAAGATTTTGTAATTTTGTTTTGGTTCAGTTTCTGTCAATGCAAATTCTGCATGGGGACGAACACAGGCTAACACCATCATGTAAGAGAAATGAGTAGAAAAACATCACTGAAGATATAATGGGTTTTCTTCTTAGGATGCTGCAGTGATAGTTCTGGCTAGCATTAGAGAGGAATTAGCTTTTATTTTGCTTGGAGTTTAACAGTTGGGGGGAATCAAAATTTCATGCTAGTAACGATTTATGAGGATGCAGCTTGTTTGTGGATGTGGGCAAATTCATTTCTAAAGCATTGGCAATGAGGTTGTAAGGTAATTTGGACAAGAAAATACTGAGTCCATTTTGGATTTGATGTAACCATGGAACATCTGGAATGATGTGATTGTAAACTATGTATGGTTGAAATGCCACTATGAAACTCCGAAAAGAGATTTTTGACATTGGGAGGCTTAGCACATACGTATCTCCTGATTGAAATGCTTGCGTTATTATGCATGTTGTGCCTGTGTCTCTGTGTATATTGTAACATCACTATAGAACTCTATTACCTCCAATGTTAGGTGTGACTTGTCTAGAGGTCCTAGTTTCCCCAGGAAGATATTAGTAATGATATAATTATCCTGGAAGGCAAGATTGCTGTCTAAACATGTTTGATTCCTCTAGCCTCTGAGTCAGTAAGTAAAGAAGGACATAAAAATGTGGGCTGGTTTATTAGTTTCTTTTCTACTGTTATTACATACCCTAACCAACAGCAACTTAAACATGGAAGCATTTATTTTGGCTTTCATTTCTAGAGAGACAGAGTCCATCGTGGTAAAGAGTGCCAGGTAGCAAGAGACTGGTCCACAACAGGGGGTGACTTACTTATGTCAAACTTAAGACAGGTTGATAAAATGAAGTTTTTCTAGGCGAATTTGAATTGGAAATAAATAAGAAAACAATTTTGGAATAAGAATGAACCAAGTGTGTTACATAATATTTCTTTCTAGTGGTTATATTTTTCAACTTTATTCTTACAGAACACTTAGGAATTGTCTAAACCTTCATATGTTCTATTACTTATGTTAAAATAATTGAAAATTTCTAATGTTAACTCAAAAATTACCATCTTTGCTCACTTCTTCTATCAATGATGGGTTTTCAGAAGAGTTATTTGGGCTGCTTTATATCTCTCCCAGCAACTTCTGTTCTGTGATAACCTTCTGCTTCTTCACAGCATGCTCTAAGCTTCAAAAGTGACTTTTATTGCAATAGCTATTGTCCAAACTTCTGATTACTCAAAAGAACATATCTTCATTTTCAAATCAAATTTATTAATTTGTTTGTTTGTTTGTTTGTTTTTCGAGACAGTGTTTCTCTGTGTAGCTTTGTGTCTTTCCTGGAACTCACTTGGTAGTCCAGGCTGCCCTCAAACTCACAGAGATCTGCCTGGCTCTGCCTCCTGAGTGCTGGGATTAAAGGCGTGTGCCACCACCACTTGGCCTTCTTTTATTCTTATAGCACTGTATTGGTCCTATATTTAACTTGCATTCTTATTGCTTAATATTTATTTCTCATCAATCTTAGTTGGCATTAGATCTATTAAATGCTGAAAACCTTCAGAATGTTTGTTTTGTGTACTCTGTCTTTTTAGCTAAAATTGTATATAGCATAAAAGCTATATATGAATTAATTATATAGATTCAAAAAGTAGTATCATCTATCCAAACTTTTAATTTGAGATCACTTTATTTTGATCCATTCTTGACATCTATATTTAAATACCTAGACTAAAACTAGTTATGACATTAGTACATCAGGAGTAATGCTAATTTCAATGTTTGATTGTTCAAAAATCATCTATGTATTAAATGCTTTATGTCTTACTTATAATTATTTAGTTAGCAGTATCATCTATTAACTACTTAGGTGTAGCTACTGAGTTAAAATAATAAATGTCTTCAAAACCAGAATAATTAAAGCATTTCTATTAACCTGGAAAGTTAATGTGATTTTAATGTACTTTCTAAGGAACTAGAAGCAGAAAGGATAATTCCAACCAGAGTCAAAGCTCAATTATCCTCTTGATGTTCCTCATTTTGCATTGTCTTGTTTGGGGACACAAGTATGAAACCAGAATTCTAGGGAAAGGATTGTTTATACTTCCATATAGTCTCCAGGTACACACTATATTTCTTGTGTGGGATATCTAATAAATTCAATCACCTCAGTCTGACCTATCTGAAGTGCATAATATCAGAGATTGTCAGAAAGTGTCTTCAACAGTTTCTTCCTAGTAAAAGGAGATGGAGGAAAGATGCATTAGTTACTTATTACTACACTCAAATATTTAACAAGAATCAGATGAGAAAAGGTTCTAATTTACCTAATAGTTTCAAGCCAAAGGGTCATGGCAAGGGAGAACTCTGGCCTTGTAGAAACTTGTTTAGATCGATTGATCATATGGGGCAATGGGAATCTCTCAGTGACCTACTTCCACCAGCTCAATTAATTTCTTCAAAGTTCCACAGCCTTCCAGAACAGTGCCGTTAGCTGAGAAAACCAAGTGTCTAATGCTTCAGCCTGTAGAAAACATTTCTGTAGCACCAGGTTTCTCCTTATCCCCATGATGTCTCCCTCTATCAAGGTATCTTTTTCATGGCTTTCCTACCTCAGCACTGTTCCTGCATGACCATTCTGTTCCCTTATGTTCTCATCTCCTATACCCTGCCCTTCCCAGAGTGATCTACATGTCCCTCTTAGGGTCCTCCTTGTTAGCTAGCTTCTCTGGAGCTGTGGGTTGTAGTCTGGTTATCTTTTGTTTTACCTTCAGTTTCCACTTATGAGTGAGTCCATACCATGTTTGTCCTTCTGAGTTTGGGTTACCTCATTCAGGATAATATTTTCTAGTTACATTCATTTGCCTGCAAATTACATGATGTCATTTTTTTTACTGCTGAGCAGTACTCCATTGTGTATATGTACCACATTTGCTTTATCAGTTCTTCAGATGATGGGTATCTGGGTTGTTTCCAAGTTAGCTTAGACTACTAGCAATAGTGGCAAGGGTGCCTGAGCTGGCCTACTCCACTAATCAGATTGGTGAATACCCCAACTGTCATTGTAGAGAAACAGATACAGAAATCCACAGCCAAGTATCTGGATGAGCTCCAGGAGTCCAGTCAAGAGAGGGATGGGGGATTCTATGAACAAGGGGCATCAAGATCATGATGGTGAAATCTACAGAGACAAATGAAACAAGCTAGTGGAACTCATGAACTTTAGACCAACAGCTGTGAAACCTTCATGGGACTGGACTAGGCCCTTGGCATAAGCAAGTCAGTTATGTAACTTGATATGCTTAAAGGACCCCTGGCAGTGGGATCATGATTCATCCCTGGTGCATGAGCTGGCTTTTTGGAGCCTGCTACCTATGGTGGGACACCTTACACAACCTTTCTTTAGGGGGGAGGGGCTTGGACTTGCCTCAACTGAATGTATAAGGCTTTGTTGACACCCCATGTTAGGCTTCACCTTTTTTGGCTGGGAAGTGAGAGAGAGTAGGGATGAGAAGAGATTAGGGACCTTTGGTTGGTATGTAAAATGAATAAAAATGTTTCTTAGTAAAATATAAAAATAAAATGAAAACATTCCTCATTCATATTATATTCAGCAGAAAAGAAAAGCAATGGAGGGTGGATCTGATAAAAATATGTCATATGTATGCAGGAAAATATAATAATATAAAATAATTTTATAAAAATAAAAAATATAATAAACTTTTAAAAATAAATATAGCATACATTAGAATTAATAAATGTGTTTGTAAGATTAGTCCTGTGTAACTGCCCTCCCTAGAACAGATGAAAACAAGGACAGAATCATATTCTTTAAGACAGAATAAAAAAGAGCTTGATTTCAGGGAATATGACATTCTCTATAGCTATACACCAAAACATTAAAGAAATCTGTCAGAAATTAAGGCATAAGGAGAAAAAAACAGAGAAACTATTTTAGTATTTTTATTCATGAATGAATTTACTTTAGCTAGTTTTCATCAAGTATAAATCCATTTAAGTCTTTGAGTAGAGGGGAAGGGCTGTCCTATACAAACCAGTGTAGATGTCATGCAAACTATAGTCTTTTACCTTTCATCTGTTTGAAACATATTAGTTTATGTAAAACCTTATGCAGAATGATGAGCAGCCATGAAAACTCTTGGAGTAAGTAATATGTTTTTATACATGAGAACTTCTTAAATGAACTGTTGATTTCTACAGTATAATCCCAAACAGGAAAGAATCATTTAATTGAACAAAATTTTAAGTACATTTTAAATTAGTGGAGTTTAGAAGCATATAAATACAATAAATTAACAAGGAATAAATCTGTTTTTTTTTTCAAATGTAATATATAGGTAAGTAAAACTTTGGAAGCCGTAAATATCAATCAAATTAAAAATATTTTATTCTTAATTAGCATTAATAGGATAATTTGTGTCAACAAGTGTGTTGGTGGCTTGCTACATGAATCAGAGTATAAAGGTGCTTTCCACCAATTCTGATGACCTGAGTTCAGTACTAGCAATCCAATGGTAAAAAGAGAGGGCCCTCTTGAACAAGTTCTCTTCTGAGCTCCACTCACATACTATGTCATATGTGTCCACACAAATGCAAAAATAAGTAAATGTAATAGTTTTTAAAGTTTGTTGATGTAATTTTCTGTACCTATTCTTATATTGTTGTCTGATATATAATTATTTTTCAATGTCAAGGAGTCATTTCTGGTGAAAACCTTTATTTCTCTCAAAGCAGTTTATGAAACAAAGTAAAATCACTTAAGTGTGTCTTTTACTCACATGAATGGTATGTGTCCTGTGTATCTTTGTATGTACATTCATTTTTATCTATGAGAAAGACATTGACTTGAGTATTTAATAGCTATAATGTTCTTTCTTTTATATAAGTAATGCATCATTTGAACATAAATGATGCAAATAATTCTTATTAATAAGGACAGGGTTACTTACATTTTTGTAAGATATATCAGCATAATATGCAGTCACTATTCATTTTTATTTATTTTAAATAATCAGAAGAATATTAGTCTTTATTGAATATATTTTGTATCATTATTTTAGGTAATTTAAATTATTGTAACATCTATTTTAAGGAGAACATATCTTCATTTACAAGAGACAGAAAATACTTGATACTCTGATGAATATCCTGTCCATCATCATCTAAATTTTTATTACCTTCAGAAAATCATGGCAGGAACTTTAGCTCCCTGAGGATGCTAGTTTTTAACACTTTAGTTTTTAATTTATTTCTATGTGGCACTCGCCATCTTTCTTTCTTAGCCATACCTGTGAACAATATGTGTCAGGTACATCGGGAAAGGTAGTTAATGATTTTGAACTTTTATGCCATGCAGGCCCAGTCTTTGAGGATCATTGTTAAGCTCCCAAAGTACCTGTTGTTCAATTATTCATTTCTGTGACCGCTGATGTGTTTCCAGAAGCTCCATTGCCCTTCTCACAAATCCTACTTATAGTCTCCTAGTTCCTTGTTGTGGAAGTCTGTCCAGGAATGTGATTCTCAGTTCATTCTTTCTTCTTCAAATATTATTTCATTATTTCCCTGAGTTTTGTAGATAATTATTGCACTTTCTATTCCAACTATCAAAAAAATTACAAAAAAGAATCTTTCCACCATTTCTCACTTTTTAATTTCCAATCTCACATTGAAAAGCATTTTTCCACATTAAAAGTTAGTAATTTTACAGGCTAGGCTAGTCAGCTAACTGAATCTTCCACTGCTCATTAATGAAGCGTCTTGTACTTCCAATTGTATGTGTGTGTGTGTGTGTGTGTGTGTGTGTGTGTGTGTGCATGTGTGTTTGTATGAGTGTATTTGTGCATATTAGTATTATTTTTTATTTGTTGTTTGTTTGAGACAGGGTTTCACTTGAACTCTATTGCTCAGGCTGTTTTCTAGAATTCACTATGAAGTACAGGCTGTCTTTGACTCACGACAGTCTTCCTGCCTAGCCTCCAGAATGATGAGATTAGAGGTGTGAACCACTTGCCTGACTATTTGATTTTTATTTCCAAATGTGTACTGTGGACATCAATATTTTTAAATCTCAACCTTCAGAGAACAATTCAGTTGTTTTTAGTATATTCACAGAACAGCAACCATTATCTCTGTCCAACTTGAGAATATTGCTTCAGATCCAGAAAGCAACCCTATACCTCTTAACAATCTCTGCTAGTTTGGCACAATTGCGAACATGGTAACCATGAATCAACTCTGTCACTATGATTTTCCTATCTAGACATTTCATGTAAGTGTAGTCATGTGTTATATGTTCTTTTGAGCCCAGCTTTTACCTAGCTGGAGTTTTTTTTTGTTTGTTTTTGTGATTTATCCATGCTGTATCATGACTCAGTACCTTATTCCTAGCTTTCTTCAAATTATACTTTATTCTATGGATATGCCACATTTTGTTTACTCATGTTGTGTGGCATTTTGATAGTTGCTGCTTTTTTGTATTTTCCATTATTTGGGACATAAGAAGATTGGATCCAGATGGGAGGGGAAATAGGGAGAAATTGTGAGAAGTAAAGGGAGAGGGAACTGTAATCAGGATATAGAATATGGGGAAAGAATCTATTTTCAATAAAAGGGAAAAAACTTTAAAAATGATAATTCTACATGTACTCTCTATTTGGGGTCAAATCTGACTTCTGTTATATTTATATTAGAGAGATTACTTTTGTTGCAGATTTTTAGTTCTTTCTTCTTAGGAGACTAATATAGTTCTCTAGAAAGAGAGCTGTTAATCATTAAGTGTTTAGCTCTTTTTGTAACCTTCAGATTCAATGATAACTTATAGTAACATGTGCATTGATTGACATGAACTTTAGGCACTCTATGCTTTTGCATTCTGACAATAATATTGCCATATAAATTATTATTTCAGGAGGTCTCAAAGTCTAGATACCTAAAGAGCTTGTTTATTGTAAGAGGAAGCCTTATAACATATGTTTTGAACTCCAAAGTCTGTGTTCCTTCTTTTATTTCTAATACTCAGTAAACACAGAGACTTGCTTCTTATAGATGAGCATATTGTATCAGCTAATTAACTCCAATTGTCTAACATCATATCATTACTGAGGCAACACCAAATATGAGATTATTTATTCAACTTGCTTGAACAAAAGCTTTGAATAGGACTTCCATAAAACTGTACACGAATCTTAATACCATGAAGAAGAGCTCAAATATTAAGAGGAATTTACTGTCTAGCACTGATTCTAGTATAATTCTTGTTTCAGTAGCATGTAGAAATATTCCCAAGAAACACCAAAGAGGACTTTCTAAATTTGTTGATGTGTAATAATAAGGAATTGCAATGTTAACCATCTGGTAGTTTGTATTGTTTATAAAAGTCATGCCTGAGAAAAATCAACCTAAAGGAGAAAGATTTATTCTGGCTCATGCTTTCAGAAGCCACAAGGTCAAATTGCTTTATTACTGTCAGCTAAAGCAAGGTGAGATGTCATGATGAGAGGGTCATTGCCAACGGAAGTAAGCAGAAAACATGTAATTCAAAGAAATGAGGAACAGCCGGGGGGAAACACATCATTTTTCCTGGTTTGGTTTCAGTTATTGTGATAAAACACTGACACAAATTAACTTGAAGAGGAAAGGGTTTATTTGGCTTATTGGTGATAACCCACCATAGAAAGAAGCCTACTTAAGAATTCAACACAGGTACTTGGAGGTAGGAACTAAAGAAGAGCCCATAGATGAACACTGCTTACTGGTTTGCTACCCATGACTCGCTCAGCTTATTTCTTTATATATCCTTGAACAATCTTCATAGTGAATGACCTGCTTAACGTACAGGTACCTCCTGTTGTGACCTTGGATTTTTCATATCAACCATTAATCAAGAAAATATCTCATAGACATGTTCACAGTCCAATCTGATGACGGCAGTTTCTTGGCTAAGGTTCCCTTTTCCTAGGTAACTCTAGTTTGTTTCAAGTTGAGAAAGGAACTTAACAGTACAATGGACTCCTTTTAAACTTGAACGACAAATACACCACATATAAACTATTAACATTCCTTCATTTTTCATCTCCAGGTTCATATTAATATTAATTTTACAATATAAAATGGAATCCAAGCCGGGCACTGGTGGCGCATGCCTATAATGCCAGTACTCGGGAGGCAGAGGCAGGTGGATCTCTGTGAGTTCGAGGCCAGCCTGGTCTACAAAGATGGTCCAGGACAGGCTCAAAGGCTACAGAGAAACCCTGCCTTGAAAAACAAACAAAACAAACAAACAAAAAAAATAGAGTCCAACTTTTAAAATACTGTAGTCTAAAATATTTCAGCATGTTAAAAATCCAAATTCCTTTTTAAAATTCATTATCTATCTCCTTAAAAATGCAAAACTTCTCTACTGTGGGCTCATGCAAAACCTCAAAAAACTATACATTTTTTTTTATTCCATGGCAAAATGTCATGGCAAATTTTTAACCAAAGTAAAGCAAAACCAAATCCAACGGTATTCATAGCTCTGACACCAGGAAATCTATCATGATCTTCTGGGCTCCAAAGCCATGACCATCTCCACTCCTTTGACTCTGCAATCCATAGCACACACATCTTGTCTCATGGATTCAGGCCAGCTCAACTGCACACAAGCCATGTCTTTTTTGTCATCCTCAAATCCTGGCATTTTCATTGCAACTGAAGCTGAACCTACACTAATGGACTTCTGGTTTCAATGGATTCCAACCATGCTACACTGTGTCAAGCCTCAGTGTCTCTCCTTGGTCCTTCAGTCCTGCAGCTTTTATGTCAACAAATCAGTACCAAAGTGGGAGAGTCTTAAATATTACCAGGTTTTGTTGACAGCTTGAGATGCAGGCTTAGTCCCCAACAGTTTTTGTGCGTAGAGTCTAAGGAAATACATGTCAGAAAAAGTCACCCAAACCATGCTAGTCTCTTAACAATTTCATCTATTTTTTCAGCCCTAGGTGCTCAACATCACTTGTCTCAGTATTGAAAAGTTTCCAGTTCAGTGTATTTTGTTGTTGTTGTTGTTAATCACAGATGATTCTTAAGTTCCACCTGACCAAAAATCACATAGTGGAATTATTAATGTGAAATATCATATAAATGGCCCTGAAGTCCTTTTGAACTTTTTTATTATTTTTGAGAATTTCATGTACAACTATTCTATTTACATAACTCTCCACTTCCCTTTCCACCTTATACCTCTTGCTATGTTCGCCCAACTAAAATTCATGGCTTCAGATAACCTTCAACCTAATCTGTTCTACCTGCAAAATATACTGGAGCAGTGGTGGTGTAGAACTTGTGAATGTTGCCAATCAATTTCTGATTTAACTTCAGACCCACCTCACAAGGAGGATCCCAATCACCAACACTGCTTGGATGGCCAAGAAGCTAAGAGTGGGTAGCCCAGAGACCTAGCATAGAACCAAACACAACTGGTCGGTTTTTTTTGTTTGTTTGTTTGTTTTTTTTTAAAAAAAGATTCCTAATGAGATTTTGGTATAAAAACAGATAAAAACCAGTGCCTTGTCTGACAACAGATGAAAGTTGATGCAGAGACCCACACCCAGACATTGTCTAAATTGGAAGAAGTCTCCACTGGGTCCCTTCTCTCAGAGCTTAGGGAATTTCCAGCAATAGGGGGTTAGAATGATTGTAGGAGTCAGAGGAGATGGAGGTCCAGGATAATATGGCCCTTGGAATCAACTAAACAGGGCTCATATGTGCTCACAGATACTGAAGTGGCAAGCACAGGGCCTGGATTGGTCTATACTAGGCCCTCTGCCTATAGGTTGTGTCTGTTAACTGCTTGGTGCTTTTGTGACTGTGGGAGCAGGTGTCTTTGACTCATTTGTCTGCTGTTAGGACTCTTTTCCTCCTTTTGGGTTGCCTTGTCCAAACTCAGTGTGAGGGCTTCTGCCTGTCTTATTGTACTTTATTTTGTCATATATTCTTGTTGCCTTTTGGAAGTCTGCTGTTCTCTGAGGGGAGACAGAGGGGAAGTAGATCAGGGAGGAGGGGTGGGTGGGAGGAGAAACTGGTTAAGGTGAATGGTATGAGAGAAGAATCTATTTTCAAATAAAAAAAAATCATGGTCACTTATTCTTTAATTCTTATATAAATTTTATATTTAAGTACTAGGTGAATTTAAAAATGCACTCTCAAGAGGTTCTGATAGAGCCTTCAGTATCTTCTCAAATTTCCTCTGATACTTCACAAGGCAACATACAATTCTCCACCTCTTTCAACATTCCTATCCTACAAGTACTCAATATATCTCCTTAAACTCTGAGCACACAATGGCCTTTTCTTTTCTTGTTCTTTATCTTTTTCTTTATTAAGAAATTGTCTACTCACTTCACATACCAACCACAAATTCACCCCTCCTCCCTCCTCCCACCCCCACCCCCAGCCCTCTCTTCTAAGCCACCTGGCATCCTCACATCCCCAAAATCAAGGTCTCCCATAAGGAGTCAGCAGAGCCCAGCACACTGAGCCTAGGCAGGTCCAAGCCCCTTCCTACTGCACCAAGGCTGTGCAAGGCGTCACACCACAGGCACCAAATTCCCAGAAGCCTGCCCATGCACCAGGGACAGGTCCTGATCTCCCTGCCTTGGTGCCCACCAAACAGTTCGAGCCAAAAAACCATCTTCCATATCCAGAGGGCCGAGTCCAGTCCAATGGGGGCTCCACAGCCACCAGTCCACAGTTCATGGGCTTCCACTAGTGTGGCCAGTCATCTCTGCACGTCCTCCCATCATGATCTGGATGTCCTTCACCTTCAGAATCCCTTCTCTCTCTCATCAATTGCATTCTCGAAGCCCAGCCTGGTGCCTGGTCATGGATTTCTGCATCTGCCTCTACCAGTCACTGGATAAAGGCTCTATGATGACAGCTAGGTTATTTGCTAGACCAGTCACCAGAGTAGACCAGTCCAGGCACCCTCTGGACAACTACCAGCAGACCAAAGTGGGGTCTACCTTGTGGATTCCTGAGAGCTTCCCCAGCACTCTGCCTCTTCCTATTCCCATGATGTCCTCATCTATCATGATATCTTCCTCCCTGCCCTCTCACTCTGTCCCTGTTCCAGGTTGACCCTCCCATTTCCCTATGTTCTCATCCTCCACTCCTCACCCTCTGCCACTCCCCCACACCCAGTCTGCTCATGTATATCTCATCCACTTCTCCTTAGCTGGGTCATCTATATGTCCCTCTAAGGGTCTTTCCCTGTTAGCTAGTTGTGGGTGGCAGTCTGGCTGTCCCTTCCCTCACATCTAGTATCCACTATATTTGTCCTTCTGAGTCTGGGTTTCTAATGTAATGCTCTAATTAAAAACAACATGGTCATCTACATCATATTGATTTATCACTGTCTGGTATCACATTTTTATTTAGTATGCTTCTTGTTGTACAGATAATACAAAGTGACCAAAAAGAAATTGAATAGGAAGTAGTTTATTTGGATTATGGGTTGCAATCCATTATAAAGTAAAGCCAAGGCATGATCTTCCAGAAAGGAACTTGCTTACTGGCTTGCTCTCCCTGACTCAGTTTGTTTCTTAAAAAGTCCAAGACCACATGCCTAGTTTTACTATTTGTCACAGTTGGCTGGGCCCTCACATATCAAGCATTAATCAAGAAAACACTCCCCAGACATGTCCATACGCCAATCTGATGAAGGACATTCTTCAGTTGTGGTTTCCTCTTCCTGGGAGAACCATGTTTGTTTCAAGTGGACAAAATCTAAATAGCATATATCAAACACCACAAATGAATTGCTTCTTCCAATCATCCACCTTCTATGAGGCCTCTTAGTATGAACTCATCAATGGATTTAGCTCGTGACTCTACACTTATCAAACCACAGCACATGATTTTTTGTTTACTTTGTTTGTTGGTCTTTTTAAGACCAACACCAAGTTCCATCAATTTCTAATTATAATAAGACCTTTATAGTTTCTGTGAGTTTGTAAGTCTAATACATAAAATATGAAAAATTCTATGTTAGTGTTCACTATTTAAGTTTCAATCCTTGATACTTTATGCATTTTCCAAAATCTCTTTATTAGTAATTATTAAGTTAGAAACAAACACATGCACACATATATGTTTATATAAAAAGAGAAAGAGATAAAAATATATAACCATATGAACATTAGTAACTCATAGACTCCTCCAACTTTCCATTTTCTCATTTGAAGTCATGAGAACTGTCAGGTTCTTGAACATGCCTGCACCTTGCTGAACAACATAAGTTTATTTATTTTAATATTATTCAAATTTCTGTTAAATTAATAACCCTTAATGGATTGTTTCATAATTAGTAGTAACCGTTGTAATTTTATGGTGAATTTCATTATTCTGTCTCCAAATCCTAATCATATTATCACCAACATACATGAAATAATATTGACTACAAATATATTTTAGTCATATGATTAAATTTGTTTATTTTAAGAAAATCATTTATATAATCATTCTGTTAAAATAAAAGAAATGAAATAAGAAATATTAAAATATATGAAGATTATGAAAGTGACATCATTTATGAAATAGTGATAATATTTCAGTATATAAAATGACTTGAATATTTTCTGTCATATGCAATATGGCCACATTTCACAATAAGAAGAAAC
Source organism: Onychomys torridus (assembly GCF_903995425.1). Taxonomy (NCBI): domain Eukaryota; kingdom Metazoa; phylum Chordata; class Mammalia; order Rodentia; family Cricetidae; genus Onychomys; species Onychomys torridus. Next base: position 32,924,909 of record NC_050454.1, read on the forward strand.
AGAAAAAAAAAAAAAAACCTCCAACAAGGGAGTGGTTGGGAAACTCCATTCTCATCTGCAAAACATTCTCTTTTTATTTAATAACATGAAAAATATTATTGTAGAAAATAATTGCAATCATTTCATTCTTAATTACTAAATTTATTTTTCCTGAGAGAGTTACTTCAAAGACTACTCATACATAAAATTTCAATCTACAATAGGAATAAAATTTAAATAATTACAGATGTTGTATTCATTAGTCATTCTCAACGAGATGTTTCAGAAGGCGAGTGCTCATTATAGGATCAGAATTATGCGAGAATAGCAGTTTCTGACAAAATATCTAAAATGTGTCATGTAAACAATTAACGTTAACAATATGACAAAATATTATCATTCCTACTTTTATAAAAATGATGGCTGGAATTCTAAAATCAAAAATATCCTAGGGCTGTGTTGATATGTTCCAGTGGAAGATGGAATTAATTTCTACTTGGATTGGAATTTTTTTCTTGCTTGAAAACAATTCAAAGTTTCCCATTTCAAACTAATTATTTTTCCTAGTAATCCAATTTGAATAAAAGTCAGTAAAATTGCCAAATCTTATGTACTGTTAAATAGCATTTTACTTTAAATTGTTTCTTTTTTTCCCTTCAAAGTAAATCTTTAAAAAATGAGATTTATGACATTTGAAATGTTAATGACCAATTATATTTTTCTTTATATTGTTTTTTAAAAACGTCTTTTAAAATAAAAATTAACATTTTTCTTAAAAGACACTACATTTAAAACAAAAGTTATACTAGAAGTGACATGAAAATGTTGGTATATACATGCTCCTCGCTTTTCTGTATATACAAACCTTCTGAGAGGTTAGCGTGTGTATGTAGAATAACTGCTTCAGACGTATTCATTAAAACATTTAAATCAAATAATATATAACTAACTTCAAAGCAATAGCTTTTACAGTATTAATACATAATCATTGTTTCATTCATAAGAATGGAAAATTAACTATCACTAATTTTCTATCCTTCATAAAAAGTAGTCATGTATATCTCACAAATATTTATCATCACTGCAAATATTGATATATTTGTACTGATACTCTCATTGTTCAATTCAAAATCTACAAAAAGCACAGAAAGTGGGTAAATTCACTTTATCCATGAGGGAATAAAATGAGAAGTCTTCCACTAATACAGTGGTTGCTTCATTTTGCCAAACAAAGAATATCTAAGTTTACCGAAATATGCGTAGAGAATGCTGACACAATTAATGAAAAACTGTAAAGGTCACTTTAAGTTTTGATCTGAAATATGTTGAACTCTGAGAAAGTCAAAGCAAATTGAAAAGAAACATCCCCCACAAAAAAATATTTTTCTTTTTGTAACTAAGTTATAACTAAGACATTTCTATTTTTTCCATGAAATCAACATGGTGAAAAACATATGTAGTATTGCCTTGGTTTGTACCTCAGGTTTTCCTTGTTTTCTCTACAATTATTATTAATTTTTAAAAGATTTTTATAAGAAATTAACACCTTGACTTGTCTTAATCTTCTTTAATAATTTAATCACTCTCATTTTCTTTGAATTAACATCAGTTTTGTGGGAATAAATTAAATGCAAATAGCCTTCTTCCATGGCATAAGTCTCAAATCTTATACTGCTGCAAGGCTGTTATTTTTTCTAACCCTTTTATTCTGAAAAATCTTACGGGGATTCAGGGTTTCTCACACATAAGTGATCCATTCACAGTCCTCTCTATCCCTGTTTATAGCAATCCATCCTTTCATCCTTCAGTTACTCTAGACAAATCATGGTATAGTTCTTGTATATGTTCAATTTGCCACATCACATGCTCATGCATCATTAAGGTTTTGTGTGGTGTGTGTTCTTTCAAGAATGCTTTCCCATCATTGCTGCTATTATTTCTTCATAGGAAGCTATTTTCTTCTCTAGGGCAGATTGTTTTAAGGCTCTCCAAAAATTTGTTCCTAGAAACCAACCACAAAGAACTACTGCCACTCTTAAAGCAGCAATGGTTTCCCATTTTCCTCAGAAGGAAAGATGAAGTCCTTGCACAATCTCACTGTTCCTTGATAAGCTGAACACAATAATCCCATTGCTTCCTCAACTTTCTTCTTCTGTTCTAAGTCCCTTCAATCTGAGTCCCTCAGTCAAGCCATGACTTTAAGGACTTTGTATTGGAGACTGCACTTTTTTACTTATTTTTTGAAATAATAATATAATTACATGATTCCCCAATTCTCTTTTCTCCTTCCAACAATTTATCACACAACTTTTCTCTCAGAATATTCTCATGATAATTTTGTACACACACACACACACACACATATACATGTATTGTCAAAAGACTGCCTTCATAGCCTATGAAAAATATCAACACTCTTCCTTGGCCCATTAACATTCTCACTTGCTACTTCTCTTTTTTTTCCATTGAGCATTTTCAATGCAGAATATAAAATATAATGGTCAAATTATTCTACTTATTTCTTGTCTTTCTTCGGAATAAATTAGAATCACTAGGAGTATTATTCTAATATCCGAAAACAAAACCCCAAGAGGTTGATTCATTGTACCTGGTTAGTAAATAGGTATTAACTGGGTAAAGGAGAGAAAATTCTCAGATGATTTTTGAAGGTTCATTCTAAAATATTCTTGCAATGTGTCTTATACATTATTACGTATTAATTAAAAGCAATTATTAATCAAATTTTTTGCAATTAACCTAGTAATTAATACTTAATCTGGTAAATGTGTACGGCAATGCATGCTTGTGCTTACAGCACTTGGGATAAAGAATAAGAGGACTGGAATTTCAAGTCCACCCCAGATTACATAGCAAGATTTTCCAATCAACAATTGCATCTTAATTTGTTGTATAGGCCACCATTAAATTTAAACATTAAAACAAAGTAGGATAATATAAACTATGAGGAAGTTATTTCATCTTAATTTTGGTATACTATAATTACAAAATTTCTCCTCTTCTTCCTATATATCATCCTATATATCCCTCTCAGTCTCCTTCAAATTTATGTCCTCTTTTATCACTGATTTTTCTAATATGGGTATCCTTCTATGAAATATATATGTATATATATATGGATTTATATGTTTGTGTATTCTATGTATATATGTGTGTTTATGTATGTATATATATTTTTTCTAAATATAACTCGTTCAGTCTACATCATATTTGTTATGTGCCATGTTTCAAGGTTGACTATTTTGTACTGAGCAAGCAATTGCTGTGCTCTTCCTTGGGGAAGACTGTAAGAGCCGGAAGATTGTGGAGTTTGATGGGAGATTATGTCTCCTAGTAATACAAGAAGATACATCCATAAAGTCTTACCACCATGACTTCCTTAACATGTGTTGGACAAGGATAACACCTATGGGATGTTTTTATTTTTCTAACAAAAGCTATAATTAACAATTTTGGCCATAGATAATAGGAGAAAATTAAAATAAAAAATAAAACTTTATTTTTCATATTACCTTAAAATAAACACTGAATTGGTCTATTATTAGTGAATTAAAATTTGAATTTTTCTAAGTTGAATTTATTAAAATAACCATCAACTTCTTAAATCACATATTTATTCTAATATATTCCATATACTTCAATATTTATTCTTTACATTTCTATAGAGGTGATAAATACTTCTTCATAATGGTATACACATACAAGAAACATTAAATGATCTATGAAAGGAAAATATTGCTTCAAGAGCATAGAACAAAATTATTCTAAAGCTATTTAATCTTTGATATGGTATGTCCATTGATTTCTCCTTTGTGGGACCAAGTACCTGAGAGTTAGTAAACTGAGGAGAAAAAGGTTTATCTTGGTTCATAGTTCATGGATTATTGATCATTATGATGGACATGACACAGTTATATGAGAAGTTCTCTTCTGGGTTGTTGACAAATTTCCAAACGGTCTTATTAAATTTAAAAAAAAAAAACATGGAGCCAAATATAGGGGTGAAAGACTTAGAAGTCAGGGAAATAGTGATAACCACCAACCAACCTTACCTTACCATCTCTGCAGCACCTAAAAGTGATCTAATTCCTGCCTACCTGTTTGTGCCTTTATTACCATGCTGTTATGACGTCGTAGCCCATCTCCCTCACTTCCTTTTCACTCTCTGTCTGTACAGACCTCCAGGTCTCTATGATTGGTACTGGGATTAAAGTTGTATGTCATCATACTTTGCTCTCTTCCCTAGTGTGGCTTTGAACACATGGAGACCCTGCCTGCCAAGTGACTGCATTAAGGGCGTGTGCTACCACTGCCTGACTTTTGTGCGAATGGCTTGCTATTTCCTCTGATCTCCAGGCAAACCTTATTTATTAACATGCAAACAAAATATAACCACATGTCAGCACAGATATCACCACATTAGGTAGATCAGGAAGTCATAAGAAGGGAATAACAATATTCACTTCTTCATTTCTCACTCTTCACTTCGGGACATCAGCACATGTCACCGTGCCGCCCATATTTAGGGTAAATGTTACCATTCCATTACTTGTATCTCAAAACTCCTTCACAGACACACCCAAATTTGTATCCCACTAATGTCCTGGGAACTCCTTATTCCAATCCAGTTCATACTTCAAACTTCCAATTTCATAACAGAAAAATTCATGGCTTGAATAATAAAAACATTTTATAAGAACTTTGATATTTCCTAACTTAGTATTTGTGTACTAATGTGAAATGATTTTGTCAGCATGCTTGAAATTGTTACCTGCCTCATGTACACTTGAAGAAAGGAAATAACACTTAAACCTGGGTTTGAGGTAGAAACACAAAAATACTTGTTGCATTTCATATTCTCTCTCCACTGGTCTTCATATCCAAACTTTTGATGAATCTGACCTCCACCTGCAGCCTATGAATATTTCTGAAAGCAATGGAGCAAATATCAGGCAACTGTGCTTAAGAGTAACTTCAGTTCATGTTTCTTCCTATTATTTGTTTCTATTTCTTGATATTGGTTTTATTTTTATAGAAATTTCAGTGTAAAATATTGCTTTACCATAGCAGATGCAAAAAGCTCAATAGAGCTATTTCATTTGAGTTTTCTTGTGTAGTACATGAGTTGACCCAAAAGTCATAATTTCCTGGGTTCTGTTAGCTTACAGAAAGCATTCAATATGAACAGCACAATACTCTGAAATGTACTCAGGCATGATATATTTTTGTTTGTTTTTTTCATTTTCTTTAAAATCTGAATATTGCAAGTACTCTCATCTCTCAGCCCAGCACACACTAGGCAATCATCGTTTCAGCTATTAAACTGTATGATTCTCTTACTCCCCAAATCTTACATCATCCTCTTTGAGAATCACTGCTAATACTCTGCAAGTCCGGCGTCCTTGTCTGGCCTTGGGCATGTTTCTGATTTATGTTTAATAACATTTATTTTTCTTTCATTGTTTAGTTATATCTCTATGAAATCTTAGCACAAAATAATATCTATTAGCAGTAATATGGTTTTTTAAATTTGATATTATCATAAGCAGATATTTTACAAAATAATACTCAATTATTTCCACATAAGTAGAAGCCACTGGGAATATGTAATCACTTTGTCAAAATCTGTAACATTAAAAACATAATCCTGCAATTAATTTAATTCTATGATTGAACTTAGCTATAATTTTTCAATTATAAAAATAAAAACTAGAATGCTACCTCTTCTGTTGGAAAATGAATTTATTAGTGCTGTGTACAGATTCCAAATTCAATGTGTCAACATAAATTAATGAACCCATAGAAATCTAGATATTTTTTTAAAAAATTTAGGAGAAGAAGTCATGGTTAATATTAGTGACCAACTTAGCAGGATCTAGAATCACCTAGAGAAAAACAAAAAACAAAAAAACAAAAACCACTCTGGCATGTATATGAAGGAGCATGTTGGATGGGAAGACTCATTCTAAATGTCAGGTATTAGGTTCCAGAAATGTCTAATTAAGCTATTATGATAAATATCATGTTAAACCTTCCATTCAAAGGCAAGAAATTGATACATAAAGTAACAATGTTCAAAGTTCAAATATACTGACAGGTCTGAGCTATAACATGAAAATAGTTCAAGAAGCTTAATTTATGTTTATTTATTAGTATGTGTGAGTGTGTATATTTGTATGTACATGTTGGTGCTCATTCACAATGCTTATGTAGAGGGAAGAGCAGCTTGTTTCTTTTATCCTTCCATGTGAATCCCATGGACTGAACATTGGTTGACAATCTTGTCAGCATCCTCTCCTGCAGAGTCAATTTATCAAGAGTGATTAAGTTTTGAATATTTTAATTTTACTGTTTAACTGATGTATCAACATGGTGCTAACACATGAGCATATAAACAAATTCCAGGATGTATTGTCTCACTCAGAAAGTAGACTCATTTATTCAAAATTTTGTTATAGGTTTCATTAATGCTCAAGTTTCTAAGGGGTATTCCTCTGCTTTCTGCCCTTGTCAAAAATATCTGAGATGAATCAGCATAATTACAGTAATATTCTCTTTTGCTCTCTGTTTCAGGAACTTCAGTCCATACTTAATGAGTTGTATTGTTTTAGGGATTTTGGTAAAAATGTAGTCGGTAGAGATCATCTTCTATTTTCTGCAGGGTTTATGTCCCACTCTTCTTCAAGATAATAGTGGGGAACATCAAGGATCACAAACCTGAGGAGTAAGGATTTCCTTAATAAGGAATAACAATAGGAAAAAAGAACTTAAAGCAGAATAACAGTATTTAATGAATCAGGTTTGAACTCTGAGTAGCATCAGAACGCTAGTATATAACTATCACAGATCTGAAATCTTGTACAGTTATAAAATCTCTGGGAGTCTTAGAATGGCAACCCAGAGTTGTCTCTTGCAGAGTATATCTTGTAGCAGTATATCTGCCTTGAAGAGATCTAGAGGTCTGGATCAGCAGGTCTGGAGAGCAGCTGGTCTAGAAGCCAGTAGCCATGGATCTCAAAGTTGTAAGTCTAGAAGGTTTGAAAATATGTTCTGAAATGATGGGGTCTTAGGAGCTGGAAGCAGCTGTAAGAAAGAATGTCTCTCTCTCTCGACCATGCCAGCAGTCTACAGAGGATGTATCATTGTGGATTTCTGGGGACCTCTCCAGCACTCTGCCTATTCCTGTTCTAAATGTGGTCTTCATTTATCATAGTCTGTTGTTCCTTGATCTCCCTTTCTGTTCTTGATCCAGCTGGGATCTCCTGTTCCCCTAAGCTTTCTTTCCCTCAAACCTTGCCCTTCATTACTCCCACTGTCGTCCAGGTTGTTCATGTAGATCTCATCCATTTCTCTGTCACTGGGTGATCCCTGTGTCTTTCCCAGGGTCCCGTTTTCTAGGTAGCCTCCCTGGAGTTGTCCTAGTCTGGAGATCAGATGGCCAAACACCCTAACAGTAGAGCTAGAACTCTCATCCAATAACTGAGGGAAGTGGATGCAGAGATCCTCAGCCAGGCCCCAGGTGGAGCTCCAGGTGTCCAATTGTCAAGAAAGAGGAGGGATTGTAAGAGTGTGAATAGTTGAGACCAAGATTAGAAAAGCACAGGGACAAATAGCCAAACAAATGGAAGCACATGAATTATGAACCAAAGGCTGTGGAGCCCTCAGCTGGATCAGGTCCTCTGGATAAGTGAGACAACTGAATAGCTTAATCTGTTTGGGAGACACCCAGGCAGTGGGACCCGGACCTGTCCTTAGTGCATGAGTTGGCTGTTTGGAACCTTGGGCTTACACAGGGACCTTTGCTCAGCCTGGAAGGAGGTGACAGGACCTGCCTGTACTGAATCCACCAGGTTTAAATGAATCCCCAGGGGAGTCTTGGCCGCCCTGGAGGAGATGGGAATGGAGGGGAGGGGGGAGGACAGTGGAACCCATGGCTGATGTTGTAAAATTAAACACAAATATAATAATAATAAAAAAATTTAATTGTGGAAAAAAAAAAGAAAGAATGTCTCCTGCAACATATGTGAAGGGTTTTTTTTTTGTTTGTTTGTTTTTGTTTTTGTTTTTTTGAGATTGGGGAAGGAATTAAATGCTCCGCTCACAACTATTGATCAACTCCTAGATATTGCATCCAGGGAATTCCTTGACGCGGGCAGAAGTTCCATGGAGCCTCGGACAATCTATTCCTAGCCTGTCTTCCTTCTAGGAATGACTGAACCCTGTAGGGTCTTGCCTCAAAAGTCTTCAGGGCCAAACAACCATCTTCCATATCCCGAGGGCCTAGTCCAGTCCCATGGGGCCTCCACAGCCACTAATCTACAGTTCATGGGCTTCCACTAGTGTGGCCGGCCATCTCTGTATGGCTTCCCATGAGCTTGCAGAATCCCTCCTCTCTCTCATAAATGAGCTCAGCCTGACCGTATATCTCTGCATCTGCCTCCATTAGTCACTGGACAAAGGCTCTGTGATAACAGTTAGGGTATTCACTAGACTGGTCACCAGAATAGATCAGTCCAGGCACCCTCTAGAACTGTTTGGGGGACATTCAGGCAGGGGGATCGGGATCTGTCCTTAGTGCATGGGCAGGCTTTTGGGAGCCCGGTGCCCATGATGTGATGCCTTGAGCAGCCTTGGTGCAGTGGGAAGGGGCTTGCACCGCCTAGGCTCAGTGTGCAGGGCTCTGCTGACTCCCCATGGGAGACCTTAATTTTGGGGATGTGGGGTGGCTTGGGAGGGTGGAAGGAAGGGGAATCTCTGGATGGTATGTAGAACGAATAGAAAATTTCTTAATAAAGAAATATGAAAAAAAAAAAAAAGTCTTGAGGGTTCTTTCAGAAACAGCACAAACTCCTAAAGTCTGAGCTTCCTGCTCAAGCCAGATTCTGAAGTCCCATGCCTCATCTTGCTTCATCAGTTCACTCCAACATCAGCTCTGGATTTGCAACCCCAGCTAGTTCAAATATATTGAGTTGCTAGCTGGGCCTATTTGGCTGACTGTAGAGTGAGTCGGGAAAGAACTCTTAATTATTAATACTGCTAAGGTGGTGAGGATGGCTGAGACTGCCAAAAGTTGCCAGAATCTGATAATCAGATTTCCTGGCCTGAAACTATTAGAACAGTGTCTCTGTTCCTCATTGCTATGGCAACCTCAGCAAGCTGTCAGAAAGCATCCCGTGGAGAGAAACCCTACACTCAATAGTAAGATAGCACCTCATCACGAACAGCCATTAATATGGGAAGATGCTCACTTTGGATTCCAAGAGGAAAATCTATTAGGGAAATGGTAGGGTTTTTATATTACTTCCAAGGCACAGTCCCTGTGACCAAACTTGAGAAAAGGCTTTTAAAACACACGTTTCAGAAACATTCAAGATCTAAACTATAACATTAAGTGAGTGGCCTTCCTCTGCCTCCCGAGTGCTGGGATTATAGGCGTGTGCCACCACCGCCCATCTCTGTGAGTTCGAGGCCAGCCTGGTCTCCAAAGTGAGTTCCAGGAAAGGCACAAAGCTACACAGAGAAACCCTGTCACAAGAAACCAAAAAAAAAAAAAAAAAAGAAAAGAAAAAGTGAATGGCCTTTTGCACACCAGATGCCCCAAGATAAGTTCAATATTGAATTGTCATGCTCCCTGTTGTAACAGTCTTGTCCAAATTGATAGCATCCCCTGATTTACCTGTTAGCATTATAATTATTTTTCTTGTTTTTATATTCTATATAAATGATAGCATAAAAGCATATAATCATTTCTTTGCTTTCTTGTTTTCCATTTATGTAACAAATGCTTATGTTCTGTTTGGGAGTCCACAATGCATATGGATCAAAATCTCATTCTCTTTGCTATGTAAACTTAGATAGTTTATACTTTGGAGAAGTTATGACTATTACTATAATTAACATTTTTGTTCCGGCCTTTTATAACCAGATCGCTTTGTTGAATAATGTCATAGTCTAAGTTCTCTCTTTCTCTCTCAAATCAATGTGTAACTGTCTTTATTTTTTAGAGTCTCCTTTGCATCATGGATGTTAATATGAGGTCAAACAGATTTGCCACAAAACAGTATGAATAATATCATTATATGAGAACTGAGACCCTAGTAGAGAAAGGACATAGGCTAATGAAAAAAAACATAAGGAAATGCCCACTTACATTCCAGGAGGAGAAGCCTAAAACAGGCCCTGCCTCATGGTCCCCAGAAGAAACTCATTATAATGAAATCTGTATCTTGAATTTCTAACTTCTGGAACTATGAGAAAATATGTATATTGCTCAAATCACTGAGACTGTATTGCTTTTAATGTAGCCAATACTAGAAAACAAATAGTGATCTATATGTGAGACAATAACTACTGAGCAAGATGTATGAATATGTTTAACTTTAATGGCAGGGTTTTCTAAAGTGATTTTACAATTTGCATGCTCCTAGCAATGTATGAGCCTTCCAGTTCTTCTCAATCTTCTCTGCCCTTTCTCTGTCCCTTTGTGAATCCTTTCCATTATTTGTTTGTTTGTTTGTTTTTCGAGACAGGGTTTCTCTGTAGCTTTGGAGGCTGTCCTGGAACTCGCTTTGTAGACCAGGCTGGCCTTGAACTCACAGAGATCCACCTGTCTCTGCCTCCAGAGTACTGGGATTACAGGCATGCACCACCACTGCCGGGCTCCATTAATTCCTTTTGGTAAGCATGAAGTGGTATCTCTGCTGAACTCATCATCACTATTAATATGAATGTTGCATATAATTACAGTCATCTGAATGTCTCCTTTAACATTCAATCTCTCAATAGTATGTGTTAATGTGCTTGTCTTCAATTTAAGCAGCATTGGTTCTGCCTTCTTTTCTGGGCTGAGTGACAATTTCTTTAGATCTAGCTTTGCTATTGGAGATTCAGCCTATCTTTTGCAAAGCCTCTCTTTTTGAAAAAGGAAGTAAATCTTAAATATCTCTTCTAGTTAATCACTTTGGGTTTTGCTTAATCTTTGACATCATCCCTTCACTGCATTATGATTTTTTTTGCCTAAACCAGAGACTTACTATTAATCCTTTATGTGTTGTCTACTGAGTCCCAATATTCATTACACTAGAAACCCACTTTTTACTCTCTTGATACTGCTCATATTCCCTGGGGTGACATGTGTTGTTCCCCAGTGTTCAGGCAGCTAAGACTTTACTTAATGGATGGATGTTGATATCCAACAATTAAGAAAGATTTGCAGGGCTCTTTTTATCACACTACATTCAGGCTTTTGAAGAAGTTAATGAGATTATGACTTAAACTAAGACAACTAAATAGCTTCCAGACTGAAGACGGCTATGTTGTAAAACAAGCAATCTTCTTTAGGAGTTATTGTTTTAACTCTTTGGATATAATCAAATCGCCTTTGACATTTTTCATGAACATAAATTATTTAAAAAAAAACATTAAAAATGAAGCCAAGCCTGGCGGTAAAGGCTTATAATCCCAGCTAATCAGAAAGCTGAGGCAAGAGGATTATTTAAGGTTATTCTGAGCTATTGAGTAGGTTCAAAGCTAGCAGCAGCAACACTGAGTGCTTTGGGATGTTCTGTATGTCAAATATGTTGATCTGATTAGTTAAAATAAATAAAGTGCTGATTGGCCAGTAGCCAGGCCGGAAAGATAGAGTAGGCGGAACAAGGAGGAAGAGAATACAGGAAAGTGAAGGCTGGGGCAGAGAGAGACTGCCAGCCACCACCATGACAAGAAAAAGATAAGGTAATGGTAAGCCACAAGCCACATGGCAAAGTATAGATTAATAGAAATGGGTTAATTTAAGATAAAAGAAGTGGATAACAAGAAGCTTGCCATGGCCATACAGTTTATAAGTAATATAAGTCTCTATGTGCTTACTTGATTGGGTCTGAGCGACTGTAGGACTGGCGGGTGAGAGAGATTTGTCCTGACTGTGGGCCAGGCAGGAAAACTCTAACTACAACTGAGTCCCTGTTTCAAATGAAAAGTAAAAGGAGGACTGAATAAGAAGCTCAGTGGTGGAATGATTTCCCAGATTGCATAAAGACTTGGGTTCTATCCTTCATATGAATGGGTAAATAAGGAAAAAAATACAGCTTTTCTGACTTGTCTGCTATTCAGCAGTTTATAATTAATAACACTTGCATTGATGTTAAAATATTTTTCTAGTCCTAATGAATGTTTTAGTGGAGTCTTATTCTCACATGCCTCCATAGGAAATCAGAACAATCTATAAACAAACCATTCTGGGTAAACCAACAGGAGCATTTCAAATGGATATGAGAATATTTTGTATGTAGTTGTATGTTAACAATAAAATATGTCATTATTTTCCTACTACTCGAAACACAATATCAGATTATGTTATTTCAAGACACTGCATAGTGTTTTGTGATGTCTGAAACAAAGGTCAGATGATGATCTAAGAAATAAATAGTTCATGAAATTTTACTTTGTTTTTAAGCTTCATCATTTCCTCTAAAGAGAGTTCTGATTACAGATATGAACATGTTGTCAATTCTAAATAATTAACTAAAATGTTTTCTAAAGTAGTATTCCATCTGAGAAAAGGTTATGAAAACTGGGGAAAATGTGTATTTCTCTTCACTGCCTGGATGCTAGTTCAAAAACGGAAATATATGGACATCTTCAAAGATGAGCATATACACTGCATTCAATGTGAAAATGTCTGCAGTTCAACTGCTTCGTGTTCTCTTAACTACTTCATTGTGTTGTAGAGCATGTGAGCTGTATTTCATACAAATAAATTACACACAATAAGCAATCCATAAATGGTGCAAACTTTCTCTTAATATCTAATCTATATAGGTCAAATACAAGGGAATATTTATCCACCTCCTTCACCTGATAATAATTTAGTTAGGTATTTAGAACTTATACTATGTCCATGTGAGTAAATTAACAAGAATACTATTTAGAGGAAATGGGGAAGTTGAAAAAGGAAGGAAAATTCCATGAACTATTTTATTTTTAGATAACCTCCTAATCTTTGTTTCAGAATTCAAAAGACAGCATGAGGTGTCTTGATATAATGGGTCTGCTTTTATGTTTTGAATAGTATGAGAGTAATGCTATACTTTGTTATGAATATATGAAATTGTTTTATATTAATTATTTATTCATAATGAATGACCTTGTCATACATATCAATAGAAACAGTAATGACTAATCATAAGGAAGATGTAGCAGATTTGACAGTAGGCCTGAGTAGGTTAGGATGTTCAGAGAAGCTATCTTCTCATGATTCCCTGAGTACGTACTATTGCTTCTTGGCATTCCTCCTTTGGCTTAATCTTATACAGAGAAGATGCTCTATGACAAATGTGTAGATGGGGAAACACATGAGATATTATATTAATACCCTTTTTTCCTTAGAAACCTAAAGCTATATACATTTGTTGTATCATAGCTATGAAAAAGAACAAATTACCACTGCACCAAAATCAGATATTTTCAGGAGTGCTGTTCTCCAAAAGATCTCAGTAGGAATGTACTTCATTACCTGGCTAGCGTGCCAGAGGCCTCCTGTATTTGGACTGGGGGTCCATTCCTCAGTTTCCATACATGCAAAAAATATAGCAGCATATTATCTTCGAAATCTCTTACTGATTTAGGTCCCTTATTTCTCTTTTTTCCAGAATCATGAATACATTAGGCTTATCTGGACCATTCAATGTATACTTCCTCTCTCAAGGCCATCTAGTAATTATATTTGTGACCTTAATTCTCCCTAGTGTAGAGAGTGAACTGAATATTTGTTAGTTTAAAATTTTATATGAAGTACTAACTCTTATTATGAAGATATCCACACATAACACTTTTTGGAGGAAATTAAATCCTAATCCAGTAGCCTAAAATAAAGAATTCGTATAGTTGAAAATTGACTCAGATGACATCATTTCTCACATCAATTTTGCCTTGTGAGAAACAAAAATATAGTTTTTATAGGCTGGCAAAACAATTCACGATATTGAGCAAGCCAGGCAAGTAATCTACCACTGAATTTACATCATCAGACCTATATACCTTCTATGATCAAGAGTAGAATTTGTTCCTTGCCAGATTTTAAATGTTCTAGTGCAATATTCTTGTACTCTCTAGCCTCCAAAGTTATAAGAAACAAATATTTGCTATTTAATATACTTAGTCTAAGTGCAGTCACATATCTACTAAGTTGCAAGACACATCATGAGAAATGTGGTAGACAGTTTCGTTGTGGCAACATAATAGAACATACTTGCAAGTCAAAGCACTAGACAATACAATCCTATGGTACCACCATTATATGTTGTATTGACTAAAGTGCTGCTAGAATTGGCATATATTTTGTTAAGAGTTACCTTGACAAAATCCAGAACCACTTGGAGGATGATGCACATAGGTATGGCTACTTGTCTTGATTCCTTTGGTTGATTTTTAGTGGTCCATATTGATTGCTAAGAAGATGATTCTCTGGGCAGGAAATCGTAGGCTATACAGAATGGAGAAAGAAAGTTGAACAGTAGCATGCATTCATTCATTACTTTCTATAATTGATTGTAGATACAAAGTGACTAGACTTTTCAAGTTCTTTACATCTTTGCATCTCTGCCATGATACAGTACAACCCTACTGTATGTATGCATGCGTAGTTAATATTCATTATATTTTAATGTGTACTTGCATGAATGTCTGTTGGTAGGTATGTGTATATGACAGTTTGTGCTCAGGCATGTCAGATGCTAGCTCTTCCTTGAATGTAGACTTGCTTGTGGTTGTGAGCAGTCCAACATAGGTGATGAGAATAAAACTCGAGTACTCCGCAAGAGAAGCTGGGTCTTTTAACTGAAGCAGGATCCTAGTTAGTCTTAACAATAAAAACCCAATCTGATATAAGAGTGAAAGATGAAAGATCAGAGTAGCAGAGAGGCAACCTTTAGAGAGTTCTTACCTCTACAAGGTCTCAGACTGAATGGGAGGAGGGGTATACTGTCTCTTTGAATCCTCAGATTGAGTGGAAAGGAGATCCTGGCTGTACCCACATTGTATTTCTGTCTCCAACTCTCTAGTGCTGAAATTAAAGGTGTGACACTCCCAGTTATGAGATCAAAGGCATGATCCCCCCAAGTGCTTGTATTGAAGGTATGCCGCCACCCAGCTCTGCTTCTCATTTAGACTGGTTCAATCTCATGTAGCGCAGGATGGTCTTGAACTCGTGATCTTTCCTCTTCCTCATCCAAGTGCTGGGATAAAGGTGTGTACTACCACTGCCTGGCATCTATGGTTAATTACTGGCTAGCTCCACCATCTGATCTCCAGGTAAGCTTTATTTGTCTGAACACAAACAAAATATCATACAACATTCCCCACTTTTCGTCTAAGATTTTAACTCTCATAGAAAATCTATATACAATAAGTAAAATAACAATTTACAAATATATGCAGGCAGTAACTACTTTAACAATGTCTAGTCCATAGCATTTGAAAAATTCAGAAAAAAGTACTGTTAGCTATCCTACATTGGTGAGTCCAAAGTGTTGTGCTTAACTCACTTTCTATCCTAACTTGCATTACCAACCCAAAATTTTATTGTCTCTCAACCTTATATACTTTCACACTTCTTTTCTGAGTTTCTTTTATGAACTTGTTAAAAAAGAAAACTATAACTCTAATGTCTTCACCTCCATAAGAGACCAGAAAAGGATATTATATTACCTGAGTAAGCAGGAAGTGTAGAGCAAACAACTTCCAAATGTAAGAAATAAAAGAAATTGCTGACTACCTGGACAGTCACCCTAGGTTCCTTTGCAATTTTGGGGCATCCATCTTAAGCTATCAGGCCTAAAATATCTGACAGAATTAACTATAAATCAGATTTTTTGAAATATTTATCACTTTGTCTTGGTAAAGGTCTGTAGTCACTTTCTTTTCTGTCCTGGTTGTCCAATTTGGACAGCAGTTGAGGCAAATGTTGTTTTTTCCCCAGTGGCTAAACTTTGCCAAAACTAAGTAAACTCCACATGGAGTTTCTTCGATGCCCATTATCTTCTCTGAAGTTAATTGGTGTTTCCAGGATCAGACATGTCTTATTGTTGTAAAAAACAAACAAACAAATAAACAAAACCCTTATTTTATTAAAACATTTTAATGTCACATTCTGTAGACCTCTGAACAGTTTCAAGACCATTTTCCTATCTAAAATGTATCTTTGTTTGATCTTGAAAACGTAACTAATATGACTACAATTTGATTGTAATAGGTGACTATTTTTTATTATTTTATTTTATTCTTTTTACATTTTTTATAATTTAATTTGACTTTACATATCAGCCATGGGTTCCCCTATCCTTCTCCCTCCCGCCACCTGCCCTTGCCTTTCCCCAGCCCATCCCCCATTCTCATCTCCTCCAGGGCAAAAACTTGCCTGGGGTTTCAGCTCAACCTGGTGGATTCAGTCCAGGTAGGGCCAGTCCCCTCCTCCCAGGCTGAGCAAAGTGTCCCCGCATATGCCCCAGGTTCCAAACAGCCAGCTCATGCACTAAGGACAGGTCCAAGTCCCACTGCCTGGGTGCCTCCCAAACAATTCAAGCTATTCAACTGTTTCACTTATCCAGAGGGCCTGAACCAGTTGGGGGCTCCTCAGCTTTTGGTTCATATTTCATATGTTTTCATTAGTTTGGCTATTTGTCCCTGTGTTTTTTCCAATCTTGGTCTCAACAACTGTCACTCATACAATCTCTCCTCTTTCTTGCCAATTGGACTCCTGGAGCTCCACCTGGGGCCTGGCCAAGGATCTCTGCATCCACTTCCAATGACAGAGAAATGGATGAGATCTAAATGAACAACCTGGACATGAGTGGGGGTACTGACAAGGTTCGAGGGAAAGAGAGCTTAGGGGAGCAAGAGATCCCAGCTGGGTCAAGAACAGAGAGTGAGAACAAGGAATAACAGACCATGATAAATGAAGACCACATGAGAATAGGAAGAAGCAAAGTGCTAGAGAGGTCCCCAGAAATCCACAAAGATACCTCCACTGTAAACTACTGGCAATGGTTGAGAGAAAGCCCAAACTGACTTATTTTGGTGATCAGATGCCCAAACACCCTAATTGGCATGCTAGAACTCTCATCCAATAACAGATGACTATTAAGCTGCATTTCTTTATTATCCTAAATAGTTTGTAATAATAACTTTCAAGGACTAGAAATTTATATTCCATTGTTAGATAAGCTGTGTAGGTACAATACCTTGAACAAGAGTAGAAAGATAATATACAGTATGTTCTAACCAAAATAACAAATTTTTATCAATATACAAAAAATCCATATCAATGTAAAAGAGTTAAAACTAGAAGTTGCATTTGGGGCTTAGAAGTAGATTCAATAATCTACTGTTTTAGCCTAACATTTCTATAATATATACACAGTATCATAAAAATAACCTCCAATTTGTATCAATATAAAAAAATCTAAACCAATGTAAAGTATTTACAACTAGTAGTTGCTTCTTTGGTTTAAAAGGATGCTTAGTAATCTACCCTTTTTATCCCATTTCTAACATCCCCATTTTTCTTTTTAGAACAAGATCCCTGAACCCAGTCTCCTCTGTTCAGGGTTTTTTCCTGACCATTATCAATAACAACTTGGTTTTTCTGTTTCTTTTTTTTCCTTTTTTTTTTTTTTGTGAGACAGGGTTTCTCTGTGTGGTTTTATTGCCTGTCCTGGATCTTGCTCAGTAGACTAGGCTGGCTGTGAACTCACAGTGATCTACCTGGCTCTGCTTTCCAGAGTGCTAGGATTAAAGGCATGCTACACCACTGCCCAGCTGTTTCATTTTTTTTATTAAGAAACTTTTTAATCATTTTAAATGCAAATCACAGATTCCTCTCTCTCCCCTGAACCTTCATCCCTCTCCAAAAAGGTATGGCTTCCCTTAGGGAGTCAGCTGAGCCTAGTGCATTCAGTTGAGGCAGGGCTTATAACCAACCCCTTAAATGATGACAAATATCCATAACTCACTGAATGACCAAAAACCACCACCATACCACTTGGGAATTTGGGCACTGTGTCTTTAAAAATTATTTCCTGATGTCTGGTGGTAACATCACCATTAGAAGACCATGAAAAAATTAGGATAACCATCAAGTGCTGGGAGAGCTAGCTGTATCAATCTCTGTGTAATGGGAAAGTACAGGGCTTTTCTCAAGTCCTGGCTAGAGTAGTCTGTAGGCTGAATCATCTTGGCCAGCCACCTTGAAATTGTCCTTAGTAGTTTGTTCTCCAAAGCTGATCTTTAAGGGTTGTTTGTCAGCTTAGTGGCATTACCATAGTCCAGGTGGAATCATCATTGTGGGGCCCCATCATCTTTTTGGAAACTTCAGAGACTGCATTTAGGAAAGTTTAATATTAACTATATAAAGCAAACATCATTAATACCAAAACAGAAGTTTTAAAATATAAGATAGTACTATATATAAAGAAAACTTTTAAAGAGTCAAAATAAATTTGAGGGGTAAGAGATTTGTGACAATAATATTCCTTGGATTTTGGTTCTCTTCCATTCCATAGCATGTGGCTCTTCTGATATGAAACAGAGACTCTAGATTTTCTTTTTAAAACATGTTTCGATTTAGAGAAGGAGAGAATCACACACCAACTACAAAACTATCTTTAATTTTTAATTGAACTTGGACTACAAAACAAATTGTATTATGTGACTGTAGAGAACAGCAGAAACAAACTTTTAGAAAGATTTATAAAATCTTGTCTTGTTGGAAATGTGATATATCAATAAATCAATTTATTCCCTTTCTGGGGACATTTTCTCTGAATGATTCATCCTTTTTCTTCAGCTGTATCTTGTGTCTAGTGGTCTTCATATTCCTTAGCAGGATGCCTTTATTCTCCTGGAAAAACAAAAACAAAACCCTGCCCCAAGCCTAATCTTGTGGAGTTTTCCTTTTGGCAAGTTATATCCGATCAAATAAAATTTTGTTAGTCTTATTTAGACTGGATGGTCATGCTGCTGGATGAAGTATCACTTCTAATCAAGAAGTCCTTCTTGTTCAAATCTAACCTTTATCAATTTTGGTGGTATTCATAGCTTCTCTTCTGTGGAAGGAAGCAAAAGCAAAACCTCTTCCACAATTTAACACATATCCTGGTTTCCATTCTGAGATCAACACATCTTTGAAGTATACAGGATGATTTAATTCAGTAGTTGCTTATTATTATTATTATTATTATTATTATTATTATTATCTAATATCTCTCTGCAGTTGTTGTTCCTTTCTCATTAGCACTTAGAAAATTCAAAGTTAAAAAGGCTATATCTGGGAGTCTTTATTACCCCTTTCTGTTTATTTAGCATATCATTTAGAATTCAATTAGATTTTTTCTATAAATGTTTGTAGATTTACTCATATCTTGAAGAATTGTGTGGTATATCTGTAATATGCTTTATGTTACACACACACACACACACACACACACACACACACACAAACTATTTCATTTTACTAGAGACATATGATGGAACATTGTCAGTCTTAACTTGTACAGATATTCCCATGATGGCTATGACTTCCAACAGACATATAATTGTAGAATTAACCTTTCAGAGCAGAAAGCAGTTGCCCATTGAAATCCTGAATATATATCTATGGCATGATATACCTATTTTTAAACTTCCAAACACAGTAAGATGAAACAAGTCCGTTGGTTAAATTTCATTTCTTTGAGTACCATTTGAGTTACTTCACGCAAGTAGAAGAGTTTGATTATACAAGGAACAACTAGGATATTGCCTTCTTGCCAGGTGATGAAAAAATCCTTTTTCAAACGGATTGGGCACCAGATGAAGCAGGATCCTAATTAGTCTTAACAATAAAAACCCAGAGTCAGATATTAGGGTAAAAGCTGAAAGATCAGAGAAGCAGACTGGCAACCACTAGAGAGTTCTTACCTCTATGAGATTTCAGACTGAATGGCGGGGGGGGGGGGGGGGGTGTCCTGTCTCTACAAATCCTCAGACTGAAAGGGCAGGAGATCCTGTCTTCACCTAATTTATATCCCTGTCTCTACCTCCCTAGTGCTGGGATTAAAGTGTGAGCCTCCCATGTTCTAGAATCAAAGGCTTAAGCCTCCCAAGTCCTGAGATTAAAGATATGCACCACCAGCACCCAGATCTGTTTCTCTTTTAGACTGGTTCAATCTCATGTAGCCCAAGGTGGTCTTGAACTACTGATCTTTCTTCTTCCTCCTCCAAGTGCTGGGATTAAAGGTGTGTGCCACCACTTCCTTGCCTCTATGGTTAACTAGTGGCTAGCTCTGCCTTCTGATCTCCAGGCAAGCTTTATTTGTCAGTACACAAACAAAATATCATACAATGACTGAAACATGTCTCTGGTCCCAGTGCAGTGAATTCTTCAATAAAACTAAAACAAACAGCTCCCCCATTAAGTTGCCTAGTTAGCCTTTTTGTAGATGAATTGCTCAACAGTCTTATTAAAAAAAAAACAAAACTCAGAGCCAGAAAATAGGGTTAAAGCCTAAGAGAAATCAGAGGAATAGAAAAAGCCACAGCTAACCTCACCTCACCAACTCTGTACCTTCCAAAAGTGAGGTGAGCTACTTCCTGTCTACCCACATATATGCCTTTCTATTCTGTTCTTTAATTTGCTCTCTCAGTCCAGCTACATCACTTCCTCTTCCTGCGCAGCTCTGTGACTTCCTATCTGTCTATACAGACCTCCAGACATCTATGTTAAATGCTGGGATTAAAGACGTGTGTCACCACACATGGCTGTTTCCAGTGTGTCCTTGAGCTCACAGAGATCCAGATGAATCTCTGACCCCCAAGTGATAGGATTAAAAGTGTGTGTACCACAATTTTCTGGTCTCTATGTCTATCTAGTGACTGTTCTGGTCTCTGACCCCAGATAAGTTTATTAGGGTACACAATATATAAGAGGACACAATGTCACCATAAGTTATTATCCCAGCAACAGGAAAATAAACTGACAGCTGACCAATGAGGTCCTTCACTCTAGCAACATAAATTGACTGATATGTCAGATAATATGATAAAAATTTGAGATTAATATGAGGACAGCTTTTGATGCCTGACACAGGGCATCACCCAGTATTTGAGTAGAAATCAGAAGCAAACTATCACAAGAATATAAATAATTTTAGAGACAATACCAAAAACAGATTAGAGCATAATTATCTGTATAGGCAGGACATAAAGCAATATATTTAATAGACATAATATCTGATTATTTAAAGGGGCCACATTTATAGTTACATATACATTTGGAGGTACTTCGTCATGCCTTCTTTGGACTTGAAAATTGTATGATTATGAAAACAATTAATAAAATTGATGAAGTAAAGAGTTACCTGGGTAAATTGTTTAAGTCTTTCCTGAAAAGATAATGTTTGAGTCTAAAATAACTGAGAAAGTATTATAGTTTGCTCATAGGATTACATGAATAATGTTGCAATAAAGTAGTCCATAGACTTCAAACATACGGATGCTTTTGTAACAGACAAATGAAAAGCATTTTGATGGCAGGGATGCAGCTTGCATAAGTTCAATGGCATGGATTATGTTCACCAAGTGGTTTGCTTTAGTGTAACCATAAGTGTCGAACATCTGTGCAATGAGTATGTGGACAACACTGAAAGGATTCAAAGAGTGCTATCATGAGTTTTTTCACTTATATTGTGTTCATATTGTATCAATTTAAATTAGAGAATGAAATAGAAACGCAAGCCTATTCAAGACTATCTTACCCAATAACTCATTCAAATAAACTCATAATGCTGTATAGACCTTAATTCAGAGAAGTGCCAATGCAAAGGATAAATAATTGCAATTTAAAAAATAGAATTTTTAAATTATTTAATTGTATATATACATATATAGTCATGCTCCCCGAGTCATATTATCGAATATATGATATATACTATTTTCTTCTTTTATATTTACATTAAATAATATATGGGATTTGAACAAACACAATCACATAAACAAAATTTTGGTGGTAAACATCAGTGACAAAATAAATGTTAGTCATGAAAGTGGAGCTTCTTAAAATTAATGTAAATACAAATTATCTTGGGTGTTAGAATTCAGAAGTTGGCTGATAAGGTTTAAAGAGCTTGCTAATGATAGTGACTTTGCTAGCACATCATCTTTTAAATAGGAAAAAATGAGGATAAAATAGAGATGTTGTTCTTTCTGCTGGGGTCTTAGTTGAAAAAAATATGGAAACTCAAACCTTCACAATGGATAAATAAATAATCAGCTTACATTTTAATACTTTTACTATTACTCAGAATTATTTGCTGATGATTCAGAAATCCATTTATAAGAAATACTTAAACGTATTAATTTCTTTTAGAAAGCATTTATGTAAATGTTAGTGAAATCAACATATATTATACTCCTGTCAGAAAATCATGATTCTAAGTAGGTTTACTCTATGGAAACAATGATGAGTAAATCTCGTGTTAATTAAGCACAATGGCCTGCATAATTTTATGTTGACAAGAATTAACAGTGCAAATGGAGAAGAAGGGTAAAGCAATAAATTGTGCAAAGCAATCCAGGTTCCATCCTCATCTGACACCCCGCTGAGTTTTTAAAGCAGGCAAATTTTGGACCAACTCTGTGGGGTTTTTATTATAATTTGCCCATTTTTTTCAATAAACATTTCCCCTTTTTGAGACAAATAAGCTTTCAGTTGTAATATTGTATTGTTAGTTTTACTGACATTAAGTCCAACAGAAATTATCCTTCTGACCAGTACCAGCATGTCAGGATCTTTCTGAGGAATGGCACCTCAGAGTAATGAATTTTACAGTTTTTATCTTTAAAGTCTAGATGATCTTCCAATGTGCTATGCAGATGAACATGATCTTGAAGTTCTGCTACTTCTTCCTCTTCCAATATGCCAAAGTTAAAGGCATAGGCTATTGTGACATTTTTGTTGGTGCTCTAACAGATAAAGCTTGCATGAAAGATCAGAGGGTAGAGTTAGCCATTAGTTAACTATAAAGGTCTGGAAATCTGTACAGACAGGTGACAAGAAGTGATGTGGCTGGGCAGAGAGAGGAATATAAGGTGGGCAGAGAAAAGAGCTTGGTCATTTTTGGTCTGAGGAATCATGGAGGTGACAGGTGACACTGACTGCTCCTTTACTTCTCTGATTTTTTAGCATTTCCCCCAATATGTGATTCTAGGATTTTATTACTATGATATGCCTCTATGATGTGTTTTTTGTGAATCTAGGGATTGAAAACAAGGCTTTGAGAATGCTAGTTAAACATTGTGTCAACCAAGCTACGCCTCCAACCTTGGCTTCTTTACTTTTAAAATGACAATCATTTTCTGCATCCTAAATGAGATTAAGACTACAAGGAAATTATAAATATAATATTTCAGTGTTATTCCAATGCATGATATATAATTCCAGGCATTTGCTACTCCATAAAGATAAATACAAGTCATTCTTCCATCTATGGATCAATAAATTAACCACTTCAAAATTAAACCCAACATATTTATCAAATTTAAATCAAAATCTATATCTTATCTCTCTATATATAAAAGTAATTGGTTCAGTATACATTAAAGGACTGGG
Source organism: Onychomys torridus (assembly GCF_903995425.1). Classification (NCBI taxonomy): domain Eukaryota; kingdom Metazoa; phylum Chordata; class Mammalia; order Rodentia; family Cricetidae; genus Onychomys; species Onychomys torridus. The sequence continues at coordinate 32,948,547 of NC_050454.1, forward strand.
TTAAAACAATAATTATTAATGAATTTTTTTCTACCATCCCATTTTCAGGAAACAGCACAAAGGAATAAAAATTAAAGTGGCAGTATCATATAGGAGTGATCATAATACTGCAGCAGTAAGACTACTAAAACAGATGATAAAGAAAATCAAATTCATTGGATCTACTGAAAATCGTGCAGAATTTTATTGAGTAAAGATTGTGGTATATATCTGGTTTTGCAGATCTTTGTTCTCATGAGCTACTACCACAGAGTGGACAGCTGTTGAATGATAGAATATTGATTTCCACAGCTCCAAGTGGTAGTGAAACAAAGTCAAGGTGCCAAGTGTTTTATTAGGTGAGAGACAAATTAAAAGGCGTGATTGTGTGTTTGTTTGTGTGTGTGTGTGTGTGTGTGTGTGTGTGTGTGTGTGTATGTATCTGTGGCTTCAACTGAGAAATGAATGTTAAATGGTGAAGTCTCAATAGCATTCTATTTATGAATTAGTATCAGAATGCGTAAATACTCAACTTTTAGCTAATTATTGATAATATTTTCATTAATAAGGACAGTTCTCCACCATGAATATTGTTAAAAATGCTTTAAATATACTTCTGTAAAAGGAACATTGTTTGAGAACTATGAACAAGATCTAGTGGAGGTGCACCAAAAGGAAACATAACAAAATATTTAAATACCAATATGGAAAGTATGGTTAAAATAAAACATTAACACATGCATATCTATGTTTAGCCACGTGGCTTGGTACCTTTTCTCAGTTCTGCCTTGTCACGTTCTTCCTCTGTGTCTGGCTGGTGACTCCTGACTCACACCTTCTCTTCCCAGAATTCTCCTCTCTGTTTGCCCTGCCTATATTTCCTGCCTGGCTACTGCCAATCAGAGTTTTATTCAGTAACCAATCAGGCCAACACATATTCATAGCATACCGAACATCCCACAGTAGCTTCTTGATAATAAATGCTAGCACACTTTGTATAATTCTAATGCAAAGCATTACTGAACACCATATATTCCAGAATACGTTGTGAAAGAGATTTTGCAATGGTAAATCCAAGTGAGTTTGGAGTATTCAGAAGCACAAACCAGACTATTCCTTGGAGGCTTTATCTCCAAGATGGCTAACTCATGGGTAGTTTTTGAATTTCAGTGAAAATTTATAATTTCAGATTCATCAAAGAAAATAGTACAAATAATACAGAACATATTTCTTCCAATATCTTTCTTTATATACATAAATTTTATATAGTGACACTATCATGCATACCTTAGAGCTAATTTTCATATGTATTCTGTGTAGGAAAGAAAGTCCATTGTTTTTGTTTTCTGGCTAAATGTATCTGTAGAGGTAAATTTACATGTTTAGTTAATTAGTAGGATCTATTTAAACTTATGTTTGAGAATAATTGTTTTGCAGTGCACAAGTCTACAAATTTAAACCTGAAAAATCTTCAATTTTGTTTATTACAGTGAAGATAACTGTGGCTTCCATGATCAGATTTTCATGACATTGCCGGATTTGATAATTTCTCTTTTGAAAAGAGGAACATGCACTGATTCTTTGAAAATATTTATTCTAATTGACAAGCTAATTAGGCGATTGTAGGTTTGTAGATTTCAAATATCTCTTTGAGTTTGCTAAGTGAAAGCAGTGCTATGCAGTGTACCTAGGACCTAGCATAGCTTCATGACTTGGCACATAAGAGGACTTCACACAGAATGATTAAGATGATGGCTTTTAAAGAAATTAAGAGTACAAACAGACCATATGCCAATACAATAAATATTTATGAGGAATTCATTATGTACAGAATATTAGCATAAGTGCTATAGAAATCACAATGATAAGCCACTCACTGACTATACACCACTAGAAGGAAGGAGAGGAAAGTTATTTCAACTGATTACCTAATAAAAACACAGGCATTCTGATCGGTGCTCTACATCAGTGTTTAGGGATTTTATTTCTACACAAACACATGATTAAAGAATATAAACATTCTCAGTGTTACCTACAGGTTAATATATTAAGGCAAATGCTTCTATGTAATTGTGATATGCATAGTTCTCAAGAGGGAATGCTTTCCTTCAAAAAGTTTCCTTATCATGGGAATACATAAGGTAGGGTACACACACCTCTATTGCCAGCATTTGAGAGGTGAATTTAGGAGAATCAAGTGTTTAAGGACAGCATTAGGTATATAGAATTTTAGATGAGCATGAAGACATAAAACCTTGTCACAAAGAAAATCAAAAGAAAATTAAACAAACATAAAGAGTTGAGTAGCTGGCTGGAAAAATAGCTGAGTGAAAGAGTATCTTGCATGCCCAAGGTTCTGGACTTAACCTAATAAAAGAGAGAAGAAATTGAATTGAGTGTTCCCCAAATAGGTGCTAAGAGATAGTCTGGATTTCAGTTGCTGTGGTTAAAGGAAAAGCAAATTAGTAACGAAAAGAATGCTTTTGTCTTTTAAAGTTAAGTTATAGGTAAGCTAATTTTAAAGAATCAAAGACAAATTAAAAGAAAACAAAAGCTATAGGTGGTCATTGTTTTGGTCTAAGCTCCCATTCTAGGCAATAAGACCAGACTCCTCCAACACACATACACTCCTAATAAATGGATAGATAGATAGATAGATATAAAAATGGAGTCACTCATGCTAAAATGCCAAGTTACTAAACTAAAATTTATTAATTTGATTAGGGAATATTAAAGAGAAAAGTAGCCAGTTTTACGGAACAGACCAGGTCAAAACACATAATAATGAAATTTCTTATTTTAAAATTTTACATAAAAAGTAACCTAGAGGAGCCCATTGTTAAATGTAACTATTTTTCTATTGTTCTATTTACTTCCCTTGTCTTATAAGGAAACTAACTTTGAAACAAGTAACCAGTTCATTGATAACCTGCTTTGCTTTCAGCACTGTTATGCTGTTACATCCTCTCTGCTTATTAAGGAACCTCTTGGCCTCACACAACACAGTGCAGCTCAGCTTTATGGCTGTAAACGAAACCGATAGTGGTATTTAAATGTGTCATTCTTTCCTGTGACACTTTTAGGAATTAGATTTGATTGACCATAGGATCCTCAAGATGTAGATACTAGATTTGATTCAAGATATTAACACATTTGATTCAGTCTAATGATTTCAAATCTAGTCTTTTGGCATGTATGAGGCCCATGCATATTTCAAGCTGAAATGAGCTCTGAGCACAAGTGTAGCTCAGGATGTTCCCTTTAGGACTTTTGTGTGAAACTAACTGAAACAAGATGTGACTACAGCTTAGATCAGTTGAAAACCTACTCAAATCCTCAGGAGATGAAGATGGATGACATTTGGTAGGGAGGATAGGAACTAAAAGGTTGAAAAGGGAGTCATGAAGTATCAGTATGTCATCCCTTAGTTCTATTGATTTTATTTTTCAATCAATTAAATAATTAATTAATTAGTTTCTTCTTCTCTCCTGTATTACATCCAATCTACAGTTTGCCCTACCTCCTTTTCTCGAAGACTCCCTACCCTACACACACCTCCTTTCTTCACCAGATCTACTTCTTCTGTTTCCCTTAAGAAAAAGGCCTTTCAGGGATATCAACCAAACTTGACAGAACAAGTAATGATGAAAATAGGTGCAAGCCGGGCAGTGGTGGTGCATGCCATTAATTCCAGGACTCTGGAGGCAGAGCCAGTGAATCTCTGTGAGTTTGAGGCCAGCCTGGTCTACAGAGCAAGATCCAGCAAAGGCGCAAAGCTACACAGAGAAAACCCATCTCGGTTAAAAAAAAAAAAAAGAATAGGTACATACCCTCATATCAAGGATGAACTCTGTAGGAGAAAAAGGTTCCTGAAAGCAGAAAAAGGACTCAGAGGTAGCACCCACTCCCACTGTTAGGTGTCTCACAAGAACACCAAGCTACACAACCATAACATATATGTAGAGGACCTAGCTCAGGCCCATGCACACTCTCTGATTGCTGCTTCAGTTTCTGTGACTGTCCAGCTTATGGATCTTCCCCCTCTAGACAGTTTCAGTGAGACTCTTATGCCATGAGACTCACATTGGAACAGTCATTGCTTGGTCACTCTCAACTAGGATGGAGACTCTTTGCTGGACCACTGGTCACATCAGCTGCCAGTAATCCAGGCCACAAAGACCAGAAGACCAAGAGGAAACAGAAACCAAGGAACAAAAGACCTATCTAACAAAGACAAACTAAGAAATCCAGAAAACCCCCACTTAGACCTATAATCAACTCAAACTCAGATGTCTAGACACTAGTGTTAGGACACAATCAACAACAGCCAGGACAATATGTCACTAACAGAGCCCACTTATCCTACTACAGCAAGCCCTGATTATTTCAGCACAAATGAAACACAATAAAATAACCTTAAGATCAACTTTATGAACATGATAGAGTTCCTTAAAGAGGAAATGAATAAATCCCTTAAAGAAAGCCAGGAAAACACAAACAATTGGAGGAAATAAATGATACCCTTAAAGAAAACAAACAAACAATCAGTTGAAGGAAATGAATAAATCTATTCAAGACTTGAAAACAGGCATAGAAGCAATAAAGAAAACACAAAGGTAAGGAATTTTGAAAATGGAAAATCAGGTAAGTGGACAGGAACTACAGACACAACATTCAAGAGAGTACAAGAGGTGAAAGAGAGAATCTCAGGTGTTGAAGATGCCACAGAAGTGTTAAATCTAAAAAAAAAAATCTCCTGACAGAATATATCAGGAAATCTGGCACACTATGAAAAGACCAAGCATAAGAATAACAGGAATAGAAGAAGAAGAATTCCATCTCAAAGGTCCAGAAAATATTTTTAACAAAATCATAAAAGAAAGTTTTTCTATCCTAAAGAAGGATGCCTATAAAGGCACAAGAGGCTTACAGAACACCAAATAGATTGGGCCTGGAAAGAAAGTCCCCTCACCACATAACAATCAAAACCCTAAACATACAAAGCAAAGAAAGGATATTAAAAGCTACAAGCAAAAACACAAACAAACAAACAAACAAACAAAAAAGCCAAGCAATATATAAAGGCAGACCTATTGGTATCACACCAACTTTTCAATGTAGACTCTAAAAGCCATAAGGACCTAAAAAGATGTCCTGCAGACACTTTTTTGTTTGTTTGTTTTGTTTTTGTTTTTTGTTTTTTGTTTTTTTCAAGACAGGGTTTCTTTGTGTAGCTTTGCACCTTTCCTGGAACTCGCTTTGGAGACCAGGCTGGCCTTGAACTCACAGAGATCTACCTGGCTCTGCCTCCCGAGTGCTAGGATTAAAGGCGTGTGCCACCATTGCCCGGCAAGACTCTTAAGAGACAATAGTTGTCAGCCCAGACTAATATACCTAGTTGCATTGATTTTAACACAGCTGAAATACATGCTTGCTGAGCATATATACATATATACATAAATACATACATGCTTATGTACAGGGTGAGTTTAAATTAATCATATCTCAGTGATCTTCATTGTTCCTAATTATGCAGAGTGTAGCTTTCATTTCTCCATTTACATGTAAGTGTGAAACTTATATTGGGGGTGTGAAGGTATTTTACATTTTATTTTGTTTCATAGTTTTCATCTACAAGGGAGAGCATGTACCACTGAGTTCGGTTGAAGATAACAGAATGTTGCGCGGGCTTTGTTATTCTCCCTCCAATACCAGTTTTCAGGAATTAAACTTGCATTGCCAGTCTTGGTGGCAAGCATCTTTGCTTTCTGAGCCACCTTGTTGACCCCGCTTGTTTGAGACAGGGTATCATTATATTGCCCTAACTTGCCTGGAGGTCATTGTGAACACCAGCCTGACTCCCGATTTGTATTGATCTTGCTGCTGCCTTGCAATTGCTGAAATATAGGCTTGCACTGCTATGTACCATTTATTGAATACCAGCATTGAATATGTCAAATATAAGTCACAACCCAATCTACTGTGTGTGCACTGATGTTAGTAAGTCAATAGTGTCATTTGTCTCAAATATAATACGATGTGCATAGAAAATAATGTACCAACCAAATCTCATGCCTATGCCTGTTATTTCATATTTATCATATGTTTACTTGGGTTTATTAACCCAAAGGAGTTTGGCTATTTCCATTTTCATTGTCAAGATTTCTATAGTGGATTTCATAAAAGCTCCATGAAAAGTAATACTTTGACACAGACATGGCAAGGAATCATCATGGACCTATATCACAGACATATAAGAAAATACCAGCCTCAATTTGACAAAACAACAGACTATAATACTCAAAAATGGATGTAAAACACACTACCTATAGCACCTACAGCTGTTCTTATTAGGGAGGTATAGCAGTATACCTGGGAAGTGACAAACAGAAAACTACCAGTTTCCACAGCCAGGGACCCAAGGCTTTGCCAGGTAAGTCTCCCCAGCAGAGTTATATGTATGGTGGGTTGACTTGTCAAACACTACTTGGCACCTGTAGCCCTCAGCAGAAACTCATTGAGTGTTATGACAAAATTCATTGATATTTACAATTATTTTTTATTTTATGTAGTTTCATATAGGATATATTAGATATTATACATCTCATCAAAGTTTATTATTATTATCCAAATTTTCCTTATGAAAACATTAGGACTAAATACTATAATATTATGTTTTGAAAAACTTGTATACTATTTACCTTAGACTGTTTGGGGTATGAACATGTTTTGAATTGGGTAACTGCAAAACCATAAAACACACATACCACTGGAGCTAGGCAGGTATCCTAGTACTGATAATGTTGCTTGTTTGGTCAGGATATTTCCTTATTAAAAGGAACTATCACTTGTGTGCTTGTATTGCAGCAGGGGATGGGGCTCCCTGAAGCCTCTACTATGAGCATATCCCTCTCCCAAAAGTTCTGCTATCATGACCTATGCCCCTTTCAAAACCTCCCTGTTATTTTTCTCTCCATGCTTCATATCAAAAAAGTCTATTTTAAATACTAAAATTATGTGTGGACATAGAACAAAAAGGTAAGAAAAAGAAGTATTTGGTTTCCTACTATAGCATTTGGTCCAGTTCTACATTTTAGAATATGATAAATTTTCAATTTTCAGAATAGAGATAAATACCAAATGGAACCAGTGGATATACCTGTAAGGTACAGAAAGTATTTGGTTTGTCTGAAAATATTATTTTAGTATTTAATCTGTGACAAGTCCAGAGCTCAATTTCATGCAGGAAAGCAAAAGAGCACAGTTGGGCACACAAAAATTTACCCTTTATTAAGTGGGCTCCCCCAACTGCCACGTGGGTGAACAGTTCTCAACACAAGAATTTAAGATGCTGCATAAATTTAGACCATAGCAATATTGAAGTGATAGATTCTTGAGCAGGATTTAGGAGGCCCTTGGGATAGTTGCTTCTTTCTTCAACAAGTGCAATCCTTAAGTTTCTTGTGGTATTCATATAAAAAGTAAAATGGTATTTTCCCTGTATATTAATGGATTGAAACAAAAGGCATACCTAGTCCCTCCACAGCACTGTTACTGATGGAAATTTTGTTTCAAAACAGGACTGTTATTGATGGAAACTTTTGTTTCAATCTAAGATTTCTTTTAAAGCTTCTTAACAAGTATGTAAATACATTGTATGTAAAAACATTGTAAATTAAGGCAGTTTATAGAAGTGTAAAATTGTTTTCCTTAATTATATTTTTTTCATAGGTAAAGCTTAGAAAAACATACACTCTCGAATAAATTTAGCTATCTCATCAAAGGTTAATGTAAATTAAAATTAGATTGAAATTTTAAATACTTCTTTGTATAAATTTTGATTCCTTAATTGTCTATAAAGACTACATATATTTACTCTATTTTCTAGACTATGTTTACTAAATATTCTTGTTTCTTTCTAGACAGAATATCTAGAATAAATTTGCTCAAAGAAAACTTAAGGAGAATTAATGAATAATTAAATTTTATTAGTATTTTTCTATTTAGTTAAGCCTGCCTATTAACTCTTAAACTACCATTAGTATCGAGTTATAATTTGCTGTGATAAAATCATCCAAATGCAAAAGGCAAACTGTGATTAAGATGGAGGAAATTATGGTTTATGTTAGAGAATTCAGAGCAGAGAAACAAAGAGGAAGTTCAAAACTCATGTACAAATAAATACTGTTGGATTGTAATTAAGCATTATTTCCACTAAATAAACTGTTTTATTTTCAATAGATTCAAAATTGCGTGTCCTTACATATAAAAAAAACCCTCAATGTTCCCAATGTTTTGAATAATTTTAAATTGAGATAAAATCATTAACTACCAGTTAGTCTGCTGTTGTATCAATATTTATTAACATCAAATTCCCCAACCATATCCTAGGTAGAAAATTCATATGTAATTAAGGAATAAAGAATAGCACTATATTTATAAATCAAAACATATTCTCACTAAACTGCATCATGACCAAGAATTTATTAGACATACAATGAGACAAGTTAATTTATAATGAATATTATATATATATATATATATATATATATATAAATTTTTAAATAGAAATTTTTGAGAATGATTTATTTTCTAAACAATGTCAAAGCATCCAAGTGTGTGTGCGTGTGTGTGTGTGTGTGTGTAGGATCCAGGTTTAAAGCTTCATTTTTTCCAAATCAATCAGGACATTGTGCCTGACTATGTAATTGCTGAGAAATAAGACTTTGAAAGAAAGGACTCGGGAGAAGAAAGAACTTGTCTTCTCTTTTACTTGCCTCCTCTCCTCCTTCTCCCATGCTTTAAGCACTCCATTACCAGGCATTATATAGTGATTGTATAGTGTAGCACAAATCTTAAAAGGTCTTATTAATAAAAACAAACCTGGTGCCAGATACTGGGATGAATGCTGGAAGATCAGAGAAAGAGAACAGGCTACAGCTATCCTCACATTGCCAATTCCTCAGCAGAACCTTTTTCCTCAGACTGGAAGCCTCTGTGTCCTCATCTAGTCTCAGCTGAACTGCTGCTAAAAGCCTAAAAGCTTGAAAGCCTCTAGTTCCTGGTCCTCATGCCTTATATACCTTTCTGCTTCCTGCCATAACTTCATGAGATTAAAGGTGTTTGTCACCATGCCTGGCTGTTTCCAATGTGGCCTAGAACTCACAGAGATCCAGATGGATCTCTGCCTCCCAAGTGATAGGATTAAAGTATGTGTGCCACCATTTTCTGGCCTCTATGTCTGTCTACGGGCTGTTCTGTTCTCTAACCCCAGATAAGTTTGTTAGGGTGCACAATATATTGGGGGACACAATATCGCACCAGTATAGTCTGTACAACTTGCTTGAAACTGAAAACAGAGCTCTGAAGGAATGATAGTACAGTCTAGTGCTTTGCATTTAAGAAAAGCAATGAGGAAGTAATTACAAAGTTATAAATAATATCCTACCAATATCTCTGATATGTGCATACATGACTGCTTGGTACACAGTACAAGGTTCATAGATGTTCTTGGAAAATGATGATTATTTATGTGTATGCAAATTTATCTGGAGCACAGGCTTTGATACATCTCGCAGTATAGCTCTACTCAGAAAGTTCCAAATTAAAAATATATTCAGTTTGCTATTCCTACAGCCTATCTTCAAGGTTTAGAAAATCTGAGAAAACATAATGTTGTAAGTGAAATAATATTTGCATTATGGAATATTTGCTATGAAGATAGTGATATTTAAAAAGAAAATATTTGGTAGGCTTAAGGTGATCCCTGGTGTGGCATTAGTGAGACTATGGTCCTCACTGCTAGAAACATTTTATCAAAATGTTTTACTTTTCATTTAAGATGAGTAATCTAATCAAGGTGTTCATATCCTATCCATTCTGTTTAAAATATGCCTGTTTCCCTAGAAGGAAGCCCTGGAGGAAGCTGGATACCTGGGAATAAGTTCTATTCAATTCCTAAGCACTTTACATAGCTAACCAAGCTATAAAAGGAGCATCAGTTCTCACCTATAATTCTGTAGTGTTTTTAAAGGAATTTCAACCTTGTTTAAATTTTCAGACTATTCCATTAAATTTTCATGAGGAGCAAAAACATCTGTGAGTCCAGGCCTTGCTACTGAGCCAGAGGTGCAGCCAACTGCATCTGCCCTTATAAAATGGGATCAGTTCAGTCTGTTTATCCAAAATGCTCAAAGACAGAGCTGTGCATCTGTACTACTTTAATGCTGTGCCTTGGTGTTGACTTTGTAGCAATTTGAATGATTCTTAGGAAGGCTCTAGGGACAGGGATTGGAGCATCCCAGCAGACTGTGTGACTAATATGTGTGAGTTGCTGAGCTTGAATTCCAGCATCACACACAGAGAAACTTCTTTAAACTTACAAGTCTCCTTTTAGGGTAAATTTTGAAATCGTGAGAGGTCCTCATTTACTAGCAAAGAAGCAAGCTGATAATATTAAATAAATCACCCATATAGAAAGAAAATTTGTAATTATGGAACTAAATTATCTTTGTTAAATTCTTTAATTTATTAAAATCTTAGCTTTCTTGTTTTTTTTTTAAGTAGAGGGAGTAAGTTATATTGGGTGACTAAAATCATTATTAGTTTAAATATGCATGAAAAATATAAAATACTTGAACTGAGGAATCATATATATATATATATATGTGTGTGTGTGTGTGTGTGTGTGTGTGTGTGTGTGTGTGTGTGTGTGCATGTGTGTGTGAATATATATATGCTGATAAATTACCTGTCTAGTATTAATAAAGATCAGGTATGATGGTGCACACCTGTTAGCTTATCACCAAAGAATGGAGGTAAGATGATCAGTGGTTTGAATTATCCTTCCCCCATATAGGGAGTTCAAGATCAGCCTGGGCTATATGAGAACCAGTCTCAAAACAACGGAAAATAATCCCACAAAACCAAAAAAAAACTTATTAGATAATATTACATTTTTTTCTGATTTATAGCATTACTTCCATTAATCTCTGACAACAAAATCTTGTGTGTTCAGCAACAGAAGGTCAAGTTGAGCAGATGTGCCAAATAAAGAGTTCTGAATGCTTTTAAACGAGATCACAGGAATACTGATACTGCATTTCTCATCACACAGATTCAAGGGTCTTTTGACAGAAGCTATTTTTGAGTGAATATTTGGGTGGCTTTTCCTCTCAAATTTGATTCACAATGATGAGATGGATAATCCCAGCGGCATTTAAAAGAAGCCCTGTAGATGTTGAGTATCATTTAAAATGATAGCACAGCTCTTCCTCCTGAATTTTAAAATGTCAACCCACATAATCCTCATCAGTATATATTCAGGACCACTTGCTGCCCTTTAAAAAAAATAGACAAGGATTTGAAATATTGGCAGGCCCTAGGATCATATCCAAGAGGAGAACACTGTGTGGATAAACACTTGCCCTTGATTGGCTCTTTCCTTCTCAGGACATTGTACAGACCTTCAGGCTTGCACATCCTTTAGCAAAAAGGCAGGCAGTGCTCTGCCAATATTAAGGATGCCTTGGCCTTTTGTGGTTTTGTGGTTCAACTTTAGTGCATTACAAGTGTTAAGCAGGAACTCTTCTTACAGCTTGAAAACATATGATTTTCTTCTTCCAAACAAGATCATATTTTCTCAATTAATTATTGCTATATAGAATACTTTTTATTTGTTGCTTATTTGCAGAAGTTCTAATTTAAATATTAAAATGTGCTTAGAAACAGACCAGAAGAGGGGAAAACTTATAGGGTTTGGTTTACTGTCTTCTGTTGTAGCATTTGCTCCAAAAAAATATTTTAAACAGTGAAAGAGTTGTAATTTTCAGAATAAAAATCAAAACGAAGAGGAAACTGTGGGGTTGTGCTGTAAAGTGTGAGAGCTGTTTGAGTCTGGTTGCGGTTGTTTTGTCTGCTCATTAATATTATCTTAGCATTTAATCTGCGCCAAGTCCAGGACTCAGTGCCATGTGAGAGAAAAAGAGCAGAACGTTTGACCTAGAAGAAGTTTGCCCTTTTAAACCTGGACTCCACTAATGAGCAAACAGAACCAGTTTAGGAAAAAGTGACACTAACAGATAATACCTTCATTATTTTTATTTATATGTATGAATGGGCGTGATTGTGTGTGTGCATGATTGTGTGTGTGTGTGTGTGAGTGTGTGTGTGTGTGTGTGTGTGTGCGTGTGTGTGTCTGATCACACAGCTACCAAGGGTGGTTGGAAGAGTGACTCCTCCTGGATCTGGAGCTACAGGTGCTCCTAGGCTGTCTGAACTAGGTACTGGGAACAGAACACAGGTCCTCTGGAAGAGCAGTACACACTGGTAAAGAGCGGCCCATCTACAGGTCCACATTTTGTTTCTTTTTCTTTTTTTTTTTTTCTTTTAAATTTGATGTCCTCTTCAATTCCTAATAAACAGTCTTCTTTAAAAAAATTGTATCCATAGGAAAGGGTAGAATAAAATGAAACAAGGAACAACTAAAATATATCAAACAATGCAAATTACAGAACAGATCTTAATGGGCACAGATGCAATTCTTCTGTATTAAAATTAATGGCTTTTAAATGTACCTTTAAAATTTACCTAATAGTGAAATATTATGCAGTGAGTTAGTATATGTGTATGTGTGAAGTACATATATATGCCAGATAGTTACATAAACATTTTAATCTATATATATACACACACTTAAATTTTACAAGTCTTGGAAGAACTTTTTTTATTTTTTATTTTTATTGTTTTGTAACCCATTTGTCTTTGATGTTCATAGAAGCCTATCTAGGTTGGACACAAATCAAGATATTCTTGAGTTGAAAACCTCCACCTTGGCTTCTTCAGCACAGGATTGGTCTGTAGCAGTAATTCAATAGCCTCAAATTTAAGTGGCCTTTACTTCCACTATCCTATTGATTCCTGAAGAACAAAAACAAATTAATAGTTAAAAAGGCAGAAGCAAATATATATGTTTGTCTGTATTTGTGCATAGATAAGATATAAATGATATAGATGTAGTTGTAGATATAGATAGAAATCCACACACAGATGCCCAAATAAGTAAGATATCAAGATTCCTTAGACAGTTGAAATCTTATTTGTCCAGAGGCAGTGCTGAGATGAAGAGGATTTGCAGAGTCCAGTGCAGACAACAAGGGTCATAGATCATCATGAACCAGGCCTTGAGGGCAGGCTTGCTGTACCTATTCTCATCAGCTGGCCTTTTGAAAGTCCTGATCCGATTTTCAGTGATGCTGGGAACTTCTTTCTACTCAGTGTATGATGGAAAACCAGTTCAATAAGAAAAACAATAGCAGCTCAAGTCTATTTTTTTTTAAAGAGATCTCTTCTGGGAATGAGTACTAAATTATGCCATTTATTCTTCTGTTAAGGATACCTTAGGAGAAGTGTTATTTACATTTCTCACAGTCTTCCCTGTGATTTCAATGTGCACAGATGGGACAGTGCCAGAGTTCTGAAGATGTGTGGGATCTTTGTATAGACTTTTCTTTCTATTAGGTCTTTCTTCATAGTGATTGATTCATCACTCTAGAAGGTTTGGAGAACAAATAACTCGGGTCAGGAGGGTCAGTGAAGGTGATTGAAAACTCATCACTTGTGTGAAAGCAAAGAAGCCCTTGAAATGGGAATTTCTGGGTGAGGTCATTGAGTGTGGTAATGTCCACTAAAAAAATGCAATATTCTGAATGACAGAAACCTATAGTTGTAGTCTTGGGTGCTTGGTTTTACATAGAATTGATGTTAAGCAAAGAATTTGGCCTATTAGAATCTCTTCCATGCTAGACTTTATTGCATCCAAGTTTTCTTCCTGGTCACATGGTCACATTCTGTGAGGTAATGAGTTCTGCACAGCAGTACTTCACTGGCTAAGTGATTCTGTGTCCAGCTCAGACTAGGTTGAGACTTCATCTGAAGTAGTCAGGAATGACCGACTTCTAGAAAAATGTATCTCCCTTTTGTAAAACTAAGCAATGCAACTTCTTGGTTTATGTCACAGAGTTTTGCAAAGCTACAGCTCTCTTAAATTTCACAAAAACATTTTGGTCATTCCTGGTCTTTGTCTGTTTTGTCTGTTTTCTTATGGGCTCAGCCTGCTAGTTAAAAAAGAAAGAAAAAAGTAAAGAAAATTCCCTCAGACATAAAAATGCACGAAAAGATATGGATTTAGTTCAGCAATATATTTGTGTGACTATTTTTTTTTCACTAAAATATGACTTGAAAATTAGGTGGTCATTTTCTCCTCTCTTACCAGACTGTCCAATGTGACATTGCTCTCCTCCGTTCAGGGCTCCTTTAAAAGCAGCCTTATGACAACAGATGATGACAGTTCCTAGCAGTTTGAAGGTCTACATATTTATTAAATGGGGTGATTCTATCATGCATCTGTGCTTTGTGTGAGGCAGCCATAGAATGATATATATTTTTTTTAATCTGTTATCTTTACTTTCTGGTTCATAGTATTGGAATAATCTTTAGGTGAGTGAAAGCTCATGATTTTCTCATCTTCATAACAAAATCAGCTTAGAACTGAACCACATAGCCCTTTGTGTTCTTGTCATCTCCAAATTCCAAATGGTCACATCTCTCAATATTCAGCATCCTCTTAGATCTGCAATTAGGTTCAGTACACACCACTCTCAGAGATCAGCAGTCTATTGAGAGCTTGCTGAATTCCAAAGGTGAAATTTTATGTTCAGTTATAATATTTCTAATAATATTTTTTGGGGGTAGGAGGATGGTCTGTCCTATGAGCTTCTAAATCTATAAATTTTGTGTCCTAAAATTTCTACTTTCTAGCACCTCCTGGCATCTAGTCTGTGAATTTTTTTTTATAAACAGTAATGCATTCATCAAGGAAATGCATAATCTTGACAAGGTTCCTTCAAATCACATCAGATATTTATTTATTGCTAAGTTTGCTATGAGCAATGCAGTAGTGTTGGTGTTTATGGAATGTTTTATTTGATGGAAATTGAATTTAATGTCAGAGCAACACATGTATACCAGTGTATTTGGATTGTATTTTAATCTTACTTTGTTTACCACTTACCATTTGGTTTTGACTACATGTTTGTTTTTATAATATGGCATCTATCTGCCCCGAGCAAATGTGCAATATCTTTATAGAAACATCTAATTATTTCTTTCCCCAAAATATCTATGCCCTGCTCATACTTAACGTTTCCCATCAGTTTGTCACTGTTAGTGGATAGGCATCTAGCCACCCACTTTCATTCTATCTGTTACCTTGAATTATCATCCATTGAGAACATATTTTTTTTTCACTTTAATTTTCCCTTTTTTGGGGGGTTACATTAATTGAATGCATGAGATGGTGAAAACTACTGTATTTATTTGACAAAAGCTGTTCCTCTTTCATGAGTTAAATATGTATTTAGGATGTTACATCAAATAATGTTTCCTCAGGCTATGATGCACAATGTAATACATTTTTGAAAAGCTTATTTAATAATCACATCACTGTTCCTAATTTATTGGATGCTTCTGGCTAGAGAAAACCTTTGGGTGCTAGCTTTTGCAAAAATGAATACAGTTGCTCTAAAAAATCTCTGAATTGATTCATAGACTACTCAGAATTTTTATGTAATTTTAAGAGTAGACATTTTGTTGTATTCAAAGGGTCAGGATTTTACTTTGAAGCTCTGTTTACAATGGAAAACATGTTATTTTTATTGAATTAGATTAATGAAATCTAGAAAAATTATTTTGAATAATTTAGCAAATAGTCTGAGCAGATGGTCTAATCTGCTTATTTAAAATGGGCACTGGGTATTATTTAAATGACATGTAGTTTAATTGCACGAACATTTAAATTTAAAAATAGTGTTGATTTTAGATTATAAAAAAGAAACCCTGGAGTCTATAGTGCTAAATGGGGCTTCGATATCATGTTTTATCCCTGCAGGGCTCAAGGGTCATTATAAAAGATGGGGTAGAGAGACTATAAGATCTAGAAGTTGTGGCTGTGGCAAAATGTTTTGCTGATTAGAGGGTTACACATGAATTCTGAGTAACTATTCATTTATGTGCAATACCTACACAAGTTATGGCCATCAAAATGCCAACAAGCAAAGTAGAGGATGCACCACCCCTACCTGAGACGCTATTGTCAATTAGTATCTTCTCAAGGAGGGAAAATAAGTTTCCTTCAGCAGTGTTGCAGCTTGTGGAGGGAAACCTGGGCTCCAGTAGAAGATCCTACACCATGCAAATATAGTCCGTACTATCTAGACTCAATTGAAAATAGATAATGATCAAAGTCAGACAGCACATACAGGTGAAATAGAAAAGTGATTATGGAAAACTAAGAAAGTTGAAAGGGAGAATTTAAGGTGCTGAATTTGACCAAAATATAATGTTCACATGTATAAAATTCTGTGTATAAAAATAAGGTAGTAAAAGATTGAATTTATTTTTCTGACTTATTTTCTTTGCTATTTAGTTCAACTTTTCTGATAATTAATCATTTAGAATATAGTAGACAATACAATTCCCAGATGCAGTTTTTTTTGTTTAATTTCTATACTTGTTAAATTCACTTTTAAACCAAATTAGTACTGACAATATCTTGAAGGTCATTTGTGCATAAAAAAAGGTCCAAGAGTTTTGTGTCAGAAAGAGAAGTATGAGGTGAAACAAGGCCAAGTTTTGCCTTCCTGTGTGAGTTCTAAACAGTGCCTTTTCAGAGTTAAATTTACTGTGATATTTTCTGTATCTGAGTGTGTTTTGTTGTTTACTTCATTTTCTGAATCTTTCTATGTGTCAAGTGCTAAGGAACTATCAAGTTCTTTCTGTGTTCAAGAGGCTTATGTTGAGCAATGGGGAGACATGGGCATAACATCCACATGCAGGATCTCAGGTGCTGATGGTTATGAGTTTAACATCAATTTGTCAAAAATGCATTAATGTGGTATCTTAAATCAGAAGCATGCATAAAATAAAGTTATATGTAGATACAACACAGACTTTATTACCTAATGTTATAGTTTACAAACCAATTATGATTAATTACATATTCCAAGCAACTTCATGAGAGAGCATTACCATGTGGATATTGAGAGTTGCCTTCGAATGATTTGACCCTCTAAGCTCCACTAACTTACACTGGCATTAATCTGCTCCCTGTTCCCTACATAGATCTTTGGTGGGAGCTTACTCACTTTAATATATCTGATATGTTTGAAGCACATAGTTTCTCCTACTTTGGGGGAGCATAAGTAAAAGTTTTTCACTCATCTTTTATTTTTTATCTCTGATTTTATTCCTCTTGATTTTAAACATTCAGACACAGGTGCATGACAGATTTGAAATGGAGAATGCCCTCAAACTTATATAAATTATCTGTAGTCTCTTTACCATGGTGGAAGGAGTCTAATAACTTCTGGATATAAATTAATGACCATCCTGGGTGAGAAATACAAATGTTGTTGAACTTCACAGCATACTTTGAACAGTTTTATGTAATAAACAGCATGTTATTTTATTAGATTTATCTTTAATAGGGTCTCAATTGTAAGAGGGAAAAAAAGTTTTGATGGTTCTGGTCAATACCAACTTAATGTTTCCTTGCCCTTTGTCTCCCTGAACACATCTTGTATACCAAAGCCTCTCTCCCATCAGGCTCTTTTTATCTATAGAAGAAAAAAGAAAAATACTGTTTAGTTACTCAGTTAAGTCTTTTGTTGCTATGGCAAATACATAACCTAAACAATTTGGGGATAAAGAGTTTATTTCAAATGAAATCTTGAGGATACATAATCTATCATGGTAGAGAGGGCATAAAGGAAAGAAGGTAAGAAAATGGCATATGATTTATAGCTGTTGAATAATGTTTTGGTTCACTGGTTCAATAAAATGCTGATTGGCCAGTAGCCAGCCAGGCAAGAGTATAAGCAGGGCAAGATGAGGAGAATTCTGGGAAGTGGAAGGCTGAGTCAGGAGTCCCCAGCCAGACACAGAGGAATCAAAATAGCAAGGCAGAACTGAGAGAAGATACCAAGTCACATGGCTAAACATAGATAAGAATTATGGGATAATTTTAGGGTAAGAGCTAGTAATTTAATAAGTCTGAGCTAATGGCCGAGCAGTTACAAATAATATAAGCCTCTGTGTGTTTACTTGGGGGATGCAATTAGGAGAGATTTGTCCTGACCACCAGCCAGCTAAGACACAGGAAAGCATCTGACTACAACTTATACAGTCTGGAAGCAGAGCAGAACAGTTGTTCTCAGTCAGCTCCTTTCATTATCTCCAGCTAGAGACCAACCATGGACAATGCTGCCCATGATTGAGTCAGCCTCCCCAGTCCATTTAGCTGAACATAGAAAATCCTCACAGACATATCCAGTGATGTTTCGCAAAGGTGATTCTAGATCCTGTCCAATAGACAATGCAAACAAACCATTGTAGTCACTAGGGAAGATTATACATGTCCAAAGATTCAGCAATAAAAGAGGTCCCAAACACAAACCATAGGAATTCCTCATCATCATTGCTTTGGAGACTGGATCCGTGCACCCTTCAAAGAGAAATCCTGGGTTGTTCCTGCATAGTATTCGTCACTAAGCATCAAAAGCACATTTCTTAGCTATAATCTCATATGTGGTTAAATTTTATGCTTCCTTTATTGGAAACTTCCTTTATTGCTTGTTCATGTGAGATGTCTGGAGGAAGAAAATAAGGAGCTAGAGTCATGATTTCTTGTCTACAATTTTGTAAACTAGCTACTCAGTGCCTTTTGTTTGACTGTAACACTATAAAAGTTTTTAAGTTCTGAATAAAAAAATGTATGCTAATGTGGCCTCAACCTAAGCAATGTGAACAGTGGGCTATAATGTCTGCCTGGGTAAGGCACCCTATTCTAGCCATCCCAGAACAATCAGATGGAAGGGGGTTTACAAAATTCTTGGAGCTGACTAAGGTATCAGTGTAAGGGTTCAACGAGCTTATATTTATTTAAGCTTCCAAGTTCAATAGTACATTCAACTATGTTATTTGAAAGATCTTTTCTAGTGATTAGAGGATAAGGTTATATATTTTAAGATTTCATTTGCTATTCTGAAACTCTACAATAGTTGGGAAGGGTGAGATGAGAGTTCAAAAGCATATTTCTTTTTATGTTTTTTTCATGAACACTACCCCAACATGCCAATATATACAATAGAAATGCTGATGGACCTTAAAATTTTTATTGTAACTCTATAACCATTAAAAAGTAAAGTTTCTCCTTTCTAGCTTTCTTTGGCAGTCTCAAATAGAAGTAAAGATTTTTGTTGCTTAACTTTTAGGGCCAAATAAATACTCATTCATTACAATTGTACATTATGTCCAAATTGCTATCTGTGTTCAGGTACTTAGTACAGAGATTAATTTGTTTGTTTGTTTTTATAATAAAGAATGGAGACAAGAACGTTTTAGACAAGTTGCTTACAAACCTTGACTACTTGAGCAAAGACTGCCCATTGCCAAGTGCAGTGTACAGACTTATTTTGCACATTTCCATATTTCAAACACATTTCCAATCAGCTATGATAAGCACAAAAGTATCCCTTAACAGAGATTCCCAACCTCTTGAACAGGAAATGGCTTAATTGAAATGTATATTTGTTTGCATGTTTGGATTTGTAGAAGTACCTGTGTGTTTGTTTGCATGGGAAAGCAAGGGTAGATAGACATCAAGTTTCTTTCTTGATTGCTTTCTACTTTACATATTGAGGTACATTTCCTTAATGAACCTGGAGTCCTTGAATTCAACTGCTCTAGCTATCTGGCGGGTTCCACAGATCCCCTGTCTTTGTTTACCAATTGCTAGAAGTCTGGGTGGACTCCCATGCCTCACTGTGGATCCTAACCATGATCCTCACACTTTTGTGGTAAGGCCTTTATCCAATGGGCCATAATCACAGCCTCCTCCTTATTATTATTAGAGAGTTTTGTTCTTAGCTTTAGACTTATTTTTGATATTTACTAAAATTAAGAGGTTTTATCACAAGACATGTCTCAGGATTTGAGTATGTTGTTCCCACATTTTGTCATCATTCTCACAGAACCACCTTGTCTAGTCTCTTAGGAATGCCTTCTGCATTAATCATTAGAGTCTTGTAACCTATTCTTCTCTCTGTCAAAAGGGGCTCTGCAGACATTATTATAGCTGTTATTATTATTATGTGACTGGCTTTCTCAGTTCATTAGATAATTTTCAAACAGGCATTCCTTGGTCACATTGTCTTTCCAGTGTCTTTGTATATTCATACCAATTTTATTATCTTAAATACCATTGATTTATCTCTTTTTGTTTTGCCTAATAAAATGTAATCATTTCTAGATACAGGCACAACATTTTAGTTTGTTTCCTAATTTTTCCTTTGCAACCAAGAACCATGAATAACACTGGAATAGAGTGATTACATATTTATCCAGTAAAATAATATTAAACAACTTTACTGACATGTTTTTGTTATTTTATGGTTTCCATTTTAAGAGCCACAAAACACAAAGACATTGGACCAAGTAAAGGAAGCAATATGCCTTAAAACTAAAAAGTCAGCAATGATGATATAAGATTCAGAAAACTCAACTAAAGCATATGAGAACCTAGCCAGAATCAAATGCCAACTCTGTGCACACACACACATCACTCACCCACACTGAACCGTAATTGCTTTCGATATAAAACACAATCATAATAAGATGTATCACCAATCTCACAGGATTGTTTTAAATATTTATTACATTAATTTAGATTAAACCATTGAACAAGTGCCCTGTGCATGAGGCCTTATGTATGGCTGGCTTCTATTGTCAGTCTTAGACTTAAGATATCAGAAAAGAAAGGAAAAACTTTCTATACACATGGCTGGTCACTGTTTTAATAACATTTGCATTTGTGAGGGGAGAGAATGAGATAAACTAGATAATGCTAAATAGAAATAATTTAATTACAATATATCATTATCTCTATGTTTTCACTGGTTGCTAATAAAGGCAAGAAATTTTGATCCAAATACTCCAAAATACTTCTTCTTATTAGAGTACACCAATAATTTTTTGGAATTTCCTATATATCAAAAATCTATTAGCTCAAGTTAAATATTTTAAATACTTACCTGCATAAATCTGTCACTTAATAATGCTTTGTTTAAGAAAAAGTCTCCCTGGAATTGTGTAGCAATCTAGTCATCTTTGTTTTACATCTAGTATGCTACTATGAGTGAGTACATACCATGTTTGTCCTTCTGAGTCTGGGGTACCTCACTCAGGATGATTTTTTTCTAGATCCATCAATTTGCCTGCAAACCTCATGATGTCATTGTTTTTTTTTTTTTCTGCTGAGTAGTACTCCATTGTGTATATGTACCATATTTTCTTTATCCATTCTTCAGTTGAAGGGCATCTAGGTTGTTTCCAGGTTCTGGCTATTACAAACAATGCTGATATGAACATAGCTGAGCAAATGCCCTTGTGGTATGATTGAGCATTCCTTGGGTATATGCCCAAGAGTGCTATAGCTGGGTCTTGGGGGAGATGGATTCCCAATTTTCTAAGGAAGCACCATATTGATTTCCAAAGTGGCTATACAAGCATGCATTCCCACCAGCAGTGGAGGGGAGTTCCCCTTACTCCACATCCTCTCCAGCATAAGCTGTCTTCTGTGTTTTTGATCTTAGCCACTCTGACAGGTGTAAGGTGGTATCTCAGAGTCGTTTTGATTTGCATTTCTTGGATAATTAGGGATGTTGAGCAATTCCTTAAATGTCTTTCAGCCATTTGAACTCCCTCCTCTGTTGAGAATCCTCTGTTTCATTCCATAGCCCATTTCTTAATTGGACTGTTGGTAATTTTGATGTCTAATTTCTTGAGTTCTTTATATATTCTGGATATCAGCCCTCTGTCAGATGTGGGGTTGGTGAAGACCTTTTCCCATTCTGTAGGCTGTCACTTTGTCTTGTTGACTGTGTCCTTTGCTCTACAAAAGCTTCTCAGTTTCAATAGGTCCCATTGATAGATTGTTTCTTTCAGTGTCTGTACTACTGGTGTTATATTTACAAAGTGCTCTCTGGTACAAATGCATTCAAGAATACTTCCTATTTTCTCTTCTATCAGGTTCAGAGTAACTGGATTTAGGTTGAGGTCTTTGAACCACTTGGACTTAAGTTTTGTGCACAGTGACAGATATGGATCTATTTGCAGCCTTCTACACATCGACATCCAGTTATGCCAGCACCATTTGTTGAAGATGCTTTCTTTTTTCCATTGTTCATTTTTGGCTTCTTTGTCAAAAATTATATGTTCATATGTGTGCGGGTTAATATCAGGGCCTTCAGTTCGATTCCATTGTTCCACATGTCGGTTTTTATGCCAGTACCAAGCTGTTTTTATTATGGCAGCTCTATAGTAGAGCTTGAGGTGGGGCATTGTGATGCCTCCTACACAACTCCAGGGAGGCTACCTAGAAAACAGGTCCCAAGAAAGACACAGGGATCACCCAATGACAGACAAATGGATGAAATCTACATGAACAACCTGGACAAGAGTGGGAGAAATGAAAGTCAAGGTTTGAGGGAAAGAAAGCTTAGGGGAGCAGGAGATCCCAGCTGGATCAAGAACAGAAAGGGAGAATGAGGAACAAAAGACCATGTTAAATGAAGACCACATGAGAACAGGAATAGGCAGAGTGTTCGAGAGGTCCCCAGAAATCCACAATGATACATCCTCTATAGAGTGCTGGCAATGGTTGAGAGAAAGCCTGATCTGACCTAGTCTGGTGATCAGATGGCCAAACACCCAAAGGTCGTGCTGGAACTCTCATCCAATAACTGATGGAAGTGGATGCAGAGATCCTCAGCCAGGCCCCCAGGTGGAGCTCCAGGTGTCCAGTTGTCAAGAAAGAGGAGGGACTGTAAGAGCGTGAATTGTTGAGACCAAGGTTGGAAAGGCACAGGGACAAATAGCCAAACGAATGGAAGCACATGAATTATGAACCAAAGGCTGTGGAGCCCCCAGCTGAATCAGGCCCTCTGGATAAGTGAGACAATTGAATAGCTTGAACTGTTTGGGAGGCACCCAGGCTGTGGGACCGGGACCTGTCCTTATTGCATGAGTTGGCTATTTGGAACCTTGGGCTTACACAGGGACACTTTGCTCAGCCTGGAAGGAGGTGACAGGACCTGCCAGTACTGAATCCACCAGGTTTAAATGAATCCCCAGGGGAGTCTTGGCCCTGGAGGAGATGGGAATGGAGGGGAGGGGCTGGGGGGAAGGGGTGGTGGTGGCGGGAGGGGGGAGGACAGGGGAACGCATGGCTGATGTGTAAAATTAAAACACAAATATAATAAATAAAAAATAATAATATAAAAAAGGAAAAATGTTTCCTATTATTTCATCTTTCGAAACTGGGATAAATCTTACCTGTTTAGAGATGAGTAATAAATATTCACAACTTTTTACCTCCTCCACAAGAATCGGCAAGAGTAAATAAATATTGTTTTTGGCAGAATACACATAAAACTTATTCACAGAAATTCAGGATTTTGCACACAGTCAGTGTAAGATTAACCACTGTACCTCCTGGAGAGCTTAGAAGACATTAGAATTGTACTCAACACAGTACTCCCATCAAATAGAACAATCCCCAGGTGTATAGATTTTGTCTAGGAAGTAACAGCTGTAGAGTAAAACTGGCCCCAGCATTGTAGGTGTTCCGCAGACATGTGTAGAATATTTGATTATGTTATTTTCTTCTTTGATTTAAATAATTTCAATTTTATATAATTAATTCATCTTAAGTCATATTTTAATGTAAATTATGTCAATATACACACAGGAAATAGTACATGGCATCTCACATATTTCTTAACTTTGTTACCCTATCATTTAAAACTGAAGGGAAGAATACTGGATGCGATATTTATACTATATTATAGAGAGCTGCGTGCAGCCATGCCTTAAAGATGGCGCCGGCTTCTGCCCTCCACCTTCCGGATGGTGAGTGCTCTCAGTGATAAACAACTCCTTATTTGGCTAAGGCTGAGAATCTGGCTTGCTTCTGCATACCTGGGCTCATTGGTGTTGCCCAAGTGGCGTGCTAGGGTTGGCTGCCCAGAGGCTATATAAGGAGTGAGCGGGTTTCCCCAGGGAAGAAGAAGACTGTTCAAGGTTCCTGAATAAAGTGCTGAAAGAAGAGCTAGATGTTGTGTCTTCCTTGCTGGTCCAGGCAGTTGTGATACTATATAAATAATATCACTTCACTCGTTAATTCTTTTGTGTTTCATGCATGGCTAGGCTACTTTATTTACATCAATCTCCCTGTCCCTCCTAATGTTTCCTCTCACAACCTCACATGACTCCCTATAAAATTCATGGCCTCTTATTCTTTAATTACTATTGCTATATATTTACCTCTCCTCTGTCTGTCTGTCTATCTATGTATGTTCTTTCTACATAACAACTTTGTAAGTATAGCCTGTTTACTCTTCAGTATTGCTTGTAAATATGCATGTTTGGGGAGATCTTTTGAGACTGGATAGTCTGTCAGGGGACTTGTCTCTGGAAAAGTATCTTTTAACAGTCGTTTATTTCCTATAGCTCTTCATCTAGAATGAAGCCTTATAAAATTTTCCCAATCCATGTTGGTAGGTCAACTGGTGCAGTCGTTTCTTAGGGATTGTTTGGGCAATGTATTGTTAAGAATACACAGGTACAGCTTCTCTACCACATATAGAAGATACTTTCTTGAAACAGATAGTATGGTCTTCTGGCTCTTACGCTCTTTATGCTTCCTCATCTAATGTGATCCGTGAGTCTTAAGTTTTGGGCTTGAGGTTGGAAACATAACTCTTAAGCCTGGAAATACCATGGTTAAATTTTTTCTTCATTTTTAATAGTTGTGGCTTTCTTTAGTACTCTCCATTTGCTGAAGAAAGGAGCTTCTTTGATGAGGAATGAGAGTTACAGTTATCAGTGTGTATAGGGCTAAGTCATTAGGATACAGTTAGAAACTAGACTGACTGAGATATGTGTCAGGAGAAGGTGTGTCTCCAGAGTGCTTGGGTTTTCAGCCTTGGGTAGACTTGCATACCAGGAATGAACTATGCACTTCCAATGGGTCATAAGTCAACCTATAGAACTGTTTGTTAACCAGGGATACAGGTGCTACTGTTGCACCTTATGGGATATATTGATTTATGGTCATTGTTATAGTTCAAAGTTAATATGGATCAAGAGGACTAATGATTAATTTTGTCCATTGGCAGCATGGAAAACTTATTCCCATACTCTAAGATCTAGTCCTCAGGCAGGCTTCCAGGTCAGATCCAGCTCATTTCCTCCAAGTCCTGTGCCTGCAGTGTGTGATGTCTTCAGCAAGAATGTTTTACATTCAAATTCTTGGTGGTAAACAGGCCATGTTAATAGCCTATCTTCTTCTGGAAATCCTTTAGACTCCACTGACCACCTATTCCAAAAGAGGTTTTCCATGCCTGGTCTTAACTTTTAGATAGATCATCTATGGCTTTTGGGAGTGAAGCATTATCACACCAAGTGATGTGACTTTAGTATATGTGTGTGTGTGTGTGTGTGTGTGTGTGTGTGTGTGTGTGTGTGTGTGATTTTTAAGTAAATTCCCTATGGCTCTTCCGTAAACCCTTAGTATTATTTGATGGTTCTCAATTTCTCTCCTTTTGTGTTTTCCTCCATTCCACTCAGAATTAAAATATTTTCTGTTTCATTTTTCTAATTCCATAGATCTCATATTCAATTATTTTCTCTCAAGAATGATGGACTCACCTCTTTGCTCAGTTTCAAAGAACAGAAATCAATAAAAACAGTATTTATAGAAATTGGAGGAGGGATAGAGGGAGGAGAGGAAGGAGGAAATAATATTATATTTTAATTAAATATTTAAATTTTAATTATATGCTTAAATTATATTTTAATTAAACATTAAAAATGTATAGTATTTATAGAAATTCCTTACTTTACAAAATTATTTCCCCATGAATGACATCTCCATTGTGATATTCATCTTCACAATTATTCAGCCTTTTTTCATGCTTTAGTATCATTTGCATCTTTACTTTCCCTTCATTATCTCCAACACACCTGGAGAAGTGTAGTGGATCACCTGTATGACTGTTTTTTTTACAAATATTCTACCTTCCTCTTATCCTGCTCCATTACCTTCTTGTAGCATTGACCTCCTCCATCAATGACAGGTTACCTGGGACGAAGGCCAGAAGTAAAATTATCATTATTAGATATTCTTTCATTTTCATTCTATTATATTTGGAAATAGACAAAATTATTTGCATAGGAAACATGTATATTTGTTGTATTAGTAGCTTCCTAATAATTAAAAACAGCAATTCACATGTTAATTTTAATATCTCTCAGAGCATTTATGTCTGACTCAATGATTTAAAAATCTAGCTTACTAGGTCACATCAGCATATTTAAAGTAACACATAATTCATGTATTTTTAACCTCTACTTAATTATCTGAATATTTATATATGAGTATATAATCTAGGGCAAGTAAATAAATGAGGACAATGGAAAGGGACCATGGAGAGTGCGAGAAGACGCTTTAAAGAGGAAAATAGTAGGACTTGTATGCTATGGAGGGGAATGAAAATAAAGAACTTACTATTTTAACAGGACATGTTGGAGAGGGAGGAAAGTTGGAGGAATAAATAACACTATGAATGTTAGAAAAAGCAAGGGCAATTTTATTAATTTGCATTTTTCAAAATCTCATACAATATCAATGTGCATAAACATATGCCATGTATATGTGTGTTCATAAAATAATAACTAATCAATAAGAGATTTTGAATTAATTGGAGATGAAGTGGTAGGGGAATTGAAAGAGTAAGGCATGTGCAGGAAATTATGAAAATGCAATACTCACATATGGAGTTCTAAAAATTAATAAATGAATTAATATAAAGAAGAATCAAATGTTTCAGGCAGCCATTGACTACTCATAATGTATATTGAGAGACAATAATCCATGGTGGATGTTTACTACATATGTCATTTAAAATTGTAACATATGCTTTGAAGAGATGGCTTGTGGTTATGAATGCTGACTGCTCTTCTAGAAGACCCAGGTTCAATTGCCAGCACCTATGTAGTGGTTTACAACTTCTGTGACACTAATACCAGAAAATAGAATGCCACTTTGTCCTCTTATGACATCTGTGGGGAGCAGGCGTGCATGTAGTTCATATACATGCATTCAGACAAACACCCATGCACATAAAATTTTAAATACTAACCGAGTATATGGCTATGTAAGATTTTCTGTAGCTGATTAAAAGAACTTGGGAAGAGTTTTGATTTGAATGATAAACTGCAGGTTATTTCACTTTTAGTTAATAAGGAAAATTGGTATATTTACTGAAAAGAAAGAATTGTGTTAAGGTGTCCTTCTTATTATAAAGAAATGCCTGAGGAAAGTGACTTCATTAAAAAAAAAGTTATTATTTAGGTAACAAATTCAAGACTAGAAGTCCAAAGCTTTGATACAGGTCACTCTTGGCTAAAAGAACATGTATGTTTCTGTATGATAGTCTCAATCTCTCTATCTGTCTCTCCCTTTATATCTCTGAACTAACAAAGAGTTTATTGTGTATTGAAATGCCTAAAGAATAATAAACATAAAGATATTTTAAAAATTTAAATTCGAGTTAACATTAGTATATTTACATGTTGCAAGATGTCTAAGCTTCAACCAGCTTTCAGGAATTAAGTTTACAGAATAAAATAGGAAGAAGTAATTTGCTCTAAATTACATCACATAATTCTGTTTCTGTTTCTTGGTATATAAAATTGTGATGTGAGAGGGAACAGAAAGGATCGAAGACTGTTTTAAGAGCTACTTTAATTCTCTTCTAAACATATAATTTTGAAAACATAAAAATCTTATTTTCCATAATTATGTGTAATACAGAAAAGAAAACAAGATAAAAGGAATTGTGTATCTTGAAATGGAAGGGTTACATTGCTATAGTGGTTCTCTTTGTGATCTTTAAATCATGAGACACAAGCTTCTCCATGATCCTTGGTTACAGAATTCTTTGCTGTAGACCAGTAAATAATAAGGAGCATTGCAAATTTATGTATTGATTTTGAAAAATTGGGATTGGTTCCAGAGATTCTTACATGCCTTGTCTGAAGTGGAACATGCTAGTATTGTATGTGAACACCATGAAAAGAAATAAGGATAACTCTCCAATACATTCCTCATACCATTATTGAAAGTGAAGCATCAGAGTGGCACCAATCAGATAGGCTTTTACTCAACTTTGAAAAATAAAATCCAAGGGAGATACAGAAATGCCTTATTCAGTCCACAGTACACACAGCACAGTTTTGTATAATAGGATGAAATTAAAACATGAGATGAATATTCTGATTTCATGCACTGAAGAGACATAAACTGGAAGACTACCAGTTTGAGGCTAGCCTTGGCTTTACAGTGAGATCCTATATCCACAAGTTTGTTTCCTGAGGCACTTTTTATTTACTTGTAGGCTGCCCCCCCTCATTGCTTTATACTCCCTAGGTCTTCTTTCTGTGACTAAAGAATCCTAATGTCTTTCCCCTTTATGCCAAATATCACCTTCCTAAAGGCACCAAAGAGATCCAATCAGGGATCACCCCCTAGGAGTTCATTTTCACTTCTTTGCCAATTTAAATACATGTTTTCAAACAAAGTAACATTAAGAGTGCTGAGTTGGACTGCCTCATTGTAATTCAAAGTTAACAATTTTTTTCAGAGTAGAAACAATGGACTATTTCATTCTTTGTTCTTTTCATATGATTCTCAAAGTCTTACAGCCTCTCAAAATCTCTCCCCATCTCTCCCCCTCTCTGATTTTTTTCTCTGCAATCTTGTAGATGTCAGTTAGTTTTACAACTCCTTTCTTATTTTGAGTCTGTGCCATCAACTTGATAACAAGTCTTCCATGGTCAAGGTAAGCAATTTCCATCATTTGGAGTACAGCGAGCAAAGAAGTTCTAATATAAGACATGGTATTATTTTTTTCCTTATCCACATCAATTTCTCATTTCATTGAAATTACTACTCTGTTAGCAGTTCTATTAATCTGTATTTTGGATACATAATCCAACTTTTTACCCCTTGTATTTCATAATGTAGTCCTGCCTTCTGCTATCATATACTTTTATATACATGAGTAGCATTTTAGTCAAATAATTAAAATCATATGTGATTGTGTCTCTGTTTATTTTTCTTGTAAAACATGCATATAGAATGACCTTGTAACATTTTTTAACCTCTCTTCTTTTCCTCTAAACTTTAAAATAATGAGCTTTAAAATAATTACAGAAATACTTTTCTTAACAAAACAACAAGACACCCATTTTCTACTGAAGCTAGTTACTCTTCTCATATATAAACTTAGGCTATCTTCTAGAAGTGTGTACATGTCAAAATATACACCTTCCCAGGACATGCAATATATTTTAAATGAGATAATTTTGGTTAACTAATATTAGAATACATCTACATCTCTCCATGTATTACATTGGCATAAGTATTAACTATGCCTCAGAGTCAAAGGAAAAGTACCTATAAGGAGCTTTATAAGTCTATAAATATATTTTAGTTAGAAGTTACGGTGCATGGGAAGAATCTGTGCTCAGGAGACTAGTGAGTTTGCCCTGACCCCAGAAAGAATGAATTCAAGACTATGCTTGATGTGCAAAGTTAATTTTACATGGAGTTCTATATTAGGTAGGATAATAAATAATGACTTTTTCACCCTGTACCTTAGCAAATTTTCAATACAGAAGAACTTTAACCTATTTATAATTAAACAAGTTATTTCCCTCTGACTCTTTATTTCCTCTTCAATTTTACTAATTTCTGTTTTCTATGATGTCTCTCATCATTATTCATATTGTTTCTCCCTTCCTTTAAATATTTTGAAAATAGGAAGCTCAAGACTAATCAAATAAAATACAGCCAACATCTTGTCTATTTTAGAAATTGTAGATAAATACTTTTAAGAATTTCTACAGAAATAAGGGAAGTAAACAATTTTTGTTTCTTAGGCATTCTAAGTATTGACTCTGAAAGAAATTATTCATGCTAAAACCTCAAACAATTATTACAGCTAAGTTAAATGCTTGTTATAATAGATGATAATACAATATGGCTAACATTATTTAAGATGAAAAATTAAAATGGCAAAACATATTTTAAACTTTAATAAATTATGTTTATTATAAAATGTTAAATCTTTGAAATTTAGAATGAGTTGATGACTTGGAATTCAATATTTTATTATATGAATTTCATTCTGAAAACATATGAACCATGAATTTGAAAGAGTAAGAATAAATAATGATTGATTTAAGAATTTCAAAAGTTGTATCAGTCAATTTAGGTACTGACTTTATTGACTAGAATAATTTGAATATTAATTTTGTTAACTAAGTAGATTTGTATCTTCTATTTTAGTTAACTTTAGGGTAAGTTTTATGTTTAGTTAACTGATTAATTATATTTGTATATAATTTGTGATAGAAGTGTTGAGTTGAACATGCTTGGCAATCAAGTGCTATGAAAGTGATTTTGGAAAATGTTAGCCATACTGAAGCTCCTGCCATTTCAATTTTTTAAAAAGTATTATGAAGAATGATCAGGAGGAATAAAGCTGAGAAATAGAGATTTCTTGGTATCCTGTATTCTTTTTCTGTGACAGAATGAAACCACAGCTGTTTACTTCATGTATACATTACAAATGATGCAATGATAGAAAATTATTTTGATATGGTAACTACAGAAGCACATAACTATACTAGGTAATAAATATGACATGTCAGTTTAATAACAAGGTGATATGTTTAGTTAAGTTTGTAAATTCAAATATATTTTCTTCCCTATTTATTTATAATGTGATTGAGGAAAAGATGCTTTAAAAGCCACATAAAAATGTACTTTTAGTACTTATCTATTTATTTGCATGTATATAATCACATGTAGAATATGTTATTTTAAAATTATACAGATAATAAATTAAATTTTAAATAAAGACTGTGAAATACCTTAAAATATATAATAAAAAAAACCTGTTTGATACAAAGTTGCACAGTAATGGTTCATGCCTTTAATCCCAGCACTCAGTAGGCAGAGGCTGGTGGATCTCTGTGAGTTCAAGGTCAGCCTGGTGTACAAAGTGAGTTCTAAGACAGTCAGGGCTACACCAAGAAAACTTGTTTCAAAAAACAAAAAGCAACAAAAAGAATTGATATCAATGGCTTCTGTCAAAAGTGAAAACATTTAAGAATTACTTGTAGGTGTATATTAGCCCTAAAGTAAAGGATAATAATGCTACAAGCAAAGTAAAGGATAATCATGGTACAATCCTCAGACTCAAAGAAGCTAAGTTAGGAAACCTCAAGGGGGAGACACATGAATCTCACTGTGAAGGTGAAATAGAACAGGCATCACAGGTGGATGGGGAGGAGTCTGGGTGGAGCGGATGGGCATTGGAACAGGAGACATCCAGTGGGAGGAGGATGGAGGGAGAAAGTACTGGAAAAAAAAAAAAAAACTGGAATCAGGGAATCTCTGGAATGAGCTAGAAACCCAGTGCAATGGAAACTTCCAGGAGTCTATAAAGGTGACCCCTTGCTAAGACTCCTAGCAATGGGAGATACAGGGGAACCTGAATCTGCCATCTGCTGTAACCAGGCAAATCTCCCAGTGGAGGACTGAGAACCCAAGCCAGACACATAAATTTGGACCTACAATTAGCCATGCCTACAAGATATGCTGGGGTAAAGGTGGAGCAGAAATTATGGGAGTAGCCAAACAATAACGGGCCCAGCTTGAGACACATATGAGAAGGAGTCCAGCCCTGATACTGCCTGGAGGACCAGGACCCAGATGCTGGATAGCCCAGAGACCTAGGATAAAACCAAACATAATTGGCAATAATAATAATAATAATAATAATAATAATAATAATAAATTAATAATAAAAAATAAAAAACGAAAAAAGAAAGGGAAAAATCAATGAAATTATTCCTAATGATATTCTGCTATTCTGCTATACTCATAGATTGCTGTCTAGCCCAATTGTCACCAGAGAGTCTTCCACTAGCAACTGATAGAAACAGAGGTCAAGACTCACAGCAAAACGTTTGGCTGAGCTCGGGGAACATGTAGAAGATGGGGAGAAAAAATTATGGGAGCCAGAGGGACCAAGAATACCACAAGAAAACCCACAAAATCTACAAACCTGGGCTCATACAGGATCACGGAGACTGAATTGACAACCAGAGAGCCTGCATGGGATGGACCCAAACACTCTGCACCTATGTGACAGTTGTGTAGCTTGGTCTTCTTGTGGAATTCCTGCAGTGGGAGCAGGGGCTGTCTCTGACTCTCTTACCTGCTTTGGGGAGCCTTTCCTCCTACTAGGTTGCCTTGTCCAGCCTTAATAGGAGAGGAGGTGCCTAGTCTCACTGCAACTTGATAGGCATAGCTAACTGATATCCATGAGAGGCTCTCCATTTTCTGAAAAGAAAGGAGAACTGAATAAGTGCAGGGTTTGGGGGATGGGACTGCAAGGAGAACAGGGAGTGGAAAATGTGAGTGGGCTGGGAAATAATTTATATATATATATATATATATATATATATATATATATATAATTTTATGATTAACTTAATTTTACCTATCAGCCACAGATTCCCCCATCCTCCCTCCTCCTACCCCCCAGCTCTACCCCCCAACCCACCCCCATTCCCAACTCCTCCAAGGCAAGGTCTCCCCTGGTTGGGAAATAATTAATTAATATTAAAAAGAATGATTTTCTATATTAATACATAAATGACACACAAAATAGGAAACAATTCAATTTAGATTTTTCCTTCTGTGAAGTAAGCACATTATTTTTTACATAAGCCTTCAAATTTCTTATCAAAGTTTTATATTAACTATTTGAATTTAAATCTCAACAATCATTTGGATGGTATTATTTTTTAAATTCCTTACAATGAGAGAAAAATCTCATTACATTCAGTCATGAATAAAAACATTAGTTTTGAAAACCAATCAGTTTTACTGATAATTTAGCTTTTAAATATTGACAGTAATTATTTCCTACTTTCAAAAAAATGATTTATTTTCAACAACTTTCACATTTCCCTATTCTTGATTTCCTTTTATTAATCTCACAACTCAAGTTAATAATTATATCATCAAAAACATTATTTATTTTTAAAGTATTTTCACTTGCCTAGAATATTCTTCACCTATACCAAGAATTTCATCTATAAATTTGTAAGAGAAGAAAAAAGAAAAATAGCAAAGTATGTTTTAGGATTTTTCTGACTGCAGCTAAATAACAGCTAATATAGATACTTTGTTTCTATCAAAGTTAGCATTAAAGCATAACTTTGACAGATTTACAAAGAACCTTTCACAGATTTACTATGTAACATATGTTCTATGCATTATTCTAAAGGCTATTGTATGTCTAGGGCTCAAATCACTATTTGCAAACACAATTCTAAATGGTACAATGCACCTCTGGATGAAAATTAAAAGGAAATACCATACACACACACACACACACACACACACACACACTTACAGACAGAGGCACAGGCCAACACATACACATATACATCCACATATATGCACACATAAACACATGCACAAATACAAATATATGAACAGACATACACACACACGTACACACACACACACACACACACAGGCACAGGCCAACACATACACATACACACCCACATGTATGCACACATAAACACATGCACAAATACAAATATATGAACAGACATACACACACACACACACACACACGTACACACACACACACACACACACACACACATGGATACTACTTACCTATGGAAACACCAATTCTGCTATTTATGAGCCTGAACAATACGATGCTAAATAAAGCAAGCTAGGCAAGGAAAAAAAAAAATAACTAAAACGTGATCTTACTCATACACGAAAATCAAACAAAATTAAATTCATAAATAGGAGTAGAAGAGTCATAACAAAAGGGTAGGGATGCCGGGGCTGTGGTGGCGCACGCCTGTAATCCCAGCACTCAGGAGGCAAAGCCAGGTGGCTCTCTGTGAGTTCAAGGTCAGCCTAGGCTACCAAGTGAGTTCCAGGAAAGGCACAAAGCTACACAGAGAAACCCTATCTCGAAAACAAAAACAAACAAACAAACAAAAGGGGTAGGGTAAATAGACTGTGCTAACTGTTCAAAGTTCTATTTCTAATATACTGCTCTATGATTTTCTTATTGTCTTGCACATTTAACTTTTGTTAAGAGACTAGATTTTATTGGAAAGCCTTTTCCCAGCCTTTTATTCTTAGGAGATGGCTATCTTTGAATTTGAGATGTGTTAATTTTATGCAGCAGAAAGATGGGTACTGTTTTTGTATCCATTCTGTTAGTCTGTGTCTTTTTATAGGTGAATTAAGTCCATTGATATTAAGGGATATTAATGACCAGTGATTGTTCATTCCTGTTATTATTTTTATTTTTTGGTGGTAGTATGTGTGTACTTCTCTTCTTTGGGGTTTACTACTGTGGTGTTATCTGTTGCCTGTGTTTTCATGGATGTATCTGACTTCCTTAGGTAGGAACTTTCCTTCTAGTGCTTTCTGTA
Organism: Onychomys torridus; assembly: GCF_903995425.1. NCBI lineage: Eukaryota > Metazoa > Chordata > Mammalia > Rodentia > Cricetidae > Onychomys > Onychomys torridus. The sequence continues at coordinate 32,983,257 of NC_050454.1, forward strand.
GGGCTGGTTTTGTGGATAAGTATTGTTTAAATCTGGTTTTGTCTTGGAAGGTCTTGTTCACTCCATCTATGATGTTTGAAAGTTTTGCTGGGTATATTAGTCTAGGCTGGCATCCATGGTCTCTTAGTGTCTGCATTATATCTGTCCAGGTCCTTCTGGCTTTCAAAGTCTCCATTGAGAAATCGGGTGTTATTTTGATGGGTTTGCCTTTATAAGTCACTTGGCCTTTTTCCTTTGCTGCCCTTAATATTCTTTCTTTATTCTGTACGTTTAGTTGTTTAATTACTATGTGGTGAGGGGACGTTTTTTGGGGGTCTAGTCTGTTTTGTGTTCTATAGGCTTCTTGTCTCTTCATAGGCATTTCTTTCTTTAAGTTGGGAAAGTTTTCTTCTATGATCTTGTGAAATATATTTTCTGTGCCTTTGAGTTGGTATTCTTCTCCTTCCTCTCTCCCTATTATTCATAGGTTTGGTCTTTTCATGGTGTTCCAAATTTCTTGGACATTTTGGGTCATGACTTTGTTGGTTTTAGTGTTTTCTTTGACTGATGAATCTATTTCTTCTAATGTATCTTAAACACCAGAGATCCTCTTTTCCATCTCTTGCATTATGTTGGTTATACTTGCATCTGAAGTTCCTGTTTGTTTACTCAGATTTTCTGTTTCCAACATTCCTTCTGCTAGTGTCTTCTTCATTTTTTCTATTTCCCTCTTCAGGTCTTGGACTGTTTCCCTCGTCTGTTTTGTTGCCTTTTCATGATTTTCTTTCAGGGACTTATTGTTTTCTTCTGCTTTATTTGTCCTTTCCTTTAGTTTTTTATAATGTTCTTCCCATTTTTTGGTTGTCTGTTCCTCTACTTTATTTTTGATTTCTTATAATCTCACCTTATACTAACATATATGAAGATGAGGCAATTATATGAAATTGGTGATAATATGTTAAACCTAGATTTTAGAAATCATGTCTTGAAATACTGATATGTTAAAGAATTTGATGGTTAATATCGTCAGCTCCATATGCTCTGGAATGACGTAGTGCAAAGTTTCCAGGTTGTGGTGGTATTGTGTTCCCCAAAATATTGTGCATTCTAATAAATTTATCAGAGAACAGAAAATGGTGGCACTCACACTTTTAATCCTAGCATTCCAGAGACTTCGTAGAATTCCTAGATTCCCTCTGGATCTCTGTGAGTTCAAGGCCACATTGGAAAAAGCCAGGCATGGTGACATACACCTTTAATCCCATGAAGTGAGCCTTTAATCCCAGGGAGTGATGGCAGTAAGTAGAAAGATATATAAGACATGAAGACCAGAAACTAGAAGCACTTGGCTGGTTAAGCTTTTAGGCTTTGGAGCAGCACAGTTCATCTGAGATTCATTCTGGATGAGGACTGAGACACTTCCAGTCTGAGGAAACAGGATCAGCTGAAGAACTGGCAAGGTGAGGTAGCTGTGGCTTGTTCTGCTTCTCTGATCTTCCAGCATTCACCCCAATAACTGGCCTCAGGTTTGATTTTATTAATAAGAACTGTTAACATTCCTGCTACTCCAGGTACATGTGTGATTGGTTTAGTTTAATTAAGTTAGCCTCTGGGAATGTCTTTGAGGGACTATTTTAATTAGATTGACTGGAAACAACCACCCATTCACCATTCTCTGAGCCTGGGCCCTCAATGGCAGAATTGCATTAAAAAGACAAAGTTAACTAAGCAAGAGCATCCATCTCTCTCTTAACTCTAACTAGAGACATAACATGATCTTGTCCTTGACTTTTCCACCATGATGGGCTGCACCCTACAAATGCAAGCCAAATTAAACCCTTCCCAACTTGAGGTATTTTGTAAAAGCAATAAGAAATGGAATTAAACCAGGAATAATGGTATATACATTGGAAGGACAGAGGTTTTATTTTTCAGTTTTACACCAAATACACCATTAAAATGGAGGAAAGAGAGGAAAAGAGAGGGGAAGAGAGAGAGCAGAAGGAGGAGGAGTGGGAGAGAGAGAGAGATTTTGAGGGAGGGACAGAACAGAGAGTCATAGTGACTTGATTTCATTTTCAGAATTTAACTGGTCGATCAGAAAGTGTCTGTACAAATCACTATCTGCTCACTCTGTTTTCACTCTGGAGGTGGGGATTGTCTTCACTGTTTATTAAATGCTGTTATCATTGTACTTGCACTGTACTTAATTACATGTATTGGGCAACAGGAAACGGTTACACTGGGCAGTGTATTAATATTGCTTACATGATACATAAATACTGGTTACCCGTGGCCTGCTACCCTTGACTCTTTTTGGTACATACCTTAATATGGAAAAAACTACTAGTAGCTACTGCTTGTTCATACTCACATTAAGGAGAAAGCCTGATGTCCTGCCTATGCATAATAATTTACTGAACCCTTCTCTCCTCAAATATATTAAACCATTGTTGAATGCTGAATGATATAATGCTGAGGTGTGTGTGTGTGTGTGTAAAGCTTATATTTTTGTTTATACTTTCACACTAAACCAACTCCTGACAGGAATCCATGGAACATGCGAAGGTAGGTAAGTGAGTGTGGACTTACCACTTATTTGTTGTAAATGATCATACAATTCAGTTACTTGTGATATTAAAAGAATTAACCTTTATAAATTTCTTGTGTTGAGATGAACCCCTGCTCATACAGTCACTACAGACTGAAAGGTCAGAGCTGCTGTTTTTATTTGGCTCCCAGAAGCTGAACCACTCCATTCACTTCTTCTGTAATTTTAGCTGTAGTAATTACGTGTTCCTGCTGAGTAAAGGCCAGGGTAGAACTTTCAATAGATTAGGTTCCCACCACCACAGTTAGAGTTCTCTAGCTGAAGTAGTTGTTTGCCGTTAGATTTTATATTTATTGATGGTTCGATTGCATAGTTTCCTGAGAGATCATAGCATATATGTGTTTATGAATAATGGTTTTTAACTCTTTGGTTATTGTTGCCATCACCATCACACTAATTCAAAGCAAATTAATGGACACTACGGTGTTATTACCTAAATAGAATATCTGTGTTATGATTTAACATTGCAAGACACAACAAAGCTGAACTACCTGATTTGTCTTTCAGAAAAAAAAATTTTTTTTCAAGAGAAGCATTTGGTCTAGAAGACATTTAAGTTATAGAAACCTTTCCCAATCTGAGGTTGCATGTAACTAAAGAAAGACTAGACACAAGGATTCTATGGAACAAGACATACAGAAATGTAAATGCAGAACAATTTTATTTAAGACAAAGCTAGAACCAAATATCTTTTATGAATAGAAGCATGGTAAACTGTAAAGATTTGCAAGGAACTGATTCAGGTCCATGAAATCTTCATCTTTCATATAAAAGAAAAAAATCACTGAGATTTAGTGAAAAAAATAAATAAAATGTGATTATTTAAAGCAAGAGGAACGTTTACAGTGATTTCTAGAGTTAAAGGGAGTTTAGTAGGCTTTCTCATTCTCACATATTGTCTAAAAGAAAAAGAAAAACTCTTTTTGACTGTGTGGGAGTCTTTCTTGTTCTGATATTTCGCTGTTCACCAGAACTTTGTTCTCTTTTTTGATTACATAATTTTTTGCTTAGATAACTTTATACCTGTACGTAGCACATAGTGATCATTGGAACTTCAACCCTCTCCCTTCCAATCAATATCCCTGGTTTCCCAGCCCACACCTTTTGTTTTCCACAAATCTCACTTACCTTCATGCCTGTGTGTGTGTGTGTGTGTGTGTGTGTGTGTGTGTGTGTGTGTGTGTATGCGACTAAGTTTAACCATATCAGCCTGTGTGGACATTCTCAATAATTTTATTCTATTTTGATGATTGCTTGATAGTATTACTGATTATGCATGCAAAGCAGACAATTAATAAAGTTAAAAATAATAAAAGAAACAGTGTGAAAGAAAAAGTTTGATTTCAAGATACTTATAGACCTCCGGAAAAGTTACTTTGTTATGAAGGAAAAGTTTTATTTATCCAGAGGGAAAAATAGTGCAAGGATTAAAAGAACATCTAAAGGGGCTGGACTGGTGTCTCGGTGGTTATGAACACTAGGACTCAGGTGGAATTCCCAGCACTCACATGGAGGTCCACAACTTTTTCCTACTCCAGTTTCAGGGAATCAAGTGCTCTATTCTGACCTCATCAGCATTGAGCATGCACTCTGTACACAGATATACATGCAAATAAAATATACACACACATGACACAATGAAATATTTTTTTTTAAAAAAGGAAGAGCAGAAGATTTTTGTCTGTTTCTGGATTCTCAGATTGTCCCATCTTAAACAGAATCTTGCCAGCTTGCAGGATAGTGCAACTTTCTGTGTTTCATCGATTCATGCCTTTCAATTCTGTCACTCTCTATCACATTAAGTGTAATAAATCATGGGTATTGAACTTGGAAAAGTGGATTATTGCATGAGTGACTATAGAATGGAAAGAAGGAGAGTCAACAAGGGGCTTAAAAAGAGTTTCTCTGGTGCTAAGCATGGAAGCAAACCCTCTGTCCTGTCCTTGCACATCAAAGAACTAAGAAACAAAGGGAGGCAAAGGCAATGGGGAAAAGTTTCTCTTTTTATGTAATCTGTCTCCCTGCTTTCTTGAATGTGTGTGTGTGTGTGTGTGTGTGTGTGTGTGTGTGTGTGGTGTTCACATTAATGAAGTACCCAAGCATTGTTTAAGAATAAAAGTTCTAGATTCAAAAATGTTCTTAAAATGCTTTTGGCATGTCTCAGCATAAAGTGTTTGACTCATTGCCAGCAGGAGTCACACATATTAACCTTTAGTTTAGCTGTGATCAAGTAAACCAACATGTCAGGGAATACAGTGCTCTCATGGTTTGCCTCCTTTCTGTTTTGTGCAGAAAAATAATGAAGAGAAAATCGCAATGTGGAAATGTTAATGAATAAAACCATCAGAGAATAAGGAAGTCATCTGGCAAAAGCTGCAGCTGAATGCTAATGAAACTGCAGAAGGAGAAATGTAAGAACAGTTTTATCACACTACATTAATGTTAACAGGGGCCTCTAGGAAGTAAATTATTTTAAAATCATATTGTCATTTATACTGGCCACTTTTACAACCTCTCCTTCCATTTTGTGTAGATAAATCTCTTAAAACTCAGTGAAATGGCCTTTTGTGTTTTAGCAGTTTTAGTTTTTCTTCTGTATTTAGCTTTTAAATAAAAGAATCTGGATTATTTATATTGTACTGACATCTGGTGGACCTTGGCCTTGATACAACCAAAAAATAATAATAATACAAATCACAGAATCAACCATCAAGGTCAATTGAACAAATTCATGGAAGGTTTCACATCTCACACCAAATCAAACAAAAATGGGAACATTACTTTAAATTCCATCATCTCACATCATTTCAAGGAGAATCAGCTCTTAGCTACACAATGCAGCTGTTTAATTCCTTTCGCTTAAATAGTTGCCTCGACCATTATGAAAACCCAGCATTACAATGCTTAGGAAGTTATTAAAAGGGAATCCTCCCACCTTGATGTTCCTCTAATACTAGGTGCTTTTTATGAAGGACTTATTTCTTTTCTGGACAGAGAGGAAATAAAATTATATCTATCACACACACACACACACACACACACACACACACACACACACACACACACACATTCATTCCTGCCAAACCATATATACATTTTTTTTCTTGCAAAACTACTAAACTACTAGAAAGAGATTCGAATATGTGGAAACTGAAGGAATCTCACACATTTATAAATGATTAGATTGTTTATGGTCCAGTTAATTTGTTCTCACTGTCTATATTTAATTAGCCAAAAACTATATTAAATGATACCTGAAAACAATTTTTCTCTTACTTTAATTTACTAAGAGTCCACACTAGGGAAACAAATATTCAAAACTTCCATATGTAAGAGAGCAGCTTTTAATCCCTTATGCTACTGAATTCCACAACCTTTTTTCTGCTATCTGTAAGTTGAAGGGAAAAGAACAGCACCTCCATAGAGAAATAATTAATAAAATTATTAACATGATATAAACTTTTATCAAATATACTATTTTTCATTAAAATTAAGCTAAGGACACATTGTGAAAATGGTACACAAGAAACATGTCTGTGTTTTTCTTCTAGTCAGCTCAACTGGATACCTCCCTCTTCTGTGTCCAATGAGGCTAGTGCCTTCATTATTCACTCAACCCTCGAATTCTTGAAGGTTCATAGGATAAGTGTACCAGTGTCATTAATCCCATGCTAGACTTTGCATCACTGAATTAAGATACTGAATAGCACATTCATTGGACTGGGGAGAATCTTTAGTATGAGTGTGTAATAGTTTTTTTTTTTTTCACTTACACAGCATAAGGTTTTGAGTTCAAATCTCTGATGCCAAACTTAAAATCCAGTTGTCATCTTATGTATGTCTGTGGCTTCAGTGCTGACTGGACAGAAATAGGAAGAGCATTCACATCTCCTGGCCAGTCATACCAGCCTCAGTAGCTATCCTAGATACATACAGTGGGAGAAACTCTGTTTCTAACATATGGTAGAGTGCTATAGGCTAAGACACCCTTGGTCAACCTCTGGCTTTCAAAGGTGAGGACATGCACAACAGCACACATACATACATACATACATACATACATACATACATACATACATACACACATATTATAGCACACACACACACACACACTGGCACATTTATCATGAACTGAAAGGTTAGTATGTACACATAATGTTTTTTTAATATTAAAGTTTCTAAATAAGTTTGAAAACTTCGTTTCTATTTTGAGTTATTATAATGAATCTATGAAAGTAAATATTTCAGAATGGTGTCAAGAGAAAAATACTAACAGTGCAGGTAACTTAAAGGGAGGGCATTGCATTCAATTGAGTAAACGTTTAATGAAGATTTAGCCAATGAAAGGATCTACTAGATTCAGAGTGTCATACAATAAGTTGCATATGAGTTTCTATGGGTTATATATGGATCCCAGTGTAACAGTTCACAAGCAACACTGGACTTAAAAGTCTCTTGTTTAATTCCTCTAATGGTTAAAAAAAAACTACATTTTTCAAATTGTAGTTAATTGTATTAATCAGATTATTATACTCACTTGATTATTTTGTAGCTGGGATTTTACACATATGCTGGAATAAACCTGCATTTTCTTTTGTCACAGTGAATTATCTCAAAACTCTATTTTATGCAATAGCTATTTTTATAATTTACTGTTTTCTATTCCATTGCTTCTAGATATAACTGTAACAGCTCTCTTCCTTTTCATGTATATATTAATCAACTATTATGGAAAATTATATGATTGTGTTACTTGTCCTTTTAGTCTCAAAGTGAAATATTGAAATGTAGACACAGTTACTGGGATAAAATAATCTAGGAAGTTAATTCTGAAGGAAGGGAGGATTATTTAGATTTTTCTGAAAGAATAACAGAACCACAATCATTAAGACAGTAGTCTGCAGCTCATTTAACAATCATAAAGAAGTGAAATAATCAGATGGTCCTGCAATAATATTTTCTTAAAGGGAAACAGCTGAAAGTTTGATGCATTTTTATTTCTATGAATAGTTGCACTTATTTTTTATATTAACATTGACTCTTGTTTATTTATTCATTCCATATAATTACTGAGGTCCCTTTTGTGGCTAGGCACAGTATCTGAATCTATTATTTTATTTTAATATTATTATTATTATTATTATTATTATATTTGTGTTTTAATTTTACACATCAGCCATGGGTTCCCCTGTCCTCCCCCCTCCCGCTCCCACCCCCACCTTCCCCTCATCCCCTCCCCTCTATTCCCATCTCCTCCAGGGCCAAGACTCCTCATTTAAACCTGGTGGACTCAGTACAAGCAGGTCCAGTCCCCTCCTTCCAGGCTGAGCAAAGTGTCCCTGTGTAAGCCCCAGGTTCCAAACAGCCAGCTCATACACTAAGGACAGATCCCGGTCCCACAGCCTGGGTGCCTCCCAAACAGTTCAAGCTATTCGATTGTCTCACTTATCCAGAAGGCCTGATCCAGCTGGGGGCTCCACAGCCTTTGGTTCAGAATTCATGTGCTTCCATTCATTTGGCTATTTGACCCTGTGCTTTTCCAATCTTGGTCTCAATAATTCACACTCTTACAGTCCCTCCTCTTTCTCGACAATTGGACACCTGAATAGTTGCACTTTTGATCCATGTTTCCCTATCTACTTTTACTGGATGCTTCTTGTATGTTTCATTTTTGTTTGAGTCAGGTTCTTCCTCCATAGTCCACAGAAGTGTGAAGTTTGCTGCACAACTCCACGTTGCCTCAAACTCATGACACTCCCAACCTGTAGGAATGCAGGCTTGTCCTGCCATGCCAGAAACAACCTAACAAACAAAATAAAACTAAAACAACAACAACAACAAAAAAAACCCATGCACTTTAACTGCTATTAATGACTCCACCTTCCTCAACTGGATGAACAATGAATCTTTAGAAAAGATTTAATATGAATAACTGATAATTTATTGAAAGAAACTCTTATTACTTCATAGAATACTAAGTGGCATTCTCCAATTGGAAAATCAGAAACTCAGCTAAGTTTTCACCGAGGCCAAATGATGGAGACTGAATGACTTTTAGAAAATTATTGAAATTTCTTCATTACTTTAACCATATACTAATTCATATCATTAGTTGATTCAAATATGCATATTAAGAATCTACTAATAACACTAATATAATAAATACACAGAAAATAGAATCAATAAACACACTGCAAAAATTAAAACTATGACAAGTATAACATTTATCAGATAAATGTCAAGGTTCTGGTCACGTATGCAATATGTTACAACATATTGAGCATTAAACAGAGTAATTAATTCCTCAGGAAGAAAAGTAAGTTTCTCAAACTGATTTATTAAGCATGTGAAATACTCAGCTACTATATCAAACTAATTCCTGAAATAATTATTGCAGGGGCAAGGTAATGTCATTCAAGTGAATTATTTAGCTTTCTGTTACTAGCAAGGTGAGGTTTTTTTTCTTCTGATATTAGGTCATATATATTATGTAAAAGAGCTAAAAATAGGTACAAAATACAAATACAAAATAGTAAGTATTGTACATTGTTATATTTGGCCAGCAATTGTGTACTCATATACACAATTATTTGTTTGTGTACTATGTGATCATAATGAAATTATAGTGAGCCTCAATCCATGTTAATGAAGGTATTTACTTCAGGTGTTACACATGAGGAATCAGGGCAGCCGTACAACACGTTTTCAAGGCTCACATTTCTGTTTAGAAGAATGATATTTGTCAATAAGACTGGAAAGTGAAATAAAAATTATATTGAAATCTAACAATTTGCATTTATTTTCATTCAGTGTAAAATATTTTGTATTGTAATCAAGGAAAAAAAATACAATGAGCATGGGGCATTGTCTAATTATTGAGACCAGGAAATAGTATATTCAATTCTAGCTCAGTCTCTGACATCTTGGAGAAGCTATGTAATCATTCTAAAATTTGTTTTTCTTATCTAAATATAGACTGGAAAGTATTCCTGACGTTTCTATTAGGTTTTCCTAATCATTATTTATGATGATTTCATTAGTTCTGTTTGCTACATAAAAAAAAAAAAAAACATGTATTTTGTGGCTTATAGCATTGTGTCTTTACTTCTATGTTGTCTTGGAGCTCACTGCTGGGAGTTTCACAAGAATGAACTAAAAGTGTAGGCATAAGATCTCATTTGAAGATTTAGTTAGAGAAGGGAATACACCCACATTGATAAGATTGTTTGCTTGTAGGTTGTTGGATAAAGGCCCTTGCTTCTTCATCACTTAAGAAATTGAAGCTACCAGCAGTTTCTGAAGATACTTAAGATTCCACCCCTGTAGCTTGTTATAGTTAGAATATAGTTAGAATATGGAATAGCCCCTTGATTTCCAGGGTTTGTTTCACTGTACTCAGCTACTTGGCTGCTCAGTGATGTTGTTACTATGGTCAAAGGGGTCATAAGTATCACTGGAGATTGTGACAGACCTTTTCATTGTGCATGTGGTACAAATTTAGGATAGTATTCGTGCCAAATTCAAGAACTATGAAAGGTAGAGGCTTCAGTCCATATTTCAAATCAAGATCCCCCTTTTTTATTATTTTTTAACTCATGTTTCATATATTACAATCTGAATACAGTTTCACCTCTCTGCCCTACCCCCAATTTCTACCCTCTCCTGCCATTCTTTCCATATCCATCCTCTTCTACTTCCCCTCACAAAGAGCAGACTTCCCAAATAAGGCCTAACAGACCACAATAAGAACAGGTGCAATATGTTGACTTTGTGGTCAGATAAGTCAACATTGAAACAGGTGTCCTATCAGTTATTAAAGGTGAAAACTCAGGTCAGTTGCCAATGTCTCATTCATCTCAATTGTAAAGTATCTCTGTTTTATTTATTGTTATTATTTAGACACATAAGGCTTGCCAAATATTAAGCACTAGGGAATGTATTTACTCTGTTCTTTTTTTCCTTTCTTAATTTATTATTATTATTATTATTATTATTATTATTATTATTATTATGTGTTTTAAATTTTATACATCAGCCATGGGTTCCCCTGTCCTCCCCGCTCCCGCTCCCACCCCCACCTTCACCCCAGCCCCTCCCCTCCATTCCCATGTCCTCCAGGATCAAGGCACCCCTGGGGATTCATTTAAACCTGATGGATTCAGTACAGGCAGGTCCTGTTACCTCCTTCCAGGCTGAGCAAAGTGTCCCTGTTTAAGCCCAAGGTTCCAAACAGCCAGCTCATGCACTAAGGACAGGTCTCAGTCCCACTGCCTGGATGCCTCCCAAGCAGATCAAGCTATTCAATTGTCTCACTTATCCAGAAGGCCTGATCCAGCTGGGGGCTCCACAGCCTTTGGTTCAGAATTCATGTGCTTCCATTCATTTGGCTATTTGACCCTGTGCTTTTCCAATCTTGGTCTCAATAATTCACACTCTTACAGTCCCTCCTCTTTCTCGACAATTGGACACCTGAATAGTTGCACTTTTGATCCATGTTTCCCTATCTACTTTTACTGGATGCTTCTTGTATGTTTCATTTTTGTTTGAGTCAGGTTCTTCCTCCATAGTCCACAGAAGTGTGAAGTTTGCTGCACAACTCCACGTTGCCTCAAACTCATGACACTCCCATCCTGTAGGAATGCAGGCTTGTCCTATGCTATGGCTATTTGTTCCTATGCTTTTTGCAATCTTGGATTCAACAATTCACGCTCTTGCAGACCCTCCTCTTTCTCGACAGTTGGACACCTGGAGCTCCACCTGGGGCCAGGCTGAGGATCTCTGCATCCACATCCTTCAGTTATTGGAGAGAGTTCCAGCTCAACAGTTAGGGTGTTTAGCCATCTGATCACCGGACTAGGTCAGATCAGGCTTTCGCTTGACCATTGCCAGCAGTCTATAGAGGATGTATCATTGTGGATTTTTAGGGACCTCTCCAGCACTCTGCCTATTCCTGTTCTCATGTGGTCTTCATTTATAATGGTTTGTTATTCCTCGTTCTCCCTTTCTGTTCTTGATCCAGCTGGGATCTCCTGCTCCCCTAAGCTTTCTTTCCCTCAAATCTTGCCCTTCATTACTCCCACTGTTGTCCAAGTTGTTCATGTAGATCTCATCCATTTCTCTGTCATCGGGTGATCCTTGGGTCTTTCCAAGGGTCCCGTTTTCTAGGTAGCCTCCCTGGAGTTGTGTAGCAGTCTAGTCATCTTTGTTTTACATGTAGTATCCTCCTATGAGTGAGTACATACCGTGTTTGTCCTTCTGAGTCTGGGTTACCTCACTCAGGATGATTTTTTCTAGATCCATCCATTTGCCTGCAAACTTCATGATGTCATTGTTTTTCTCTGCTGAATGGTACTCCAATGTGTATATGTACCATATTTTCTTTATCCATTCTTCAGTTGAAGGGCATCTAGGTAGTTTCCAGGTTCTGGCTATTACGCACAAAGCTGATACGAACATAGTTGAGCAAATGCCCTTGTGGTATGATTGAGCATTCCTTGGGTATATGCGCAAGAGTGCTATAGCTGGGTCTTGGGGGAGATGGATTCCCAATTTTCTAAGGAAGCACCATATTGATTTCCAAAGTGGCTGTACAAGCTTCCATTCCCACCAGCAGTGGAGGATAGTTCCCTTTGCTCCACATACTCTCCAGCATAAACTGTCTTCTATGCTTTTGATCTTAGCCATTCTGACAGGTGTAAGGTGGTATTTCAGAGTCATTTTGATTTGCATTTCCCGGATAATTAGGGATGTTGAGCAATTCCTTGAATGTCTTTCAGCCATTTGAACTTCCTCTGTGAAGAATTCTCTGTTTAGTTCTATACCCCATTTCTTAATTGGACTGTTGGAAATTCTGATGTCTAATTTCTTGAGTTCTTTATATATTCTGGATATCAGCCCTCTGTCAGATGTGGGGTTGGTGAAGACCTTTTCCCATTCTGTAGGCTGTCGCTTTGCCTTGTTGACTGTGTCCTTTGCTCAAAAGCTTCTCAGTTTCAACAGGTCCCATTGATTGATTGTTTCTCTCAGAGTCTGTGCTACTGGTGTTATATTTAGAAAGTGATCTCTGCTGCCAATGCATTCAAGTGCACTTCCTACTTTCTCTACTATCAGGTTCAGAGTAGCTGAATTTAAGTTAAGGTCTTTGATCCAATTGGATTTAAGTTTTGTTCATGTTGACAGATATGGATCAATTTTCAGCCTTCTACACATTGACATCCAGTTATGCCAGCCCCATTTGTTGAAGATGTTTTCTTTTATCCATTGTATATTTTTGGCTTCTTTGTCAAAAATTATATGTTCATAGGTGTGCGGGTTAATATCAGGGTCTTCATTTCGATTCCATTGGTCCACATGTAGGTTTTTATGCCAGTACCAAGCTGTTTTTATTACAGTAGCTCTATAGTAGAGCTTGAGGTCGGGGATTGTGATGCCTCCAGAGGTTGTTTTATTGTACAGGATTCTTTTGGCTCTCCTGGGTTTTTTGTTTTTCCATATGAAGTTGAGTATTATTCTTTCCAGATCTGTGAAGAATTGTGTTGGTAATTTGATGGGAATTGTGTTGAATCTGTAGATTGCTTTTGGTAAGATCACCATTTTTACTATGTTAATCCTGCCTATCCATGAGCATGGACGATCTTTCCATTTTCTGACATCTCCTTCAATTTCTTTTTTTCAGGGACTTAAAGTTCTTGTCATATAGGTCCTTCACATGCTTAATTAATGTAACCCCAAGGTATTTTATATCATTTGTGGCTATTGTAAATGGTGATGTATCTCTGATTTCCTTCTTAGCCTGTTTGTCTACTGTATATTGAAGGGCTACTGATTTTTTTGAGTTGATCTTGTATCCTTCAATGTTGCTGAAGGTTTTTATTAGCTGTATCAGTTCCTTGGTTGAATTTTTGGGGTCACTCATGTATACTAACATGTCATCTGAAAATAGGGAGAGCTTGACTTCTTCCTTTCCAACTTGTATCCCCTTAATCTCTTTATGTTGTCTTATTGCTCTGGCTAGAACTTCAAGTACTATATTGAATAAGTAGGGGGAGAGGGGACAGCCTTGCCTTGTTCCTGATTTTAGTGTTATTGCTTTGAGTTTCTCTCCATTTAATTTGATGTTGGCTGTTGGCTTGCTGTAGATTGCCTTTATTATGTTTAGGTATGTTCCCTGTATTCCTGATCACTCCAAGACCTTTATCATGAAGGGGTGTTGAATTTTGTCAAATGTCTTTTCTGCATCTAGTGAGATGATCATGTGTTGTTTTTTTTTTTTCTTTGAGTTTGTTTATGTGGTGTATTACATTGACGGACTTTCGTATGTTGAACCACCCTTGCATCCCTGGGATGAAGCCTAATTGATCATGGTGGGTAATTGTTTTGATGTGTTCTTGGAGTCTATTTACCAGAATTTTGTTGAGTATTTTTGCATCAATGTTCATGAGGGAGATCGGTCTGTAGTTCTCTTTCTTTGTTGCATCTTTGTTTGGTTTAGGAATCAGGGTAATTGTAACCTCATAGAAGGAGTGTGGTAATATTCCTTCTGCTTCTATTGTGTGGAACAATTTAAAGAGTATTGGTATTAAGTCTTCTTTGAAGATCTGGTAGAATTCTGCAGTGAAACCATCAGGTCCAGGGGTTTTTTTTGTTGTTTTTTTTTTTTTTTTTTTTTTTTTGGTTGGGAGACTTTTAATGACTGATTCTATTTCCTTAGGGGTTATTGGACTATTTAAATGGTTTATCTGGTCTTGATTTAACTTAGGTATGTGGTACCTATCCAGAAAATTATCCATTTCTTTTAGATTTCCAGTTTTGTGGAGTAGAGCTTTTTGAAGTATGACCTGATGATTCTCTGGATTTCCTCATTGTCTATTGTTATGTCCCCCTTTTCATTTCTGATTTTGTTAATTTGGATGCTCTCTCTCTGTCTTTTGGTTAGTTTGGATAAGGGCTTGTCTATCTTGTTGATCTTCTCAAAGAACCAACTCTTTGTTTCATTAATCCTTTGTATTGTTCTCTTTATTTCTATTTTATTGATTTCAGCTCTCAATTTGATAATTTCCTGGCGTCTGTTCCTCCTGGGAGACTTTGCTTCTTACTGTTCAAGGGCTTTCAGGTGTGCTGTCAAGTCCCTAGTGTGAGATTTCTCCAGCTTCTTTATGTGGGCATACAGTGCTATGAATTTCCCTCTTAGCACTGCTTTCATAGTATCCCATAAGTTTGGGTATGTGGTGTATTCATTTTCATTGATCTCTAGGAAGTCTTTCATTTCTTTCTTTATTTCTTCCTTAACCCATTGGTGATTCAGTTGCCATTATTCAGTTTCCATGAGATTGTAGGATTTCTGCAGTTTTTTCTGTTGTTGAAATCTAACTTTAAACCATGGTGGTCTGATAGAACACAGGAGGTTATTCCAATTGTTTTGTATCTGTTGAGATTTGCTTTGTGGCCAAGTATGTGATCGATTTTAGAGAAGGTTCCATGGGGTGCTGAGAAGAAACTATATTCTTTTTTGTTTGGGTGGAATGTTCTGTAGATATCTATTAAGTCCATTTGAGCCATAACATCAGTTATGTCCATTATGTATCTGTTAAGTTTCAATTTGGCCGATCTGTCCAGAGGTGAAAATGGAGTGTAGAAGTCTCCAACTATTAATGTGTGGGGTTTTATATGTGATTTAAGCTTTAGTAATGTTTCTTTTACATATGTGGGTGCCCTTGTGTTTGGGGCATAAATGTTCTGAACTGAAACTTCATCTTGGTGGATCTTTCCTGCGATGAGTATGTAATGTTTTTCATCATCTCTTTTGATTGATTTTAGTTTGAAGTCTATTTTGCTGGATATTAGGATGGCTACACCAGCTTGCTTATTAAGAGCATTTGATTGGAAAGTCTTTTCCCAACCTTTTATTCTTAGGAGGTGTCTGTCTTTGAATTTGAGGTGTCCCGTTTTCATATCCATTCTGTTAGTCTGTGTCTTTTTATAGGTGAATTAAGTCCATTGATATTAAGGGATATTAATGACCAATGGTTGTTTGTTCCTGTTGTTATTTTTATTTTTTGGTGGTAGTGTGTGTGTACTTCTCTTGTTTGGGGTTTACTGCTATGGTGTTATCTATTGCCTGTGTTTTCATGGGTGTATCTGACTTCCTTAGGTTGGAATTTTCCTTCTCATGCTTTCTGCAGGGCTGGGTTTGTTGATAAGTATTGTTTAAATCTGGTTTTGTCTTGGACGGTCTTGTTCACTCAATCTATGATGATTGAAATTTTTGCTGGGTATATTAGTCTAGGCTGGCATCCATGGTCTCTTAGTGTCTGCATTATATCTGTCCAGGTCCTTCTGGCTTTCAAAATCTCCATCAAGAAATCGGGTGTTATTCTGATGGTTTTGCCTTTATAAGTCACTTGGCCTTTTTCCTTTGCTACCCTTAATATTCTTTCTTTATTCTGTATGTTTAGTTGTTTAATTATTATGTGGCAAGGGGACTTTTTTGGGGGGTCTAGTCTGTTTGGTGTTCTATAGGCTTCTTGTATCTTCATAGGCATTTCCTTCTTTAAGTTGGGAAAGTTTTCTTCTATGATCTTGTTAAATATATTTTCTGTGCCTTTGAGTTGGTATTCTTCTCCTTCCTCTATCCCTATTATTTGTAGGTTTGGTCTTTTCATGGTGTCCCAAATTTCTTGGACATTTTGGGTCATGACTTTGTTGGTTTTAGTGTTTTCTTTGACTGATGAATCTATTTCTTCTAAAGTATCTTCAACACCAGAGATCCTCTCTTCCATCTCTTGCATTCTGTGGGTTATACTTGCCTCTGAAGTTCCTGTTCATTTTCTCAGATTTTCTATTTCCAACATTCCTTCTGATAGTGTCTTCTTCATTTTTTCTATTTCCCTCTTCAGGTCTTGGATTGTCTCCCTTGCTTTTTCATGATTTTCTTTCAGGGACTTATTGTTTTCTTCTGCTTTAATTGTCCTTTCCTCTAGTTTTTTATAGCGTTCTTTCCATTTTTTTGTTTGTCTGTTCCTCTACTTTATTTTTGATTTCTTCTATATAAGGCGCTAGCCTCTTCATGATGTTACTTATAAGGTTTTTGTCTTCTTCTTCCATTCCGTGATGTTCAGGTCTAGCTGTTGGAGAAGGGCTAGGTTCTGGAGATGCTGTATTGTTCTTTATTTTGTTGTATGTACTTCTGCCTTCATGTCTGCCCATCTCCTCTTGTGTTCACTCCTGGTCTTATCAGTGTACTTGGTCCAGAGAGAGTTGACAGACTTCGGGAGCCTCTCTCTGGTCCAGATGGAAGCTCTGGTCCAGATGGGAGCACTGGTCCAGATGAGAGTGCTGGCTGGATAGGAGCTGGGGGGTTGGACTCTGAGTCTCAGGAAGTCCCTGGGGTCTCCTTATTTTGTCCTGATGGGAGCTCCTCTTGTCCAGATGGGAGTTCCTCTGGTCTCTGGTCCAGATGGGAGTTCCATGGCAGGATGGAAGCTTGGGGCTGGTCTCTGAGTCTCAGGAAGTGGCTAGGGTCTCAGGCAAATGAGTGTGGGGGCAGGGTGTGGAGACTGCAGTGTCTGCCTTCAGTCTTGGAAAAGGGGAGCCTTCCTGCAAGGCCAGCTGATTGGCAGGAAACTGGGGCCAAGTTGGTCAGGTCCTCCCGGGGTGGCCTGTGTCCAGAGGTGGGACCCAGGCACAGCTGCCTCTCTGACTATAACCCAGGAACTCACCTCTGGTCCAGATGGGAGTTCTGGGGCAGATGGAAGCTGGGGGCTGGTCTCTGAGTCTCAGGATGTGGCTGGGGTCTCAGGCAAATGGGTGTGGGGGCAGGGTGTGGAGATTGCAGTGTCTGCCTGCAGTCTTGGAAAAGGGGAGCCTTCCTGCGTTGCCCGCTAAATGGCCAGAAACTGGGGCCAAGTTGATCAGGTCCTCCAGGGGTGGCCTGTGTCCAGGGGTGGGACCCAGGCGCAGTTGCCTGTCTGGCTGTAACCAAGGCACTCACCTCTATACTCTGTTCTTAAAAGCAATTTGTTTTTAATTATTCTAATATTTTTATAAAAACCTTCCACTCTCATGCTGGGGAGGATGTGGAGTAAGAGGAACACTCATATATTGGTGATAGAAGTGGAGACCCTTACAGCTACTATGGAACTCAGTGTAGTTGTTCCAAAGGAAGATGGGAATCAATCTCCCTCAAGATTCAGCTATGACACTCTTGGTGATACACCCAAAGTGTGCTTCATTCTATCACAGAAGCACATCTCCATCACATTCATTGCAGCTCCATTCATAATAAATAGAAAATGGAAACCAGCTAAATGTTCCTCAACAGAAGAATGGATAAAGAAAATGTGGGACATTACACAAAGGATTCTTTCTCAGTTGTTACAAAATGACACCATGAGATTTGCAGGAAATTGTATGGACAAAAAGAAAAAAGTCATCTATATGCAGTATCCCAGTGCCAGAAAAACAAATATGACAATTATTCTTTTTTATATGTGGATATTAGCTGTGAGGTCAATGAAAATCAAGCTATAATGAAAATAACTCACAGTGTATAGGTATAAAGTAAGGGACTAGAGGGAACAGAATAGAAAAGCTAGTTATGGATGGATAGGGAGATTAGAATGGAAGGACAAGTGGGGAAGAGGAAGGGGAAGGAGCTTGTGGGAGGGAATACAGGTAAATGCAGCTAAAATTAAGGAATATTTGAGGATAGTATGAAAACCAACCAGAGTAGAAACTTCCTAAAATATGTACACATATGAAGGCTTTCAAAATTAAATTGACAAATATGGGGGAGATAGACACCCACCTAGCCATCTCTTGTCACCAAACAAATCTTTCAATACTGGCATTGGGGTACATCTATTCAAGTTTTTGGCCGACGGTGTCCTGCAAGGATCCCCAAACACCTCAGGCTATTGCAAAGATATTAGGTTGCTCTCCACAACCTGACAGAAAGACCCCATTGCTTAAGACAACATCTACACAACTCCTTGGAGATGGAGATGTTAAACTTGTTCCTACAAAGAACCTTCACCCATACATTCCAGTGTCTTGGTGACAGAGGGTTCCCTGTACAGTTTGAAAAGAGAAACAGAAACATCGAGTCAGCCACAAACACTTTATCAATAATGGACACTGCAACAAGAAATGTTAAAGCAGTGGTGGCACAAACTTTTGGGAGTAACCAACCAGTAAGTGATTTGACTTAAGGCCCACTCCAAAAGATGAAACTCATACCTGGTACTGCTTGGGTGAGCAAGAACCTGAGACTAGATATCCCAGGGACCTATGCAAAAACCAAATTATACAGGTCTATGAAAAGGGAAAGATATAGTGATAAAATGACTCCTAAAGATACTGTTATACCCATAGATCAGTGCTTTGTCAATAATTATTGAAGAGGCTTCTTCCTGAAGCAAATAGGGACAAATGTAGAGACCAACAACTAAATACTATGCAGAATGTGAGAGGATACTGATTCCTAAATAGGATGTCTCCTCAAATCTCATCCTTTAGAGCACAGGGAACCCTGAAGAAGAGGAGGCAGAATGTCTAAGAGCCAAAGGGCTGGAGGACACCAAAAAAAAAAAAAAAAAAAAAAGGCACTCTAAATCAGCATGAACAAATTTCATAAAAATTCACAGAGAATCAGACAGCATGCATAGGCACTGTATGGGACTGCACCTAGTCCACCACATAGATATTATTGCTTTTAGTTTATTGGTTTTATAGTATGCTAATGAATGCGTCTCTGATTCTTGTGTCTTCTCTTTGGCTCTTTGCCTTTTAATGATTTGAATTGTCTAACTTGGCTGTGACCGTTTTTGTTTTATATTACAGATTTTTATTTGGTTATATGTTTTGAAATTGAATGAATGAATGAGAACTTAGCCATCAGGGTACAAGTTAACAATTGAGCAATCACTTATACCTGCCAGAAGAAGGAAGGTCATTTTCTCTAATATAGTGACACTGGATATATCAACCACTACAGGATTGGTCTCATGGTCAGAAGTAGTTGACTAATATATGATGGACTCCACAGTTTGTGTGTGTGTGTGTGTGTGTGTGTGTGTGTGTGTGTGTGTGTGTGAGAGAGAGAGAGAGAGAGAGAGAGAGAGAGAGAGAGAGCACTTTTATTTGGTTAATGTTTGTGCTTTTTTTATTTTGGGGGTGTTGTTTGTTTTATTGGTTTTGGGGAGTTTTGTCACTGTGTTATTTTCTGTTTTATTTTGTTTTGTGTTGGGAGCCATGTGGCCGAGTTTCAGACCAGTATATGAGTGCTTGTCCAACAGGTCTCCAGATGAGGCAAAATTCCATGGAGACAGTGTCTCTCAACAAGGACCAGTGACCTTCAGGACACCACAGAATCCTGCTAGGACTGCACAGGCTGCATGCTTTCTTTTTTCTCATAATATTTATGATTCTCTTGATGGTTTTAGTGTCATTTGTCAATCATGCATGGGGCAGATATGATCATTTCTAGGAAACCCCAGTTGTCTTTTAATATCTTCCACTAAAATCTTTGGGAGCTGATGTTTCTCATGTTTCTTGTCTGGGGATGCCAGTTGTCACTTCAGACCCCAGGAGCTGTTCTACCTCAGTGCTGACAGGATTGGAGGTAGATCACCCCTATATCTGTAAACATGTTTTGTATGACTGTATTCTTGAAAATGTGTGCCTATGTTTATTACCTTTAGTTTTGCAAAGACAAGATGTCCTGGGTTTGATATTTGGCCAAGCTAACATAATGATAGGTGTTTTGACATATACATTGGGAAAAAACATATTTGACTTATTTGATTTTGTTGGAGGTTAATGTTGGAGGAGGGAAAAAAAAACTTGTCTGTTAGTACGGAAAAACTTGCTTGTTTTTGGTGTATAAATACAGACAACTGGAGCTATCGGTGCCAACCACTTACATGAAACTCATCTGGTGGTTGGATACTTCATTTTTCCTTGCTGACACCCCTTCCCAGTCTCAGGACATGAATACAGGCTGGGATGTACTACAGTAGTTTTGTGTTTTGAGAACAAACTTAAAGTTGGATAGGTTTTAATGGGAGAGAACTTGAAAGATGGGGAAAACATAATTAAAACATATTAAACTTTAAAAATTGTTTTAAATAATAAAATATAGTTAATCAAGCAGAAGATAAGATATCAGGACTTGAAGATAAAGTAAAGATTCTACCCCAATTACTAAGGAATATTTTTTAAAAAAGAAAAGAACATATAGGAAATATGGGAAACCCTGGAAAACACAAACTTTTGAATTACATGCATCAACGAGTGAAAAGATTCCAAAATCAGTAGTTTAGACGATGTCATTAACAAGATCATAGACAAAGCTTTCCAAAACTGAGGAATGAAACATCCAGGCAGATACAAGAAACTCATAGAATATCAAATAGAGAAGACCAGAAAAGCAAATCCTCATGGCATATAATAAAACACTAAGGATATATAACAAACAATTTATATTGGAAGTTACAAGAGCCAAAAATGCAAGTCATATATAAAGGAAAACACGTGAGAATAATTTATTTCTCTAGGGAAACTTTGAAACCAAGAGAAGCATGGAGCAATGTATACAAAGTCCTAAAAGATGATGATGGCCAACCCATAACAATGTACTCAGAAAAATTATCTATTATAATTTAAAAAGAAAGAAAAATGGTCACATACACACATACACATCATATTTACAACAAAGAAAACTAAAGAAAATAAAAGAAGTAATATTTCTGTCTGAGCGTAAGAATTATTATAAAAGATAACCTTTACGGAAAAAGACCATAATTATCAAAACACAAAATACAGCTGAGAATATAAGCAATACCAAATATTAACAAGAAGATAGCTATCATAAACACATACATTTCATCAATAGAGTTTAAGATCAATGGCCTCAATTCTGAAATCAAAAGATACAGGATTATTGAATGAGCCAAGAAACAAACCAATCTATCTCTTATTTATAAGAAACAAACATTAAGCCAGGCAGCAGTAGTGCATGCCTTTAGTCCCAGCACTCAGGAGGCAGAGCCAGATGGATCTCTGTGAGTTTGAGGCCAGCCTGATCTAAAGAGTGAGCTCCATGACAAGCAGCAAAACTACACAGAGACAACCTGTCTCAAAAAAAGAAAAAAAAAAAGAAAAAGAAAAAGAAAAAGAAAAAAAGAAACAAACATTAATTTTAGCAATAAATAGTGTCCTAAAGAAAAGAGATAGATAATAGATAAACATACTCCCATCAAATGGGACCATGAAGTGAGAAGGCATCACTATTGTAATAGCTACAAAATAGTATTTAAACTAAAACTAATTAGAAGATATAAAGAGGAATACTTCATTCTATTCAAGGGAGCAGTTAACTAAGAGGAAACTGCTATTTCCAACATTCATGTACAAAACTTTCATGCACATAATTTCATAAAAATAAAACCCTGGATTTAAATATACATATTAACATCAATTCATGCATAGGAGATAATTTTAGTTTCTCCCTTTCTGCAATAGATAATCTCCTGAGCAAAAAATAAAGCAGAATTAATTGACTTCACAGACCAAATGTACTTAACAGATATCTACAGAATATTCCACCTAAACAAAACAACCATACTATTCAAAAACACACAGAAGACCACATCCTAGGATATAAAACAAAGCTTTACAAAGGCAAAGATTGAAATCACTCAGTATTCTATCTGACCACAGTGCTACAAAATTTAAGATTGACAGCAAATACACAAACGAATGTTAAATAACTCATTCCTTAGTGATGAATAAATCAAATAATACATACAAACAGAAATAAAAAATTCTGGAACTGAATGAAAATGAAAAGCAGCTACAATAAGGCCTCTATAATACACTGAAAGCTCTCCTTTGAGAGGAATTTGTAACTTTAAGTGCCTACATTAAAAAGTCAGAAAAACTTCATTAGTCTAAGAATTTAGGCCAAAAAATTGACAAATGAGATTTTATAAAAGTGAAAAACACTTGTTCAGATGAAGAAACAATCAACCATAGGAAGAAGGTGCTGGCGGCATGGCAGAGAATCTTTGCTATCTATACATCTGACTGAGGATTCATATTCATAATATATAAAGAACTACAAAATTAAAAACAATAACATGAACAAGAACAAAAGACCCATTCAAAATATGGCAAAGGGACTTGAGCAGAGAGTTCTCAAAAGAAGAAAAAAAAATGGCTGAGAAATATCTTAAAAATATTCATAATCTCTAGAAATTTAGAAAATAAAAATCATAACATGCTGTGGATATCACTCTGTGTAAATAAAATGCTGATTGGCCAGTAGCCAGGCAGGAAGTATAGGTGGGAAAAGCAGAGAAGAGAATTCTGGGAACAGGAAGGGGAGGCAGAGAGATTGCAAGCTACCACCATGAGAAGCGAGATGTAAGGTACTGGTAAGCCATGAGCCACATCGCAAAGTATAGATTAATAGAAGTGGGCTAAATATAAGAGTAAGAGCTAGACAACGGTAGGCCTGAGCTAATGGCCAAGCAGTTTAAATAATATAAATGTCAGTGTATTTATTTTGTAAGTGGGCTGTCTAACAGGGCTTGGTGGGGGCTGGAGAGAAGGTCTCCAACTACAACAACATAACTTAGAGCTTTCATTTTACCCCAGTTAAAATGGCAAGAAAACAATTAAACAACATACACCAAATCCTGTTGTGGATGCAGAAAAACAGCACTCTTATTCACTGTTGGTGAAATTGCCACGGTAGAAATCAGTATGTAGTTCTTTCTGTGTCCCATAGAATGTCTGACAGTTTCCTCTGCAAAGCAGGAACCTGAAGGACTATCTCACCTTGCAAAATTCAGTGGTCACCTTCTTATGGGTCCTGGATGTCCAGTCAATTCAACATTTTGTCAAGAAGTCCAGACAAGAACAGCCTCTTGCATAAATGGCCAGTTCTGCCAAGAAGAAGATAAACTCCTTATGGAGTGTCTTTGATGCCCATCTTCCTCTTTGAAGTAAATTGGTGCTGCCAGGAGCAGACATGTCCTATTGCACAGAAAAGTCTAAGTTCTTAAAACATATTAAATTCCATATTCTGTAGGTCTTTGAAGATTATCTACCTAATTGAAATATATATATATGTATATATATGTATGTATATGTATATATATTTATATGTATATATGTATGTATATCTAGAAAACTTAACTAACATGACTATAAGTTTGGTTATCATAGATGACTAATTATTAATATGTATTTCTTAATTATACATTACAATTTTAAATAAGCTGCACAAACACAATACCTTAAACAAGAGTAGAAATACAAATAAAATATAACAAAATTAAATTATAATTTGCATCAAAAACTGAAATCCATAGCAATGCAAAATATTTCAAACAAGTTGTTGCTTTTTAAAAGGAGACTCAATATTCTACCCTTTTATCCTGTCATATCTATAGTATACATTTCTATATCATATCCTCCTTTCTTCTTTTAGAAATAGATTGACTATGACCAATAACAATTTGTAACCAACCTCCTAAACAAAGACAATTTCCATAATCCAGTTTTTGGGAATGGTGGGCAGAGTTTTCTAGGATAATTCCTGCTGATAGTGGGTGCTGGTAGTCTTATGGGGACACAAGGAAAATTTTAGAATTATGGTCAAATCCTGACTGGAGGAGTCTTTGAGGCTGTATTCTCTGAACCAGTTGCCTTGAAGGTAATTTTGGATATTGGATTATCTGGGCCATGATGTTGTTGGAGACCTTTCAGGGGGTCTTGGCTAATCAAACCATATTAGCCTGGAAGCAATCCACAGGTTTTTCTCTTCTGTGGAAACAAAAGCAGAACCTCTTTTTCCAAGTAGCATGTCCTTAGAAACAAATTTTGAAGTCAAGATACCTTTAGAATATACATATTAGTTTAACTTAGGAGCCTTTATAATGAAATGCCTTTCTGCAGTTAAAAATCCCAAAGACAATATAGTCAAGAGTCTCTGGGTGATTTCCATCTTTATGTAGCTTACTTTTTATATTACTTTTACTATTTATTTAAAGACTTTATTTTTTAAAACTATCTTTTTTTATATAATTGTCTACATTCACTTTCCTCCCTCTTCCAAGCCTACGTGCATTTTTACACACATTGTAAAGTAATGTTTATTTCATCTAAATCTGTCTTATTGTGAATCTGTTGCTTTAAATAGCAGTGGCTAGTAATGAAGCAGCAGCCTTGACTGTTGACTCCACCCACCTCAACTTCCCAATATGTTGGAGTTATGTTTACTGCCAGCTCTGGGGGAACCATGCTCACCACCTGACTCTGAGAAGCAATGGGTCTATGCCTCTATCAAGCAGCATGTAGCCCAAATACCTCTTCTTTTATTTGTGCTAGTGAAAGCTATATCTACGATGTAGTGCACTGTATGCCTTGGAGACACCTCTGGGTACCTCAGTGGGAACACATGCCCAGAACCCAACATAGTGTAGCTCTCAGCTTGCCTGTCAGACACATTCAGGGAACTGTTTTTAGCTCTGTTTTAGGATCTTTTTTCTTTTAAGTTTTCTCAGGTTTTTGGTGGAAATTTTGCCCCATGTTGGGAGCCATTTGTACTCGGTTTTCCTGTGTCCTGTCATTTGTAATCAGAAATTTTTCTGTGTCCTGCCTAGCCTGTGGTCCTGACAAATCTCTCCCACTCACATCTAGTAGCCACTTGGCCCCAAGTAAATACACAGAGGCTTATATTATTTACAAACTCATGTCCATGGCCAATGGCTCAAGTTTCTTGCTAGCTAGCTCTTATAACTAAACTCAGCCAATCTCTATTAATCTATATGTCACCACATGTTCCATGGATTTACCTGTGTGCCATTACATGCTGCTCTCTAGACGGCAGGATGGTGTCTCTCTGACCTCTCCTTTCTCTTCCTGTCTACATGCTTGTATTTCTACCTGCCTCTAAGCTGCCATGCCATAGGCCAATGCAGATTTATTTACCAACCAATCAGAGCAACACATATTCACAGAACAGAAAGCCATCCAAAGCATATAAGAGAGACAGAGACAGATAGAGAAGAGAAAGATATTCATTCTATAAGCTCTTTAACTCTACAGAACCCTGACTAATTCACCCACAGGTATGAGTAGTCCTTACCCTTCATCAAGGAAACATCTTTTTGTAATAGTGATACTACAAAAGAAATAGCCAGATTATATAGGTTTATAAAACCATGAACAAACGAAATCCAGAGTTGTGGAGTTCAGTCCTATTGTATACACCTATAAAACAACTCCCACTCCTAAGGGTCAGAAAATATTGTAGAAGGTGGGTGGAAAGATTGTAAGTGCCAGAGGATCAGACAGTTTGCTGTGAGACAGTGTCTCCTAACAGTTTCAGAACTTACACATATATAGTCTCACCAAGTGTATACCTAAACATGATCTGAACAAGGACAACACCATCACCAACATGTACGTCAAGGTGGATGGAGAAAACCTCATGTGGCCTCTATCTTACACAAAAAATTACAAGCAACGAAGAAATTTTGAGAGTGGAAGAAATAGTCTTCACAGAGAATAGCACACCAACTGGTTATTCATTACCAAATAGCCTTAAACCATATATATAATTAACTTCTTATATATACTTTATATTTGTATATATAAAAGCATATTATATATATATATATAAATAAAACTTTATATATAATAGGGATATATAAGTGCATAAAATAATGCATGCATGTAACATCAATTAAGGAAACAATTTGAAAGAGAGCAAGGAGGCTATATGAGAGATTCTGGAGGGAGAAAACAGGAGATGAAATGATGTAATTATATTTTAATCTAAAAATTATATTTTAATAGAAAAAGAACAAAAGAAAAATATAAATTATCAAATTTATCTCAACTTCTTTTGAATTTAATAACAAGTACAGCCATAGACAAATATTAGAGTATAACAAATGGAATCTATAATATATATTATATATAATATGATATACATTTATTATTTGATTTAATCCAATGAAGTATTTGGGGTTATCTAACTTCAGTTTAGAAACTTTTACTATGTGTATAACATTCAGAAATAGCATATCAACTTCCTATGTGTACTGTTTAATGAACTAGCAACTGCTCATAGGTATCTACAAAGCACTGAAAATGCATCTAGCTTTGTTTATTTTTAATAGTTTCAATCAATTTAATTGTATTTATTAATATTGACATAAGTTTAAGTAGTCATATACTGTTCAGGAAATGTGCATAGGGAAGATTTAGAACTTTATTAGTCACTTGGTAAAAAAGGGGACGTTCAGATGAAGACCAGAGACTATTTATGAAGAGCTGAGGGGAAATTGGGGATAGAAGATTGATAATTTAACTATATAGTCTAAAAAGTTGTTGTTCTAAAGAAATTACAAACCAATTCACAATCCATTGAAAAATAAGATATTAATCACTCTGAATATTTCATAGATATTCTTTTCTTAAATTAAAAAACTTTACAGAGACATATCATTTCTCTGTGCATGCAAAACATGAGCCTCATAACCCTTCTCCATCGACTTGTAGATTAACTGACCATGTACTTCTCGTCTGCTCACTCATAGCTAAGTAAATATTTTATTACAAACCCAAAATAGCATCATTAATCCTTTGATACATTTTGATTTGATTTTGTCTCATAGTTTCATGTTGCCCAGGCTTGCAATGGTCCCCCTCCCCCGCAAAAAAAAAGACAGGGTAACATAGAACTTGTGAATTGCCTGCTCCTACCTTCAGAACAGTAGAGTTGTAGAGTTATAGACATGAACCACCATGTCTATCTCTTATTTAGTATGTCAACTTTCTGAATAGATCTAAGCTCAACCCTGACAATTACCTTACAACAGTATCCTTTTACTTTGAATATGATGTAAATATCCTGATAAGCATTTGCTTCTTGAGAAGAAAAAAACTGTTTTATTTTTGTTTTGACTTTCCTTTTTTTCATACATGAAGAAATTTTTGTGCTAGATTTACTAGCCAAGAAAGTGAGGTATACATATGCCTTGGTTACCATGGTTATGGAAGTAACTGAATAATTTGATGTCATAGATCAATTATTAAAACTGTCACCTTAATATTGCATTTGTACAGTTTTTATATGGATATCTTTATAAAATTTAGTCTTGGCTCTATGTGGATTGGCAAGTTCAGGAGCAAAGGGGTCATTTGGAGTTGGAATGGATCTGCATGTGAGAGAATGCACAGTGATTTCCTGCATATGTTGTGTTTTTACTTCAACCTCCTAATTGACACCCATTGCTAAAAATTTAGCTCACAGCCAACAGCTTCAGTCCAATAAGCCATGTTTGCTTCTGTATCTCAGGATTTTAGAATGAGTATGGTAAGGGGAGAGCACACACAAACTCAGACTTGAGTTTGTAGTAGAATCCTATACTTGAATCGAATTTCTTCCCTAGAAGGCCAGTGTGCATCTTCCATAACAGCACTCAACTTCTTGCACATCAAGGACAATTGTACAATAGAATTTTACTCTTCAGTCTTTAAGATCAGAAATACAAGTAGATAAGAGCTATCATAGTTTGTTGAGCTGGATCAAGAAATGCATTTTTGTTCAGATGCAGTTAAAAAGATTTTAAGATGAAGGTTCTATCTGTGGCAAATAAATACTACCAGCTCATTTCACCACAAGCATAATAGCCTGTTAGCATAAGCTATGATTCAGTTTGGCTCCCTTGAGTTCCTTCTTTGAAAATAATTTTTGAAATACATGAAAAGGCCTGGTAAAATTATTTCTTAAGACTAAGTGAAGACAAAGACCATAATAATGATACTCTTTTGGAACATTAGAGACAGGTAGTAGGTATTTGTTTAAAAAAAAGAACTTTATTTAATTAAGGGATCAACCCCTGCTTCTTTTTGAGCCTGACTTCTAACAGAGCCTAATGCTATGAAATAGCAGCACACTCTCCTACCATTTGATTACTTCCATTAGTGCACTCGTCACTATGGAGAATAAAAGGACATAAAAGCCAGGGTCCCTGACCTAGAGCTGCTTATTGTATTACTGGTGAGCCGAGATGCTCAATCACTTACTTTGTTATATTATTTTCTACATCCTCTTCACCTCGTTAAAACATTCTCTATTTTCTCACATTACTCAATGGACAGTGTAGAGTATATTTTCAGAGTGCTTCCCTGAACTCTCGAAGTCAATACTTATCAATCTCAGTCAGTATAAAATATCATGTACTCTAAAGTTGAATAGACTGGGAATATTTTAAGACTTTCTAATTGGAGAATATTGAGGCAACATATAGTATGAATAATCTCTAGAGCTATGGATTGATTGATTTGTTTGTTTGTTTGTTTGTTTATTAGCTGAAAGCTAACAGGATTTCAGATAGCCGATCCCCTATCGTTTGCTGAGCGAGAAAAGAGAAGTGCAATTAAAGACACTAGATTAAACATTGCTGCAGCTCTCCCAACAAATCAATTGCAGCCCTGGGGAGAGGTGTATAGTCACCTGTCACCTGCCCAGTGGTTTTTGTCGTTTCTTAGAATGTCTCAATTGTTAATTCACGTTTCTTACCAGATTTAGGGGAACAGGTTGATTTTTAAATTATCACATTTCATTCTTGAAAATTAATTAGTCTCCATGGCCACGTACATGCTCAGTCAGTAAAGCAGCTACTGAGGAAACAGGAAGACATGTGTTCAGATGTCCAAAAACCCATGTAAATACTCGTGAATTGGCAGTTGACTGTAACCCTTGTTCGGGTTTTGTGGTGTTGAAACAGTTGACCACTTGAGCCCATTTTAGCCTAACCAATAGGCTTTGAGATTAAAGAAAGTCGCCAGCCGGCGATGGCACGCCTTTAATCCCAGCACTTGGGAGGCAGAGCCAGGCAGATCTCTGTGAGTTCAAGGTCAGTCTGGTCTACAGAGAGAGATCCAGGACAGGCACCAAAAATACACAGAGAAACCCTGTCTCGAAACAAACAAACAAACAAACAAATTAACAAGAGTTTCTTTTCAAAAAGTAAAGTCCATAGTGATCATGGAAGACATTAGGCACTGACATCTGACCTCATATATGACTATACATATGTGCCCAAACACCCAGAAACTTGTGCACATAAAACACACACACACACACACACACACACACACACACACACACACACACCTCAGAATTAATCATTTGCTAGATTTGAAGTTTACTGTCAATTTATTTAAATTTATCCCTGTTAAAATGTAGTTACTATATTAGAAGCAAACAGCATTATTTTCCAGATGAATTCTAATGGGTCAGCTAAAGCATGAAGTACAACCAAATGTACAATATGACCCGATTTCATCTTATTGCTTTACATTATGTTAACCAACAGGATTGTTAATTTACAGAACCAGGGCTCATCTATCTATAGACAGCATCTCTATACTGGGCACTCTGGAGTCATGTTTGAGGTTCTCACTAAATATGAATCAAATGTGCTTTAAATAATCACCAGTCTCAGCATCAGAGCAATTTTTCAAATTAATTGTTTTCCCTGGTGCTGTTTTTCCATGATCATCATTATGATATCTGGGGTGTATCTTAAAGGCAGAATTCAGAAGAAAAAAAATATATCAAAGTTTTTCTTGGTAAGAATACATAAGAAAACTCATTATATCTTGGAATAAATGAATGATTCTTTATCACTTCTTTAAAATAACTGCATGGAAGAGATGGGAGGGATTTAGAGAAAGAATTTAAACTGGTAAGGGAGGATTGAGCTGATGTCATTTGTATTCTGATTTCTTCTGATAGAGCACATTACCAACATTGGCAAGCTTGCTGTGATGATGAAGTTGGCTCAGGATCCAGGATGAAGCCAGCAGGAAATATGCACTCATTAAGTGACTAATAATAGCCTGAATGTTATTTACTGTGATGATTTACACACTCTTCAGAACAATTATGAGGCAAAAGAGATCTCTGTCTCTTTTCACTTTTTACTTTTACTACTTTCTCTCTCGAATATTGAGTTCTCTGGGAATTAAACTTATGTGAATTTGAAAAAAAGATGTACAGATTTCAGTAGTAAAAACTAGCAATACATATGTCTCAACTTTGTCTTCCCCAATTAAAGCTCAAAGGCTATAGAACATACTTCTTCATTTCATGAGTTTAGTATCTGCTACTAATCTTTTGAATTTTTAATCATATTAAATATAAAATTATATATATGAATTATATAATTATATTATATATATGGGGAAATACATATATTCTCCCCATTTCTCTTTAGCCTAAAACACATAAAATGTTATTTTGGGCTGGAGAGATGGTTCAGAGGTTAAGAGCACTGACTGCTCTTCCAGAGGTCTTGAGTTCAATTCCCAGCAACCACATGGTGGCTTATAACCATCTGTAATGAGATCTGGTGCCCTCTTCTGGCCTTCAGGCAGAACACTCATTGTATACATAATAAATAAATAAATCTTTAAAAAATGTTTATTGTAGGTAGTGTACAGAAAATTCTATTCATGTGTCATTTAGCCCTCATATAAGATTGCAATGCCAAGCCTTAAGCAAAATTATCATAGGTAAAGATACCTGTATTCTTGCATTGTTATAGTTGTGATTTTAACATATTTTTGATTATCAATTATTTGATAATACTCATGAAAAGCAAAAGTAGGGAGAACAAGCTAAAGTGATAAGCTATCAAACAATTTGTTCTAGAGGTTGTGAAAAAGAAAAGAGATTGGTCTCAGTAGTCTATAATATACTATGGTGTAGCAAGAATCTTAAAAATTCTTACTAATAAAATCAAACCTGAGGCCAGTTATTGGGGTGAATGCTGGAAGATCAGAGACACAGAACAAGCCACAGCTTCCTCACCTCACCATTTACTCAGCTGGTCTTATTTCCTAAGACTGCAAGCTTCTGAGTCCTCATCCAAATGAAACTCAGCTGAACAGTGCTACTCCAAAGCCTAAAAGCTTAACCAGCCAAAATGCTTAACCAGCCAGATGTTTAAGCAGCCAAATGCTGCTAGTTTCTGGTCTCCACACCTTATATATCTTTCTGCTTTCTGTCATCACTCCCTGGGATTAAAGGCATGAGTCACCCACCATTCTTGGCTCTATCCTTGAACACACAGAGATCCAGGTAAATCTCTGCCTCTGGAATGCTAGGATTAAAGGTGTGTGCTACCACTGCCTATTCTCTATGTTTAATATTGTGGCCGTCCTGTTCTCTGACCTTAGATAAGTTTATTAGCATGTACAAAATTTCAGGGAACACAATGACACCACACTATGGTTTGATACCAGAGATTTGATTATATCTTGCAGGCCCCAAAGACTGAATAAGAACTTTGAAATTTGGTGTTTTCAATACCTGAGTCCATTTAATGTGTTCTGATACCATTATACCTGACAAGATGAGAACCAGAGAGGGTCAGAGTTGAAAGTGATTATCAATTGATGAAAGGAGTCCGTGGCTTCAAAATCTCCAGAAGAGGACATTTTCTCATCCGTCCAGAGGAAAACTGCTATGATTGCTTCAACTACTTTTCAGGATCTTCATTTGGACTTCTCTTTTTATTTCTTTTAGGTCTACTATAACCGTGGTAGTCTAGTATTTATTGTACAGCTAAAAATGTCTTCTTGTGGTATCAGTTCTACTGCCTTCATCTCCCAGGTGCCAGAACTAGAAGGAAACATTCTACATTGGATTTCTACATTATTTTTAAGATTCATCTCTTGATCTAAAAGGAACGTGATACCCACTTGGAAAGTTTATTACCTTTCAAGTTACCTTGATTTATTCTCTCATGGTTTGGATCTGTTTTTGTTGCCCAAGATGACTTTTATTTGCAGCACTGGTTTTAATATTTTGCAAGTATTTGCATGTTTTAAGAAATTAATGTGCTGATACTACTTCTGTGTTATGTTCTTTTGAGCTTTTCTGGTGATCAAACATAATTGTATCATGTTAGAGCCTAGTTTAATTAATATTGAAGACAGTTTCTGCAACATATTTCCAGGAATATAAATTTAAAAAAATAAGGCTATTTGGCATATGTATAACAATAGACTTGTATTAATACACCTGTATAATAGACTTGTATTATTATACCTGTCTTGACTTTGCTTCTGAATGTCTATTTTCCAGTTGATTTGACTAGGTCACTTGCCTCCTACAAATCCTCTGACCTTACTGTATTTCTCTTTAACAGAAAATAGACTACAAATTCATACAAATAAATGAAGTTGAACTACTAAGTCAAAATTTGGAAAGAACAATGGGTAGTATGAAGGATCATCATGTCTCAACTTCCTCCAAAGCAAAGTAATTAAGAAGGCCTTGCTGATTGACTCCATAGTGCTAGCTGTCCAGGCAACCTCTACTCTCTAGTTACTGAATGGTGCCTTTCATAATATGCACAAAGCTGATGCACTGCCATATCTACAGTTCAAATGCAGGAAAGAAAGATAGAGGAAAGAAGTAGAGGGCACTCTCTTTCTTTTTTAAGAACAAGAAAAAAACTTGACATTGTATGCATCGTGCCGTCTACCCTTACTTTGGCTTAGACTTAGCAACTCAGCTATTCCTGAGTAAGAGGAATTCTGAGGGAAGTCATCTTTAAATGACATAAAGAAAAAAATATCTATGAGGTATTAAAAAGGAGTTTGAGCTTAGTAATTTTGAGTAATGACTTAAAGCTGTCCATCTGAGTCTTGAGAACATACCTTAAATAAAACCATTCAAATTATGAGTAAATTATGTTTCATAAGAAGAAAAGCCACATATATTTATTTATTATCTATAGTTTTTATCTCTATATAAAAGTGTAGTGGGATCATTTTTAACTATTTTTATTGTTATGTTTTTGCTGTTGTTTATTTATTTTTTTTATAGGAAGAAAAGGGTCTCAAAAGCTGACCAAAGAATCAGAGACTGCTCCTATTCCCACTGTATGGACTCCCACAAGAACAGCATGCTATACAACCATAACATATATGTAGAAAATCTAGGTAAGTCGACCCATAGAGGCTCCTTGATCATCTATTCAGTCTCTGTGGAGATACCTATGAGCCCTTGTTAGTTGATTCGGTTAGCTGTGTTCTTGTGATGTTCTTGACTGCTCTGCCTCCTATAATCCTTCCTCCCCCTCTTCTGTGGGATTCTCCAAGCACTGCCTAATGTTTGACTACATACCTACTCCAATCAGTGTCTGGATGAAGCCTCTGTGAGTACTACACAATATCATTAAGAATGATTTTTATAAATCTACAAAACATATTTTGAAAGTGGTAAACTTATGAAGGAATAGAACTAAAACTCAAGCCAGCTATCACTTTTCCATAAGTCAATAATTTATGAAACTTGAATACCCAGAGAAGATCCTGTTAGGTAGGTGATTGTAGATTATGCATAGTACCTTTATGTACATGAGATTGTTTTCACATTGTACATCCTAGCCTAGTAACTTGGCATTTGATATTATTTATTTTATCTGATCTTAATTCTTAGGCTGATATTTCCTAACCTCTGTTTAATTACATAATATGTTTTGAACATGTTCATCAAACACAGCTGCTTAGGTCTCTTGTTTCTGTTTTATAAACTTAGAATACATAGAGCCAGAGATAGGATTGTGCCTTAGTTACTTTTCTATTGCTGAGAAAAGGCACCTTGACAAATGCAATTTATGAACAAAAAGCATTTAATTGAGGGCTAGACTACCATTTCAGAGGGTAAGTCCATGACCATCACTCTGGGAAACATGGCAACAGCCATCAATCATGGCCCTGAAGCAATGTCATAGAGCTTGTATGCCGAGACAACAAACCAGAGGCTAAAAGGGAATGGATGGAATTTTGAAACCTCCTGGCCCACCCCCAGTGACACACTTCTACCAACACGCCCACACTCCTAATCCTTCTCCAACAGTTCTATGAAATGCAGACAAGCATTCATACACATGAGCCTATGGGGAGGAGCGTATTCTCATTTAAGCCCCCACAGCTTGTACTTTTTGGTTTCTTTTTTTAATTGGAAAATATGCATGACAAAAATATAATTTTAGCTATCTTTAGTAGGTAGGTAATCAGTATGAAGCACATTCACATTGTTGAACAAACACCACTCCCATCCAACTCCTGAACTTTTCCTCTTTCCAAATCAAATTGTATGCCAATTAAACAAACAAACAACAAATTACCCAGCCTGCTTTCTAAAATGTTTTCTAACCACCATTTCCCTTTCTATCTCTATGAATTTGAAGTATTCGCTTTATCTCATACCTGTGTAATCTTATAGTTTGTGTCCTTTCATGTCTGACATTTTTGCTTTGCAAAATACTTTCAAGACTTAATTCTAGAGTTGGAAAGATTGGGTAAAGAGCTTATTGCATAAGCCAAAAAAAATCTGCCTTAGATCCCACTCCCACTCCTATCCACACAGCTGTATCCACTGGCACAACCTGCTTTCCCAGCATGCCTAATGATAGACGGGAGGCCAAGGGTGAACAGTGAACTGGATGCTTAAGTGTCAGATATCCAGGAATAAGCATAATGCTGGAAGGAGAGAATCTACTCCTAAGACATTGTTTATTGATTTTCACATATGTAACTAGACTCATGAGATCAATAAATAAATAGAACAAAAAGATAAAAACAAACACACACACAAAAATAAAACCTTTTAAAGATAGAACTATGTTCTACTTTGGTTTGATTCAGAAATTCCATGTGTTTATATAACACATATATGTGTAAGTATTCACATATATAGTTACTTTGTGTGTGTGTGTGTGTGTGTGTGTGTGTGTGTGTGTGTGTGTGTAGGCCAGAAGAAGGCACTGGATCCCCTAGAGCTGGAGTTAAGGGTAATTGTGCAAACCACCTTACATGGGTTCTGGGAGCGGGACTCTGGTCCTCTGCAAGAGCAGGAAACACTCTTAACTGCTGAGCTATCTCTAGTACCACACATATCTTATATTGTCTAGCCAATTGCTTGTTGATGGGTGTTTCAGTTGCTTTTATGTCTCAAGTATTGATAATATCACTGCTGTACACTCTATGCATGAGTGAACAAATAACTATTCAATTATGTACATTAAGTTTTCCTAAAATCAGAACCAGAAATGGAATTACTGGGTAAATGACAGCTTCACAGTTTAATTTTGAGGAACTTCTATTATTTTAGATTTTCACTAGATCTTTACCTTCCTATCAGCAGTGGACATGGGCTCTAATTCCTTTACATGCTCACAAACACTGACAATTCTCAATTTCTGCAATGTTCTTTCCTTGAAGTTTCAGGATTGCATTTCTTGAGCTCAAAGATGTAAGATAAGTAATTAAACTTTCACATGTGAATTTCCCCATATAAGTGGCAACATCAGAGTCTGAAGAGGACCATGAAAACATGAGATATTGTAAGAACAGAAGTATCTTGGAAGGAGGTAAGGCCAGTGTCTTGGTTGGAAGTGTTTGTTATGGTGAGTATGTTCAGTCTCAGGGTCTTCAATGTGACTTTAGCTAGTTTGGTGATTTTTAAATGTTCTTTTGTCATACTTTTTTATAAATATTTTTATTTTATAATTAATTTGATTTTACATATCAACCACGAATTCCCCTGTCCTCCTTCCATCCACCCCACAGCCTTTCCCCCTGATCCACCCCCATTCCCACCTCCTCCAAGGCAAGATCTCCTAGAGAGTCAGCTCAGCCTGGTAGATTAAGTTGAGGCAGGTCCAGTCCAATCCTCCCTGCAACAAGGCTGAGCAAAGTGTCTCAGCTTAGGTCCTAGGTTCCAAAAAGCCAGCTCATGCACCAAGTACAGGTCTGGTCCCACTGCCTGGGGGCCTTCTAAATAGTTCAAGTTTATCAACTGTTTCACTTATCCAGTGGGCCTCGTCTAATTTCATGGGGTCTCCTCAGCTATTGGTTCACAGATTATGTGTTTCCGCTAGTTTGGCTATTTGGCCCTGTGCTTTTTATATTCTATACAAAAGCAAATAAAAAAAATTGGGAAAAAATGAGAACTTCAATACAGGATAGTACAAATAAATATTAATAAAAAGTCATAAAATGGGGCATCATCTACTGTATCAAATAATCACTTCCTTATCACTTGAAAAGTTTATAGATATTTCATAAAGAATACTTAGGGATTATTTTTATAATTATTAAAGATGAAATCCTATAAGTGACAATGCCTCTTTCATAAACTCTGAGATCTCTCATAGATTATTTTTGAGATCTCTTCTTTGCACTCAAAATGATGATCACTATCACAAACGTTATGGAATCCATTTCAATGAATGACTCCCACCTGACGCCTTTCCCCTCTCAGACACATTGGTTACTGTCTATTCCCCAGCACTTTGACTTCAACTATGACTAGTTTTGGTAAAAATGTGTGACAGATATGACATAAACCACTTCTATGTTGGAGTACTCAATAGAGATCTGGATAGATCACAATGTATAATGCTCGCTAACCCCTTTTCATATCTCTCTCACATAGTATACTAGCAATACACTTTGTATGAGTACATGTATGTGCCTGGGTGTAGGCACATTTATAAATGTGAAATGTATTTCTTTATTTACAGTCAATATGTTCAAGATGATTCATTTTATTGTGTTTTCCTACCAAAAAAATTGTAATGTATGCTTATCTATGTACTGTATAGTAGAAATGACATTTTACCTTCTTTGGTTGTATAGTCTGGTTGTCAGGACCAGGCTCATGCTTCTTAAGGTTTACACTAATATATAAATCCTAAAATCCAGTAAGTGAAAATTTGCATCCTGTTTTGTCAAAGTCATACAACTCACATCAGGTAATAACAAAGCATTGTGTGGAACTCTGAATTAAGCTTCAGAGAGTCTTAACCATGCATAAATATTTCAACAAGATAATTTCTATTTAGTCTGTTCAAATATCATCAGAAACCATATTTTATTATTTTCATTTACAATATTTAAAACTTGAAACAAAAAATGTTTTAAGTATCACTTCCTATTAAAACTGTAAGAATTAGAAACAGAATATTTAAGCATTGAATGTTCTAAAATACAGAGTTCCACTCTGAATATAGAATCTTAAAGTATCTAACTGTACACACACACACACACACACACACACACATACAAGCAAAGAAATGAAAAAGAGTAATTACTTTAAAATTAGCTTTCAAAACATTTTCCTTTTCCAGAATCACGGAATCCATAGGAAGTAAATGAAACTACACTAACTTCAACATATCCAATTGTACGAAGGGTACAGCATTCACAGGTAAATGTTATTTCTGAGAAATAAAAACAATGATGTGTGCACTACTCTATGCCCCTGGGAGACAATTCCTATTAATTTAACAGACTGACAAATTCAGGTTACACCAAAAACATCTCACCTATAGTGTGACTTTTGCAAGAACCTAGTGGGAGTTTTGAAAATCACTTTAAAATTCTTTAGTAATGTCACTAACGCTATGTGAAGCACAGTTTTGTACATATTTGCAGGTAGAATGCCACCCAGTAAAGACTTCAAAGGTAAGAAATAAAGTAAACATCTATCCTCTTTATTTTTTGAGCAATCAAATTATTGCTTTATATACAAAACCCATTAACTCAAATTAATACCTGTGATCCTTAGAAACTCCTCTGTACTTAGTATGTTATCACTTACTTTGCTTTATTAGTTATAAAATTGCTGTCATTGCTCAGACTATAATTGCCTTTAGTGAATCTGACCTCTAGAAAAATTAATGAGTGATTCCTTCTATTACTTGTATAATTTGCATGATGTTGAAATTTTTGGCATTTTTTATTAAGAAACATTTTATTCATTTTATATACCAATCACAAATCCCCTCTCTTCCCTCTCCCCCCTCCAACATCTCCCCCAACCCACCACATCCCCTTCTATAAGAAGGTAAGGTCTTCAATGGGGTGTCAGCAGAGCCTGGTACATTCAGTTGAAGCAGGTCCAAGCCCCTCCTTCTGCCTCAAGGCTGTGCAAGGTGTCCCACCATGGGTAGTGGGCTCAAAAAAGCCAGCTCATACACCAGAGATGGATCCTGATCCTACCTTCTCACTTAAACAGAGGGCCTAACCCAGTCCCATGGAGGCCCCACAGATGTTGGTCTAAATTTCATGAGTTCCCATTAGTTTGGTTTTGTTGTTTCTCTACAGAGACAACCCCATCATGATTTTGATGCCCCTTGCTCATTGAATCCCTCTTCTTTCTCTGGACTGGACTCATCCTCAGTTTACTGATGGAGATCTCATCTATTTCCCCTTCACAGGACGATCCATGTGTCCCTCTTTGGATCCTCCTTGTTAGCTAGCTTCTCTGGAGCTGTGAGTTGTTGTCTGGTTATCCTTTTCTTTACATCTAGTATCCTACTATGAGTGAGTACATACCATGTTTGTCCTTCTGAGTCTGGGTTACCTCACTCAGGATGACATTTTCTAACTCCATCTATTTGCCTGCAAATTTCATGATGTCATTGTTTTTTACTGCTGAGTAGTACTCCATTGTGTATATGTACCACATTTTCTTAATCCATTCTTTGGTTGAGGAGCATCTGGGTTGTTTCCAGGTTCTGGCTGTTATGAATAATGCTGATATGAACATAGCTGAGCATGTGTCCTTGTGGTATAAGTGAGCATTCTTTGGGTATATGTCCAAGAGTAGTATATCTGGGTTTTGCTATTCAGGCTCTACTGGCCTAGGTACCCTTGGGGGGGTGAGAAGACAGAATCAACAACCCAGATTCTGGGAGTTGTGAGGAAGCTCGTTTTATTAAACAAAGTGCTGAGGTATTGATGTGTGGGCTGTTTAGCGGGCTTTGCTTCTATGGCTATTGTGGCATTTATTGATTTGGCCCTGGGTCTTATATCAGCAGTGGTCATCTTGAGCATTCCTTGGGAAATTTTAAGATAATCTTACCTCAAATTTCTGTCAGAAGAAAGGCTTAAAGTTGACATGCTCTAAAGTTAACTCAGTGTCCCTTAGTAACAAAAGCAGAGAATCGCACATGAGGTCAAAATTCTCTGTTGCTCATTTGCAGTTAAGTTTCAATATCAATTTCTTGTGAAAAGTATGGCCTTATATGTGGGTGTAGACTGTTCCACTTGGAAAAAAGTGTAAAAGCAATATTTTTAGAGTTAAGGGGCAAATGTGATGTATGTACGTTTTTTTAATACAAAAATAAATATATTTTAAAAATAATATCATCAAATTTTTCAGGAAAAATGTTAATTCTGTAAGATTTTAGGTTACAAAGACATTACCTGTAGAAAAAATGCATTTAATTAAAAAATCAGATTTTAATATTTATGGGGTTGTTTTCCCAGGGATAGTATGGGTTAAAATCACACATTTATTAAAAGGCACATATTAAAACTTACTTTCATATAGCTTTGGGAGATGGAATTTGGAATCAAGGTGTTGAAGGGGCCAGCAGCCCACTGCAGGCCTTGGGGGAGATTCTTTCCTGCCCCTTCTGGCTCTCATGTGCATTACATGGCATGGGACTACAAGAATCCAGCCTGGCATCCAACTGCACTTGGTTAACTTATTTGTATTTTTGCTTTTCTGAGACCCTTGTTTTCTTTCATAATGCCTTACAGAGATACTTTATATAAAATTTTAGGTACGCTTTAAATACAATCTGATATTATTTCAAGATTTTCAGTTATGCTGAAGAGGCCTTTTATAAATAGGATCAATTCAGATGTCACAAAGCAGACGTCTCTTTCTGTGGAGCAGAGGATTAGAGGGGACTATTTTATTCTCTAGACTCTTCTAAAATCTTTTAAACACCTACAAGATACAAAGTTGATTTTTGCTTATTTGTTTGTTTCAGTAATGTGACCCAGATTGCTAAACTAGGACTTACTCACTGAATCTCTAATATAAGAACAGAACAGGAATACAAGATATTAATAAGACATTAATCAATGAAACAAAATGGAGTTGCAAATATGAGAAATCACAAGGAATGAAATAGTTAATGCATAACACAAGACAGACTAGAGTTGCGCCATTGCTTCGTTTTGCTTCTTACATTAACCTATAGTTTGGTGAAGAAGAGACAGGACTGAAAATACTATTGTGGCAATGGATGAATTTGAATCAATAGGTTAGAAAGTAGGTGAGGTAAAATGCATCATTTGATTATGTCTTACTATGCAGATATCTTAGCTTTAAATCCAGGATACTACTAATGGATTTAGCATCCCTGAGCACCAAAATGAAAAGTTATTATTTAACTATTCACAGTATTTGTTAAATAGTTATTCAATTTCAAATACTTTGAAATTATTTCATCAGTGTATAATGAAAGAAATGTTAAAACATATTCTTCAGAAATATCAAGATACCTTGTTTGGTAAAATACTTGCATGCAAGTATAAGGACCTGAGTTCAATCTCCAGGAGCCATGACTTCCAAATAGCCTGCGTTTGTAGTCCCAGTGCTGAAGGGGTAGAAACAGGTGGATTCCAGGTGCTTGCTGATTAGTTTAGCCTACTCAGCAAACTGCAGGCCAACTGAGAGATCCTGTCACAAAAAACAATATGACTGGTTCCTAATGAAAAACAACCAAGTTTGATCTCTGATATTTTCATTCATATGCATATCCATATGCTCGCTCTCTCTCTCTCTCTCTCTCTCTCTCTCTCTCTCTCTCTCTCCCATTAATTATTGCTCCTCAAAGCAGTCTGTCATCTCCTCCTCTTCAAAGCAATCTGCCATTTTGAAAAATACATAGGTTGTTTTTAAGTACAGATATTTGGGGAAGTTTTTGTACCACTGCACTTTGGAAACTCCCTATTTATGTGTGCTATGGAAACAGTGACTTAATTCAATGCAAATTGCTTTTAATCTCTTGGTACAGGTACTTCAGATAAAATACCAAAAGCATAGAATTTTAATATTTCAAAGAAAATGAATATATAGTCATACATTCATATTTGGAAACAAAACTTTATTGATGGTGATTGACTTAATCTCCAGAAATCATTATTTCTCAGCTGACCTCTATTCCTACTTAGATAGGTGGGTCACTTCCATGTTGGTGATGTCTACATTGGTCTCTAGATATTATGGCTATCAGAGAAACTGACATTATCAAATGTCACATATCTTCATGAGGTTTTGTTTCAGTTTAGTCTAGCACATTGGATACATTTCACATTCTGGACATTTTCCTGTTACAAGTTTCTTGCTTCTATAATTATCATGTCTATCCCCAAAGCAACTCAGTGTCAGATGCCGACAGATGTAACAGTTTTCTATAATCTTTCTCCTTGAAAACCCATGCCCTTTATTATACCTCTAAAACTAAAACTTCTGAAGTTTGTAGAAAATGTGATGAACCTCTAAAATGATCCCAATTATATATAATAGAAAATGTTTTAATTATAAAACAGTTGTCAAATAAAATACAACAAAATATTATGTATTAAATGGTATGGAATCATGGTTTCTAATTCACATTCAAAACAAACCTATTCATAAACAAACTGAAGCCTATGAGCTAGTTTCAGAGTTCTCTGGATAAAGACAATCTGCTACTTCCATTTCTTTGTTGTTGTTCTTGTTTTTAGTTTTATGTTATAGAGCTACCAAATAGCCGAGAATCTGGGGAGATGGAAGAGCACTTAAGGGCACTTACAGCTCTTCTAGATGATGCAAGTTCAGCTCCCAGAACTCATATAGGGCACCTCAAAAATCCAGCTCAGCAGAACCCAACACCCTTTTCTTGAGTACTCACACACACCCACACACACACCCCACACACATGCATACACATACACACACATACACAGACTGAGAACCATAAATAAATCACTATTAAAAAGTGATAGCCGAGTATAATTAGCATAATTAACTATAGATTATTTCAAAATTTTAAAGTAAAATTTAGATCCGTGAAATAAACTGAAATCTCTGCCTCTACCAGTTTTATGTCATGAGTTCAACAAAGAAAAAGAAGACAAATACCTAAATAAATGTTCAGCAGTCCTATGGCATGCTTGAAAAGTGTAGACTCTTTATTTCTTTATTTTTATCTTGTATGTGGCAGTTCATAAATTAATATTATATTCATTTAAAATGTCTAACCATGACACAGTTTTCAAGCTATGGGTTTTTTTTTTTCATTCCAACAGACCAGGAAATTGAAGTAGATACTCTCATAATATAAAGCTTTTGCATGCCTCCCAGTTAAATTTCAGGCTCTTAGCCAACATTTAAATTTTCCCATTACTCTTGGCTGCTCATGTGCTATTTCAGCCTGCTTTTTATTATGCTTCGGGAACTATGAACTCTATCAAGGTTGAACTGTGTGGTTTGTCTCCTCATCTAAGTTACCAGTTGAATTGGAGAGGATGTAATTGTAATTTGCACATAAGTTTTATGACTGTGACATGGAAGCTAGTGTTGGGTTTATATTAATGATCTCCTTAGTTTTGATCTATGTTCCTTTGTTGCTTTCTCAAGTAATGCCAAAATCAAGCAGAGCACACAGAGAGGTAGACACCATTGGAGCACTTCATACATACACTTAACTGTTTTCTACACAGAGATTAGATAATATAGGAAAAGGGCATTAAGATTATTTTAATTCTTACCTTAAATTACATATCTATAAGTAGGCTATAAGTAGGACATAGTAGCTTAACAAAACCTGCATTCTATTGACTACTCATCCAAAGCAAAATGTAGGTGACATACACCTGTAAAGCCTTGACGGATCAGCCTGAAGCAGGAGGCTCTCATGTTTGTACAAAGACTTTGCAAAGAAGAAGAGAAGGAGGCGGCGGCAGGGTGGGATTATAGAACAGAAAGAGGGGAAGGAGGAGGAAGAGGAAGAGGAGGAGAGGACGATGGGAGGAGGAGTCATCAAACCTCAATGTAGAAAGACAAAGAGAGGCAGAATTTTGATGAATGCAGCCATTTTAGGAGGGAAATTTATGGAAATTCTTAGTTTTAGTACACAATATTTAACAATTTGGGAATATGAACTGTATTTGTAAAGCAAATAATTCTAGTGTAAGTATACCTAGATTCAGATTAACTTACAGAGAAATCATTAATACTTTAATCTCATTAATAAGTAATATAAGAAAACATTTACATGTCCCAGCTATCTGTATGCACCTATCAAGGAATTTTACCTTCTTGTACTGGTTCCTTACAGCTGTGTGCAAGGAATTTTACATTTTTGTACTGGTTCCTTACAGCTGTGTGCATTAGTTAGTAGGTCTACCACAAGAAATGACCATAAACTGTGTGGGTTAACTAACAAAAGTGCAGGTTTCCCCCCAAACACACAAATCTGGAAACTAGAAGTCTGTAATCAAGGAGTCATTTGCATTGATTTTTGCTGACAGTGACAAAATCCTCAAAGTTATGTCCCTATTATTGCTATCTCTCCCAAATAAACCAGCCACATGTAACATTTATATTTCCTAGTTGTAAACTGGAAAAATCATTATACCTATGCATATGACCATTGGATGTGCATATGTGTTTGCAAATTTTTGTTCTGAAATACAGGGAATCTTTTTAATTCTTTACTTGAGTTTCCTTATATAATATAACAGGCATTGAGAATGGGTTTAATTAGACAGCATTGTGTTTTCAAATGGTAAATTAGCCTCCATGTACTAAATAT
Organism: Onychomys torridus; assembly: GCF_903995425.1. Lineage (NCBI taxonomy): Eukaryota > Metazoa > Chordata > Mammalia > Rodentia > Cricetidae > Onychomys > Onychomys torridus. Next base: position 33,027,558 of record NC_050454.1, read on the forward strand.
ATTTTGTGGAATTAACAAAATGGAATTAAATAAAATTAGCATTCTATGCACTCATTTTTTCCTTTTTTATAAGAAAATCATTAATAACATGAAGATTTACAGGCATTCTAGAATCTAATTTCTAGAATTATGAATTTTAACAATATAGACATACCAATAGGACTTTAAAAATTCTACATTCTGGACTGCAGATTAAAAACATGGAATTTGTTCCTAGAGTAAAATCTCATGCTCAGAGTAGCTTTCACATCCATGATCAGTTCTCATAGTTAATTTTTGTGCTTGAGATCCAAGGTTACTCATCCACTGATCTTTCTAATAACTTTTTAAATACCTAATTCTCTACATCTAATCCTCATTACAATATATATACATATGGTGGCTTCCATTTCTTCGACTGTATTTTGACTACAAAAATCACTGTGGTAATTTATTGACAACATTCTGTACAGAATTACTTATGTTGATAATGAATTAATATTAATGTGTGATATACACAGTAACATGATCACTCAAATATGTATTATCAGGGTTTGTATAATAAAGAACTTGCTGAAAGAAAACTTTGGTATAATTAGGGAATTATAAAAACACCATAATGTTGGGAAAACTTTGGAAACTAACCTAAATTACTGAGTACCAATTCAGTTTAAAATAATATTTGAGGTTTTAAATGTTCATATTAAGATATGGTCAAATTGTATCAGTATTTATTGAAAGGAGAGCTCTGAAAATAATCCCAAGATAGTGTTTCATGATATCCAAAATCTATGCAGTCAAAGGCAAAAAAAAAAAAAAAAAAAAAAAACGTAAACACTAAAAGCCAAATCACATCATCAAAAAATCAAGAAACAGATGGGTGGTGGTGGCACATGCCTTTAATCCCAGCACTTGGGAGGCAGAGGCAGGAAGATTTCTGTGAGTTCAAGGCCAGCCTGGTCTCCAAAGTGAGTTCCAGGAAAGGCGCAAACTACACAGAGAAACCCTGTCTTGAAAAACCAAAAAAAAAAAAAAATCAAGAAATGTGGTTTAGGAAGATGGCTTCACTGATAATTTCTTGGATCAAAAGCATGAAAGCATGAGTTTGAATCTCTACAACCTATATAAAAATGGAGTACATTGGCTGTCTCCTATAAGCTCAGCAATGAGAATATAGGAGGCAGAATCAGGTGGATCTCTGGAAGCTTGCTGGCCACTTAGTCTAGCCCTAGCATACTTAGTAAGTTTAAAGGGCAATGAGAGATTTTGTCCCAATCTACAGGTGGTAGGTGCTTTAGAAATGACTCCTGGGCTGTTTTCCTAACTTTGTATGAACACCATTATGCATGCACACATGAAACTAAACACAAACATACATGTACATTATATATGCAAAATTAATGTATACACACATATACATACAAATGGTAAATCATATTTAAAGATATTTCTCAAAAGAAGAAAAAGGAATACAAATGGTTAATGAGTGCATGAAAATTGTTCAACTCCTTTGAATACAAGTTAATAAAAATTAAAGCTACATAGAGATTCATGAGTATCATCATTCACAATGAGTATCATCAAGAAAAGAAATGGAAAAAGTGCAAAAATAAACACTTATTTATTTCTACCATGAATGCCAGCTATCGCTCAATTACAGATATTAGTATCAGATTGCTTGAAAAATCTAAGAACTACCAGTTGACCTAGATGTATACAACTCCTTGGTAAATACTATAACAGAATATAAGTTTGTGTACCACTGAGATGCATACACATATATATTTCCAGATGCACTATTTACAACATTATAATATCCAAGATATGGAAGCATTATAAATTCTTATTAACAGTTAAGTACATAAAGAAAGTGTAGTGCATTTGCACTATGGAATTTCTATAGTATTTGTAGAACAATGGTTGAAACTGGAGAGCATTATGCTAAGTAAAATAACCTAAAATCATAAAGGAAAATATTGAAAATCTCCTTATATGCAGATTATAGCTTTATACACACATTTAATATGACATATTATTCCTGAATATAATATATGAAAAATACAATATATGAAAAATAGAAGAGAGACTACATGAGGGTAGGAAGACTCTTTTATTTGTTTGTTTGTTTGTTTGTTTGTTTTTGTCGAGACAGGATTTCTCTGTGTGGTTTTGGTGCCTGTCCTGGATCTTGAGTTCAAGACTAGTCTGGCCTTGAACTCACAGAGATCCACCTGGCTCTGCCTCCCAAGTGCTGCGATTAAAGGCATGTGCCACCACCGCCTGGCTGAGGGTAGGAAGAATCTTAAGAGAAGGTGATGAGGAGTACAAAATATAGTAAAGATACCATATTTTTCTTTCATAACCAATAGTATTGCCTATTATTTAATGAAGTACATTTTTATTTGTACTGGTAAAAATTAAAAGGCAATTAATACCATTTTACCATGAATCAAAAACATGATTTAAAAATGTAATATTAATGCCTTGAGTGAGACATTATGGAAAGTTGTGATTCTTCTTCTAAGTTATGGAATCATTTTGTAGAAGTTGGGCCATTGGGTGACAATAAAGTAGGGTAACTTGTGAAAACACAGTTTAATTGTTCTAAGTATTTTTCCTAAATTTTCTACCTAGCATTGAACTTATCATTTTCCCTGCAACTATGAATATATACTGGTTAAAAGTGAACCATGTGGCACTAGAAATTATCTAGTACCAACTCAAGAATGTCAATATCAGCCCAGCCTCGGAGTGATAATATATAGAATACAGATGAAAGATGAGGTAAACTCAAGGTAATCTGTAGGTCAGAGTTGTTTGTTTCAACTATGCATCACATTATCTTGTTCTTTGCATGTCCCATTATTATGTATCAGATTAGAAGCATAATCACACCATCATGATCTGCACTTTACCTGCCTGCTTGCCTACCTCTGTGCTAGCTAATTCTTGTTCTCCCTACTCCCATCCCTATACAGTCAATTCTTCCACCTTTCTTCTCCTCCAACATGTTTTCTTCTCAGAAAAAGAATGCAGAATTTATCTAAGTGACAAATTAAAAGATCTACTTCTCAGTGGCAGAGTGCAAATTAATCAGTCTAAGTAGCCTTATAGAGCACAGGCATTAATCAACTCAAGAAAGTCCCCTAGCCAACCAACCTTGAATCCAGCCCCACTGGCTAATTTTCTGTCATCTTGTTGGAAGTTGATTGAATTTGTTTTCATGAAACTTTAGCTCTCTATATCACATCATCTTTCTGCTATTTCAAAGTTGAATAATAACATTTTCTTTCAAGACACAAATTTAATTCCATGAAGTTCATTAGCCTTGAAATAGAAAAAAAAATAGAAAAAGGAGATTTCCTAATTTTAGGAATACAAAGGTATTTCACTTGGATTTCACATAACTTATGACTGTGGGAATGTGAGACTCTGAGACAAAGAAATCAGAGATGCTATTTCCTCTGAACTATGAGAATATGAGAGTGCACATTAAAGACTGTGATGGGAGACTGAATGGCATGTCCAACTCCGAAGTCAGATGTTTATTCTATGAGATGTTGTCAGGATCCTTGAGGACTGTGAGACATTATGGTACATTTCATTTGTCTAAGCTTCTCTTTATTTTCTGCATCAGAGAATACATTTTATATAGAATTACTCAAAAAACATGATTATTTTCGGGTGTTACAATGAATTCAAATCCAAGTCACAAAGCAAATCATATGGACCTCCTACTCTAAGAGAAGAGTATGCATTTATGATAAACTTGTTCCTTTGTCAAAATATTTTCTGGCTTCAAATTTTAAACCTCTAATTCATAGAAATAAATCATCCCTACAGAATTCAATGTTTTTAGATTTCATTCTCAAAGCTCTTTTGTGACTTAAAGGAAAATTATGTTATTTGAAAACATGATAATAGTGAAAACTTTCACATCTATTCCTTCCCTGACTTGTATAGAGACAGTGTAATATGTTTCATATTTTGTAATGGTACATAGTTTTGTAAGATAGCAAAAAAATACCCAGTTAACATATATTTCAAAGATACATTCAACATAATTTCAAATTATGTACATATGGTTATTATTAATGAAGTTTAAATAAATATATTATTATAACAGTAAATGAAATATTGACTTCTTCTTAGTGTACCAGTGAGGGACATATAATACTAACAGGAAGAGTTTATCATTTACCCAAAACTTAGGCACCATCAATAGAAATACCTTGTATTTTATGTGAAATGAAATGCTACAAATAATTCAGAAATGTGTCCTGAAGTGCTCATGCATTTCGAGAAAAATATAAAGCACAGAAGGCATTCCTTCTTTTGTAAGTGATGTCCTAAGTACTCTGCCAGTATTGGCAGATATTCCTCTATCTCATTGTCTCTATTGTCTGTGGAGTGAGGGATCTATGCACAGATTTCACTGAGTCATTCCCCTGACTTATTATTCCTATCCCTTATTATGATCTCTCTGACTGCCAGATAAAATAAATGCTTTCTTAGGTTTTCTCTAGGCTTTTGCAAATAAATTTCAACCTACTTTTAATCCTCACTAACAAAACAGTAATTTTCTAAAACATAAACAAGTTTTTTTTGCATTAAAACCCATGTTTCTTTTCAAAATAATTGTTTTTTGAACATTAGAATAAGTCCTCAGTTTTGTGAACAAAATTAATATGATTGCATGTCAACTAGTTGTGTAACCTCAGATTTGTCCTTTTATTTTATAGCTTATTTATAGTTTATTTAACTACAGATGAAAGACTCTTTGATTGTGGCCACTTAGATCCCAGTGATATTTTTAAATACTTCTGATAAATAATATTTTATAATTATGGCCAATTTAATGAAATCAGTTTATTTCTGTTAAATCTTACAATGTTGCCAGTATTTTTTAAATGTTGTTTGCCTAAAATAGTTATTTTGGAAGAAACACAAAACATTACTAGTATAACTGAAATAAATATAAAAGTGTTGAAGCTTAATCTTTATTTAAGCATCCAATGGTAATTTTTGAAAATTATTCCTAACATGACAGATCTGAACATTACTATAATAATAACACCATTTGTCATGGTATGCAGGAATATGTGGCAGTGACAGTGAAGCCTACTTTGAGCATTTATCATCAAAGGAAGGAAAAACTAGGGGTCCAGCACGAAGTCAGTTCAGCTCAGTTTACCTGAAGCAAGGATTATAACCTTTGATCTATTTATTCTGTTAAAGAAACGCAAGAGAATCTACAACCAAACTCAGTCAACACCATGAATGTTGAAGTCACAGCTTCAACCGAGTAATGTGAGTCCTGATCACTACTAGGTCTAATAGATATTTTTCCTGTAGTGGACTAATTGAGTTTAATGAGGAGCCACCTTATTGTGTAGATATTTTATGAATTTGACTCTTCTGGCCTAGGATTAATAGTTAATTTCTGATTTTAGTTTTTGAATATTATTCAGGGCATTAAAATTGGATAAGAATGTCAGCTGTACATCTATATCAGTTCTTCACTGAACAAAATAGCAACTTTTTAAACTTAATTTCTTTGTGTAGTTAATATAGTTATTCATATAGAAACCAAAACCATAATCAGATAACACTGTAAAATCATGGTTGTGTATATAAGAAAAACTTATGATGAAATGATTATCAGTGATTTCAAAATTATACCTTATAATATTTTATAGGTGGATACACTTGATGTTTTAAACTATTTAATAATTCCAATATTCATGGGCTAGGAAATGTACATTATTTTATTTTACTTTTTAAATAAAATTCTTCTCATACATTGATTATTTTCTTGATTACGCTCCAGTATTATGATGTGATTATCAGCATTGTAAATTCATAAAACATCGTATTCCCATGATCAGGTTTATAGCATAGCAGGTGTGTTCAGTACACACATACACACACACACACACACACACACACACACACACACACGAATACACACACACACACACAAATACACACACATACACACTAAATATAAATATAAACTCAAAAGATTATATTTAACAGGGCAGTGGTGGCACATGCCTTTAATCCCAGTACTTGGGAGGCAGAAGCAAGGGGATCTCTGTGAGTTTGAGGCCAGCCTGGTCTACAGAGTGAGTTCCAGGACTGGCTCCAAAGCTACATAGAGAAACCCTGTATCAACAAACAAAGAAACAAAAGTTTATATTTGAGTGCACACACACATGGAAATGGAGGTTAAAGTGAAATATCCCACCCCTTGGTGAAGCTACTGACTGTTGATAGTGCAGGAATTAGAAATCAGTTTTCTTTAAGAATGTGGCTCCTGGTTGGTTGATGTTGTTCCTGTGGATGACCACACACCAAAGAGCTCAAACTTTAACTTTTTTTTTTTTTTGCTTTGCTTTTGTTTACGTTTGAGATTGTATTTTAATTACACTTCTTCCTTTACTTTCTCTTCCAACCCTTTTCATATGTCTTCCCTCCTCTCTTACAAATTCACGATCTCTTTTTCATCAAATGTTACTAAATACATACATGTATTTTTGTGTGTGTGTACTTAAATATAGACCTTTGAGTTCATTGCTACTTGTATGTGTATTGTCAGGTTTGAATGATGTTTGGCTCAGGACAACCAATTGGTGAGCTCTTACCTGGAGAGGGCTACCTCTGCTGCTCTCAGCTTCACTCAGTTGCCTGTAATTCCTTTTGTAAGGTTACAACTTTTAATGAAATTTTGTATAAGTATTCATCTTTGGTAACATATAATATACTAGGAAAATAATGAGAAAATTTATTCATATACTTGAAACAATAGAAAGCCTTGATTGAAAACAAATAAGCATATGTTATTATTAATCATCACTTTAATAAATTTGGAGAGTAATTAGTAAGTGGACAGTTGTATATATATTGATATCAAGGCAGCTTTATTGACAAAATAAGTGATAATTTAATGTTATAACCCATGCAATTTCTTCTTGAAAACTTGACAAGAGATAGTGAGGAAATGAAAGTGATGGGGGAAATGTCTTTCTGTACCCTGTAAAAATGTATTTCTCTGATTGGTTGATGAATAAAGCCATTTGGCCTATGGCAAGGCAGCTTAGAAGCAGGCAGACAATCCAAACAGATAGAGAAGAAAGAGAAAGGCAGAATGGAAGAGACACTGCCAGCTGCTGCTGTGAGAAGAAAGATGTAAAGATACCAATAAGCCAAGAGCCACATGGCAAAATATAGATTTGTAAAAATGGGTTAATTTAAGATGTAAGATCTAAATAACAAGAAGCTTGCCATGGCCATAGTTTAAAAATAATATTAGTATGTGTTTGTTTATGTGAGTCTGAGCGGCTAAGGGACTGGGCAAGACACAGGAAAACTTAAAGCCACAAAATCAAAAAACAAAACAAAAAAACAAAACAAAACAAAAAACAAAAACAAAAGCATAGCAACATGTAGATTAACAAAAATTGGTTAATTTAAGATGTAAGATTTCACTATCGAGAAACCTGAGCCAATAGGTAATACAGTTCATAATTAATATCAGCCTCTGTGTATTCATTTGGACCTGAGCAGCCGCAGGACTGCAGACCTACAGGAACCAGGTGGGACCAAAAACACTTTCAGCAACATTAAATATCAGCAACACTAAAGGAATGACAACACACACACACACACACAAACACATACACACACACACACACACAGAAAAGCTGGAGTCAGGTGGATTCTGCCTGTGAAGGAGTGGCATGAACTAATCCATCAACTACCTGCAACCTCATCACTTTTATTACATACAGCACAGGGGGAGGAGTTGATCTTTGTAGGAGGTGCCTGTAGGCCAACAGTAGGAAGTAGAATGAGAAAGTTCAGTTTCTAGGCTTTTCACACACTGATCAATCATTTGTAAACATTTCATTTGAACCTGAGAAAATTTGACAATGTCCTCTGACCCTGACCATAGGTAAAGGATTTCCCAGTTTTCCAAGTGCCTTATGCATTGGCCCTTTAACATGCTCAACTCATTTTAAACAATATCCATTCACTCAGATCATCATGCATTTGGGACTTCAATTGCTCCCTACAACTTATTATGGAAGATTTAAAATAAAACTTTCCTATTCTGTAGGCTGCTGTTTTGTACTAGTAACGGTGTTCTTTACCTTACAGGTCCTTTTTAGGGTCATGAGATCCCATTTCTTAATTGTCGATCTGAGTGCCTGCACTATATGTGTTCTGTTTAGAAAGCTTTTTCTTGTATCAGTGTGTTCAAGGCTACTCCCTACTTTCTCTTTTATTGGGTTCAGTTTGTCTGTTTTAATGTTGAAGCCATTGATCCACTTGGACTTGAGTTTTATACAGGGTGATAAATATGGATCTATTTGCATTCTTCTACATGCAGACATACAGTTGGACCAGCACCATTTGTTGAAGATTCTTTTTTCCCCATTGTGTATTTCAGGATTCTTTATCAAATATCATGTGTCCATAATTGTGTGGATTTATGTCCATCACTTTGGTTGGATCCCATTGAACCACTTGTATATTTTTATGTCAATACCTTATGGTTCTTATTGCTATCGCTCTGTAATACATCTAGAAATCAGGAATAGTGAAACCTGCAGAAATTCTTTATTGTTCAGAATTGCTTTGGCTATTTTGGTTTTTATTGTTGTTTTTCCATATGAAATTGGGTTTTGTTCTTTAAAGGTCTGTGAATAATTGTGTTGGAAGTTTGATGAGGATTGTACTGAATCTGGAGACTGCATTGGGTAGAATGGCCAATTTTATGTTAGTTCTACTGATATAACACCATGGGATATCTTTCAATCTTTTGATATCTTCCCTTCTTCAAAGACGTAAAAGTGTTGTCAAAAAGTCTTTCACTTGCTTGGTTATGGTTACCCCAAGATATTTTAAATTGTCTGCGGCTATTGGGAAGTCTTCTCTTACTCTGATTTCTTCCAGTCACTTCTAATTTAGATATATGAGGACACTGATTTATTTATTTATTTTTTTATTTAACCTTGTATCCAGCAACATTTATAAAGAAGTTATCAGCTGTAGGAGTTCCCTGGTAGAGTTGTTTGTGGTCACTTTTGTATGCTATCCTGTCATCTGCAATAAGCGAAAGTTTGACTTCTTCCTTTCTTATTTGTATCCACTTGGTCTCCTTTTGTTGTCTTATTGCTGTAGCTACAACTTCAAATACTATATTGAATAGATATGGAGAGAGTAGAAAGCCTTGTCTTGTTGCTGAGTTTAGTAGAATTACTTTGAGTTTCTCTCCATTCAATTTGATTTGGCTATAGACTTACTGCAAATTGCTTGTATTATGTTTAGGCATGTCTCTTTTATTCCTAATCCTTCCAAGACTTTTATCATGACTGGGTTTTGGATTTATTGAAGGCTTTTTGGCATCTAGTGAGATGATCATGTTTTTTTTTTCTTTCAGTTTGTTTATAAGGTGGATTACATTGACTGATTTTCATATGTTGGACCATCCCTGCATCTCAGTGATGAAGAGGGCTAATATACAAAATATATAAAGAACTAAAAAAAAAAAAAAAAAAAAAAAACCCAACTAGACATCAATAAACCAAACAATCCAATTAAAAATGTGTTGCAGAACTAAACAGAGAATTCTCAATAGAGGAATCACAAATGGCTGGGAAACACTTAAAGAAATATTCAATACCCTTAGCTATAGGGAAATGCAAATCAAAACTACTTTGAGATTCCATTTTACACTTGTCAGAATGCCAAAGATCAATAATAGAAGTGATAGTTCATGCAGTGGAGGATGCAAAGCAAGGGGAATACTGCTCCATTGCTGGTGGGAATGCAAACTTGTATAGTCACTATGAAAATCAATATGGCAGTTCCTCAGAAAACTAACCTACATCAAGACCCAGCTATATCACTCTTGGGCATATACCCTAAAGGTACTCCATACTACCACAAGGATACTTGCTCACCTTTATTCATAGCATCTTTATTCATAACATCCAGAACCTATAAACAAGCTCAATGTCCCTCAAGTGAAGGATGAATAAAGAATAATGTTGTGGGATAATCTTTTTTACTCTGTGAGAAGATGTGCCACTGTGATTGGTTTAATAAAGAACAATGGAAAATAGCTAGGCGAAAGAGAAGAGGTGGAATTTCCAGGCAGAGAAAGGAACTGGGGATGAATTTAGGCATGCAGAAGAGACCAGTGAGATGAGGACCAAGTCAGACATACAGAATGGAGGGGAGATTAAAAAAAAAAAAAAAGCCATGTGGCGCAATATAGATTAATAGAAGCAGGTTAACTTAAGTTATAAAGCTATCTAAAGACAAGCCTAAGCTAAAGGCCAAGTTTACATAATTAATAAGATGTCTCCCTGTCATTATTTGTGAGCTGGCCATTACAAAGGAAAGTTGAACTACATTTGGCATCCAAGACAGGGCACATACATCCACATAGGGCCTGATAAAACTGAAAAAAAAATCTGCACATGGAGTCAGAAGCAGCTTCCTGGTGACCACAGTCTCTCAGCTATACTTGGTGCTCCAGGCATACAGAGGCCCAGGCTCCTCTTGTGGTCTGCTGCTACCTGCCAGACCAAAAGGGTTGTCACCAGCTGCCAATGCAATGTACTAAGTAGAGCAGTAAAGCATTGTGATAGTCAGAGAAAGCGTGTAGACAAGCAAACAACAAATGGCCAGGTCCAGGCTGTAAAACCTCAGAGAAGGTTACAGTGTGCTTTAAAATGTGCTTAGGTGCTGAAGAGAGAAAAAAGAATTGATAAAGCAAGTCATAAAACAAACAAATAAATAGAAAGTATTTTTAAAAATACTAAAGTCTTTAAAGAGAGAGTAAAGTAATATAAAAAGAATAAGCCACATAAGGATAGGAAATACACAGGGTAACTTGATCCTGTATGTTGTTTTGTTGTCTTTACAAATGCATTTGGGACTTCAATTGCTCCCTACAACTTATTATGGAAGATTTAAAATAAAACTTTCCCATTCTGTAGGCTGCTGTTTTGTACTAGTAATGGTGCTCTTTACCTTACAGGTCCTTTTTAGTGTCATGAGATCCTATTTATTAATTGTCGATCTGAGTGCTTTTTTGAATGTTGATGACAGAAGAGCAAATGCTGATGAAATACATTGTATTTTAGAAAAAAACCTGCTAAATTAAACCAACCTATATATTTTAAAAATGTCTTAGCTTCAGAATGGAAGTCAAGAAATACACTGTGTTGGGGAGAGGTTATATCTTTGTATCTACAGGAAATGAAAAGGTGTGGATCCCTTCAAAATTGATAAACATCAGATTTGATTAGAGGAGACCTCTTGAAAAACTTGGCTGCAAACATGAAGGAAGAAACTAAGAAAACTACAAAACATTAATGTATATGCTGATCCCTCTACATTGGAAAAGCTCTGAGACAAGATGAGACATCATAAATCTTGCTGGCTAAGGAATCCTCCTGACTTATAACTACATGCTACCCTTTTATATGGCATTGATGGAAATTTATTAGACAGTTTGGTTATGCAGTCCAAACAGATTTATACAATTGAGAGATGCCTTTTATCTGCTAAAACAAAGAACAGAAAATAATCATAGGCTAACTTGTGCACACTACACATTCTGTAATTGTGTTTATATATATACATATATGTATATATGCATGTGTGTGTGTGTGTGTGTGTGTGTGTGTGAGTGTGTGTGTTTGTTACCTATGAGAGTTTGTGTGTTTTCAGAAAAAAAAGGGACCAACCAGACATTAATGAATATAAGTAGCTCAGGTGATCCAGCCTTTCAGAATGCCTCTGTTTCTGTTTCCTTAAGATTCCTTGTTCAGAACAACTTTAAAAACTACTCTAGTTGGGATTTCAAATGAACCCTGTACTTTCCCATTACTCACATAATAATAATAATAATAATAATAATAATAATAATAATAATAATAAATATAAATATAGCTAGCTCTCCTAGGACTTGACTGTTATCACAATTTTCTCTGGTTTGATAATTGTTCTTATTGTATATAATTTTACATACAGAATGGAGTATAGGTAAAAAAGCTATGTTGCAGAACATAGATTAATAGAAGCAAGTTAATCTAAGTTATAAGCATTAGTTGGAGTCAAACTTAAGCTAAAGGCAAGGCTTTCATAATTAGTAAGAAGTATCCATGTTACTATTTGTGAGCTGGCATTCCCAAAGGAAATTTTGTAGGTGAATTTCTAAACAGTCTTATTAAATAAGAATCACAGAGTGCAAACCATAGAGATCAGAGCAATAGCCACCAACTAAACTTAGCTCACCACATCACCATAGCTTCCCAAGCAAGCCTCTTCCTGTCTAACCTGCACCTTTATTGCCTTCCTGTTCTGCCTTCTCATTGGCTCTAAACACAGCCACATGACTTCCTCATCATTGCCTGTCTATACAGACCTCCAGGTCTCTATGGTTGGTACTGGGATTAGAGGCGTATGTCACCACACTTGGCTGTGTCCTTCAACACACCAAGATTCTGCCCAACATGTGATCAGATTAAAGGCATGTGCTACCACCGCCAGACATCTGTGTATGGCTGACTATGGACTCTGATCTCCAGGCAAACTTTGTTTATTAACATACAAATAAAATATCACATTTCAGCACTAATAAAATATCACCACAAAAGTTTGACTACAATATATACAATGGAGTACTGTTCAGCTGTTAAAATCAATGGCATCATGAAATCTGCAGGCAAATGGGTGGAACTGGAAAAGTATTATCCTGAATGAGGCTACCAGACACAGAGATACAAGCATGCTATGTATTCATTTCTAAGTGGATATTACCCGCAAAGGACAATCACACTATAATCCACAGATCCAGAGAGACAAAGGAACAACAGTGGCTCTAGAATGTATACATGGATCTCCTTGGATAGGGTCAATAGAATAGATTTTGTATGGACCTGTTGGGGGGGGAAGTATGGTAACAGGAGATCAGCTTGGGGAAGGGGGGATGGAGGGAGAGATGATTGGAAAAGGGGGTCCTTTAGGGGACTATATGCATACATTGTGCAGTATGCAGAGACCCACAGCCAAACATTTAGGTAAACTTCTGGGAACTCTTATGAAGAGAGAAAGAAATGATTGTTGGAATGAGAGGTGTCAAGGATACCTGAAGGACCACAGAGTCAACTAAGCAGGGCTCAAGTGTTTCAAAGAGACTGAATTGGCAACCACAGAGCCTGTATGGATCTGTGCTATGTAGACAAAATTCTAAACAGTCTTAGTAAATAAGAAACACAGAGCCAAATACAGAGGAAATAGCCAAAGAGATTAGAGCAATAGCCACAACTAACTTTAGCTTACCACCAGCAGTAGGTTCCCCAGAGAGAGAGAGCTTCTTCCTGTCTGACTTGTCTCTTTATTGCCTTTCTGTTCTGCCTTCTCATTGGCTCTAAACCCAACCACATGACTTCCTCCTTACTGTCTGTCTATACAGACCTCCAGGTCTCTATGGTTGGTACTGGGATTAAAGGTTCGTGTCACTATGCTTAGCTGTGTCCTTTTCCACACAGAGACTCTGCCTGCCATGTGATTGGATTAAGGGCATGTGCTACCACCACCTGACTCTGCTTATGGCTCGCTTATACCTCTGATCTCCAGGCAACTTTATTTATTAACATACAAATAAAATCACTTTTCAGCATAAATAAAATATCACCATAGTGAGTGCTAGGTCTTCTACATACATGCTGTGGTTGTTTAGCTTTGGATGTTTATGGGAGTCCTAACAATGGGAGTGGGGGTGTCTCTGATTCTTTCAACTGTTCTTGGAATCCTTTCCCTCCTATGGGTTGCTTTGTCCAGCCTTGATATGAGTGTCTGTGCTGAGGCTTAATGCATCTTGTAATGCTGTGATCGGTTGACATCCCTGGGGTTTGGGGGACATGGGAGTACGTTTCTCTTTTCTGAAGAGAAATGAAGAAGCAATGGATGTGGAGGAGAGGTTGGGAGGAGACTGGGAGGAGTACAGAGAGAGGAGGCTGTGCTGCAATCAGGATATATTGTATGAGAAAAGAATAAAAAACAAATTACATTAAATAAAACTTTCCTTATAAATAATAATTGTAGAATGAATCTGTCAGTTACTGCTTGAGGAAGCAGTTTTGTTGTTCTTAATTTTCAAATTGCTTTAAGAAGTCTTCCTCTAAAATTGATATCTCAGCATATTGTAGGTATAATTTCCAAATTTGACTCTTAACCAAATCTACATCAGGAGATGCATCACTCTTTCCTTGATAACGAGCAGATGTTCAGAACAGCTTGTGTCCAATTATGATACAAATATTTAAAATCTGCACTTGGGCAAAATCTTCAGTCCCCATCATCAGAAGTAAAGGTGAGCATGTATTTCCTGTAAGTCATTTTTATGATGCTTTTGAATGGATAGCATAACGCATATTGACTACAGTGCATCAGTGCTGACAGGTGGCACAGAATCTGAAGAAAAACTGTTCTCCCAGATTCCACAATGAGGGATTCGTGGTTACACTGTATTCATGTTACTTCTTGGTACAACCTGACCACAGCTGCCTCAGCAACCACACATCACCTTTAATATAGTTTATGAATGACACTGGAAACAAATGACTCCTAATAGAGCTGCTCCTGTAAAGCAACCAAACAGGATTCATTAGATTACATTTTTGGAAAGCAAATCGATTGTCTGGGGAATCAAACAACAGAAATGAGGAACTTACAGTCAAAATGCACAGGAATCATTGCCTGGACATTCATGATCTCTTGTCAGTTTAGACATACCTTGTGGTGGGTTATCTTTCCTTTGTTTTGTATACAGGTTGATTGCATTTAATAGTAACAACTTAAAAATGCTTTATGACTAGGTTTTCCTTAATTGAAAACTTTGTGGCAATATTTGGTTGGCAGAGAACCTGAAGGCTAGATGCTTAGTAAGTGTTTGAGGATTGGTGCATCCTAGCACTTGATTCCATTGCATATAATCACCTTCAACAATGGTCGTGAGAAAACTAGAATCCCATTTGAAATAAATTACCTAAAGCAGAACTTTACTGAGTTTCTAAGGAAGAATCATAGATGTCAAACTTGGCTTATTGAATGATCTTGGTTTTTTATTTAATATTCTATACTTCTATAAGATTTCTTCACTTATCCAACAAACTTAAATCAATATTAATTAGTTCAAAAATTCATTGTTAATTAAATTTCATATGAATTCTATTTTTTATCATATGAATTCTATTATTTTTATTGTAAAACCTTTAGTGTAAACTTCTGAGAGTAGTATTAAAATTAAATATGTTAAATATATTTTAAATTATCAAACCTTATTTTAAGATTATTGTTGACCCAATGATGAAGAAAAAAAATTTAAAAAGTCCTGTATTGTATGAGTAGTAGGAATAAAAAATAAGAAAAATAGATTACTGGGTAGACCTCTCATGTATCCAACAATGACAAGGAAAACTATAAATTTATTTTGTACTAATTAATTTCTAGTTTATATCACAGTTTCAATAATTAATCTATTTATTTTAACACATTATTCCAAATGTGTTAGTTATTATCTATTTAAATACAGGAGGAAAACACAGCCTTAACAATAGGCTTTCTAACACTTTTATTACTAGATTTACAAATATTTTGGATTTAATTGACAAACCTTTTATCTTTTATAATGGAAATATAAAGTAAATGTAGTAATGAATTTATCTAATAATATTTCACATGTATAATAATCCCATTTCTGATATAATACATTTCCTATGTTGTATTAATATGCTAGTAAATTTTATGGAAACGTTTATGTTGTTTTATTTTGAGAATAGCCAATACTATACACAGCCAGCAGTGTCAACAAAAAAATTGTTATTTGCAAAGAAAAGACAAGCAGAGCCTTTTGAGGCTCCTAAACTGTTGGTAAGGTGACTGTCATGAGAAATGTGCAGGGAAGGTGGAAGGTCTAAAGTGCACCTTCTATTGAATGGTGTGTGACAGGAGACAGAACCAAGTCCTCATCTGACATATTTCTTACCACATTTGTAGGTGGCTTTTGAACCTGAGTAAGGCTAAGATGATGCACAGGGAAAATTAATTTCAGTGCAGGGTTGAAATTAATGCTTGGTCCTACACAATGAGGAAGAAACATATACAGGAATGGTTGAGAGCAATGGGATGGTGTGAAGAATTTGGAGAGAATGAGTCCCATAAACAACTTTTTTGGTGTGAGGGCTACTTGTCAATTACTAGAATGAACTAGTGTTTTTAAAATAACCTTTTGAATATTGGTGTTGGAAGTTGAGCAAGGTATAGTTATAGATGAATTCCTTCTGTTAGAATTATGCTTAAATTGCCAAAAGGATCTGGAGTTCATAGAATTTTTGAGATTTTTTTTTTATTTTCTGAATTGTTGGTCTTTAAAGCATATTTGTATTTTTTAGCAATCAAATTTTGACCATGTTTCATGTTCTTCTTGGTTTTTTTTTTTTTAAGCAGTGACTTTTTCTCTTTTTTTCTTTGCCTATCTTGACATGTTAGGGACAGTAGTGTTTTAAAAATAGGCATGCTTTGCTATCCATTCTTTTTTGTTGTTTTTCTGTTTGTTATTGTCTATAATAATTTCCTGACAGTCCTAGTATTAGTTAAATGCAACATTTTCAAGAAAGAGGGTAAAAGTTTGAGTTTCATAATTTTTTTAATAAACAGGAGACATTGTTACTGTGTTTCATTAAAAAAATTCTTATGTAAGATATTGTTGATAAAGTCATATAAAACTAGTCAACTGCATCATGACAGAAAGTCTTAACTGCTAATCATGCTCCGATGACTGGAATGCAAATAGAAACAAACCCTTATGTTAATGGGATATTACATTTGTTCAAATAAATAGAAGTTGTGGCAGATAAGAGCTAATAAAATAATTATATCAACAATTGCTGTTCTTATCTAATCTGTATGTTCTTCTTCTCATCCCACCCATCTACCCATCTATTTCTCTATGTTCACACCAGAAACTTTGGGAGTACAAAAGTCTTGAAAATATGAGTACTCAGTTTTGTGATTTGAATATATAATGTCCCCATATGCTCATGTGTTTTTGAACACTTAGTCCCAAACTGGTGGTACTACTTGGAAATGTTGTGGAACCTTTAAAAAGTAGGGCCTAGTTACCAGAAAAGAGCCAGTAGGGACAGGACTTTGGACATTGCAGCCAAACCCTGATCCCTGTTCACCCTCTGCTTCTGAATCAGATGCAGTGAGACAGGTTGCCTTAGACTCCCACAGCTATAGCTTCACTCACATGAGGAACTGTATTCTCATAGAATGTAAGTCAAAAGCAACACTTCTTCCTTTATGTCCCTTCTTTTCACTTCTTAGCTCACAACAACAGAATAGGAGCCATGACAGTCAGGGTTTCAATATGGAGCACGCTTATGTTACTCGGTGCTTTTATAGTAGAAAACAATTTAGAAAAATTTCTCCCTCCAACTCCTCTCCGGTATCTTCCCTCCAACTCTTCATGCCTCTCCCATTCTCAAACTGATTATTATTGTTTTATGCATACATATATATTTGCATGCACACATACATCAATACAAATGGCTGAATCTGTTTTTCTAGTTCATTTGCATGAATATGGATTCAGGGTTGACCACTTTCTAATTGGATAATCAATATGGGGGTCCATCTCATGAATTCCCCCTCTCCCAGCATCTACTAGTTGCTTACAGTTCTCTGTCCAGGGGTGGAGCCCTGTCAAATTTCCCCCATCCCCATAAGCATATCTGTTGATATTGCCACTGTTCCAGCTGTGATCATGCAGTCATTTCTCAGAGAGACTGATTCAGAGAAAGCTGGATGTTTGTGATTTTTTTTAAAAACCGTACCTGTGTTTTTTAATTTTTTTTAGTGAAATATTTTTTTGTCATGTCATATATCTTAATTAGTTTCCCTTTCCTCTAGTCTTCCCAATTCTCCCTACTTCCCCTCCCATCCAGATTCACCCCATTTCTGTTTTCCATTGGAAAACAAACAGGTTTGTAAAGGATAATAATAAAATACAGCCAGATAGAACAAAATCTAACACATCAGATTTGGAGAAAACAAACAAACAGAAGGAAAACAGGCCAAGAAAGGCCTGAGAAATGTAGACACCCACTCACTCAGGAATCCCATGGAAACACTAAACTGTAAGGTTGAAATGATTTTGCTTTGTTAAAAATGACCTCCATTTGCAAGTGTATATTTCAGTATTTTAATTGTAGATAATTATAGCCTTTAAAGCATATCAAAATACAGTAAGTTTTACTTTTAAGAACTAATAAAATAAATGATAAAAGTTATAGTACAAATTTAATTATAAACTTCATAGATTTCCATTGATTACAATTTACATTATTCCATTATTTTATAAAATACAATAAAACTGAGTTAGATGAATGTGTTTCAGATAAATCAGTATTTGTTGTGTGCTAAAATACTTACACACTAATTAATTGTACTGATATTAATGCTAAGCATGTTTTCTCCAAATTTAAATGTTGCCAGTCATTTGTATTAATTTTAGTCTTAAAGCAAAAAGATTCTACTTTTAATTGTTTGATTATTCCTATACATCTCATTTCTCTTCTGTACATATTATTTCACTGAAATTAGATGTGGTCAAGTTTTAGTTTTAACTCTAAATATACGTGGCATTTAGTACATGAAACTGACAGCAACTTTGCACATCCTGAACATAATATTCTTGCCTAACAAATACTCGAATTGTAGATTAAATGTAAATAGATGAACTTTAATTAATTAGACATTTTCTACATGTGTAAAATAATTTTATAATCTGTTAGAAAATAAATGGAGTATACATGTTGTTTCATGTTCTTTTTACTTTTCAGCTGCAAAGTTTAATAATCTTGGAGTTTCTTTTATTTCATTCCATCTCAGAGTTGCAGAGAATGGTAAAAGATATCAATGCTTTTCTTTTAGAGAAAATTACTTGGGTTCATAAAGTTGGATGAAAAGAACTGTGTCAAAATTGACAGAGTGGTTGGGTAGGTGCTAGCTCTATGGTACAGCATAGGACTCACCTGTGCCCTTAACCAGTCCTTATCCCCAGAACTATAGTGAAGCAACCAGCAAAACTACAAGGACCTATTTGTGTACTTGACATGGTGTATTTTAGAAAATAATGTAAACTAAAGGCCAAAAGGAGAAGCCAGGAACTTGCTCCACCTTAACATGCACGAAAGTATTTCTTTGTGTGTGTGTGAAATGCAGAAGAAGAAAACAGAAAACAAACCATCAGAGCAGCAAACGACAAAACTGTCTTCAACACAATATTAAGATTTCTACTAGGGAGACTCGTGGACATACTCAGAAGAGTTTGACTATGAAAGATCATTAATAATAAGAGATGAAAAATAACTTTTGGAGTTGGAAAGTTGAGATCAGGATATATACATCATAGAGTGTCTAAAATCTATAGAGATAGTTGGAGCTGGTGTAACATTGATTGAGAAGGTTGGGCCCACTTTTGTGGATGTATATTTAAAACAGTTCCACAAATGAAGGACCATTTAAATCAGGTCCTCAAATCCTGCATATTTTAATACTCTATATGCCTTATTCATGAATATCAATCTGTTCTTTATTTCTCAATTCTATCACACCTGGATTCTGAATATTTTCTTTGTCATCATTTTGGGTCAAAAAGCCAACAATCTTTCCCATGCATTTCCACTTCCCCAGAAGAGGGGATGTGATACTCCTTTCTCTCTGAGCGATTGCTTCTGTTATGGCTCTGCCTACCTGGTGCTGAGCCAGTGCAGAAGGAAATGGCTGTTTGTATCATTCCCACTTTGTGAGCCAAATGGAAAATAGCTGTGCTTTGAAACACCTGTTTTGAGATTTCTCTAGTTACAGGAAATAGTCAAACATAATACAGATGAGCAGTGAGAGTGAATTGAACCCTGAAAGAGTAGTACAATGAAGCTCAACTGCAATGCAAAATTAAAACAAACAGAAAACTTGCAAGGATCTTGGAGTAGCAGGTACATTGAACGTTAAATAAAACACTTCTCAAACTTCTGCCATTACCTACTACCCAGTACCCATCTGTTACTTGAATTGCGACTTTATTTTTCCTTTCCTCAGAAACACTGAACAGAATCAACATATCTATGTAAATTTCCTGAGACATAGTTTGTCAATTCTTCAAGAAAACTTGACATAAAGTGAAAAGTAGAGAAAAGAGTTGATTCAGATTGATTTCCAAGATGCAAATCTGTGTATTAAATATTTTTCTGTGGTATTTTGCAATCTTTTATGAGTATTAAAATCTGAATGTATATGTAGAGGCCTTTCTAATGACTATAATTAAAGAATAGTTAAAATTTGTTAATTTTTTTAAGTCATAAAATCTTAAAAGTTATTTATTTGCATAAATAATATCAACTACATAGAAAAATATAAATAATTTAAAATAGTAAGGAAAGCTGTTAGAATTAATTTGTTTAGTAGTAAAGAAAACATAAATATGCTTGCTCTCTAAAATCAGCAATAAAGAGTAAAATGGAATAAAAGACAGTTCCATTGTGCTATGCTACCACCCCTAAGCATGAAATATTTAGGGATAAATTTTCCAAAATAATTGCAAAACCTACTCACTCAAGCTACAAATATTGCTGAAAGAATTTGGGGAATTTAACTAGGTTAACCCTAAACATTTCACTATGGCATCTGGATTATTTTGAGCTGAAGACAATTGAGGAATTACAGCCGTTGGAGTAACTCTGTTTCTTCCATCTGCCACTGTATCTTAAAGAGGAGTTAACAAGTAAGAATATGTAGTTTAGTTCATTTTATTAAGTTGAAATTACAAGATGTAGACACAAAGTTAAGGGAAAATATCATGCATGCTGCTGACCCCTCAGTGATACTGGGTTTTAGTCTAGGGGTTTCAACTCAGATGTGAATGCAGTGAAATCTGGCAGATATCGGACTACACTCTTGAACAATGAGCTTAGAGATGTTCCTGTAGAAGGAAGCTTATCAAAAATAGAGCAGCGTTAGGAGTAGACCTTATGTAGCATGGAGCTGAGTTAGGGTTAAGAAGGAAAATAATGCCCAAGAAAGAGAAAGGAGACATGAACAACCTGTAAAAACCACACACACACACACACACACACACACACACACACACACACACACACACACACACACACACACAAACAAACACACACACACACTGAAAGAGAGAGAGAGAGAGAGAGAGAGAGAGAGAGAGAGAAGCCTATATGGTGTACAGCTCTATGCATGTGTATGCAGTGTTTGTTTTTCATATTTTAGGAGCCAATGGAAGTGTGTAGTTAGAGTTTTCCTGCCTGGCCCAGTCAGGAGACATCTCTCTCACCTGCCAGGCCCACAGTCACTCAGACCCAACCAAGTAAACACACAGAAACTTATATTGCTTACAAACAGTATGGCCATGGCAGGCTTCTTGTTATCTACTTCTTCTATCTTAAATTAACCCATTTCTATTAATCTATACTTTGCCATGTGGCTTGTGGCTTACCAGTGTCTTTACATGTTACTTGTCATGGCAGCAGCTGGCAGTGTCTCTCTCTCTCTGCCTTCCACTTCCCAGAATTCTCTTCTCTGCTTGTCCCGCCTATACTTCCTGCCTGGCTACTGACCAATCAGCATTTTATTTATACAGAGTGATATCCACAGCACTTCCCCTTTTCTTTTTTGTTAAAAAAGGAAGGTTAACTTTCACATAGTAAAATTACAGATAACAAAACAATCAAGAATTCTTATCAAGCAAGAATTACAGTTACAATATTAAAGAAGATATCCTATCTATCTTATATTTGTGAGTCTAAGGTTTTATATCTAACTTATCTTTTATCATAACTGAGAAAATTATAACTATCTAGTCTTCAACCACATCAAAGATTTCAGAAGGATATAATATTACCCGAGAAATGAGAGAAGGATGCAAGCAACTTTCGGGAGTCTTCCAGTGTAGACAGAGACAGCTGGCAGCCTGAACAGTCACCTAATGTTCCTTTGAAAAGTTGGGACATCTGTCTTCAGCCTACAGGACTAGAGTCTCTTGGTCACTTTTCTCAGTGCCTTGTAGATTGTCTGGCAGTTTCCTCTGCGAAGCAGGAACCTGAAGGACCATTATGTCAAGCAAAGTTCAGTGGTCACCTTTCTATGGGTCCTGCATGTCCGGTTGGTCAAGCAGTCCAGGCAAGAATAGTTTCTTGCCCAAAAGGTTATTTTTGCCAAGGTGAAGATAAACTCAATATGAAGTGTCTTCAATGCCCATCCTCCTCTCTGAAGTAAATCTGGTGCTGCCAGGAGCAGACAAAAAGTCTAAATTTTAAAAATATTTTAAATGACATATTCTGTAGGTCTTTGAAGTATTTGAAGATTACCTGTCTGTCTGAAATATCTCCATGTATACCTAGAAGACTTAACTAACGTGGCTATGAGTATGATTTTCATAGATGATTAATTATTAATCTATTTTTAATTATCCATTACAATTTTAAATGAGCTGTACAAACATAATACCTTAAACAAGAGTAGAAATATACACACAGTATAACAAAATTAACTTTAAGTTTGTATCAATAGACTGAAGTCTATACCAATGTAAAATATTTTAAACAAGTTGTTGCTCTTTAGAAGTAAGTTCATTAATCTCCTGTTTTATCCTATTTTATCTATATCATATCCCCTTTTTTTCCTTAGAAAGAGATCGCAATTATAATCTATCTGATTTAAATAAAAATATTGGTTTTTCTCTGTCCCACACCACAGGGCTCTTCTGATTTGGGACATAAGAATCTCTTTTAACAAATTTGTTAGTTTTTTAAAACTTGTAATATTTCTTCTTTAAACTGAAACTAGAAAATCTGATATTTTTGTG
Source organism: Onychomys torridus (assembly GCF_903995425.1). NCBI lineage: Eukaryota > Metazoa > Chordata > Mammalia > Rodentia > Cricetidae > Onychomys > Onychomys torridus. The sequence continues at coordinate 33,050,515 of NC_050454.1, forward strand.
TGATCTTTTGTCTTTTTACATTTATTTCATTTTTTGAAAATTTCATACAGGAGGACTGATCTGTAACATTTCATTGTCTCTCCACCTGCTTCTCGTCCAACTCCTCTGGACCTTCCCCCGATATCTTTCAAATTTATGACCTCTTTCCCCTAAGTCAATGGTTTTTTATATATAGATAATTGATTAATATATATTATATAAAACATCTATATGTTATATATATATAAAACATCCATATATATGGATGAGGATTTTTGTTTGTATAAACACATACAAAGATACACACACACACACAATATAAAAAGGCTATGAATTAGAAAGGGAACAAGAGGTACATGAGAAAAATTAGAGGAAAAAGAGTAGGGGAAAATTATATAATCATGTTATAATGTAACAAATATTATTTTTTAAAGAATTATAAGATTTTCCTATGAGGTATAGACCCAATCACCCACACTAGTCTTATTTCCTATAGAATGAGATTATTGGCCTAGAGTCTGCCTTAATCAGTTGTTTCCAAACCTGACTGTCATTTATGTATTCCCAGCCCTCTGCTTAGTGCACAAAAGCAGACGAAGCAGAAGTTCATCGTCTATCCAGCTTCAAGTGATTCTAATACACACTGTGAATGAACAGCAGTAACACAGGTAATGGAGACACAGTGGGCCTATGTAAATAGACTTCCACAAAAATTAAAGAAGGAAATATGTTAGTGACATATCTTTTGTTTGTTATTAGTGTTTACAGGGATATAATATCTACTTTCTAATTTTAATTACTTATCTAAAATTAGTTTTGGAAGTTGATGTAATCTGACAGTTCTTCTTCTATAACAAGATGCTTTAGGTTCTGAATTTGAGTGGAATGAACTCAGAATTTTAACATGATGGTACTTGGCAAGGAAGGCAAATCTTGTTGGTACATGGTACAGAAAGCAAATCTTTGTCTGCTTTATTTTATTTCTATATTAAATTGTTCATACAAAGGGAGAAAATACTTTATTGTCATTCAAATTGTACTTAATAATAATTAGTAGGGAAACTAGGTGGAATGTATAACCTACGTATTGCTTGATTTCCTAAGGCCCTGACTTGTGGCTAGAAAGCTCATCTTTTATTGGTTATGTCTCTGCAATCAAAAATCACCATCACAAGCCAGTTGATGGTGGCGCACGCATATAATCCCTGTACTCGGGAGACAGAGGCAGGTGGATCTAGGTGAGTTTGAGGCCAGCCTGGTCTACAAAGCAAGTTCCAGGAAAGGCACAAAGCTACACAGAGAAACCCTGTCTCAGAAAACACACACACACACACACACACACACACACACGCACACACACACACACACACTGTAGCTAGACAGGTCACTGACCATAGCATAAAACCATTTCCTAATGATATGTTGGTATACCTATAGATCAATTCATCTCTGAACTCTCATCCAAGAAGCTGCTATTTGCATTGGATTGTGATTAACCATGGTCCACGCTGACACACATACAAAGATATAGAGATTTTTCAAACCTATGTGAAACACAGATACATCACTCCTTCCTATCAAAGTTCAGGAATCATTGAGGAAGTGCTATGGGATAATGGTTTTATACAGTGGTTTAATAAAATGCTGATTGGCAGCCAAGCATTGGTGGTGCACACCTTTAATCCCAGTACTCGGGAGGCAGAGCCAGGCGGATCTCTATGAGTTTGAGGCCAGCCTGGGCTACAAAGTGAGTTCCAGGAAAGGTGCAAAGCTACACAGGGAAACCCTGTCTCAAAAATACAAAAAAAAAAAAAAATGCTGATTGGCCAGTAGCAAGGCAGGAAGTATAGACAGGGTGAGCAGACTAAAGGAATGTTGGGAAGAGGAAGAGCTGATTTGGGGGTGACCAGCCATCCCCAGAGGAAGCAAGATGACAAGGCAGAACTGAAAAAAAGTACTAAGCCACATGGCTAAATATAGATAAGAATTATGGGTTAATTTAAGTGTAAGAGCTAGTCAGTAATAAGCCTGAGCTAATGGTCAAGCGGTTATAATTAATCTAAGTTTCTGAGTGATTATTTTATAAGTGGCTGTGGACTGCAGGGTTGGGCAGGACTGGAGAAAAACTTCCAGCCACAAGGAAGATGCAAGGAAAGAATGTAAGAGCCAGAGATGCTACATGGAAATGCTACCTGTTGGACACAGCAAGTCAGTTCCACATATGAACTCGCAGTTGCTGTGACAGCATGCACAAAACTTGTTCAAGACCAATCCAGAACAAATCCCTGTATGAAGTTGAGTGTTAGGCACTAAATCTAATGTAAACCTTAGCCATGAATCTTTTGGCAGGATCTGCTGGGAAAGAAAGTGTTTTCTCTAAGGGTCTTGCCTCTGGTAAGCCAACCACAGTAGAAGAATGCATACCCAAGAAGAGTTGGGCAAAATAATGGGTCCTGATGGGCTTTTTAAGAAAGACACAAAGTTGTGTGTATAGGGAAGCAGGGTGGATCTACGAAGACTTGGAGGTCAGAGGGTGAATATTATCAAAATGCATGTAGAAATATATGTTTGCGTGTAAAATCAATATATACTGTGGGCCAAAATGAATGCTGTTGCTATTTCTGCCTGACATGACAGAACTCTGATGCCATAATTTGGGATTAGGTGACAAATAAGAAAAATGCTGAAATGAAACACATAGGCATGCAGAGAGGAAGAACACATGGGCCTGAAGAGTTCAACAGTTGTATTGTGTCCCACTGAAATATGTGGACATTCCATGAGTATATTTACATTTGTTTTCTGTCAGATGATGCCCTCTTCCTTTTCTTTTCTTTTTTTTTTGTGCTCCACAACGTCTTTATTATCAACCTGCAGGTTTGCAATATTTCCCAGTACATTCCCAACATAAAACTTCACTAGCTTTCTCCCAGCCATCATGGTGTCAAAACGTTGCTCATTGGTGAGTTAAAAAGTATTTGTTTGAACATTTGCTGTTTAATGCACTAAGCTTGACTACAGGAAAACGGTGGTGGACAAGACAGGAAATAGAATCACCTGAGGAAGAGGGCTGCAGCATATAAAATTTTGATTTCGGATGACTCACTCAAGATAGGGTGCTGATACTAGTTATGAAATGATGGGAGATGACTAGCTAAAATATTAGAGCTCAGCCAAGATAATGAAATTCAGCAGTCTACCCAAGAGTTGGTCCCTGGAATATCACTGTTTCTGGGTATTCAGCTATTCAGCAGAGCATTAGCTTTCACAGGTTTCCCCCTGAAACTGTAGTTGCCTGCATTTGTTATGGCTGCCATCTTTGAATGTTGGACCACAACCCTGTATTTTTGTCCAGAAAGTAGCTGAAACCCCTTTCTTCCAGCACTCTTTTGTCCTCTCTTTAATTTCCAACCAATCTTATCTTCCATCACTTCTTTCAAACGAAAACTGTATTCAGTTCCCTTTACTTTCGATATAGAGAGGAATTCATGTAGTTAATATGAATTTGTATATAAATTTCCTGTTTATATTAGAAAAGATTGTATTTAAAAATGTATCTACGATGAAAAAAATGAAAATCTACAAAATGAAACAAACAAACAAAAAACAAGGAGAGGAAAGTTGATTAATAATACTTTATCTCTTTGGTGTTCTGCTTTCTTGTCTATTCTGAGTACTGTTAATTTCTTCTGTCTTCCTAGTGACACAGTGGAAGCTGGTCATTGTGAGTCTCTAGAGTCCTGGTGCTCACATCCTTCCCACAGCACCAGCATTCCTCCATCTCATTTCTTTTATGATGAGGTGTAATTGTAAGAAAGACTTCCTGAACAAGGTTAGTGAATTCATAATCTCATATTGAAAAAGTTGTATTTGTGTTTTCGTCCATGTATTTGTTTATATGTACTTGTGTTATATTTATGAACAAGCTATAGCTTTTCCCAGTATGAATTAAAATAAAATATTATTAGTTTGACATTTTCTGTAGGATTTGAAAAGTACCAAAAATTCTGTGAACTGATGTTCATGTTCCTGAAACACACAATCCTCCTGACTCAGACTATTGAATTATTTTTTAAGACTTAAATACAGGAGATATGTTTTTATCAGTCCTGGCCTCATTGCACTAGATTGAGAAAATTTTTGAAATAGTATATACAGCAGGAAGGGAAAAAAAGTGCATAAAATCACCCCAAAGTGCATGTGTGTGTGTGTGTGTGTGTGTGTGTGTGCATGCGCGCGCACACACACACACACACACACACACACACAATAGGAACTAACAGATTGTTCTCAGACCACAGACCATCACACCACTCATGCTGCTAAGATCCTTGCTTCATATTCCATACTATTCCTAACAGGGTAAAGATGTAATAAATCATCCAGCATACATTCTAGAGGGGAGGTTGGGGCTTAGCTTTATTGCAGTCACTCTACTGGATGGTAGGAGAAAAATAACCCTGTCTTGTGTTTCCTGGATTTCTGATTATTCAGAAAAAATAAAAGATGTTTCTGTGAGAATAACTCTTAATTTTATATCTGCTACACAAATCTAACTAGGGAGAGAAATAAGACAATAATAGTAAATATGCCTCAATGTTTTATGTTCCCATTTTTAAAAGTGGGAGAACTGGAAGGGAGATACCATGATGAATGAAGACCCCAGGGGAATAGGAAGAAGCAGAGTGCTAGAGAGGTTCCCAGAAATCCACAAAGATACCTCCACTGTAGGTTAATGGCAATGGTCAAGAGAGTGACTGAGCTGACCTGCTTTTGTGATCAGATGGCCTAACACTCTGGCTGTCATGATAGAACTCTTATCCAGTGTCTGATGGAAGCAGATGCAGAGATCCACGGCCTAGCCACAGGTGGAGCTCCAAGAGCCCAATCGGCAAGAGACAGGAGGGATGAGAGAGAGGACAGATTGTATGAGGGAGAGATATTGAGACTATGATTGGAAAAAGCACAGGGACAAATAGCCAAACTAGTGGAAGCACATGAACTGTGAACCAATGGCTGAGGAGCCCCCATGGAACTGGACCAGGCCCTCTGGATAAGTGGGACAGCTGATTAGCTTGAACTGTTTGGGAGGCCCCCAGGCAGTGGAGCCAGGACCTGTCCTTAGTACCTGGGCTGGCTTTTTGGAGTCTGGGGCCTATGCTAGGACACTTTGCTCAGCCTTGTATAGGGAGGGAGGGGACTGGACCTGCCTTGGTTGAGTCTACTAGACTGGGCTGACTCTCCAGGGGATACCTTGTCTTGGAGGAGATGGGAATGGGGGGTGCATTGGGGGAGAGGGCTGGGGGGAGAGGAGGGAGGATGAGGAATCTGTGGCTGATACGTGAAGTCAAGTTAATTATATATATGCATATATATGTACATATATGTATATATATATATATATATATGTGTGTGTGTGTGTGTGTGTGTATAAAATTTGTGTGTGTTTGTGTGTGTATGTGTGTGTAAGTGTATACCATGTGTGAGCAGGTGCAAGAGGATGCAAGAAGAGAAGAGAATGTTAGAATCTCAAAGATGGAGTTAACAGAGGGTTGTACATTGCCCGGTAAGTGTAGAGGAGATTTAAAAAAATGCTGTCCTGTGGCAGAGCAACAACTCTTCTATACCACTGAGCCATCACTACAGCCCCTTCACATTTTTTTAGACTTTTTTTTTGGTGATCATCCTACTTTACTACATTTCTAATAAATACATGAAAATGTCACCTTGAATACACACATAAATGATTTAATGTTTCTTATATTATTTTCTTTTAAGCATTTTTAAATTAACATTGTTGTATTGACAAAAAAAATCATACATTAGAAGTAGATTTTCTACTCTTGGACTACTCTGGAGGTAGACACATGAGGATCATGAGTTCAAATGTATCCTTGAATCATTACTGAAATCAATGCCAGGCTTAATATGAACAACAAAATCTCAAGGGAATTTGTGAAAACATGAAATCAAAACCAAACACCATAGCCCACCACCCTTTCACAGACACGCTTAGAAAAGCATGATCAAACATTGCCTGACATTTAAATAAACAATAGACTAGTAACATGACGGGCTTACAATTCTAAGTATTACTGCAGAAAAGCACATATCATGAAATAAAAACACAATGGAAGGTAAACAAAAGCCACAGAAGGAATATAAACACCACAAAAATAAATTTAACTAAATGAATTTGCCACAAATATAGCACACTTTGGTTTCTTTTTTTTTTCAGTAAGTAACTTTTTTATTTTTAAATATATTTATTTTATTTTTTTCATACGGCTATAATACAGCTACAATATTTCTCCCTTTTCCTCCCTTTGAATTACTCCCGATCTCTTTCAAATCCATACCCTCTTTTTAAAGTGATTATTATGTTTATATATGTATCAATTTAATATATGTATATATATATAATTTTGGTTTTTGTTGGTTTTGTTTTGAAAATGAACATGTAAATGAGATCATATTTTCTGTTTTGTTCATATTTCACTTAGCATAATATCCTCCAGCTTTAACTATGTTGTTGAAAATAACAAAGATCTTCATAATGATAAACAACTATATGTCAAAAATGGATTAGAAAAAGAAATTTAATATTTCCTATAACACCTTATCACCATTGAATAGTGGTGAAAAACAGACACAGCCCTTAAGGAGAGAGTAGAGAGAGTGAAGCTAGCCGGTTGTGATACACACCTTTGATCTAGCACTGGGGAAACTGAGGCAGGCAGATCTCTAAGTTCTGCTGGAGATGGTCTACACAGTGACTTCCAGGATAGTCAGAAACCCGAGAGAGAGAGAGAGAGAGAGAGAGAGAGAGAGAGAGAGAGAGAAGCTACTTCAATAATTCAAACATATAGAAATCTGAATCCAAGCATGCTATAGGTTGTTGTAGCCCACTAGGTTTCCTAGTGGCTGTACCTAACAGGACTGCATAAGAGGTTGATTGGACCACAGGCCTGCATATCAAGTGATTGTAAGGGTCTACACTTGACTGTAACTAGCAAGGTGAAGGTCTTTTGCTCTACCCCTTGGCATTGTTATAAATAGACCTTTGGAATAAAGTTCTGGTGTATATGGATACAGGTCCACTCAAGTCTATCCTGTGTTTTCTCTCTGTTTCTCTCCCTTCTGTTTCTAACTAAGTCTCTTGTTTCCATTGCTCAAGAGTCCCTGGGGTAAATAAAGGTGGGGGCTGGTCCTGCACAATAAATGACTTCTTAAAAAAAAATACTAAAATAAAGAATTAACATTAATCCCCAAACTCCTACAAAACAAAACAAAAAAAAAGAAACAACAACAACAACAAAAAAAACCAGAAGTAGAGGAAGTATATCCAAACTTATGTTATGATCCCAAGACCACCCTCTTACCAAAGCCGGAGAAGAAGTTTCCAAGAAAGGAGACAATTGTGTAATGGCTCTGATTATGTTGACACAATATTTCTCAATAAAATAATAGAAAACAAAATTCAGCTATGTATTAAAATATGAAAAAGAATAAGTATGGTACATGAAAATATTTAGACTATGTTATAATCTCAAAAAATAAAATGAATAACCAAGCATATGGCAACAATTCTTTTGGTTTAATATGTGCAAAAATATAGGTGTGATTTGCCATACTGACTTAATGAATGACAAAAACAAATGATCATCTTTATTAATTCCCAAAACTATGTTGAAAACTATCAAAGACAGATATAGAAAAAAATTTCCCATCACAGAGAAAGGTATTTGTAATACTTATTTGGTTTACATCAAAATCAACAATGAATATCTGAAATTATTTTCTCCAACATCCAATTTAAGAAAACAATACATATTTTCATCACTATCAAGAGCATCAGCAATGACAATCAGACAAGAAAAGTAAATAAAAATCATTCCTATTAGAACAGAGAAAGTGAAATACAGTCCATTTATCACTTCCTGAATAGAAATTTTATGTTATATCATTTATAATATATGGTATTAAACATTACTACAGTATAGGGCTTTTGAAGTCCAATGATTGTATAGATAAAGGATTTTTCTATCATATTAGCAGTCCTGATTCATGTGATTATTTTCTTTCCACAGTTTGAGCATGATACTTTTACAATAAATGTTATTTTGTTACTTTATGGCATTTGTAACTACATAGCTTCTTCCTTACTATTTTGAGGTGTTACCTAGGTAGTATACACATGAAATCATGGCGAATGAATTTCTAAGTTACAACTGATCATTTACATTGTCTTTCAATCTGAAAGTTCAGTTACTTTGGATATGGATATGGAAAATATATTTTTTTTATATTCTGAATCTTCTCACTTTGCAAACAACACTCAGATATAAATGATTGTAATGTTAAGAGGTAAAATACACTTTTAAACTTATTTAGAATATTGGCTTATTTCTCAATAATAGAACTTCCAATTTATTTTGATGTTTCTTCAATGCATTGTATTCAGATTTTATATAAAACAAAATTTATTTTTTCTTAAACAACTTGCCTGGAAAATCTGTAATGATAGTGCATCTGTGTTAAAATTAGCATGCTGTAACCAATTAAAAAATAAAATCCCTGCCTTAGCCCAGTGGTGGTGGTGCATGCCTTTAATCTCAGAACCTGGGAGCAGAGGTAGGCAGATCTCTGTGAGTTTGAGGCCAGCCTGAGCTACAGAATGAGTTCCAGGAAAGGCACAAAGCTACACAGAGAAACCCTGTCTTGAAAAACAAAACAAAAACTAAAAATAAATAAATAAATAAAATAATAAAAAAAATTAGCAGGATATGGTCATTGAGCCAAAATCCTTTCAAAAAATAATTTTACCTTAGTCTCTTTTTAAGATTTTAGGTGTTTTGTTTTGTTTTGTTTTGTGTGTGTGTGTGTGTGTGTGTGTGTGTGTGTGTGTGTGTGTGTTAGTTTGATTAAGATATCCCCCATAGTCTTGGGCATTGGAATTTGAATCTATTTTCTAGTGGATAGTGCTGTTTGAATCTTTGGAGGAATAGTTTTGCTAGAGATCACTGTGTGGTGCATGTTGAGGTTTCAGAACGATGCACCATTTCCTATTTGCTCTCCTTACTTCCTGTTTGTGGTTCTAGATGTGAGCCCTGAGAATACACCATCCAGCTCGCAGTTGCCAAGTCTGCTGCTTGCTGCCACATTGTCCCTAACATTATGGACACTAGATCTCTGAAAATGCATACCCAAATAAACCTCTCCTTCTCTTTATTTTATAAACTATCTTGGCCATATTGTTTTATCAAAGCAATAGAAAAAATAGACAGTGTGTGTGTGTGTGTGTGTGTGTGTGTGTGTGTGTGTGTGTACGCGCACATTTGCATATATGTACATATAGGTGCCTTCAAAAGCCAGAAGAGAGTTTTTAATCCTCTACAGATGGATTTGTGAATGATCTAACAGGGGTGATGCGAAATAAACCCTGTTTCTCTGCAAGAACAGTTAGTCTTATATAATCAACTTCTAAGTCATCCCTCCAGCCTATACTTTAATATTTTACCTCAGAAACTTGAAGTTATTATGAGACTGGTGTAAAATGCTATTCCCATTTTCAGAAATTTGTTGTTCTAAAACGTTATTCATCAAATTATCAAACACATATTCTTTTATGGCTCAGAAAAATATTGTTAAAATTCTGTTTTGTTAATGGTGCATATTTTAAATATTGAAGAATATGTCTTATAGAAATTCTCTATTATCCAATTCAAAGGATCAAATAATATATAATTATACTCCTTGAACTGCATTAAATTATACTGAGATAAGGTAGAGCAGTGTAATTTGCTATTTACCAAAGAAATTGTTTAACCTTTATTAAATGCTGGTGATTGGTGATTATGCACTGTGAGAAGTAACATTAAGACTTACAAAAAAACAGAAATGGAATAATCTTTGGAATATAATCTTTAAATGTTACTTTTACATCAGTATTAAAAGTAAATAATTAGCCGGGCAGTGGTGGCACATGCCTTTAATCCCAGCATTCGAGGCAGAGCCAGGCGGATCTCTGTGAGTTCAAGGCCAGCCTGGTTTACCAAGTGAGTTCCAGGAAAGGCGCAAAGCTACACAGAGAAACCCTGTTTCGTAAAACCAAAAAATAAATAAATAATAAAGTAAATAATTAGTTCAATTCTTCCAAATTTTCACTGTTAATTTAGATAATTATACTAATGTTTCAATTCTTACTAATATTTTATATCATACATTTTATAAATCTTCAATATTCAGATAACAGCATTTCCTAGTTTTGTGAAATATATTCCATGGTTTATGTGTATGATTATTTTGATAGCCATTATTATTATTTTAGTGTCAATTTGATAACAATCGTTATAATGAATTCCTCAGAATTCATGGATACCACCAAAGTTTCTAACTGTGAGATAATTTTAAGCATCTTCTGAATAACCATGTGATAACTAGGAAAAAACAGAAAAATATTATTTTGTCAATGACTAACCAGAAGCCTGAGGACATTTCTAATTCTTCTCTTATGATTCAAATGCTCAAGTGAAGACTACTTGAGGGACTCAGTTAGGTTCCAATCCAGAAAACACCTTTGCCTGTGGTCAGCTTGATATAAGTCCCACTAAAAATAAGGCATGTTTGGGTAGAGAAGAGGCGAACAAGCAGATGCCCAAGAAAGTTTGATATGGACTAGAAGTGATTCCCATGAGGTCCTTGGGTAGCAAAGACAACTACTGCTTCTGGAAATTGGATTTAAAAGGAAGATCACAGGCCTTAGGTCAGGAACTGGACAGATGAACAGAATGCACTATTACAAGAGAGTGAAGCCCAATGTAGGTCAGTTTTCAGTAAAAAATGATAACATATTTTCATCATTTAAAATCAGTTATGAAAGTCACTGCCTGAAAAACATATCTCTGTGTTTATTGAGATAATAGGGGTTTCTTAAAAGGAGCTAAGAGCAAAGAACATTGACATTCTTAAGGATAAGCGACAAATAAATTAGTTATAATAACATGGATATGCATAAGGCTAGCAGACATTGTTTAAATGTGGCTTCACCTGTGATTGATCAGAAAAACTTGACTGGACAGAAATGGTGTGCATTCAGAGTTTTTAGGCTTCCTCAAAAGTGTTTTCATCATAAAAAACTCTAAACATGTATATTACTCCAATGCATGTATGTTTAGTAAGTTGTTTACATTTCTCATTGGGTGTTAGGAATTTCTCCTGAAAATAAGAAAATGAAAACTTCTAGAGCCTTATTACATTGCTCCTTGGAATGCTTTGCATTCATTTTTGTATGTGTATTTTGTATTATTAAAACGACACCTACAATTTGCCTTGGTTTGAAAGCACTCAAAATCTAGTTACTTCTTGGAGGTATTAGAGACTAGATTCCAGTAACAGATTGAATTGAGCAAACAAACAAAACAAAACATATTACCATAATTTTTAACTACTTCAGTTCTTCTTTGAAATGGATAATGTATCTTCATGTTGCTAAAGCTTTTGAGTTCCTCATGTTTAAGGTGTTTTGTTTAATTTTTTTTTCTCCCCCCCCCCCCAGAGCTGAGGACCAAACCCAAGGCCTTGCGCTTGCTAGGCAAGTGCTCTACCACTGAGCTAAATCCCCAACCTCAGGTGTTATGAAATAACTTTTAAATTTCTCTGCAAGACCAGAAATGAATTCCTGTAATTGCTTTCAAATCATGCTTAGCAGTGCTCATCAGAAATTTTTCACACAAATTTGAATTGAACCATACTGTTCCCACTTCTAGTGTGGGGAGTATGTGACATATCTCCCATGAACCAAGACTTGAATAAACCAAGAATGTCTCCAACATGCAAAAAGCAGGTCTGCTATTAATTAACAAGTGACATTGCAATTCTAAAGAAAGAAGTTAAATTCAACTTGATGCTCTTATACCTTCCGATGTGCTGAAATGACAAAAAAGATTTAGTTTTTTTATACATCCTGGGAAAGTATGTATGAGTGTGTTTCTGAAGACAAGCAGTGGGAGAGAGAGAAGTAATGAGGTAGTAGAGTTAGGTTAGAACTTAAGACCATCAGATCCGATCAAGAGACTAGAGATGAAATTCTCAGATACTGATGTAATTTAGGTGTTGTAAATATTTTTTAAGGGTTTTAGAGGTAAGTAATATAAAGTGTCAAATTATGACCCTGTTGTTTTTTACCTCACAATCTTTTTGGTAAGGAAAATATGCTTAGAAATTTGAGAATCATATTTATAATAAGGCCCAGGGAGTAAATCTATCACAATTTTATGAAACAATTTTCTTCTCACTGGGTCCCATTAAAGCCACCTTGACCTAAATGTAAACATGAAGAAATTTGTTTTAGCAGAGGTACAGGAAGGATGCTTTCATTCATGCCAGAGAAAATTAACTGCTTATAAATTATTAATTAAAATGTCTCTTTCTGCCTGTTACATGAATTCTTGATAATTCTATTAGGAGCTTGCTGCATTTGTTTCTTTCTGAATACTTCAGTGAAAGAAGAAAGGCTAATCTTCCCAATAGTACTTTGTTTAGAAGATATGTGTGAAGATATTACTTTTGATATGACAAACTGTGGAAATCAGAATATTTTATGACTCCACTGTCACATCTCATCTTAACTCTTCTGTTTGCTATGCACTACATAAATTACATGTTTATTTATGCAGAACTTGAACTAATTGCTTATTAAAGGTGTTGTACATTCTTACAGGCATCTGCATACCTACTATGCTATTGTGAGCATCTATTATATGTAAAAGATTGTCTTAAACAGTCATATCACTGAGAACACCCTTTTGGTATGCAGGAAGTTGCTCATTAATGTTTAACTCTTTTCTGTGTTTTTGACTGTATGAGTCTCCAAGTTCAAATTTTGAAATTTTAAGTAATGATATTAATACATGTAACATCTGGAAGGTCATCAAGTTAGAAGGACAGAGGCTCCGTGAATGTAATTAATGTCCTTATAATGGAGACCGGAGGAAGCTTCCCTTCTCCTTTTCTCATGACAGTTCACAGAGAAGATGTTTTCTATGAATGAGGAAATAGACCCACATCCCTTTACCAGACACGATTTTTTTTGGAGCCCTGTTCTCAGTCTTTCCTCCCTCCAACTATGGAAAACAAACTGCTAGTGTTAATAAGATGTAACATTCGTCATGCTGTTTTTGCACCAGGAACAAACAAATAAATCTCTTATTTCACACCATCCCTAATTATGTGTGTCTGGTTTTATTTCAGTTAATGATTGACTCTGAAAATACAAAGTATAGATATTTGTATTACTCATCTTTGTATTTGTCTTCATTAAACCCCTGCACTTGTCTCTACAATTTTATTTTTCTCTAAAAAATATGAAGAACTTATTTAGTGGATAATACTATGGTCATTTAATTTTAAGTCATGTGCTTCATCACTTGATCTATTATGCATCATTTGATGTATTCTTGCATGTAATGAAACAAAACTACACAATAAATATTATAAGTATTTACAATTTTGGGTATAAGTGCAATACAGTATAAAGTAAGGTTAAGAAATACACTTATAGCCACACAATTGGACATAAAATTTCAATGCTCTCATATATATGCTTACTAATAGCAGAGACCCTGAAATCTTCTCACACTGTGCTTAATGTTATAATATTTTTAAACATTAATATTTAATATTAAACATCAGTTGCACCACCCACACCAAGATTGGGTCTTTGTATTTCCTTGGTGATCTACAACTTGCCATATTTCTTCCCTCAACTTTCCAATAGCTAACAGGGATTATATATATATGTGACACATATAAATCTTCTTTACATTATTAACATGTAGGAAAAATTAATTAGAATACCCAACATAATGTGGCATATAAGACTCATTAACTATATATAGAAAAAGATTAGTTATTTTGTTATGGAATTCTTTAATGTGCCTTCATTTTATTTATTTATTTAACGATTAAAGAAATTTATTGGGGGGTTAACTCATGATACAGAAAACTCACAACACAGGGAATATGGATTGTATACCTCAGATTTAAACCTACCTAACTCTTACATTTAAATTAACCCATATTTCTTATCTATGCTTCACCACATGGCTTATGGCTCGTTACCTTATTTTCTATATATCCTGCTTCCTCAACATCTAGCTGGCATCTCCACTAACTCCCAGCTTCCTTCTCACAAAGTCCTCCAGGTCTGGCTGTCCTGCCTACATTTCCTGCCTGGCTACCAGCCTGTCGGCTTTTTAATATCCGACAAAAGTAATATATATTCACAGTATACATAAAAATTGTTCCACAGCATAGAATCACATGCCACATGCCTTGATTTTTCCATCCACTCTTATCTGAGTCATGTAATACACTTTTGTATATATATTTCATAATTCTTGATTCATTCTTTGGGAATTTCACATCATGTGCTCCAATTCCACTCAGTTCCCAGTCCTTCCATATCTGCCCCCACCCCTGCAGCATCCCTCATAAAAGAATTAAAAAACAACAACTCCTCCATCTTTCCAACACTTCTGCATTCATCCCAGTACCATTGGAAGCTGCGATATGCCACCCAGGATACCTTTTTGTCTAATCAGTCTCATCCACAAAATGTCCATTATAATGAGTCATTGCCTGGCTCAAGACCTCTGGCAAACCATCATCACTAAATCCTCACTGAAACTCCTCTCTCATACCCTGCTGCTGCTCAGAATCATAGAGATCCTGTGGTTATCATACTGTAGGACCAGTCCCTTCACACACACACCCATAGGTCATACATGTAACACATCTAAGGATGGGCCAACTCAAAGCCCAGTTGTGGGTCCAGATGGTAGCTGAGCTGGTCCCTTTAGGCAAGGGGCAGAGCCAGCTCTACTAGTCCCATGCCTTCAGAACCAGCTTTCCCCCACTCGTGGTTTGGTGTGAGGCCATCTCCCTAGAGTTATGGATCAGTTATACCACAATGATCACAATGATGGGGCCAGCTCTCCTGCTGCAGTAGCCACTGAGGGGCAAGACCAAGTATACCAGGCTTAGCATGGCCCTCGGATTTCAAAATGCATGGTTCCTATGACCCCCTGTGGTAACATGGGCCATGGACATCATCACAGACCTGAAAGTGCAACAGGAATATGGGCCCAGACATCACCATGGACCTAGAGGCAGCAGGGCCCTAGGGCATCAATAAGGTCTCAGGTAGTTGTACAGATCCCAGGCATTCATATAGCCCTCATTGGTAATAGGAAACATGGACATCAACTCAGCTCCTGGGTGCTTGTGGGCCACAGACCCAGACAGAGCCCTAGTCAGCATCCCAGGCCCTAACAACATCAGCCCATTCCTCACCACCCTAGGTTCTTCAATAATACCTTTTACCACAGGTTATAAACCATTCTGCCTCTCTTTCTCTCCCACTTCTCCACCATATACTTGTTCATCATAATGGCACCCACCCACCAAGCACTGCACAGCCTGAATTGTGAGGACCTAGGCTGCCCTGTCCATGTCTTCCTATCATTTTTTTCATTAGCATGGTTTCAGCTTTTGGGTAGTAGATATAAACCAATATAAAATTATCATATAATACTTGAATCAATAAATGTCTCGTTCTTGAATGTACCTATAGGAATGAAATTGTGGACTGACAACCAAGGCATTTAATTAAAGTATAAGTAGATATTTTAATAGAATACATAGTAAGTAATAGATAGTAAAATCATGTTCAGAAGTAAACATTAGAAACTTTAATAGTATCAGCATTATACACCAGCTTGTAAAATACTTTAAATTCTTCTTAAACAGGCAATATACAAAACAAAAATTTCTACTTTGCTTATCAGTTGGCTGTGGGGTTTTGTTTATTTTTTTACTATTATCATTAATTTATTGACAATAGAATATTTTTATAGAATACGTGCCGATTACAGTTTCCCCTTCCCAACTCCCTCACAGACACCGCCACCCCCCCACCCACAAAAATCCACACCCTTTGTCTCTCATTAGAAAACAAATAGGCATCTAAAAATAATAATGAAAACAAATCAGAAAAGGACAAAACAAACAATTTTTTTAAAAGAACCAAACAAAAAGAAAAACCACAAGAAATATACAGACACAGACACAGACACACACAGACACACACACACACACACACACACACACACACACATACACTTTTCATGCAAAGGAATCCCATAAAAACACAAAATCAGTCATTATAATATATAAGCAAACAACATACAAAGTAAAAAATATGTCCATCCTTAAAAACCATTATGAGAAAAAACAAACAAGCAAACAGACATAGAGACAGACAAAAACCAAAAAACAAAGATATCATTGAGCTCGTTTTGTATTGACTACTGACTGTGGGACACGGTGCCTGTCTTTAAGTGTGGTGTGTATAGCCAGTGAGACTCTACTGAAGAAAACTGAGTTTTACTTTATGAGCAGTTATCCATTGGAGATGGCCCCAGATTAGGGATGGAGGCTGTGTCCACTTCCTCTCTCAGCACTAGGAACCAATTTGCTTAGACCTGTGTAAGTCCTGTGCATGCTTTCTCAATCTTTGCATTATTGTGTGTGACAGCCCTTGTTTGACTTTTGTCTGGAAGGCATTGTTTCTTGCATGTCTCCCATACTCATTTGTTCTTACATCAAATCAGTCCTCTCAGGGCTCAGGAAACATTTCAGAAGAGGAAGTGGGTTTTTCTGTTTGTTTATTGTTTTGGTTTTGTTTTGTTTTTAATAAATAATTTTTTCTTTATTATTATGTGTTTTAAATTTTATACATCAGCCATGGGTTCCCCTGTCCTCCCCCCTCCCGCACCTATCCGCCCTTCCCCCCAGCCTCTCCCCTCTATTCTCATCTCCTCCAGGATCAAGGCACCCCTGGGGATTCATTTAAACCTGGTGGATTCAGTACAGGCAGGTCCTGTCACCTCCTTCCAGACTGAGCAAAGTGTCATGTGTAAGCCCAAGGTTTCAAACAGCCAACTCATGCACTAAGGACAGATCCTGGTCACACAGACTGGATGCCTCCCAAACAGTTCAAGCTATTCAATGGTCTCACTTATCCAGAGGGCCTGATCCAACTGGGGGCTCCACAGCCTTTGTTTCATAATTCATGTGCTTCCATTCTTTTGGCTATTTGTCCCTGTGCTTTTTGCAATCTTGGATTCAACAATTCATGCTCTTGAAGACCCTCCTCTTTCTCCACAATTGGACACCTGGAGCTCCACCTGGGGCTGGCTGAGGATCTCTGCATCCACTTCCATCAGTTATTGGATGAGAGTTCCAAGACGACTGTTAGGGTGTTTGGCCATCTGATCACCAGACTAGGTCAAATCAGGCTTTCTCTCGACCATTGCCAGCAGATTACAAAGGATATATCATTGTGGATTTCTGGGGACCTCTCGAGCACTCTGCCTATTCCTGGTCTCATGTGGTCTTCATTTATCATGGTCTGTTATTCCTTGTTCTCCCTTTCTGTTCTTGATCCAGCTGGGATCTCCTGATCCCCTAAGCTTTCTTTCTACATGAACAACCTGGATGACAGTGGGAGTAATGAAGGGCAAGATTTGAGGGAAAGAAAGCTTATTTTTGTTTTTGTTTGATCCGGTTTTTGTTTTTTTGTTGTTGTTGTTGTTTTTAAATATACTTTTTTTTTCATATGGATATTTATGTTTTAATTTTATACATCAGCCATGGGTTCCCCTGTCCTCCCCCCTCCCGCCCCCGCCTTCTCCCAGCCCCTCCTCCCCATTCCCATCTCCTCCAGTGCAAAGACTCCCTGGGGATTCAGCTCAACCTGGTAGATTCAGTTCAGGCAGGTCCAGTCCCCTCCTCCCAGGCTGAGCAAAGTGTTCCTGCATAAGCCCAGGTTCCAAACAGCCAAGTCATACACTAAGGACAGGTCCAGGTCCCACTGCCTGGGTGCCTCCCATACAGTTCAAGCTATTCAATTGTTTGATCCATTTTATAAACAACATTCATTTCTTCAGTAGACACCAACTTGGTGGTCTGTCACTATTTACCACTACTTAGATTCAGATCCTACAGGGTAAATGTGATATCACAGCAGACTTCATGAGCTTTAGGTTATTATATATACTAATGATAACCAGCTAGGAATCAGGATTCCCATTGTCCCCTTGTCATATAGCAGTTTCATTTGAGATTGGAAAATTAATCCTGCATGGAAACTCATTAAGACAGGAAGTAAACAAATCAAATAGCTTTAAGAAGTTCCTGAACCAGACCGAATACACTTGGTCCCTCCCTACCCAAGAATATTAAACAGTAGAGCCTCCTGAGAGTCATGGTCAGACAAGAGAAGTCATAGAGAACATTCCCAGACAAGTCCAGCTGCCTGAAAGAAGCAGAGATGAACCAAACAGGCAGAAAAAGGAAATGAGCTGCTAACCTGCCTGGAGGAACTACCAATCCACCTGGGAAGGACACTCTCCAACCTATTGAGCTGTCTGCAAGTTCCCATCTTTGGTGAGCTGTCACTCATGCTTGGCTGGGATTTGGTGGTGCACCTGTCTTTAAGTCATTTCCGCTTATCTAAATAACTATATACCCAAATTCCTGTTTGTAACCCCAAGGGAACCCCAAGTTGACAACTTTGACTTTGGTACTACCATACTTTGCTTTATATTGGTCTCACACATGTGAGCACGTGCATGTGTGTGGTGTGGTGTGTGTGTGTGTGTGTGTGTGTGTGTGTGTGTGTTGTGTGTCCCCAGGACAAATCTGTCACACAGCATCCCTCTTTAACCTTAATTAGTTTGGTACAATGATAGTTTCAAATCAAAGATATTAGAGAGATTATAGATAGACAAACAGACAAAGAAACATATGAGCAGGCTATGTGAAAAGGGATAGACAGCTTCCATGATCTTTTTAACTGTGTAAGTCTAAACACCCCACATATTCAACAACACAGAAGTTCTCTAAACTCAGATTTCTAGTATGTCTATAGTATAAGAGTTTATTTGCATATCTGATATCATCATTGGCCATTGGAAGTCAACTTAGAACCTCTCATACTCTAATATTCAAAGCAAGAAATAAGACTGCCATTCCCAAAGCTGTCATCACAAGGCTGTTTCTCCAGGTTATAGATGAGCTCAACAAGTTGTCTCATAGAAACACAGGACATTTGGAGCGGTCTTTCAATTTTAAGGAGTCTATGGAGTCTATCAGTGAACCATCACTGAATATTTCATACATTGAATATTTATCATTTCCTGAGCCCTTCATGTGGCAAAAGATACTTCACTTACATGTAGAATTTTACTGAAAGCTAAAATTCTGCACACCTGCAATAATGTTGCCTTGGTGATTGCTGCAATGATCCTATAATAAACCAAAGGTCAAACGTTGAGGCCACGGATGGATGAGGCACAGTTCTTGTAAATGTTAGAGTATTTGAAAAAATATAATGAAATGAGCCTAATCAACATTAAACTTAAGGAAGAAATGGCAGCTAAAGAACCAGGGTTTGATACACGAAGAGACAACCTACATGATTGTGGATACTTCACCAGCTGGAAAAAGTATTTACACAAAGTAGCCAACTGTCAAGAGCCAAAACTCTAAAACAAACTTGAAATACAAAAGGACTTCATATGAGCCAGGGCCTTTACCCAACACTGTAGAGCAATTATATTTCCTTAGGTATACATAATTCTATGAGAAATAACAGGAAAATGTTTTAAAAAAGCTATCAGTCTATAGTACAGACATTGTTTTAAATTAAAAAGTTTTCTACAAAGGAATAGTATCAATTGTCTAGAAATGTATATGTAAATACATAGCTATTCATATACATTGTAGAAAAAGTATTTTTCCTTCCTTTCTTCTTCTCCCACTCTGTTTACTAAGATTTTAAAAAGTATTCAGATGATATAACTGTATTTATGGTTCTAGATAAAATGTAAGTTGAGCCTTCTGGCAAAATTATGTTATTGGCAAAATGCCCAGTAGTGACATGCAAGGGTAATTTACAGGGCAATAAATGGCAAAATGTATGTGTCTTTGAAACAGATGTAAAATATTTTAATAGTAGAAATATGGATTAATTGTTGACTGCAAAGTCCTAAAATGAGTAAAATAAATAAAAAAAATAATTCCACTATTTATAAAGTGATATGGTTTTAAACATCTGTGCAACAAAGCAGTCCTCCAAAGGGTCCCCACTCCTTCCACCTTCTCCCAGAAGCCAGAAATGTAGAAGCATATATTGACTTTTTACCATTTTTTATTATTCCTCTAAGAAAATGTCATTTTACTTGCCAGCTACTTATTCTCTCTCAAAAAAATCCCTGTTTCGGGTTTTCAATCAGAACAAAGAAAACTGAGACCTTCATCTGCACCACTTATTTCTTTTTACACAGAAATTGTGATATGAAAGTTTTCATACATACAGAAATATTGAAATGCTTTTCTAAAATTACCTCCAACACTCAATGCCCAAATAGTTTTACCCTTCCCCCTTATGTACCTTTTCCTTTGCCATTCATCATTTCCTCATATTTTTTGTTTACAAGTAAGTAATACAACATAGAGGTTCTCAATTATCTGAATTGTGAATACCACAAATCATAGTCAACTCTGAGCTCTGACCCCTTGTCCAATCTTAAGTTCTCATGAAGTAAAGAGAATATACCAAAGCTCTAGTCTATATCAAGTAGGCAGAAAAATTATGAAATGTTGAATAACTTAGCAAACACATGGACAGACTACAAATCAAGTTCTCACTTTGACAGTAATTCATTTTAATACTACATTATACTTGTACTTTATATATCATTGGTCTCTATATGTCATCTTTATTATCTGAATTGGTTAGTTTCTTGTCCTTGTTTATGGGTTGATTTCAGAGATGCTCAAACTGTCACAACAGAAACTTAAACCTTATTTCTAATCTTAAGTTTTACATTATTCCACTAAACACTTAACCATTATGTTCTATATCTGATTAAAAATTAAACATATCACATTTGATGCTTATTTCCCAGGATGCTCTGTGCACAACACCATTGCCCACAGGATTCCCTTTAATTTTATCATCTACTTCATATGACTGATGAAAATGTCAGTATGGCTTACTAAAATATCCTCACCACTCCATATAAAAATTTAACTATAAAATTGCATTTTTGTTCTGTGTGTGGAGTCACATTCCAAGACATCTATGTGACAGTCAGAGAATAGTTCTATTTATTAGTTGAGTATGTTTTCTCCTTCTACCGTGTGGATTCCATGGATGGACTCAGGCCATAGGCTTTATAACAAGCACCTTTACCCACTAAGCTATCTCCAGTGCTTGAAATAGTTAACTTTTTAAACATTCTATAAAGTAGCTTCATTCATGAGAATATTGCTTAACATTATCAATGATGTTTTAAAAATCACCTTTACCCCACAGAACACACTGATTTATGGACACAGTAGACAGGCTGTCGTACATGTACATCAAGGCAGGCATTTTTAGGAGTGTGAGCAGAATTTCACAAACCAGCATTTTCATCAGTGTGAAGTGGAATGCCAGTGGTAAGGAAAGCTTCACACCAGGGTCCAGTCGATCCTCTTCCACAGAGTAAGCCAAGTGTCAAACATCCCATGAAGATGTAACAAAGCTGTTAGCAGTCTTCCTTTGCATGCTAGGAAGGCAAGTCCCAACCTGTCTTCCTAAAGCACCACCTGGAAACATTAGAGGGAGGGTTGCAGGCTTCCACAGGCCAAAAAAAGCCCTCTTCCTGAATTTTGTCAGAATACAAATTCAGTGAAAAAAATGCACAATGGTTTTAGTAATTGCAAAATTTTCTCTGAGCTCTATACTAAATACTGAAATTATCAGGTAATTACTATGGGACTCGTGGACAAATTTAAAAGAAAGGCCAAATTATTTCTAAAAGGCTTTTTCAGCTTGTTAAATACCAGTGAATAATAATTCTAACTTTACTACTCATGACCTACTATGTGACATTACAGCTATGAACTTTATCAATATAATGATAGATGTGGGAGAACTTTACCTTTTCTGTAGGTCCATGAGACTGTAATAAAATATACACAGATACATATCCATATTCATATTGGCATCTGACTATTCATATATTTTTTCATGTAACATAGAAAACAAGCTCTTTAAGAATGTGAGTGGTTAGCAAGAGTAATTCATAGATATTTTTGAAGTGGAAGTAGTGAATGATTTGCTCAAGAACATACACTAGGGTTTGAGGTAACAGCTCATTAAAGTCTTTGCTATAAAGGCTTGAAGGCATTTGTGTAACAGCTGAAGCTGATAGGCTACCCTTGTAATTCCAGCACAAGGAGGTAGAGGCAGGTGCCTGCTTAGGGCTTTCTAGCCAGCCAGTCTACTTGAACCAGTGAGTTTCAGTGCCTGTCTCAAAAAACAAGGTGCATACTACCTGAGAATAACACTTGACTTTTTACTCTGACCTACACATACATGTGAACACACATGTGCTCACATGAAAACACACACACACACACACACACACACACACACACACGACCAGTCAACTTACTTGAATCTTACCACCATAACTCGCTATGGCAATTAATGTGACAGGAGTTACTTTTTGTACCTTATTTACTCATTATTTAAAAAAGACATGATAGCATACATAGATAAGAGATTCATTGTGAAAACTGTGTGATGAATTACAGAAGATCTGAGTGTGTTGAAAACCTACTGTGCATACTGTCTAATAATTTACAAGAACACACAGTATTTAAGTAACCTCGTTGTCTATTACCAGAAAGGTAGAAAAATGAAGTGGGGGAGAAATGAGTGAAAAATATTTTAATTTCTCCAAAGCCTAGGAAATAAACTGGTCTTTTGTAGATGCTCTAACTGCTAATTTGCATTTTTGTTCAATTATTTGTGTACTATTCTAGCAAAAGATAAACAAACAAACAAAAAACCATTTACATTGTTATCTTTGCTCCTTGACATTATCTAATGTTTAAGGTAACATTTAGAAAGAAGTTTGTTAATCAGTTGATGAGATTTACAAAAGTCAAAGGCTGGAAAATTTTATAAAGGAATTTTTTAAAGTAATTTTATTTTCATTACAGTTTAAAAATATTAATTGCAAATAATTTAATAAAGATAATTTATTTTTACAGATCAATTATAATTTTATTCATATGTATACCTATGTGGGTGTTGTGGAGGTCAAAAGAGGGTACATAATCTCTGTAACTATAGAAACAGTTTGTTGTGAACATCCATTTACAGGCACTGAGAACTAAATAGGTTCTCTGAAAAGTAGTGGATGCTTGCTTGTTTTAAAAATCACAGAAAATAGTATTTTAGGGCAGTAAATGTTGCTGGGAAGAAGATTTTTAGACAGTCAAACTCCCTGGAAATTATTTAGGAAACCCCATGGACAGAGAATTTCTGAGTTACCTGTTCTAAGGTTGGCTTTTCAATGATTTAGTTGCCTTGAGCGACCTAAACTCCTGTAGGTAACTCCTTGTTAACATTCCTGGGAATAACATCAATAAACTTATTGGTGCACTAACTTAGACTTGAGTTGAATGATTTCTTTGATCTGTTGTCAGGAATGTATCTGGTGAATAGATATTTATTTATTTCTCCCTGGAAAATATCACACAGCATGTACAAACTTAGACATTAATTAGACAAGTCCACTTAAGATGAGATATTTTATGAGGAAAGAAAGATTCCTATGTGTATCTATATATGTATGTATGACAAACAGTAATGAAAAAGAGACGGGTTGCAGTACTGATACAGAGGTAACAAAATTGATACATTTTAAAACTCCTTCTTAAAGATTCTAAATTGAAATACATATAGTTTAACTAGGAGTTGAAAAAAAAAGAAGGTAGTTCAAATGCAAAATGTGAAACTTCAAAAACCTTAAAAGGCTGCTCAGGGAGACACTGTGTGCCCTTAAGTACCAGTATTAATGTATCATAGAACACTAAAAGATAATTGATTATGGTGATGTATTCTGTCTCCCAATAAAATTTGCCTGGAGATCAGAGGAAAAAGCCAACCACTATATAGAAGTCAGGCAATGGTAACACCCACCTTTAATCCTATCACTTGGGAGATAGGGATCTGTCTGAATTTCTGTGAGTTCAAGGCCACACTGGGAACACAGCCAGGTATGGTGATGCACGTCTTAAATTCCAACACTAGTTAACCATGGAGGTCTGGAGGTCTGTACAGACAGACAAGAAGTGACAGAGCTAGGCACGAAGAGGAAGTGATGTAGCTGGACAGAGAGAGCAAATCAGATGGCAGAACAGAAAGGCATATATGCTTGTGTAGATAGGAAGTAGCTTGTTTGGAAGCTTCAGAGTCCATGAGGTGAGGTTAGCTGTGGCTTTTCCTATTCCTCTTATCTCTGTCAGGCTTTAACCCCAAATTCTAACTCCAAGTTTTTTATTAATAAGACTGTTCAGCAATTCATCTACAATTGATAATTGTGTTTCAGTAAAATATAAAATATTCACCCCATAAAAGACAGAATTAAAATCACAAATGGAAGAAGAAGAAATTTGAAAAGACATAGATATTAAAAGGCTGTTCTCAAATATGCACAAAATTCTTAGAAAATCAGCAATGAAGGAAAATGCAGAGCAGTGTTAGGAACAATGTTTGGAATGACAACTCACAGGAGGTTTATGGTGAGCAAATACCATTTGAAAAGATGTAAACAACACACACCAGGAACTGCACATTGACAAGGAATCAGTAAAAGGTATGATTAAATTCAACAATACTTGCTGTGGGCCTGCCATGGATTTGAAGAACAACTGACTTCTATGTGGTAGTTATGACAGTTAGGAAGCTATGAGCCACTGGATGGAGCAAAGTGAGTTAAAATGGATCCAAAAGCCCCATCTACAAAGAACTGTCCCAAATTGATCTTTCTGAAAGTGTCCTGGAGAGCATGACTAATCATATTGGTATTTGCTTGACTATGCTTATTTCACTGAGTTATCTGACATTCAGAGGCATCGCTGTTGGTGGCCTGTAGTACTTCACTGTTCAACAGTGTAAGAAAATTCTGAATGCTACAACTCTAACCGGAATTGGAGTTTACACCTAATATAGATCACTTCTGGACAATCATAAATTCAAAAAAAAAAAAATAACAAATGCAGCCATAACTCAATACAGTCTGCAGATGAACATTATGTGCATGTTAAAAATTAACTTATATGAACAGCGTTTTTAGAAATAAAATCCATACAAGTATACAATGAACTTGGAAGAAATAATAAATATATATGTTTATCGTATACTTACTTACCTAGAATGTTTTGACAGAATTATGACATGTTAAAGACAGAAAGGAAAATTTTAAAAAGCTAAGCACTTATTTATTTATCTTAAAAACACATATTAAAAAGAATGATACCATCACTCTTCTAAAACTACATGAAGGATTTGCATGCATCGGCATGTATGAACATGCATGTGTCACAATATACATGTGGAGGGTGGAGGACTATGGTGATATATTATGTGTGCCGAACTGTGATTTTATTTGTATGTTAATAAATAAAGTTGCCTGGAGATCAGAGGTCATAGGCATTAAGCAGAAGTCTGGCAGTGGTAGCACATGCCTTTAATCTGATCACATGGCTGGCAGAGTCTCTGTGCATGAAAGAACACAGCCAAGTGTGGTAACACGCCTTTAATCCCAGTACCAAACATAGAGACCTGAAGGTCAGTATAGACAGGCAGTGATGAGGAGGTCATGTGGTTGAGATTAGAGCAAATGAGAAGGCAGAACAGAAAGGCAATAAAAAGAAAGGACACAGCAAGAAGGTCTCTCTCTCAGTGATAAGTAAGCTAAAGGGAGTCATGGCTCTTGCTCTGATCTCTTAGGCTTTAACTCTGTATTTGGCTCTGTGTTTCTTATTTACTAAGACCATTTAGAATTTCATCTACAGAGGACAACTTGCAGTAATAGGTTCTCTCTGTCCTTCTACCATGTGGACATCAGAGATCAAACTCAGGTCACCAGGTTTTGACATACCTTCCTAGCCATCTTCTCTATGTTTTGATAGTTACTCTTCAAAAATGAATTAGGAACTGATCAAAACATGGTTTCATAAACACTGATGAGTTCTACCACTTACTAATCACAATTTTAAATGAAATATTAAATTCAATATTTATATTGTTAATATGTTCCCAAATAGTATCTTTTTTTTTTTGAGCTGAGGATCGAACCCAGGGCCTTACGATTGCTAGGCAAGCACTCTACCAATGAGCTAAATCCCCAACCCAAATAGAATCTTTTATAACTAACACTAAGAATCATATGGAATAAAAAATAGTCTCAATTTACATTTCTCTGATGACTAATGGTGTTCAAATTTTTAAAAAAGATTTTTCATTTTTGTTTCATCTTTTGAGATCTATCTGTTCATTAACCATTTGTTGATGATAAGATTCAGGTTTTTTTGTGTGTTTTTTTCAGTTATTTAAATATTCTTTTAAAAATACTTTTCATAGAAATAGAATTGCACTGTTTCCCCGCCCCCTTCTTTCATCTATCTCCTACCAGTTACCCTCCCTAGAACCCATCTAACTCTCCATTTTCATGTTGATAGCTTCTGTTTACTTGATGTGTGTGTGTGTGTGTGACTATTATGTAGGGTTATCTAGAAAAACTTAAAGAGAACCTGTTGAACCCACTTTTTGTTGTTGTGTGTAATACTTTCAAGACTGGCAATTTTATAGTGGGGAACCAACAAGGCTCCCATCCCTGGGGAGAAGCGTAATCTCCTTCCAGTCATTAATAGATTCCTGTAGTTCTTTGTCCAGTGGTTGGATGTCACAAAGCTTTCACCACTACATGTTAAAATGTCCATTGATATTGCTAATGGTATGATTGTTTCAGTCTTGTTCATGCAGCCATTTCTAGAAGACACCGGGTATTCTGATTCTCCCTTTCCCTTCTATTGCAGTATCCCCTGAGTCATATCTGCAGGAGCTTTGTTGTAGATGTATCCACTGAGGCTAGGATCCATTAATCTCTTCATGGTGTTCATTTATAGTTACCTGTGATGGTTTATATGTTACTGTAAAAAGAATATACTTCAATAAATTGTGATAGCAGAACTCATCTGTGGGTCTAAGGACAAGATTTTAAAGTGCGGTAAGGCATTATGCTGTGGTGAAGTGGCAGCAGTAGATATTTTTATAAGGTCAAAGACCTCATCAGCCCCAGGAATCCAGATAGGTTTTCAGTGTAAAACATGTGTTTCTTGGTGGTGATATTCTATTTGTGCTGAAATGTGGTGATATTTTATTTGTATGTTAATAAATAAAGTTTGCCCAGAGATCAGAGGACATGGCCCTCCATAAACAGAAGTCAGGCAGTGGTAGCACACACCCTTAATCTGATCTCATGGCAAACAGAAGCTCTGTGTATTCAAGGACACATTAGGGAACAGTCAAGCATGGTGACATACACCTTTAATCCCAGTACCAACCACAGAGACCTGGAAGTCTGTACAGACAAGGAAGTGAGGCAGCTGGGCTATGAGCCAATGAGAAGGCAGAATATCAATGCAATAAAGGCACAGGTTAGACAGAAAAGAAGCTCTCTCTCTCTTGGGAGGTTAAGGCAGCATGATGAGCTAAGGTTAGCTGGTAGCTCTTGCTGTTTCTCTGATCTCTATGGCTTCCACCCCCGTTTTTTTGTTTTTGTTTTTGTTTTTGTTTTTGTTTTTTTTTGGCTCTGTGTTTCTTATTTAATAAGACTGTTTAGAAATTTGTCTACATTTCTTATTGTTGAGAGGAGCTTAAATCAAATTAGACAGGTTGGTTTGGTTACCAGTAATAGGTGAATGTCACTAATACACCTTAAAGCAAGCCTCACCTTCCTGGTAAGTGGTGTGTGATTCATAAATGCTGCAGATGTGTAGAGCTATTTAATTTCTTCCCTCTCTTGATAACTTGCATTGTATTTTCTAGAACCACAGAAGCAAAAGCACAGTGAAAAGTTTTTCAGGTCAGCTTCAATTTGAGTTATCTGAGTCATATGTTCTAAGTATATGATGCTTCAGCAATGAGGGCTTGTCCTCAGCCCCTGAGAGGCACTCAAGGGCTATATCAATGGATCTATGTGGCTTTTGAAAAAACTTGGGCTATTATGACCAACCATCCAAAAGGAATTTTCTCATGGCTGGTACTGGGGTTTTGTTAGCCTATAGCTCTTGGGTGAGCTGCAAGCCTAAGTGGCCTAAATTCCTTTGATATGTATACCCTCACACACAAACACACACACACACTATATATATATAATTATAGGTAAAAATAGTGTAATATGTTCTTTAAGGTATTATCAAACAACAACCATGGTGTAATTTGTCCCTTGTTCTTCCTCATTTGGAGCTCCTACACATTATTCCATTTCCTACATGTCTAGAATGAAAACTTAACAACTCCAAAGGAAAAGATTGAATAAGATTCTAGAAAATGGAAATACGTCCAATATTCATGTATCAATACAATTATTATGAAACCACAATCTCACCACAAGCAATTTAGAGATTCAATGCAATTATAATGAAAATACCCACAACAAACATCCACAGAAATAGAAAAAAACAACATAAAATTAATACAGAACCAGAAAGTGCCATGTATAGTAAAGTAATTCTGCACAAACTAAGAATATCAAAGGGACAGGTATTCCAGACTTTGAGATATAGAGCTACAGTAATAAAAACAATATGTTATTAATAAAAAAAAACTTGTAGATGAATTGAATTAACAGAATACTCAAATGTGAATACTCATATCTTCAATCTCCTGATATTTAAAAATATACAAACAGCATACACTGTAGAAAAGACAGTATCTTCAACAAATGATGCTTCAACAGAAGCACTAGGTGCTTTTAGGCAGAAAAATCTAACTTGAATTAGCTATCATTTTGCACAAAAGTTAGGTACAAGTAGACTAAATGCCGTAATTCAAAACTAGTAACAATAACACATCTAGAAGAAAACATCTGCAATACCCTACAAGTCCTAGGTGTAGAGAAGCACCTTCTGGACAATAATCTAGGTGCCAAGGACTTAAGGCTAGTAGTCAGCAATGTTGATGTGTAAGCAGAGTTTCCCTATCCTGAAAGCAGCTCCCAAGAAACCACCCAGACACTTAATATTAATTACAAATACTGCACCAATAGCTCAGGCTTATTACTAGCTAAATATTACATTTAAATTAACCTCTATTTCTTATCTATGCTTTGCTACATGATTTGGCACCTTTTCTCAGTACTATGCCCATCTTGCTTCTCTCTGTGTTTGTGTCTGTGTCTGCTAATGACTGCAGAGACTCTGTCCTTCCTTCTCCTGGTATTCTCATTGCCATAAAAAGCTTTAGGTTATGACCTACGCTCCGAGACAGCAGCTGTTCCTTGAGACAGAATCTGCTACTGCCTATTGGACTAAGAGCTGAGTATTTGTTTTCATAGCCAAACATCCTTGTAGGCTTTGGTCCCAAAACCCTGGGGCCCATCACCACCACCCATTGCAGTCCCAGTTTTAGGCCAGCAAGCAGGTTTCTTAAAGGCAGATCAGACTACCACCATCCACCACCAGACCCTCTAACCTACAAGCCCCATCACTCCCAAACCCACCTAACCTCTAAGATTGCAGATGATCCCTAAGACAGAGCCTGCCAGCACTGATTGGACTAAGAGCTGCTCCCTGAGACACAGAGTCCATCAGCAATGATTGGAACTTGAGCCCAGATTAGACCAATGGCTCCCATTGGACCAAAAGTATCTATTGGAACAAGAGAGGCTTCCTCAGACACAGACACCACTTGCACCAAGTGGAGGAAGAGATGCATAGATAGCAGTGTAAAAATACAGTCAATAACTTAAAGACCATTATCGAACCATCAGAACCTAGTGGCTCTACATCAGCAAGACCTGAACATCCCAACACAGAAGAAGCAGAATCAATCAACCTTAAAAATGACTTTAAGAAGACGATAGAGGCCTTTTAAGGGAAAATGAAAAATCCCCTTAAAGAAATCGAGGAAAAGACGAAAAATTTGGAAGGAATCAACAAAGCCCTTAAAGAACGCTAAGAAAAAGCAATTAAACAGGTGAAGAAAACAGTTCAGGATCTGAAAACTGAGATAGAGACAATAAAGAAAACACAAATTGAGGAAATACTGGAAATGGAAAATATGAGTAAATAAGCAGGAACTACTGATGCAAGCATAACCAAAAGAATGCAAAAGGTGAAAGAGAGAATCTCTGATGTTGATAATACAATAGAGGAAATAGATTCATCATTAAAGAAAACACTAAAGCCAACAAAGTCATAACACAAACATCAAAGAAATTTGGGAAACCATGAAAAGACCAAACCTAAGATTAATAGGAATAGAAGAAGGAGAAGAATACCAACTCAAAGGCACAGGGACTATATTCAACAAATTCATAGAAGAAAAGTTTCCCAGGGATGAAGCCTACTTGATCAAGGTGTATAATTGTTTTGATGTGTTCTTGGAGTCTGTTTGCCAGTATTTCATCGAGTATTTTTGCATCAATGTTCATGAGGGAGATTGGTCTGTAGTTCTCTTTCTTGTTGCACCTTTGTTTGGTTTAGGAATCAGGGTAATTGTAGCCTCATAGAAGGAGTTTAGTGATATACCTTCTGCTTCTATTGTGTGGAACAATTTAAAGAGTATTGGTATTAAGTCTTCTTTGAAGATCTGGTAGAATTCTGCAATGAAACCATCTGGTACTGGGCATTTTTTATTTGGGAAAATTTTAATGACTGATTCTATTTCCTTAGGGGTTACTGAACTATTTAGATTGTTTATCTGGTCTTGATTTAACTTAGGTATGTGGTACCTATCCAGAAAATAATCCATTTCTTTTAGATTTTCCAGTTTTGTGGAGTAGAGGTTTTTGAAGTATGACCTGATGTTTCTCTTGATTTCCTCATTGTCTGTTGTTATGTCCCCCTTTTCATTTCTAATTTTGTTAATTTGGATGCTCTCTATATATCTTTTGGTTAGTTTGGATAAGTGCTTCTCTATCTTGATCTTCTCACAGAACCAAATATTTGTTTCATTAATCCTTTGTATTGTTCTCTTTATTTCTATTTTATTGATTTCAGCTCTCAATTTGATAATTTCCTGGCATTTGTTCCTCCTGAGAGATGTTGCTTCTTCCTGTTCAAGGGCTTTCAGGTGTGCTGTCAAGTCACTAGTGTGAGATTTCTTCAAATTCTTTATGTGAGCATTTAGTGCTCTGAGGTAACCCAGACTCAGAAGGACAAACATGGTATGTACTCACTCATAGGAGGATACTAGATGTAAAACAAAGATGACTAGACTGCTACACAACGCCAGGGAGGCTACCTAGAAAACAGGACCCTAGGAAAGACACAGGGATCACCCAATGACAGAGAAATGGATGGGATCTACATGAACAACCTGGACAACAGTGGGAGTAATGAAGGGCAAGGTTTGAGGAAAAGAAAGCTTAGGGGAGCAGGAGATCCCAGCTGGATCAAGAACAGAAAGGGAGAACAAGGAATAACAGACCATGATAAATGATGACCACATGAGAACAGGAATAGGCAGAGTGCTGGAGAGGTCCCCAGAAATCTACAACGATATATCCTCTGTAGACTGCTGGCAATGGTCAAGAGAAAGCCTGATCTGACCTACTCTGGTGATCAGATGGCCAAACACCCTAACAATCGTGCTGGAACTCTCATCCAATAACTGATGGAAGTGGATGCAGAGATCCTCAGCCAGACCCCAGGTAGAGTTCCAGGAATCCAATTGTCGAGAAAGAGGAGGGACTGTAAGAGCGTGAATTGTTGAGACCAAGATTAGAGAGGCACAGGGACAAATAGCCAAACGAATGGAAGCACATGAATTATGAACCAAAGGCTGTGGAGGCCCCAGCTGGATCAGGCCCTCTGGATAAGTGAGGCAATTGAATAGTTTTAACTGTTTGGGAGGCATCAAGGCTGTGGGACTGGTACCTGTCCTTAGAGCATGAGCTGGCTGTTTGGAACCTTGGGCTTACACAGGGACACTTTGCTCAGCCTGGAAGGAGGGGACTAGACTTGCCTGTACTGAATCCACAAGGTTTAAATGAATTCCCAGGGGAGTCTTGGCCCTGGAGGAGATGGGAATAGAGGGGAGGGGCTTGGGGGAAGGTGGGGGTGGGGGGGAGGGCAGAGGACAGGGGAACCCATGGCTGATGTGTAAAATTAAAACACAAATATAATAAAAAAAGAAAAGTTTCCCAACTTAAAGAAGGAAATACCTATGAAGATACAAGAAGCTTACAGAATACCAAATAGACTGAATTGAAAAAGAAAGTCCTCTTGCCACATAATAATCAAATCACTAAACATGTACAATAAAGAAAAAAAACTATTAAGAGTTGCAAAGGAAAAAGGCCAAGTAACATAAAAAGGCAGATTCATCAGAATAACACCTGGATTCTCAATGGAGACTCTGAAAGCCAGAAGGTCCTGAACAGATGTTATGTAATCACAAGAGATCATGGATGTGAACCCAAACTGTAATACCCAGCAAAACTCCCAATTGCCATAGATGGAGTAAACAAAATATTCTATGATAAAACCAGATTTAAACAATACCTGTCAACAAATACAACACTACAGAAAACTCTAGAAGGAAATTATTCAACATAAGGAAATTAGATACACCCATGAAAACACAAGCAATAGATAATTCCACATTAACAAATACCGAAGAAAGGAAAGACACAACACTACCACCAAAAAACAACAGGAATTAACAACCATTGGCCATTGATATATTTTAATATCAATAGTCTAATTTCACCTATAAAAAAACACAGGCTAACAGAATAGATACAAAACAGGATATATCCTTCTACTACATACAAGAAACACACCTCAACTTCAAAGACAAACACTACCTCAGAATAAAAGGCTGGGAAAAGACATTCCAATCAAATGGACATAAGCAGCAAGCTGGTGTAGCTATCCAAATATCTAATAGTCTTCAAACTAAAATCAATCAGAAGAGGTCAGGAAGGACATTACATATTTATCACAGGGAAAATCCACCAAGATGAAGTCTCAATTGTGAATATTTATCCCCAAAATACAAGGGCACCCTCATTTGTAAAAGAACATTACTAAAGCTTAAGTTACACATCAAAGCCCACACACAAGTAATGGGAAACTTCAACACCCCACTCTCACCAACTGGCAGGTCTGCCAGACAGAAACTTAACAGAGAAATAAGGGAACTAACAGACATGAAGATTCAAATGGATTTAATTGGTATCTATAGAACATTCCACCCTAAAACAAAAGAATATACCTTCTCAGCACCCCATGGAACCTTCTCCAAAATTGACCACATAATCTGTCACACAGCAAATCTCAACAGATTCAAAAGATTGGAATAACTTCCTGTATTTTATTTGACCACCATGCCTTAAAGGTAGATTTCAACAACAACAAGAATTACATAAAGCCTACAATCTCATGGAAACTGAATAATTCCCAACTGAATCACCAATGGGTCAAGGAAGAAATAAAGAAAGAAGGTAAAGATTTCCTAGAATTCAATGAAAATGAAGGTATAACATACCCAAACCTATGGGACACTATGAAAGCAGTGCTAAGAGGGAAATTCATAGCACTAAATGCCCACATAAAGAAGCTGGAGAAATCTCATACTAGTGACTTGACAGTACACCTGAAAGCTCTTGAACAGGAAGAAGCAAAGTCACCCAGGAGAAACAGACACCAGGAAATAATCAAATTGAGAGCTGAAATCAATAAAATAGAAACAAAGAGAATAATACAAAGAATCAATGAAACAAAGAATTGGTTCTTTGAGAAAATCAACAAGTTAGACAACCCCTTATCCAAATTGATGAAAAGGCAGAGAGAGTGCCTCCAAGTTAACAAAATAAGAAATGAAAAAGGAGACATAACAACAGACAATGAGGAAATCCAGAGAATCATCAGGTCATACTTCAAAAGCCTATACTCTACAAAATTGAAAAATGTGAAAGAAATGGACAATTTTTTGGATAGGTACCACACACCAGGGTTAAATCAAGACCAAATAAACCATTTAATAGTCCAATAGCCCCTAATGAAATAGAAATAGTCATTAAAAGTCTCCCAACCAAAAAATCCCAGAACCAGATGGTTTCAGTGTAGAATTCTACCAGATTTTCAAAGAAGAGCTAATACAAATACACTTCAATTTGTTCCACACAATGGAAACAGAAGGAATGTTAGCAAACCCTTTATGAGGCTATGGTTACCCTTATACCTAAACCACACAAAGATGCAACAAAGAAAGACAATTACAAACCAATCTCTCTCATGAACATTGATGCAAAAATACTCAATATAAAATTGGCAAACCAAATCCAAGAACATATCAAAAAAATTATCTACAATGACAAAGTAAGTTTAATCCCAGGCATGTAAGGATGGTTTAACATATGAAAATCTGTCAATGCAATACACCGTATAAACGAACTTAAAAAAAAAAAAAACACATGCTCATCTATTTAGTTGCTAAAAAATCCTTTGACAGAATCCAACACCACTTCATGATAAAAGTCTTGCAGAGATCAGGAATACAAGGAACAAAGCTAAACATAATAAAGGCAAATTACAGCAAGCCAACAGCCAACACCAAATTAAATGGAGAGAAACTCAAAGTAATTCCACTAAAATCAGAAATAAGAAAAGGCTGTTCACTTTCCCCATATTTATTCAATATAGTACTTGAAATTCTAGCTAGAGCAATAAGACAACAAAAGGAGATCAGGGGGATACACATTGGAAAGGAAGAAATCAAACTTTCACTATTCACAAACAATGTGATAGCATGCATAAGTGACCCCCAAAACTCTACCAGGGAACTCCTCCAGCTGATAAACACCTTCAGTAATATGGCAGGATACATGGTTAACTAAAAAAAAATCAGTAGCCCTCCTATATACAAATGATAAATAGGCTGAGAAAGAAATCAGAGAAATATCATCATTTACAATAGCCACAAATAATATAAAATACCTTGGGGTAACTCTAACTAAGCAAATGAAAGAACTCTTTGATAAGAACTTTAAGTCTCTGAAGAAAGAAATCAAAAATCATATTAGAAAAAGAAAAGACTTCCCATGCTCATGGATGGGTAGGATTAACATAGTAAAAATGGCAATCTTACCAAAAGTAATCTACAGATTCAATGCAATCCCCATCAAAATTCCAACACAATTCTTCACAGACTTGGAAAGAACAGTACTCAATTTCATATGGAAAAACAAAAAGCCCAGGAGAGCTAAAATAATCCTGTACAAGAAAGCAACCTCTGGAGGTATCATGATCCCACACCTCAAACTCAACTATAGAGCTATAGTAATAAAAACAGCTTGGTACTGGCATAAAAACCAACACACAGACCAATGGAATCAAACTGAAGATGGTGATGTTAATCCACACATGTATGAACATATGATTTTTTGAAAAAGAACCCAAAACTGTACAACAGAAAAAAGAAAGCATCTTCAACAAATAGTTCTGGCATAACTGGGTGTCAACATGTAGAACATTTCAAATAGATCTGTATCTGCTGCCATGAACAAAACTCAAGTCCAAGCAGATCAAAGACCTCAACATAAATCTAGTTACACTGAACTTGTTAGAAGAGAAAGTAAGAAGTAGTCTTGAATGCATTGGCACCAGAGACCACTTCCTAAATATAACACCGGTAGCACAGACACTGAGAGCAACAACTAATAAATGGGATCTCTTGAAACTGGGAAGATTTTGTAGGCCAAAGGACACTGTAAACAAGACAAAATGACAGCCTACAGAATGGGAAAATACCTTCACCAATCCCACATGGGACATGGGGCTGATCTCCAAAATATATAAAGAGTTCAAGAAACTAGACATCAAAATACCAAACAATCTAATTAAGAAAGGGCTACAGAGTTAAACAGAGAACTCTCAACAGAAGAATCTCAAATTGCCTAAATACATTTAAGAAATTGCTCAACATCCTTTGTCATCAGGGAAATGCAAATCAAAACAACTCTGAGACACCATCTTACACCTATCAGAATGGCTATGATCAATATCCGTGATGACAGCTTATGTTGTAGAGGATGAGAAGCAAGGGGAACACTCCTCCACTGTTGGTGAGAGTACAAACTTGTACAGCCACTCCAAATCAGTATTGTGGTTTCTCAGAAAATTGAGAATCAATCTATCTAAAGACCCAGCTATACCACTGTTGGGCATATACCCAAGGAATGCTCAATCATGCCACAAGGATACTTGCTCAACTATGTTCATAGCAACATTAGTCATAATAGCCAGAACCTGGAAACAACCTAGATGCTCCTCAATTGAAGAATGGATTTAAAAATAATGTGGCACATATACACAATGGAATGCTACTCAGGAGTGAAAAACAATGATATCATAAAATTTGCAAGCAAATGAATGGAACTAGAAAATATCCTGAATGAGGTAACCCAGACTCAGAAGGACAAACATAGTATGTATTCTCCCATAAGTGGGTACTAGAAGTAAAGCAAAGGATAACCAGACTACAACCCACAACTCCAGAGAAGCTAACTAACAAGGAGGACTCTAAGAGGGATGTGTAGATCATCCAGCAAAGGAGAAATAGAAGAGATCTCCGTGAGCAAACTGCGAGTGATGCTGGGGTGGGTGGGGTGGAGGGCAATCGATGGGGATTGAGAAAATAAGGGAATAGGAGGTTGGAACTGGAACAGGGACAGAGTGGGAGAACAAGTAAAGAGATACAATGATAAATGAAGACATCATCTGAATAGGGAGAAACAGGTTGCTAGCTAAGTTCCCAGGAATCCACAAGGATGACGCCACCTTAGACTACTAACAATAGTGGAGAGAGTGCCTGAACTGGCCTATTCTGGTAATCAGATTAGTGAATACTCTGTCATCATATAGCCTTCATCTAGTAACTGATGGAAACAGATACCGGGTGCCAGGCCGAGCTCCAGAAGTCCAATCAATGAGATAGAGGAGGGATTCTATGAGCAAGAGACATTGAGATTATGATGGGAAAACATATGGAGACAGTCAGCCCAACTAGTGGAAACTCATGAACTCTAGACCAATAACTGTGGGGCCCCCATGGAACTGGACTAGGCCCTCTGAATTGGTGAGACAGTTATTTAGCTTGAACTGTTTACAGGCCCCCTAGGCAGGGTGATCAGGATCTGTCCCTGGTCCATGAGTGGGCTTTTTGGAGCCTAGTACCTATGATGGGGCACCTAGTTTAGGCTTGATGCAGTAGGGAGGGTCTTGGACCTGCCTCAACTGAATTATCAGGCTCTGCTGACTCCCCATGGGAGGCCTTGCCTTGGAGGAAGTGGGAATGGGGGAGGTTTTGGGCAAGGCTAGGGGGAAGGAGAGAGGAGAGGAGGATCTTTGGTTGGTTGATTTACTATTAATCTTATTTCTTAATTATTCATTACATTTTTAATGAACTATATAAACACAATACCCAATCAAAATTAAAAGCATACATATAATATAACAAAAATGACTTCAAATTTGCACCAGTGAAATAAAATCCATACCAATGTAAAATATGTTATTTTTTGGATTAAAGTAGATTCAATAATCTACTTTTCTTTCTCATCATTTCTGTATCATATCCCCCCCCTTTTTTTTTTTCTTTTAGGAGATCTTTGAATTCAACTGTTTTGTCTAGACTTTTTTACTGTGACCAATAAGAAATTGTAACCAACCCCACTTAAATGATAACAAACATCCATAATCAATCTTTTGGGAATGTGAGTGTTGTTTTTTTTCAACACTTCTTCCTGTTATTTGCATCACTGGCATCTTTAGGAGGGGAAAACTTGAGAAAATCAGGATAATTGTTAGGTCTTGGCTAAAATAGTTTGTGAGGCTGGACTATTGAAACTATTCTGGACAATGGATCACCTGGGCCATCTGTTTTGACAGGTGTCCAGTCCCCTTTTCCTGAAAATACATAAACTTTCAAAGGTAACATACATTATAAGTATGGAATATGTGGTGTGTACGTCAGTTAAAGATGAATTTTTGTTTTGCATGTGAACAGTTATAATATATGTTATGTGTTTTGTTGTTCTTCTAGGTTTGCTTTTTTATGTCTGTAGTCAGGATTTCAGGACATCTTTCCCAATCAAACCTGATTTCCTTTAACTTTGAATGAATCTATACCCTTTTATCTTTGGATTTCCACTTTGAAGTCAAAACGTTTTAAAAAACATATAGTTTGGTTTAATCCAGCATCATTTATAATCAAGTGTCTCTTAGCACCTATTGTTTCTTCCTCAGTAGTCAAAAAATTTAATGACAACACAATAACATGTATCCATACTCTCTGTGAATTTTCCATCTTTATGTGGCTTATTTACTTATATTACATTACTCCTCTTTTAAGGACTTTATTATTTTAAAACTATATTTTTAATCTATGACTTTAATCCCTTTGTCTCTCCCAAGCCTACGAATATTGTTTAATACAATGTAACCCATTTAGAAGATTTTTTTTCCTGTCTGAATCTGTTTTATGGAGCAGCTGTATTGTTTTTTGATCACATGAGGTGAATCTTATACTGATATGTAAGCTAACAGCATTACTCAGCCTAGCACATGGCGGTAGCAGATGGCGCTTTGCAGTGGTCCCCTCTGGCAGACAGTTGCAGGGAGATGCTTTTCTGTACTTCAGCCTGTATGAGAGAATGTGGGAATCCACCCTGCGGCTTAAGTATAGCTGGTGTGAGGGACACTCGATTAGGAAGCCACTCTTAACTCCATTTTTGTTTGTTTAGAACCCTTTCCCATGCTCTCTCGGGTTTTATGGGGATATAGTACTCTTATGTTGGGCACCATCTGTAGGCAGAGTTTTCCTGTACTTCAAGAAGCTCCCAAGTATCCACACAGAAGCTTAATATTAATTATAAATGCTTGGCCAATAGCTCAGGTTTCTTACTATCTAACTCTTAAATTTTAATTAACTCATTTTTCTTATCTTTGCTTTGCCACATGGCTTGGTACCTTTGCTCAGCATGGCACTCCTATCCTGCTTGTCTCTGCATCTGCTGGTGACCCCAGAGATTCTACCCTGCTTTTTTCCAGCATTTTCCTAGTCTGGCTCTCCTGCTCAATCTCTTCCTGTTCAGCCATTGGCCATTGAACTTCTTTATTAAACCAATAACAGCAACATATATTTACACATTTTAAAGGAATTTTCCACACCATTGATGTCTTAAGATGAAAACATTTCTGTACTAAGAGAAATACCAATCCAGTGAAGGAAAAAAAAAACATAATTTGATAGAATCTTTGCCAGTGATTAATCTGGAAGAGGATTTCTATCCAGAATCTACAATAACTCAAAAAATAAACAACCAAGGAAACAGATGGCTTATTAAAAATTTTCATCATCATGCAGTCAGGGAAATGTAAGTTAAAACCTTTTTGAGATATCATCTCACCCTGGTCAGAATCATCAGGATCAATGAAACAACTGACAACAAAGGCTAGCAAGATTGTGGGAAAAGAGGAACTCTCATCATTGTTGGTGGGAAGGCAAACTCATGCAGCACCTCTGGAAACAGGTGTGGAGAGTCCTCAGAAAACTAAAAGTAAATGCAACACTTGACCCCAAATACCACTCCTGTTTTACTGCCCAGTATTATAGGCCCTCAGTATTGTTTATAGCTATCTTATTCACAACAGCAAAGAAATAGAAGAAATGTAAATGTTCTTCAACAAAAAATAGATAATAAGATGCATGCACAATTCTATGTATACATAATTGAATATTATTCAGATTCAGCTGTAAGGAAACATCCAGTCCTAAAATTTTCAGATAACTGAGTGAATGTAGAAAAGTTTATATTGAGGGAAGTAACCTAGACTTAGAAAGACAAACATCAGTTGTTTCCTTTCATCTGTGGTTCTAGTTATAAATCCTCACATGTGGTACATAATGCAAAGAAACTAGGGAGTCCACCAGATCCCAGTGGGTTACCATGGGATGTGGCTGGTGGGACTTGAGAGGGGAGTATCAGGATATACTTCTTTATATATTCCTGAATCTAAAACCATGTATAGATGGCAAAGATTGTCTCCAATTTTGTAACTTGTGTTTTCACTAGGCTATTAGTTTCCTTTGCTGTAAGAACTTTATTATTTTAATTTTTAAACTTTTCATTGAAAACAGATTCTTCTCTCATATGATACATCCTGTCCACAGTTTCTCCTCTCTCCACTCCTCATAGCTCTCCACCACCACCTCCCCTGCCCCCTAGATCCACTTTCCATCTGTTTCTTCTTCAGAAATGAGCAAACCTCCAAGAGATAACAAGCGAATACAATATAACAGGATATAATAAGTCAAGGAAAAAGCTCTTATACTAAAGCTGTACAAGATGACCCAACAGGAGGAAAAGAGTCCCAAGAGCAGCAAAAGAGTCAAAGACACACCTGCTCCAAAGGTTAGGAGTCCCTCAAAAACAATGAACTGACAGCTACAGCATATGCACAGACCCCATGCAGGCCCATTGCTTGCTGCTTCAGTCTCTGTGAGCCCATATGGGCCCTGCTTAGTTGATTCTGTGGGTCATGTACTCCTGGTGCCCTTCCTCCCCTGTGACTACTAAAATCATTCTGTCCCTCTTCTATGTGATGCTCCGAGATCCAAGGGAAGGTATCTGATAGAGTACTG
This sequence comes from Onychomys torridus, assembly GCF_903995425.1. Classification (NCBI taxonomy): domain Eukaryota; kingdom Metazoa; phylum Chordata; class Mammalia; order Rodentia; family Cricetidae; genus Onychomys; species Onychomys torridus. The sequence goes on from NC_050454.1 coordinate 33,091,343, forward strand.
CAATTTAGACTCTCCACATAATGTTTGGCTGTGGGTCTCTGCATCTGCTCCCATCTGCTGCCAGAGGAAGTATCTCCACTGATGACTGAACAACACATGGATCTATGAGTGTAGTGACATAGGTTGGATGGGAAACTAAATTTTTCCGTAGTCCAGATTTTAAATTCTGGAGACTGATGTGTTATTGCTGTCTTATTCAGAAAGCACTTTTCTATATCTACATCTTGAAGGATTCTCTATGTGTTCCTCTAGCTATTTCAGTTTTAAATTTTTTAAGCAAGTTGAAAAATATGGATCTTTCTTTACTCTCTGCATGTGGATATCCAGTTACCTCATAGCATTTGTTAATCATTCTATTTTATTTTCAGCATATTTTTGTAGACTTTGTCAAAACTAATAGCTATGAAGGTTTATTTCAGGGTTTTTCTGCTGTATGTTGGTCTACATGTCAGTTTTGTTTTCACTATGATGGTAACATTGCCATGGCCGATTTGTGGTCTACATCCACGTCCATTTTACTGCTGGATTATTAATTACAAGCAATTGAAGTGGCCTAGATGTTCATCAACAGATGGGCATAGAATGAAAATTTATACATATATGCAATGGAATTTTGTTCAGCTTTTAAAAAGATGAAATAAAATTTGAAGGAAAATACATAGACCTGAAAATTATTATATTAACTGCAGAAACTCACAATCAGGAAAATGTCCATGTTCTTTCCTGTGTGTGGATTATAGCTCATGGTATTTACAAGTTTGTATAAAAAGTGTGGCTATTGTCTATCATACTAAAAGGTGTATAGGAAAACAGATGTTGAGGGAGCAGGGGGAGGGGCAACAGCACAAATGACATGAAACAGGAAAGGAGGATGGAGAATACGAGTGTGCAACATGGGTTCAGGGAATCGGGCAGAAGAGGGGGCATGAGAATTAGCAAAAACACACATTGTTTGAAAATGCCACAATGAAAACCAGTACTGATTATTCTTTATCAAATACCAAATTGGCACTGAGGATGTGCATGCAAGAAGCATCATTCAAGCTGTGCAGGTCATGTTTGGAAATCATTATGTCTAGACATAAACATGTACCAACAATGAAAAGAAACAGAGGTCATGAGTTTCAAAAAAGAGCAAGGAGTGATGAATAGGAGAGCCTGGAAAGAGGAAATAGGGAAAGAACGATGTAGTTCCATTATAATATCAAAAAGAAAGTAAGTGGAAAGATTATATAAAATGCTAGAATGTAACACAATACAATGCACAGCACAATGAATACAAACAACGAAATCTTTAAAAATAAGTAAGAAATAATTTTATGATCACATCCTGATTGTAGAATATAAGAACTAAGGAAACATAATTTTCCAATGTGTAGAACACAGCTTAAACAGGTCAATGTTTGAAATATAAAACCTACATTTCTATGTGTTACAAAAATTAAGCAACTCAGAGTGAAATACCAAGTGCAAAAGCTAAACAATAAACATGAGAAAACTAATATCAAAAAGGAAACCAAATTTTAATCTGAAAAGGTTAATGATAATATTAGATTTTAAGAATCACTGAAAAGACATGCAAAATGTTGATAATCAAATGCAGGAAATCACAAAAGTAATAACAATCTCAAATCACATGTGATTATTCTATTGATTTCCTCTCATTAGAATGGTTGGCAACAGGGGAAATCACCTATATGAATAGCTTGCTTGCTAAACTGAAGAAAGATAATTTTTGATTAGATAATAACCATTAAGCTCACAAAAATCATTTGATATTCTGTTCATTAAAAAAGAACAGGAGAGATGGAGGATAGGAGGAAAGCAAAGAAAGATCAGCCTGGAAATGTAGATGAGGAATTTTAAGATGCATTCAACTCTCATTGACTTTAATGGAAACTTCTGGATTAAATATAGGAGAGAAATGTGTCACAAACCACTTTAAAAGTATCAGATTTGGTGAGATCTGTATAGACTATATGAAAAAAATGCTTCAGTGAAATAAATGCATTTGTGTTGGAAAGTCCAACCACTAAAGGGAGAAAGAAAAATCTTATATAAATTGTGATAGATCAGAACATGATTTCAGTAAAGGTTACTTATCAACCTCAGAAAACACTGCCGTGTAAAATTCAGAGTGTACTCATATACATATATTTTTTCATGTCACAAACACAAACATATAATTCTCCAGCAAATCATTTTGTAACAACTGACTAGCTCCATGGGGGATAGGAACAAACCTAATCTCCACCTAACAAAAGCAGTGAAAATTAATGTGAGATTCACTCATTGTACCAGTTAATGGAATAAAGAATTAAATCAAGAATGAGCAGTTATATATATGGACATTTGATTTTGACACATGGGATTTATATGTTAATTGAGAAAAGTAATTAAGTGTTATAACAAAAGTATATTTTCATCACAAAACAATGCCTTACCATCCTAAATTATACAGAAGCAAAACACATTTTTAACTCTTTTATTTATTGTTTGTGTCATTCATATCATGTATCTTGATCCCATTCATTTCCCATCCCTGTGTATCCACCCTCTGCAGCACCCCCTAATACAATTTAAGAGAAAAAGAAAAAAAGGGGGATCTTGTCATAGAAGTTGTAGTGTGACATTGTGAGTACACAGTAAATCCTTTTGTCCACATATCTTTACTTGCAAGAGTTCATCATGAGGAGGCATTGGCTTGGTTCAAGGCCTCTGGTTTCTACTACACTATCGATGCTGGACCCTCACTGGAACTCCTCTTGGTTATCCTGCTGTTGCCCTGTATTATGGAGATTCTGTAGCTTGGGGTTTGCAGAACCAGTCCCTTCATGGGCTCCAGCAGTTCAAAATGGTGGATATTGGGGTGGGCCAACATATAATGCTGGTTCTGGGCCTGGGTAGTTGCAGGGTTGGACAGTTTGCCAGCTCTCCTTTGTCTTCACCATTGGGTTGAGCTCTTTTGCATTACCTTGGTGAGATTGCCCCTTGCAGTAATGGGGAAGGGGCAGGGACAGTTCTCCTGCTTTCATGTCCTAAGGGTTGGATCTCCCATACCTCCACCTTCAGGCCTAGCTCTACCGTGTGGATCACGCAGGGCTTAGGGGACACTCTTTGAAGTGATGCAGCAGATAAAGGACAGGGCTAGTTGTCCCACTCTCGTGACCCCAGGGCCAGCTCTCTCACCTGCCTCAGGCATTGAGAGGTGGGAATGAGGGTTGAGAGTGAGGAACATCTCTCTCTACCTATGCTGCCCCATGGCAGGTGAGTAATAGGGACAGCTCTTCCATGCTCACAATATCAGGGCTTGCTCTTTCACACCTCAGCCAATGGCATTGGTTCTATTTGGTGGACCATAAAAGATGCAGGGCCTGCTCTCCAGAGTGTTGCAGCTGATAGAGGGCAGGAGCAACTCTCTCACACTTCCAACCTGAGGGCCAGCTCTTCTACGTGCCTCAGGTGTTGATGATGGGTGGAGGTCAGAGGGGAAGGCAAATCTCATTTTTAATAACAAACTATAAGAACTTTTAACAAAATAGAAAACAACTTAGGTTTTATAATTTGGGGAGTTATTCTGGATTTCATGCAAGATGAGGTCTAAAACTAGTGAGTATTATTAATTTTTCAGAGAAGTGACTTTTTGTTAATTACAAAAGCTTGGCAGTAGCTTAGGCTTGTTCTCAGCTAGCTCTTAATACTTGAAATAATCCATTTATATTAATCTGCATTCTGCCACAGTGGCTTGTTACTTCTGCCATTACTATTAGTCTGACTTCCTCCACATCTGGCTGGAGAATTTCCTGAGCCTCCAACTCTTTCCCAGAGTTCCTACCTCTCCCAGAAGCCTCACATATTCTCTTCCTGCCTAGCTATTGGACAGTCAGGTCTTTATTAAACCAATCAGAATGTGCCATAGGCAGGTGAGGAAAGACGGAGACATATCTTCACACAAAGATTATCCCAGCAGAAACATGACCCTACCATTCTACTCAAGCCTTCTTTGTTTTAGGAAGAATCTCCATTGTCCTTGATGTCATTATTATTATGTCATATTATGTAATTCTGTGGGTGGTAGTGATGTGAGGCCACACATGCTTAACGTTCTGTGGTGTTTAGGATCTACTGGGATTCTTCCTCTCAATGGCTTTGCCCTCTCACCTTTATAAAGCATGCTAAGAAAGCAGAGAAAAGCACTACATTGCCTCCCATTTTAATAACAGATGCAGTGCTTTAACTGTAGCATTTTATTAATCATGAGAAAGAAGTTATGTTTATTTGACTGTATCCATTGTTCCCTCTGCCTTTATTTGTTATCACTATTTTATTTAAATTCATTCAGCTATCACACATCTATATGTGTGTGTGTGTGACAATTTGTCTCTATCTTTTTTACTTTTATTTTTATGTTTATAAAATAATTTATTTCTTCTTTGTCTGTCTTCCTTCCTGAGTCCTCCCCTTCCTCTCTTTCAAATAAATGTCGATAAAGTTTTCATTATTTGTTATTTTGACATATGACATATGCATAGATATATGTGATATTTGTATACACACACACACACACACACACACACACACACACACACATATATATATATATAATGTTCATTATTTCCAGTACTATTTATATGTATGTTTTCAAGGCTGGATATTTGGTAGCATTTGTACTTCCCAACATATGAAAAAAATTGAAACTTTTTCTGACTGGTTAATATTATTATTAGTCTAGTAACAATTCTATTTATCAAAGGTGATATTTCAGATTTTAGAATATCATTTACGTTTAGCTCTATCTTTAATGATAAAATTGAAAGTGTGCCGAGCTATATCAGCATGTACAGGAAAATGAAAGGGGAAGTGCTTTCTCCTTGAGAATGCACATGAAACTCTACCTCATCAAAATGGCTTTTATGTCTCTGGAGAGGCCATGCCAAGCTGACATTCGAGTGGAATCTTTAAAAGTATGGAAGGAATATTTATTGAGCACCTTCATGTCACTGTTTTAAGGACTTTCTGATGTACTTTTATTTTTGGTTTTTCGAGACAGTGCATCTCTAACAGCCCTGGCTGTCCTCAAACTCAGAGAGATCCTGTAGTCTCTGCCATTCCAGTGCTGGGATTGAGTGTCCACAATCACTGCCCCGCCCGAGGCCTGAGGTCTTCATAACACATGATGAGGCACTGGTTACATGTGAGTCACTGAAACATTAGCTGTGAGTTTTAGATTCTGAAAAATTAGCAGAATAAATTCAATAGGATTTTCCCTCACATATAGAGGTATATTTTGAAAACAGAGATACACAACTTTGTTCACAACTTTAAAGTTTGTCGCCTTGTCAATAAGAAAATTGTTTTAAAATGTAGCAATTTATTAGAAAATCCAACAAAGTGTGTGATTGAAGGAAAGGTAAGGAAACAATTTTTTTTAATCTTTTCATGTGATAAGTACTATTTAAGAGGTTATATATGAAATCTGAATGTCATTGAGTATTATTGTATTATGGAATTACAGATATGTAAATTTCGTTACATCTCTAAAATTTTGTCACCTTGTCAGTAAGAAAAATACTTTGTGAAATAAATAATTGAAAAACTGTCAGATGCTGAAAAATACAAAAAAAAGGTGCGATTGAATATGACAACTAACCAAAGATTTCAATGCTTTTGTAAGAAATCATATTTAGTAGGCTGTAGGCATATATACAAATGTTACTTAAAGTTAGGAGCAGCAGTATTCAGGTAAATCTAGAACAAGGCTTCCAATTGCTTTAAGTAATATTCTATTTAATTTGTATTTGTAAATCTATTTTTAAAATAAGTTGATTTAGTGGAAATATAATATTCTTAAGTATTCTTTTAAAATATCATGACAAAACTTTGATTGAGAAATAGATGAATCTGTGTGATTGATACTCCATTTGTAATGACATTTTTTGCATGATAGTTATGTTCATAAAATTATATTCACACATCTGGAAAAGAGAAATAATTTATTTCTACAACAATGAGATTAATGTGTGTATAACATCTTGCTAATTTTTTGTTTTAAGTACTCTATTTCTTTAAAGCATAAGTCTAATCCTAATATCCTATGGAAGTTAACTAAGATATATGTGTGTGTGTGTGTGTGTGTGAACAGTAACACTTTTTTCATGTGTAGTAGATGTATGTGACGACTAATCTCAGTTGTTAACTTTATGAAATTTAGAATCACTAGGGATATCAGCCTCTGGGCATGCCTGCCAAGTGATGATTTTGTTCAGGTTAATTCAACTAGGAATACTTTTCACATGCTGTCACTGTCACTGTTCCGTGGGCTGGGGTTGAACTACATAAAAAATGAGAAAGTAAGCCAAACATCAGCATTCATTGCTTTTTGCTTCTTGATGTCGATTCAATATGCTCACCCAATTTAAGCTTCTGTTTTTGTGATTATTTTTCCTGATATGATAGATTATGAGCCAAGATACACCCTCCCTTAAAATGTGTTTGATAGAATATTGTGTCATAGCAACAGAAATGGAGACTAAAATAATACACTTAAAAATGTGAGAATATTCCATTTTTATGTTTGTTTTAGTCATTTTAATTATTATTTTGCCAAATCAAAAATTTTGAATACTGAAAGTAGTGTTGTGTGGCAGTTTCCTTTGATGCTAAACACTTTCACCTGGGATGCAATCATCCTAAGTGTCCGAAAAACAACAACAAAAAAAAGGTCATGAACAACATGATGTATTAGGGATGAAAAGCAACAGGAAATTCTATGAGTGATAAAACACACCATGAACTCAAATTAGTTTAAGGAAGTCCCTGAAACTGAGACTATATTTGTGAAACCCTCTCTCATAAACAATAAAGAGTCAAACTCAGAGAAGGCAAACGACAAGAAGATCCCAGACAAGATGAGCTTCTAAGAAGAGACTCAGAATGATCATCCCAGAGGAAGCAGAGATCAGCTAAGCTGCCTAGAAAGGACATTCTTCAATCTATCTTGATGCATGCAGGCTGTGTAGTGTGCTATAGGTTTCCAGCATTTGTGAATGTCAATCAAGGCAGGATGGATTTTGGAGATGCAATTGTCTTTAAATCATTTCTGCTCCAATAAGTAACCCCTCAATCCTATTTCTGTATGTAAAGGCAATAAGACTCAATTTTTTTCACCAAGTGATAATATAGTGGTATCTGTACTTTGGACTACTTTCAGTTTCCTATCTGCATTAAGCAGAATTTTGCTTGTGTCTCCTCACTAACAGTGTCATACAATAATCAGCTTAACCATTCTCCTTTCAAAATGCACTTACTACCAAAATTTGAAGGACAAATTATAACCATATTTGTCCCATTACTCAGAAGATGCCTTGATGAATTAGAAGACAAGACTTGCATTGATAATCCAGAAGCACTACTTGTGTTAAAGCTGTTCCCTGTGTTAATTATAAAATTAAGCTCAAATTAATCACAAATCCTTATGATTCAAATCTGGGACAAATCATAGACATTTTATGTTAAAAATGTCCTTGAAAACTGAGGAAATATAGGCAGTACTTTTGGACACTGTCCTTATTTACAAGGCTAATTAACAAGAATTTTAAAATATATTCTTCATTTACTTATTATATGCACTGTTAGATTATATATTTATGCAATCAAATCATCAGTAAACTTTACTAGTCAATAAGAAGTTCACTTTGCTATAGATTTAAACTTTTGTGATTAAACCATGTTTACCCAGCAGAATACATTGTGTACTCTTTTATTTATTTGCTTGTTTTTTATTCGTTTATTTATTTATTTATTTATTTTGGTTTTTTGAAACAAGGTTTCTCTGTAGCTTTGGAGCCTGTCCTGGACTAGCTCTGTAGACCAGGCTGGCCTCGAACTCACAGAGATCCACCCGCCTCTGCCTCTGAGTGCTGGTTTTACAGGCATGTGCTGCCACTGCCCGGCACATTGTGTACTCTTATTCATGGTTTGTAGAACAAATATTTATTGCATTCAATGATTATGAGCCTTTGAATTCCTTATTGTTGCATTTAGTGATCTTATTTCTTCTTGAGAAAATTTTCAGTGCACCATTATGAACACATCAAATTTTGATAACCAGAAAGAAGAATTCTACATATTATATGTTTTACACAAATTAGGTTTAGAAATGCACGCCATTTTGTACAAAGTTAGGTTTACAGTGACATAATAAAGAAAACAACAACAACAAAACCATAATCATATAAAATTAAACTTTTCTCCAAATACATTCATAGGAAAGCTACTTCATTTCCATTTTATGTAAATGTTGGCAGCATATTTAGCAAAAATTTTAAAAGCTAGGCATTGTAACATTTGTTTTGAGACATGACATACATGATAAAAGCACCCAAAGAGTGCCTTACCAACTATATCCTACCTATAAATACCCCTAATTTAGTAATAATTAATTAATGCTGACTTCTTGTCTTTGGGGAAACACATTACATGATTTGTCTTCCTCCTGTCAATGTTATTTAGAAATAAATAGATAAAACAAAGCACAGTACTGACACTGAACCATTGTCCCTTGCTTTTAATTTATCTTCATTATCTTACTCCCACTACACCAAGTATGAAAAAATAAAGATCACTTACATTAATGAAAACCAAGTATTTATTGTCAGGAGAGATAGAAAAGAAATTCTTCTAAAGAAAATTTAACTCACTTTAGGGGAATGTAGCACTTCTTATTGACATGAAGACTAATGATCTCTTAATAAAAAGCACAGAAACTGAATTCACTTTCAGGTAAATGGTAAATATCTTTATTTATGTTGTCAAAAGTACAAGAAAAAATGAATACTTCAAATCAAGTGGTATATCCTCATCTCTCACTTAGAATTAGGTTCAATAATGTCTTTATGTTTACCCTTTATGAAATTCACTCCATGTCAATCAGACACATTTTCCTCCAGTTTCTACTAGACTTCTTCCTAGTGAAATACTGTCTTCTATCCAAAGCCCTTTGAATTCCCTTTTCAGAAGATCCACTTGTAAAGTGAACTCTGGCTCTCATGTCTTCAACATGCTGATTTTAATCCTACTCTCAACATTATTGCAACTGAATCAACATATGGGTTTCAATCTTTCAATGTTTGAAAACACCAATGCTTTTTCTCTCTGACTGTAATACATGTATCTTTAGAGGTCTTGCATGCTTATTTGTTTTATCATACATCTTTACCATTCTCTTTCTTAGCAAAGCATTCATTTTCCTAAATTATATATGTGTGTGTGTGTGTGCACACATGCATGCATGTGTAATGTGATTAAAAAAATGAGCAGATGTTGTGAACAGACTCTAAGCTTTGACATGATTAATCACAGGTATTACATTTCTTGTGAGAAAGTAGATTTAAAATTTCAAATTCATCTGACCAAATTATTAATTCATTGATGCACACCTCAAATTAGCAAAAGAGGGGAAACAAAATTGTGTGTTTATTACTCCAAGTGAATAAGGCCAGGGTGATATAATTATTAGATGAATAACTGACTCAAAGAATGAAGACTGTTCTAACTCAAGATTTCAGGTAAGGGAATATGAGGTTTAAACAATCTGTTTGCTCTGTGTGTGTGTGTGTGTGTGTGTGTGTGTGTGTGTGTGTGTCTGTCTGTCTGTCTGTGTGTGTGTCTCTGTGTGTGCCCATGTGTGTGTGTGTGTGTGTGTGTGTGTGTGTGTCTGTCTGTCTGTCTGTCTGTCTATGTGAGTCTGTGTGTCTCTGTGTGTGCCCATGTGTGTGTGTGCCCATGTGTGTGCGTGCCTATCCACATCATAGTATACCTGGGGATATCAGAAAACAACTGACAGAAGTCAGATCTCTGCTTCCACCATATAGGTTCTAGTGATTGAACTGTGATTATCAGGCCCAACAGCAACTTTACCTGAGGAGCCAAATCTCTGCCTCCCTTAAAACTTTCCTTAAGTGTTATAGGCTTTTTTTTTTTTTTTGGTGTGTGTGTGTGTGTGTGTGTGTGTGTGTGTGTGTGTGTGTGTATGTGTGTGTGTGTCTGTATATGCAGTTAATATTTCACACACAGAAGTACAAGCATTTCTATCTCTCTCTTTAAACATAGAGTGAGTTTAGGTATTAACTCATTTAAAAGAGTGAAATTCATCTTTCTTGGATAAGATAACAAAATAGGTCAGCAATGTGTTTAGGTTTCATGAAACAATAGGTAACATTGTATGTCACTAGTGGTTTAATATTTCTGCAAATCTCAGGTCATGTTTTCTATTAAGATAATGCATAAAATAATTCCTTTAGTTTCTACGAATGCTCTATTCTGTGTATAGATATAGATTCTTGCAAAGAGAGTCTCATCATGATACAAATAAGTAGGCAGTATCAACATCATAAAATGCAATCTTGATAAGTAATTCTAGGACTGTTATTCTTTCTGATTAAGTTACTAGAAGGACTTGTGAAATCATCATGGTGCTATCATAGAAAGAAAAATATATATTGCTCAGTAACTATGTTTTAAATAACTTTATAAGATGAAACATCATGTAAATAGAAGACCACAAGAGGAAATCAGTGTTACCTTTGTTCTAATTTGTTGATGTAGGTACCTTACTTCTATTTAGTATCAATGATTAGAGGCTATTTTGAATTTAGAGTTGAAACTTTAATTGAATTGGAATTATTTGTTATAATTCATTGACTTTAAGGATACAATACACCAAATAAAGAGCAAAGAAGAAATTGTGCATTAATATTGAATCTCCAAAAATTTAAGAATCCTCATAATTCCTTATATGTGTTTGCTCTCCATGAGAGCCAAGTGCATTATAGAAACTTTTGGGCTTTTAGATACATTCCCTGCATACCTTTTCATGCATAAACATTTTAGTGTATTCCTAATGCTTCAGTTTTCTTTTGTGATTCACATGACTGAGCAAATAGCCAATTTGCCTTAAGAATCTTCAATGTTTTTCTTGGCAAATGTCTTCCTTTTACAGGTTACACCTTCTTCTTTTTTCATTGTTTTTTATAGTGATCACCAAAAATGGTACACTCAAAATGAAACAGTAGAGATGAAACAAATACTGCCTTACAAAATACATATAAAATGGAACTGCTCTGATTCTAAAAATTAAGCTCATGTATCTTAAGAGAATTGTACTTAAGTTTTAAAACACCTTAAAACATGAATATCAATACAAAAATAAGCCACTTTTGTGTTTAGATAATAAGAATTATAATACTTTGTTCATTTACATTCATTCTTGTGATATTAATAAACAATCCCACCAAAGTTCAACTTATTGAGCAAATGTGTCTATGAGGCTACGTATGGGAGCATGTATGTAACAAAAGCAGACCTGTAACTGCAAAGCTTAACCTATCATGAAGTTTGCAAACCCTGCTCTCACTATGTGATACTAGCAGCCAGATAGATTGAAGAATCTTCACCAGGGAACTCAAATGGACATAGACTCTACATGTTAAAATTGTTTACTACTGGCCTGGGGAGATGGCTCAGAGGTTAAGAGCACTGACTGCTCCTACAGAGGTCCTGAGTTCAATTTCCAGCAACCACATGGTAGCCAACAACCATCTATAATGGGATGTGGTGCCCACTTCTGGTGTTCAGGAGCACATGCAGGCAGAATACTGTATATATAATAAACAAAAAAGTCTTAAAAAATAAATCTTTAAAAATTGTTTACTGCTTCAAAATATTTGCTAATAAGATTTTTCTCTAACTTTTAAAAATTTAGTTAATATACAATTACATCTTTTGTAGAGGGAAGTTTCTCTGGTCCCACCTGGCCCAGTAATCAGGATGAATATCTCCCACCTCGGTCCCATAGCCATTAATAAAATAATTACTCAGAGGCTTATAATAATTGCAAACTGTATGGCCTATGGATAGCTAGATAGCTAGCCCTTTCATCTTAAATTAATCCATTTCTATTAATCTATATGTGGCCACACAGCTGTGGCATTACCGGTCTGCTGGCATCTTGTTGCTCCTTCTCTGAGGGCTTGCATCTCTTCTGACTCCACCCTTCTCCTCTTACTATCTCTGATTTGATTTCCTACCTGGCTGTAAGCTTTCTTGCCGTAGGCAAAAACAGCTTTATTTATTATCCAATGGTAGCCACACATATTCACAGCACACAGACAGATATTCCATAGCAAACATTTCTCTCTTTCCTTCCCTTCCTCCAATATTTCCCTTGTACTCTCCCTTCAACTACTTACATTTGCATCTTCCCTCTCAAAATCATGGTGTTTTCTACTTTGCCTGTTATTTTGTTACATATAAAAATACATAAATGTATAAATAATAAATACAATCTTCTGTGTCCATTTAGAAACTCAGACCTTGGACTTGATGGCAGTGCTGGCTGCCATCATCCATTTCATCTGATTTTTAGATTCTTTTATATTACTGCCTGCAATCAACAGTTGATGAGTCTCTTCATCATGGGAAGTATGCACATCACAGAACTGAACAACAGGAAACTAAACAAAAGTAAGAAGACAATATGACTTCTACCTTCGGGTTGCATCCATACTAAAATCATAAAAATAAATTTAAAAAACCCCACAATCAATTAAATTAATCACAATGGGATTCTTTTTTTTTTATCCTTTTTCAAATTATTATATTTGTGTTTTAATTTTACACATCAGCCATGGGTTCCCCTGTCCTCCCCGCACCCACCCGCATCCCCACCTTCCCCCAAGCTCCTGCCCTCTATTCCCATCTCCTCCAGGGCCAAGACTCCCCTGGGGATTCAATTCAACCTGGTGGATTCAGTATATGCCGGTCCAGTCCCCTCCTTATAGGCTGAGCAATGTGTCCCTGTGTAAGCCCAAGGTTCCAACCCAAACAGCCAGCTCATGCACTAAGGACAGGTCCAAGTCCCACTGCCTGGGTGCCTCCCAAACAGTTCAGGCTTTCTTTTGACCACTGCCAGTAGTCTACAGTGGATGTAACATTGTGGATTTCCAGGGACCTCTCTAGCACTTTGCTTCTTCCTGTTCTCATGTGGTCTTCATTTATCATGGACTGTTATTCCTTGTTCTCCCTTTCTGTTCTTGATCCAGCTGGGATCTCCTGCTCCCCTAAGCTCTCTTTCCCCCAAACCTTGCCCTTCATTACCCCCACTCACGTCCAGGTTGTTCATGTAGATCTCATCCATTTCTCTGTCATTGGGTGATCCCTGTGTCTTTCTAGGGTCCCGTTTTCTAGGTAGCCTCCCTGAAGTTGTGTAGCAGTCTAGTCATCTTTGTTTTACAGCTAGTATCCTACTGTGAGTGATTATATACCATGTTTGTCTTTCTGAGTCTGGGTTACCTCACTCAGGATGATTTTTTTCTAGATCCATCCATTGCCTGCAAACCTCATGATGTCGTTGTTTTTCTATGCTGAGTAGTACTCCATTGTGTATATGTACCATATTTTCTTTATCCATTCTTCAGTTGAAGGGCATCTAGGTTGTTTCCAGGTTCTGGCTATTACAAACAATGCTGATATGAAAAGAGCTGAGCAAATGTTGTATGATTGAGCATTCCTTGGGTATATGCCCAAGAGTGCTGCTACAGCTGGGTCTTGGGGGTGATGGATTCCCAATTTTCTAAGGAAGCGCCATATTCTGAGAAGCTTTTGTAGAGCAAAGGAAATGGTCAACAAGACAAAGTGACAACCTACAGAATGGGAAAAGGTCTTCACCAATCCCATATCTGACAGAGGGCTGATATCCAGAATATATAAAGAACTCAAGAAATAAGACAACAAAATGCCCAACAGTCCAGTTAAGAAATGGGCTATAGAACTAAACAGAGAATTCCCAACAGAGGAACCTCAAATGGCTGAAAGACATTTAAGGAATTGCTCAACATCCCTAATTATCTGGGAAATGCATATCAAAACAACTCTGAGATACCACCTTACACCTGTCAGAATGGCTAAGATCAAAAGCACAGAAGACAGCTTGTGCTGGAGAGGATGTGCAGCAAGGGGAACTCTCCTCCACTGCTGGTGGGAATACAAGCTTGTACAGCCACTTTGGAAATCAACACAATGGGATTCTTTATGCAAGGCAGTGAAAAAAGAACCTGTAGGAATGGGAAAGATATTAATCAATTACTAAAAGGTCAATATAAAAGTTAGGAGGAGTATGTAGGGGAAACTGTGGCTCTGATGTATTGTATGGGAGAAGAATCTATTTTCAATTTTAAAAAGTCAATTTTGTCATTTTGTCATTTTATATAATTACATACTGTGATCTTTTTTTAAAATTTGTCATTTTATATAATTATATACTGTGATCTTTTTTTAAAATTTGTCATTTTATATAATTACATACTGTGATTTTTTTTAAATGGATAAATTCACGAGGCAATAATAGCATGAGAAGATAACATTCAAATGCAAATAAATCAAGCACTAAAGGAATTTCAGTGGAGGAAATGTTATTGAAAAACAAATATTAGTGGGCAGTGAGAATTATAGCACTAATTAGAAACACTGTCCTTAACTGGTAATTTTTTATTAATCTTTTTCATTTATTTTTCATATCAACTAGTTTTCCCTCACTCCTTTCCTCCCATCCCCTCTTCCCACCTCTCATCTACTCCCCTGCATCCATTCCTCAGTCTCTTTTCAGAAAGGGGCATGACACATCAAGTTGAGATTGAACCATGCTCATCCCCCTTTATAAAGCTGGATAAGAAAACCCAACATGGGGAATAGGTTCCCAAAAGACAGCTGAAGTGCAAGGGTCAGGTCCTGATCTTACTGCTAGGGGTCCTACAAACATACCAAGCTACACAACTGTAACACACATGCTGAGGACCATGGTCTGTTCTATACAGGCTCCTCAGCTGTCAGGTCCAGAGTCAATGAGCTCAGATCAGCTGTCTCTGTTGGTGACCTGTCTTGACACTGACCCCCTGGCTTATACAATCCTTCCTCTCTCTCTTCAACAGGACTCTCAGAGCTCAGTCCAGTGCTTGGTTATGGATCTCTGTATCTGCTTCCATCAATTACTGGATAAAAGCTCTGTGATGATAATTAAGGTAGTCAGTAATCTGATCACAGGAGAAAGCCAGTTTAGGCACCCTCTCAATTGTTGCTGTCTTAGCTGGGGCTATCTCCCTGGATTTCTGGGAGTTTCCCTTGCACAGGGTTTCTCCTTAATCCCCAAATCTCTTTCATTACTCTCCCTGAACCCTGCCTCCTACCTGCCCAACCAGATCCCTCATGTTCCCATCCTCCCTACACACCGCTTCTATTTCCCTTCCCAGGGAAATCCATGTGTCCCTCTTTGAGCTGTCCTTGTTGTCTAGCCTCTCTGGGGATCTAGATTATAGCTGGTTGTCCTTTACTTTACAGCTAATGTCCACTTCTGGGTGAGGACATACCATGTCTGTCTTTCTTGATCTGAGTTACTTCACTCAGCATGATTTTTTTTTTAATTCCATCCATTTGCTTGCAAATTTCATGATATCATTGATTTTTACTGCTGAGTCATACTCCATTTTGTAAATGTACCACATTTCCTTTATCCATTCTTTGGTTGAAGGGCATCTAGGTTGTTTCCAGGTTCTGGTTATTATGAATAACACTGCTATGGATATAGCTGAGCAAGTATCCTAGTGGTATGATTGAGTGTCCTTTGCGTATATGCCCAAGATTGTTATAGCTGGGTCTTGAGGTAGAGTGATTCCCCATTTTCTGACAAACCACTGTGCTGATTTCTAAAATGGCTGTACATGTTTGCACTCCCACCAGCAGTGAAGGAGTGTTACCCTTGCTCCACATCCCTTCCAGCATAAGCTGTCATTTTTCATTTAAGATGAAGTTATATGTAGGAAATGTTAGTGTTTTTTTTTTTTTAAATAAACATTGCTTGGCCAATCCAACCTGGACATATTTCTTCAGCCTCAAAGCTGTCCTTTCAAGCAAGTTTCCATCACCAAAGATGAATTATTTTCTGCTAGATACCACTCTTGAATTTCTTTGAGAATTTCTACATAGGTAAATTATGAACAGAGGTCTATAATTCTTCTAGTACCATCCATTTGTCTTACAAATTTTTAGATTATAGATCAAGTGGTAAGATTTCAAACCTAAGAACTAGATTGTGTAAATCACATTTGTTCAAAAACATGAAAAACAGTGTCAAACTATTTTTTCAAAATTTACAAAACATGATAGATTTTCTTTTTTGTTTGTTTTTCTTTTTCATTTATTTTTTCTCATATATTACATCCCCAAAGCAGTTTTCCCTCTTCCCTTTTTCCCAGTTTTTCCCCCCACATTCCCTTTCTCCCAGATACACTCTTCTACCTTGCCTTTCAGAGAAGGTCAGGCTTCCCAGGGATATCAACCAAACATCACATATCAAGTTGCACTAAGACTAGTCACATTCTCTCATATAAAGATTGGTCAAGGCAACTCAGTAATAAGAAAAGGGTCCTAAAAGTGGGCAAAAGGGTCAGAGAAAACCCTTGCTCCCACAGTTTGGAGTCCCATAAGAACACCAAGGTATACAACCATAACATATATGCAGAGGAACTATGTCAGACCCATACAGTTTCCCTGGTTGTTGATTCTGTGGACCATTTTCTGGTGATGATGTTGAGCCCACTGGCTCCTACAATCTTTCCTGCCTACTTCTGTGGGATTCCTGAACTCCACCTAAGGATCTCTACATCTGAAGCTGAATGAAGCCCCTCTGATGATGATTATGTTAGGCTACAGTTTATGAGTATAACAGTATATTTAGAAATAATTTAATTGACTTTTATTTATTTTTTATTTACTTTTTAAATTTACTATTTATTTATTTTGCCAGTTATGTTTGATTCTAACACATGTCTCTGGGCTATCCCGACTCTGGTTCCTGGCCCTGTGAACAGTGTCAGTTATGATCTCCTTCAGCTGACAGGGGTCTCAAGTTGGACCAGTCATTGGTTGGCCACTCCTGCAAGTTCTGTGCTTCCTATACCCCAGCACACCTTGAAGGGAAGGAAAATTGTAGCTCAAAGGTTGGTGACTGGCTTGGTGTCCTAATTCCACTGCTGAAAACCTTGTCTGGTTTAGACTTCATATCTGCCATTACTAGAATTCTTCACTAAAGTCAATAGAAACTCCTTGGATTCTTAGAGAGTGACTTTAGTGAAGAATTCTAGTATGTTCTGAGTCTGGGTTACCTCACTGAGATTTTTTTTTCTAGTTTCATACATTTATCTGCAAATTTCATGATGTAATTATTTTTTGTAAGAGCTGAGTAATACTTCAGTGTATAAATGTACGATTTTTTTTCCATTCTTTATTTGAGGAACATCTAGATGTTTTCTAGTTTCTGGCTCCTAAGAATAAAGCTGTTGTGAATATAGTTGAGAAAGTGTTCTTGTGGTAGAATGGAGCTTTCTTTGAGCATATGCCCAGGAGTGATATGGATGGGTCTTAAGGTAGGTCAATTCCTAATTTTCTGAGAAACTGTCATAATGATTTCCAAAGTATCTTAAAAGTTTGCTCTCCCACCAGTAATGAAGCATTGTTCCCCTTACTCGATATTCCTGCCAGCATGAGCTGTCATTTGTGTTTTCTTGTCTTAGCCCTACAGGCAGGTGTAAGATGGAATCTCAGAGTCTTTGATTTGCAACACCCTCCACAATAGCCACAAATAATATAAACTATCTCCAGGTAACTCTAATCAAACAAGTACATCTATGACAATAAATTTTCAAGAAAGAAATGAAGAAGATATTAAAATATGGAAACATCCTTCATGCTCATGAATTGATAGGATTAACATAGGAAAAAAATGGCCATCCTACCAAAAGCAATCTACAGATTAAGCACTATCCCCAGTATGATGTCAACACAATTCTTGACATACCTTGAAAGAATAATACTCAACTTCATATGGGAAATTAAAAAAAAAAAAAAAACAATCCTATACAATAAAAACAAAACAAAGAAAAACTTTTGGTGGTATCACCATCCTTGATTTCAAGTTATACTACAGAACATGATAGATTTTCATATTTGCAAAAAAAAAAAATGAGAGAGGGAGAGAGGGAGAGAGAGAGAGAGAGAGAGAGAGAGAGGAGAGAGAGAGAGGAAATGATCTCTTTTCTTCCGCTATTCACACATTCACACTTTCTATTAGAGTGCATGGTACCACCACAGATGACTGAGATACAGTTAAGACAAAAGTAATTCCACCCCACTTCAGGGATAAGTAAAAGGTTTTCTTTGTACTTCTCTTATATAGACTACACATTTGTATCTGTAGTAAATTTTTACCATCAGTTTGGAATATTTCTTTGTTGACCTGAAGAAGTTATTGAACCTGGCTAATCATCTTATTTACAAATGTTGTATTTGTGAATTAAATCTAAAAATCTGTAACAAATATCTAATTTTAGAAAGGTAAATATTTACTTTCAGCATATTTCCATTTCAATGTAAAATTAAGATATTCCTTAAGCAGCCAACTAAATAAAAATAAATAGAAATATTGTGTAATAAAATTAATAGACCTGTTATAATGCAAAATGCTTTCTCACATTTTAAGAGAGTCTATGTTTTCTTTAGTTTCTACTAATATTTAAAAGAGAAATTTGCTTTAGTCACATATGAATGCCAGGGAAATGCTAACATCATTCAGGAATAATTTTCATAATTGAAAGACAAGTAATTCTATGTTGACAAATTACAAGATTATTAAAATGTAAATGATTTTAATAAAAACAGTAAGCATGAAGATGTTCAAATTGTCATTCTATTATTGCTGGTGTAGCATTTATGTATAAAACCTGTGCATGTATTATACTATATTTAATCTCATTTTTTATCTTTAGTCTTGTTGTGTAGTTCAAACTGGCCTAGGATTTGGAATCCTGCTTCAGCTTCCCTTAGGCTAGAGTTTTGGGTGTATGCCACTAAATCAGTAAATAAATATTAAAACATTTAGTCTATTTTAAACTGACTTTCTCTTCCCTAATGTCCTTATTTTTCTCTTTGTGGATTGAAGAAGAGGGTGTAACCGACTTGTTAATTGTTCAATGAAATAGATTATTTTTTATTTTCAGTCATCACTATACAGATTATCCATGGAGAAGAAGAAAACAAATTAACATTATTTTCAGAAAATCATTTGCCATTGGTTATAGACTCAAAAATTGTATTATTTACTAAACTAGTGTTGCAAATTTAATGTAAATTAAATGGATAATATACCAGTATCAGTCTGAGTAAAAGGACCTCCTGTATGCTAAAAATCAGTGAGGTTTTTTTAAATTACCTTGTTCACTATTAGCTGCTTGTTTATCTATTATATTATGAGAATATCTGGCCTAATAAAATTCTTTTGGTCCTTTTTATAGTGAAGTGTTTACAGAAAGACAATCACATATACACTTTGGGACTTGTTAGTCATTTAGATATCTGTTCTGAATTGAGACATATCATCTGCACAAGTGTGGAAGGCTTCGATTGGTTTACTATGCCCTAAGATCTAAAACAATTTTCTCAGACCTTTAGATTTTGAATAGTTAGGTTTATTTTTCTGTTGTATGAACATTGAATATTTAATATAGCTGTTTCTTCCATAAAGCTTTGCTTCAGTTTGAACATTGCACTTAGTCCAGACCTTTGCTTTTAAAGAAAGAATGAATGAGCATTGCAAAGAAGAAATGGTTGCTGTATAAATTGATCTTGCTGGGTATGAAAAGACCGAAGAAAAGGCAAAAGTAGTTATCAGGAAAAAAATGTAACTTGCAGGCTAAGTCATACTGTGATATTCACTGTGTATGAAACCTGTATTACACTCAAAATGAAAACACATTCTTTCAGCTGACAGCCCATGTTGGTATTAAAAAATGTATTTTGGGAAATCCATGCTTCTAAGTGATCTGCCTGAATCCAGGCTCCAGGTGTATACTAGTAATGTGTAATTATACTATTTATTGAAGAAGAGACAGAAGCCCAGAAAGCTTGGCTAGCACTAACCTGTCTTTTCACTTCCCATATAAGGAGTCCCAAAAGCAGGAGGGTGAACAATACAAAATATGTGAGTTCTCTTACAGCAGTGACAGACTTAATCAAGCTGCTTTTAAGCAGCAAATGTGAGTGTTCTTAAAATATTAATGCCTGCTTCATCTCATCACTGCTTCTTTAATCAACTCCAGTTAATTAAGCACTTTACAAATCCATATTTGTGTATGTTAAATATTACTGATTTAGAGTACATATAGATATGATTTAGAAAAGTCCTCAGAAAAACCCATCTATGCAATACATGATGCATGCTGTTTAACTACACACACACGAACACACACACACACTTACATACAAACATATATATGGAACTAAATGGCCCATTTCTGTTCATAAATTCCCATGTTCATACTTTACAAAGTCTATTAAAACAACCTTCTCTTTCATAATAAATTTTCTTCAGTTTTTACATGCATGGAATCTTGGTTCAATCTTATTTGTGTAGTGACAGTGAAAAGAAAAATATCATTGCTAATCCCTTCTAATCTTTTTTTAAGATTTGAGATTTGGGAACATTTTAGTTATTAAAATTTGTCACTCAAACTTTATATATAGCTAACTTAACATTTACATAATCTTCTATGTCAGGGATATTTAGATGGGAAACTCATTTAAAAAATAAAGTAATGTTTCAGTTATCTCTTCAAATAAAAGTTGAAACAAGGTTACTGCTGATTTGAAACTCTCTTCCAACTTTAATAGAAAAGTTTATGACTAATGACTAAACAGAATATCAAAGCTAGAGGTACTGTTTGGAAAATGCCTCCTAAAATTTGTGTCTTAAAACTATGCCCACTAACGAGAATGCTCTGTATGATTGCTCTATAAGATCAAAACTGTCCATAGTTTGGAAGATAGTCCGTTTACTGTATGATAAGTTGAGGTTCTAAGTTGAGGTTCAATTCTATAAGCATTCTTCCACACATTCTGATTTTAAGGCACTATGGGTGAAGTAAAACATTACATCAAAAGGTTTTCTTTACATAGAAGAATAAGTCAGACTTCCCAGAATGTTTAATGTGGCCTTTGTGTAATTAAATCCTATATAATGTTCAAAACAGCAAAGGTGTTCCTGACACGCTGGGATTTTGCTTGTAAGTTGCTAATGGTAAGCTAGGTACAATGACACACATCTAAGAAAGTTGAGCAGGGATATCACTATAAGTTCAAGGACAGCCTTGGATACAGCGGTTTTCAAAACATCCAACATGTAGTGAGACAGTCTCTCAAAATAACACTAATAATAAAATTAAATTAATTTGCTTACATTAAGTCAGTGTGAAATTGAATATGTATGTTATTGAGTGAATACAGGTACACACATATGTATTATATTGTTGGTATCACTGAATTTTTATTTGGTCACATATTAAAAGATAAAAATCAAACCTTCACCAATGTGTCAAAAGGAAAACAGGTGCCCCATTCATATAGAGCATATTTATTCAAGGACAGAAGGGCTTCTTGGGTTGTTAAGAACCTAAGACAAAATAGGCCACCGATCTTGGGGAAAACAAATACTACTACTGTGTTAAAGATATGTAATAACTCCTAATGACTTTCTGCTAAACTCATAGACAAGTGTCTTCCTCAGACATCGTCAGAGAAACTCCTTCTTATAGTAGAAGGGAACATATACAGAGACCTGCAGATGGACAATGAGCAGAGACTGAGAGACCTTGCAGCGCTTACTTCTAAATAGGATATCTGTTTTCAAACATCCCCCTTGGGACTTTGGGAGTCCTGTGGGGAGGAAGCAGAAAGAATGTAAGAGCCAGAAGAAAAAGAAAGCAGTAAGGAGACAAGGCCTTCTAAACGTAACAAAGAGGTAGAGAGAGCCCCCCACACCTTCCCTTACATTGTTCAGGAACTACCTCTATATGTCTCATTATTACTGATCAAGTAAAGCATTTTACAACCACTAATTATTCACCTTCTTTGTGGTTAATTAGTAGGTAAAATTTCATTGATATCATATCGATTCATTATTGACGACTTTTTTTGGTTTTTCAAGACAAGGTTTCTCTGTGAAGCTTTGCGCCTTTCCTGGAACTCACTTGGGTAGCCCAGGCTGGCCTCGAACTCACAGAGATCCACCTGGCTCTGCCTCCCGAGTGCTGGGATTAAAGGTATATGCCACCACCACCCGGCTTATTAATACTTTTAATGAAGCAGAGCTACATGTACTTTGGACTGTTGTCCCTCCGAAGGTGTCTATCGCTCACTTTTCTTTGGCAGTAGGGCTACTGATTTCTGTCTATATTTTATTACACATCACATAATACTTCCTGTGTTGTGTTATTGCTTTCATGGTAAAGAGGATTCTCATGGCTTTGGTATTCACAGAAAATTTTTCAATATCTTCTTTTATTGAATATATTCTTTCCTGTAAATAACATTTACACTGTGGCCTTAAATATTAGTAAGTTAATGGGTCACAATTCTATTTTTGGTTGTGAGCCTAGCCTTTAACGGCTGAGCCATCTCTCCAGCCCATGGATCACAATTCTATACATACATACATATATATATATATATATATATATATATATATATATATATACACACTGTTATTTTTGTATTTGGACCTATAAATCTAAATATGCATGTTTAATATTCATGTTGGTTTTTTATCTCATGACTTCCCTTATCCTGAGTTCCAAATCCATATATTAAAGAAGTTAATAGTGGAAATTATTAACAAAAGCCAGGAATCACTGGAGAAATTCAGTGAATAATATTAAGTACAAAACTAGCATTTTTTGTAGGAAGCAGACATTTGGAGCTCTAAATGTATGTTTGAATTACCCATTTCTATCAAGTTAAAACTATAAGTGCTTTTTTTTATACTTAGTTGTACCACTCAGCCCATGGTAGGTGCTCTGAAAATGTTAAATTGCACAGAGAAACTGTAGTCCCACCTCTAATCTGCTTTCTAAATGATATGCGAAATCACTTATACTAAATATTGCTCAAATTGTTGATGTAGTCTCAATATTGAATTTTGTAGAGTTTCTACTTATCACAGCAAAGTCAAATTTTAATCTTTGGTTTAGAATGACTCCTTAAAAGCTAGTGGTTCATCAACATCCATTGGTTAAATATTTGACAAGGCTTAATCACCTACATTTTTCCATTAGGAGGTATTTAAGACTTTGATTTTGGAAGTAGCATACAAATCCATCGAAGCAAATTGTGTATACAGCACAACGAAACACACTGGCATTTAGTTTACATGATTTGCTTTTATCAAAACACATTCCCACAGGTAGCCTTTGTACTGATAGAATTATCTGAGAAAGCAGGGCCCATGATTGAGAAAATTAACAAATCACATAAAGAATTATAAAGATGAAACAGCTAAATTCAACCATTTCTTTCAAAATTGGTGAATTTAACCAATATAAAAGTAGGAAATGGGTTTTGAATCTAAGTATTAGAAAATTTTAAGAATTATTTTTTTTAAAAAAGTATCACTTTCTATGTGCTATTTGCCTAAGAGTAAAAATATTGTTTCACACTAAGTTTGGTAATACATTTTATCAATATACATTACATCAACAAAATTATAATTTTGGTGCTTGAATGAAGTGAAATTGAAATGAGTGTCAAAGCAAACATGTTTCATACTCCATTTAACCTTACATTAAACTGATTAGTTTATAAATAAAAATTTAATAGAGGTTTAATTCTTAAATTTTCTTAGCTGAGGAAATCCAAGGTAAAATCACTAGCAGATATGGTTTCTGACTAGGGCCTGCTTGCTCATACATGATATATTTGTGTTGTGTCCCCAACATGGATGGGGAACAAGGTGACTCTTGAGAACATGAGCCTCTTCTATATGGATATTACTTACTTTTAGGAAGGTTCTTCCCCAGGACATATTCATATTCCAGAAGACCACAGCTCTTTTTATAGACTCCCGGCTGGGGCTTAGGCTTTTCACATATGTTGTAAGGATGAAAATATTCATATTTATTTGTATGCCATGCTAGGGCACCTCATGAGCATTGCTTAGAGATCAAAGAAAACACTCAAACATACCAAGACCCTAGGTTTGCTGAAACCCATTGGTAGACTTGAAGAGAATAAACCCAGAAGTATAGGAAAGATAGGAAACTTACTTTGGATCCAGTAACAACCAGCTAGTACAAGAACTTTCACCTTTTCATAGTGTTCCATTTTAAGTGCACTGTCTGCTTTAAGGTCAGGGAGGTCTTATGCACGACGTGAGAAACTCAGGGACATTGTGAGCATGGTTTGCCTCACCCATTTATTGCCTCATTTGAAGGCACTCCTTGTAATTGCTCATGCATCAGAAAGGGTCTCTTCTAGACAACACTAGTAGTTTTCTCTTGCAGCAGCCCTCTAGAAAACTCTTATCCGAACATTCTGGTGTCTATTTGCTTCTGTTGTTCCCTTTCATTTCCAAGAATCTTGAGAACAGACAGATGCAGTTTGGGACATGGTCGTAAACATCCTCATTTTCTCAAAGACCCTTCACCTTAGTAAGATTTCTTTGTGCCTTTTTATTGTGTTTGCAATGTAATTGTTGAACATTTATTAATATTGCATCATTTGAAAAAAGTTACAATCAGTATTTTACTCAGTATAAAAAGCTATTGAATATGGAAAACTCTTTATAACTTGTCCTTTGATAAGACCTTTGAAGATGCTAGAGAGATTGCTCAGTGGTTAACATCATTTAATGTTTAATGTTGTTTTTGAGGAAATAAATTCAAGCCTAAGCACTCACATTAGATGGTCATGGCCCTCTCTAACTCCATTCCCAGAGAATCATTTGCCCTCATCAGGTCTCCATGTACATTGCATTCACAAAGCATATACACATATGCTCAGACACAGAACATAACTATAAATTAAGATTAAAAATAAAAAGACAAATCCTTTAAAATAATCAACGATCTTTTGTACCTATCAAAATAGACCCCAAGATTCATATTTATATGAATGAAATTATACTAAAATCAGTGACCACATCAAATATAAAAGTGTTATATTTGGAATATGAAATCAGCATCATCTTGATAATTGCCTTATTATTATATGTAATCAAATAGTATTTATGAAGATAATATTCTTATTAATTCCACACCACAATAGGTTCAATCCAATCCATATGCCCATATGTATAACACACACACACACACACACACACACACACACACACACACACTTCTATAGCACTATCCCTCACCACCTCAAGGAAGATAATGAGAAGGTGCAGGTGACAAAGGGCTGCTGTAAAGATGACTGATATTTAAAGTTTGTGTGTGTGTGTGTGTGTGTGTGTGTGTGTGTGTGTGTGTGTGTGAATGAACATTGTCAATGTACTTTAATATTAAAAACACTATTTATATAAATTTATAAACTTTAGTATATGAAAAAAATAATTGGACCAATAATGTGTCAGAAAGCTGAGAGAAAAAAAAACAAAGAAAAATATCATAAATCTTGGTGCAGTCCTAATCTGTTGCAGGTCAATAAGTTGTCTGTAATCATCACATACTTAACATCTGCCTGGAAAGTTAGTGTTCTGGTCTCACAGATAGGTAACTGTGAGATGGCATTTAGCTCGGTTTTATAATCATTTCCCCATAAACAAACACATCAAAACTCTATGCCATACACCAAAAATACAGACAATTTATATGCACACCATGTTTCAGTAAAGCTTGGGGTTGGGGAGGAAAGCACCAGCCTACACCATTTAAAATTTGTTTCAGGGTATAGTCAAATTGCCTCAGAACTCTGCAAATCTGCTGCCTCTTTGCCAATTCTTCTTCTAGCTTTTTCCCTAAGAAAGACGAGTTTTAGTTAAGGTGAATTGTAGGAGGTTGCTATTGTGGTAAACTATGATATTCCCACTACAAGATTCATATAATGATTACTTTGTTACTGGTGTTCAGCAGCCGAGTCTATTTACCCTCCTCAAACTCTTAATTTTGGGGGTAGCTTTGTGATGTACTTTATATAATATGCACTGGCAGAAGTGAGTGGCTATTGCAGTTTTCAGGGTACTGGCAACAAAGTCTTCACAATGTTTCCATGCTTCCACTTGGAATGCTTCCCTGACAACATCATGTGAATAAGGCTTCATACCCAGAAGTAAATGGCCAACACAAAATTAATAGCATGTTTGTAGAATTTTTTTCATAGTGCTTTGTTGGGCTATTTTTATGTCACTGGTCGTTAGTTTAAATATTTTGGTTTCCGATTTTGTGTTTTTATGGGTATTTGTGTGTGTGCATGTGTGTGCGCGTGCCTGTGTGTGTGTGTGTGTGTGTGTGTGTTTGTGTGCGCACGCGCGCGCATAACTGTATATCTGCCTTTCTGTGTATATGTGTTCCTCTTGCTTTTTCTTTGTATTTTTCTCTTTGTTTCATTTTGTTGTTGTTGTTGTTGTTTTGCAGGTTTGTTTGTTCCAAAAAACTGAAAGAGGCCGGGCGGTGGTGGCACACGCATTTAATCCCAATACTCGGGAGGCAGAGGCAGGTGGATCTTTGTGAGTTTGAGGCCAGCCTGGTCTAAAGAGCTGATCCAGGAAAGGCACAAAGCTATACAGAGAAACCCTGTCTCAAACAACAACAACAACAACAATAAACTGAAAGAGGTGTGGAGTTAAATGAGAGGGGGACTGAGGTGGATCTGAGAAGAGACAAGGGAAAGAAAACCTTGACCAGAATATAGTACATGAAAAAGTAATTTCAATAAAATAAAAGAAGTCAATGTGAGGTAGATAAACCTCATGACGAGATATCCTAAGCCTCCTTAAAAGGAATAGGCTATTTCAGTAGATACCTACCACCAAAGACTGAGCAAGTTTTAACTAAATGTGAATTTTCATATGCAATAACATCAGCTAAGGTAAAAACAACAATGAAACCAGTTAAATACCTGTACAGATGATAAGAATTTGTTGGTCCTGGTTGTTTTACAACTAAGTATTGACTAAATTGTTACATGATAGAAAGATAATGGAGAAAATTGTAGAGATCCACAGAGATTTCCTATTGAGAACTTACTCAGGGTCTGAGAATCCGAGCTTGCTTTACCCAGCAGGGCTTCAAAAGGGGATGATTTGACCACGGGTGTGGTTACCAGGTGTTTGGAAGGGTCTACACTTGTCGGTGTGGTGTGCTTTGATCTAGCAAGGGGGAGGTCTTTTGCCCTGCCCCTTGGCATTGTTATAAGAAGTCCTTTTGAACAGGCAGAAGGGACTTTTGTGTTTTGATCCAGGTCCTCCCAAAGCTATCCTGTGTTTCTGTCTTTCTCCTCTCCACTATCTTTCTATCCCAAACTCTCCTATCCCTCTCTCCTCCTCATAGGAACCCTTTAAAATGCTGGGAGCAGGCCTCCCATAAAAAATGTAACCGGAATATTCGATGGTTAGTGATAACTCACACGTAAGTTTGTAAAGTTAAAAACATGTAAGAAATATGAAGACAGGAAACAAAAATATAAGCCATGGGAAGGTGGTCAAAAAGGCCAGTGAGGAAACATAAACCAGAGATAAGATCAGAAAAAAAAATGAGTGGCTGAGTGGTAGAAGAGATGATAACTCTTGCAGGCAGTACACTGACATCTGAGGACAGCCCTCTGATTCTGGCTACAAAGATTTTCTGGAAGAATGTATAGAGAACCCTTTCTTACGTTTTTATTTGTCTGTTTAAACTTTGTGTGATAAATGGAAGAAAGTTGTGATAATCTAGAGAAAGGACAGACCACTCAGTTTACAAGGAGAATTTAGAGGAAGCAGAGAAAATTCCATATGTTCATTTTTATAGTAAAAATAAATCAATGTTTCATTCTGAGGTCTTCCCAGCAAAGTACTTTCAAGATAAAATTGAGTTTTAGGTGAGGAAGATACAAACACCCAATCTATGGAAATTTCTTAAGATTATAAAGGATTCCTCTTCTGCACTCACAATATCAGGCAAAGCACAGGTGCTCAGAGTAAAACCATCCCTATATGGATGCTCTGTAATAATAAAGAGTATCTGCAAATATCTAACATACTATTTGGGTGGAGCTTAGCAAATCTTACTCTTTAAAGAAATGAAATTTTTAGACAAAGAGTAGACACTAAGATTGTCAAGGATTAAATATCCATTCTTTTTTCTGTATGCACATTCTTCTTCATAATGTTCCTTACATCCAGGATTGTAAGATGGTTTTCCAACATCCTGGAGTTCACAGAGGGCTGTGACTGCCTTTCCCCAATGGCATGCATTAAGGTGGACTCCCCCCAAACACTAGCATCATATACTAGTATGATGTGTACAAGTTCACTATGAAGACAATAAGTATTCTCAAGGGAGTATAAATAAGTGCAATCAATACGTAAAGCAATAAACAACTGATAATCACTTAGTATGGGGGTAATTCAGACAGGCTGGATGTTTTATCTTGAAGAAGGGAGAAGCACAAGTCTTCTAACTTAAACTTTTACTATTTCAGGGTGCTGTTGAAGAATTTCAGCTGAACACTTATCTTCTTCCAGAATGTTTACTTTTGAATCACAAATTGAGAACCGTAAGCACACTGAAGTTCTTAAAATAGTGTTTATGAAAACCACACAGAATCACTGCATCTATCCACAAAATATATGTCAAAATAGCAAGTACAATCATGGAAAGAATTATACAGTACCTAAAATGGTTACAAATGAAAATAGCAAGACCTGATAATTTACTGAGTATTTGTTTAACAATAGTTGCTCTATTTGATTTATTCAGATTTGATTCCTTTGGCTTTCTGGATTTCAATGCACAAGGATTAGATGAGTCCTCCAAAGTGCCTGGCCAAGGAAATTGGAAACTGCCTAAGAGCCTGAAAAACAATTTTGACAGATTAGTTTGAAATTGTTCCCTTTCTTGACACTGGTATAATTCTCAGGACTGTTAGTTCTATCTTATCTTTTGATATTTGGTTTCTATGGCTTTATATAATGATTTTAAAAATCCATACAGAACTGACTGTTTTGCAGTCTGGAGGAAAAATTTATATGAGGTGTATTATTTTTGTAGACAAAATAGATTCCCCTATTGACATACAAATGTTTACTCATTAGTGGAACTAGACCCCAGAAAAGTTGGTTGATGCTCCATGCTATACACTTAAGCCTAACCCTACCTTATTCATCCTTTTATCTTTTCTTACAGTATGAGGAAATTATACAGTCAATGGTGTTGGGCCTCTAAGACATCAAAAAATTATGTAACACTTTTGTTCAGGTTACCAACAACTTTGAATGACTCCAAACACCACCATCTTTTGAAGTGTGTGTGTGTGTGTGTGTGTGTGTGTGTGTGTGTGTGTATTAAAGTCCTGCCCCTGATAAAATTCATATCTTCTCTAACTGTATGTTTCTGAGACTATACTCAATTGCTATTTATGAAGAATGGAGAACAAGGTCCTTTAAAAAGACAATGAGGAGCCAGGCGGTGGTGGCGCATGGCTGTAATCCCAGCACTTGGGAGGCAGCCCGGATCTCTGTGAGTTCGAGGCCAGCCTGGGCTACAGAGTGAGTTCCAGGAAAGGCACAAAGCTACACAGAAAAACCCTATCCCCCCCCAAAAAAAAAAAGACAATGAGGAAACAATAACTAGAAAGGAACAAGAGTGACATTTCTTTTTAGCCTTAGAATCTCTGTACATTTTCCCTGTATTGAGAACTGGAGCCAGGCTCTCACACCCATTGAAAAAGCATGCTATTATTGAACATCACCAAACTCTTTGTAATGACTTCTAATATGAAAGTCTAGGTAAATAAAAATTCTGAATTTAAAGTTTTTTTTTTCAAGTTTTATGTGTTCATATTTATCAAGATTATAGTAAAATTATGAAGGTAACAGTTTTATTTTTAAGTTTGATTCAAGTTTTTTAAACTATCAGACATCTGATATCTATGTACCTTTTGTAAAAGTTACCTTTAATAATGATTTATAGCACGGATCTTAAAAGGTCTTATTAATAAAGCAAACCTGGAGCTGGGTATTGGGGTGAATGCTGGAAGATCAGAGAAGCAGAACAAGCCACAGCCACCTCACCTTGCCAATTCCTCATCTGAGATTCATTCCTCATCCAGAATGAATCTCAGCTGAACTGCTGCTAAAAGCCTGAAAGCTTAACCAGGCCTAGTTCCTCATCCTCACACCTTAAATACCATTCTGCTTCCTGCCATCACTTCCTGAGATTAAGGGCTCTTGTTACCATGCCTGGCTGTTTCCAGTGTGGCTTTGAACACACAGAGATCCAGATGGATCTCTGCCTCTGAAATGCTGGGATTAAAGGTGTGTGCTACCACTGCCTAACCTCTGTGTTTAATTTTATGGATGTCCTATTCTCTGACCACCCAGATAAGTTTATTAGGGTGCACAATATTTTGGGGAACACAATATCACCACAATGATTCATATTTAAAATAACTCATCAGAGAAAATTTTCATTTCTGTTAGATATATGCATACTCCAATTCGTGGAACAAATATAGACTATCATTCTGATTTGCAAGTGACATTTTAATGAACTTAGCTAATTTATTTACACATGATCTATGGTTGTGTGCATGACTCACTGAGAAAGCTTAATTATTATAAGTCAGGTTGTATGACTCAAAGCCTAAAGTATCTGTTATTTATCTTACAAGGGACGGTTTTCAGACATTGTCATTTAATATGCAACAAAGTTGACAAAAGAAGGAATTCAATGAAAAATAAAGAGGGGGTGTTTACAGAACACAACTGCAGTGATGAGACTCAGAGAAAGAGGAAAGTGACGTGAGACATTCGTTAGTCTTGTTAAATAAAAACCCCAAGTCAGATAGTAGGGGTGAAAGCTGAAAGATCAGAGAAGCAGAGTAATCACCAGTGACATCTTACCTCTAAGAAATCTTATCTCTACAAAATTTCAAACCAAATGTGGCAATCCTGTTTTTAAGAGTCCTGAGACTGAATGAGCACAGTCTCCACCCACTTCCCTAGTGCTGCTGTCTCCACCCGCCTTATAGTTCTGTCTCCACTTCCCTAGTGCTGAGATAAAAGGCATGACTCTCCCGTATGAGGGGATTAAAGGTGTGATCCACCACTGCTGGGTTCTGTTTCTCTTTTAGACTGTTCAATCCCCTGTAGCCCAAGGTGGCCTTGAACTCCTGATCTTCCTGCTTCCTCCTCCCAAGTGCTGGGACTAAAGGCCTGGCCTCTATGGTTAACTAGTGGCTAGCTCCCCCATCTGATCTCCAGGCAAGCTTTACTTGTCAGAGCGCAAACAAAATGTCATACAGCAAGAAAGAATGGGTTAAGAGTGGTGTATGCACTTAGAAGAAGGAAAATAGTACTCACTGATATGCGGCACACACACACACACACACACACACATACACACACACACACACACACACACACACACACACACACACGGTCGGTCGGTGGGGGTTTGGAGAAATTCGGGGAAGAAAACACTGACTGCTCTTAGTTTTTCTGTCATTTCTGCCATTAACCCCTCTCTTTGTTCCTGAAAATTACTAATTTCATTATTTATCTCTGAAATTATTTATACATATTTCTTGACTCTTAAGTACAAGTATTGTCAGTAGTTACTCTTAGAACTTTTAGTGGAACTTTTCCTGGTATATAGAAAAAAAAAATATCTTTTCACCCCAGAATGGACACCAGTGACAGACCAATAGAATGTTTCCCCTCGAGCCTAGCTTGGTGAAGCAACAGCAATGCCTTTATGGGAGATTATTTATACGGTTGTGGGACATTGCCCTACAGAAGTATGAGCAACTTACAGATGATACACATCAATAAAAACACATGTCTCCTCTGATCTAGAAACTGTTAACTGCTTATATAGTTACGTGAAAAGGAACATTCTGATTCACAGCCTTCTTCGCCCACTCTTGAACTTACTCAACTCTCTCATGGGAATTTTTTCAGCCATGGGAAGTGATGTGAATGGTTAGAATATGTTGAATTCCCATGAATTCAAGATATTAATGTCCATTCTATGATTAGTGGACAGAATATCTCATAATGTATAAATAAATACACTTTTAATTTTTTAAAGTCCATATTATGTCTCTTTTGTTATTTAAAAAAATCAACATTTTGG
Source organism: Onychomys torridus (assembly GCF_903995425.1). Classification (NCBI taxonomy): domain Eukaryota; kingdom Metazoa; phylum Chordata; class Mammalia; order Rodentia; family Cricetidae; genus Onychomys; species Onychomys torridus. The sequence goes on from NC_050454.1 coordinate 33,123,553, forward strand.
TAATCTATTTATTTTGTCCCTGGTTTTAGAATAGAGATCCCATGAGGATAAAGCCATGATCAAGTATATCTTTATCTTTAATATCAATATTGTTTTTGGTATCTAATATCAGTTACTGGCTATTGAGTAACTAATAATTATTTAATGAGTAATTGGAGATGAATAAATGAAGCTTCTTAAACATAAGTTGGTCTTTGCATCTTTATATTTGTCCTATCACTAGATAAAAAAGCTTTGATTTCAGAAAAAAACTATGAAATTAAATTTTACTAATAATACTTCATTCTTACCCATGTTGTATAGTTCTCAGACAGAAGGCGATTGCAATCCATAATCATACAAATGTACAAAGTCAACATAGACACGGTTTAAGCTGATCCAGCTTTTGTCTACACTGAAGTGTTGACTAGAGTTCAGAAAAGAAGCATTTATTAAGTATAGCAGAATCCATTCTAAAAGCATGCAACTTTTTCAATGCACCAAAGTGCCATTTGTAAATTGAGTTAAGAATAAAGTGATACATAAGACATTCATGTACATAAAAATATAATGATATTTAAAGAATAGGTATTTGTTTGGATCAAAGTGTTGTCTTTTAAAGAGATCAGTACAATAGTAGACACACTTTCAGATTCTCTCAGTTTTTATCTCTCATCACCCATTCCTTTCCTTGTCTTCCTCCCTCATTCAATCTTTTGCTCATGATATTAGAGATAATCTGGTACCTTATACATACTATGAAAATAAATAAGCACTCTAATAGAGACCTATATATCCTCAGCCCAATATTTACTCTCCTGTAGAAATTTTTCAAAGGTTATTTTTATAATAATTTTTTAGGTATTATTTTGAAATTTTGACTAATTATTTGAGAATTTCATGCAATGTATTTGAACATAATCACCTCCCTCAATCTCTCCCATATCTATCCTCTCCACCCTCTCATTCTTTCCCACCAAAGTTTGAGATTTTTTGTTTTGTTTTGTTTGGTTTGGTTTTCACTGTTTTTTCTTTCCCCAGTGAGCTGAAGTTTTGCTGGCCTAGTAGTTATGGAAGAAGGGCCTGCCCGGGTGAGGTGTTGATCTCCCAGGGGTCACATTCTTAAAGCAAACTGACACTTCCTCTTTCAGTATCCATTAAATGTAAATAGCTCCTCCACTCCTGATGGGATTTTATGTCTGCTCTCCATCTTTTATGCTGGCATCTTGTCAGGCAGGAACTGTCATCCCTCTGATGTGTGTTGTCATAATCACTGTGCAAAAGTGTGTAGCTGCATTTGTGTGTCTGGAAAACACACTTTCATTAATGTTATCAACTACCTCTGGTTTTTTGTAATTTTGCCATGCCCCTTCCACTAAGATCTCCGAACTTTGGTGTGTGTGTGGGTGTGATAAGCATGGACAGCGTAGGCCGGAGCCAACCACATTATCTTATTGTTGACCAGTTTTTAGGAGTTTTCTCTGTAAGTTGCCGTCAAAATAATTCTGTGATTATGACTGAAAGTCTGCTCTGTTTGTAAAGCAGTAAATACTTAAGAATTATTTTAAAACTATGTCCATTTAGCATAATGATAGTGCTAATGCCAATGGCATATCTATTCACAGGTTCTTGGCCCCTTTAACAATTACTGGTAGGAGTTCTAGCTCATAGAACAGATCTTAGATACAATTAGGAAATGATTGGTTACTCCTATAAGATCCAGGCTACTCTTGCACCAGTGGACATATCTTGTCAAGCCAGTGCTTGTTGTTCACAGTTGAGTGATACAGAGAATTGCTCTTCTCCTCTGGCAACTGACATAATACCTTCCAGCACAATGACAATTTGTGAACAGAAATGAAATTCCAGTTCAGAATTATTCTGATTTCTTCATGTTTTTTGAGTCAAATATGTTGTGTCTTCTGCAATAAAGTCATACTTTTGAAATCTCTCAAGTATTGACATTCCCAAGTTTTCTCTTATCTCAGGGTATTGGCTTGGAATGTTAAAATATGTATGCTTCATTCTAAATAACCACAGTGGTCAGGAGTTGAGTATAGTGTCATTGAGGGAAGGATTTTCAATGGAGAAGGAATAGAATACAGTGATATAAAGGGTTAAGGAGGAATTTAAATTAGGATAAGACATTGGAGGGCAAGATAAAGGAGAAAATATGGAGATGAATAATTAACAGCAAAAAGCTTCAGAAAAACCCATATGGAAGCGTCCTAAAATATACATATAAACAATTTAATGGAGGTGCATTACAATGACTGGACATTACTACAACTATACTCCTTATTTTAGCAAATAAAAACCACAGTACCAGGAATGGGTACTTACAGAGTTGTTCAGTGGGTCACATAGACCCAAAAAAATTAAGAGCAATTCAAAATATTTTCACCATTATTTGTCATATAACCTCTAAGTGGCTTGCAAAATTTTCTTGAAATGGTCTAGTAATCAAATTGATTCAATATTTGATTCAAACTTAGGAATTCTTTAATTCCAAGTATGTTACTTTGCATTGTAAGAAAAATACATAAATGTATATACTGATTAAATACAGTTTTGCATACTAGTTCTGGAATATGGTCAATATCAATGAAATTTAAGTCTAGGCTTCACAGAACTCTGGGGCATATTGCAGACATTTCTAAAACTTAAATTAAAAAAAAAATATTTATTTTGGACAAACCAAACCTTAACAAATTAGTATCATATTAGAATCTACTGTTTAAACTAAATATTTTTCTACAAATTATGCAGCATATTATCTAGTCAAATAATTGCCAGCAGTTAGTATTTGAGCAGCACTTTACATATGTTCTCCATAGTTCATGTCATTTGCATAATGACCTCGTGCTGAGTGGATTATGTGATACAAGAAATGGAAAGAATGGGTTTCGTAGACAATATGTAGGTTATTCTGCTCCAACAGATGACATAGATAAAATGAGTGTACTTAATATTACAATATACATACACTGGTTTTAATTTATTGCAATATATAAGAATTAAAATTATATGAGTAAGGATAAGATAATTACATAATAGTTAATTTTCTTTGGAGAGGTAATTGAAGGCAAAAGCAGGCATGTATAATGCATGGAGGAGTGGTTATCAGCAAATAAGTGTAATAGGAAATAAATCACATTGGTTGAAAAGATTAAGTCCATTCTTCTTTACAGAACTAAGAAAGTGTTCAATCTGGAAACGTTAATTAAAATTAAAATTTATATGTTGATGTATTTAGTAAGTATAATAAAAGATTTAAGACAGGTATTCTGCAAGACTCAGTTAAACATGAAGACTATTATTTTACTCTATATCCTGTGGAACTTATAGGACATATACAAAGTGTTCACAGTGAATTTAGGAAGGAAACTGCCAGTAAATACCAGGGGGCATGTTCTTCATCAAACTCAATAGTGACAATCTTTGATTCACCCAGAGACAAATCAATTACTCTTGCAAATCCCAATTTACTCATCTGAAATTAAGGCCTGAGACAAATCAAATGTAAGACAGTAAGCAGTAAAAGTAGGAAGACATTCTAGGTCTCTGGTTAAAATAGATTTGTAAGCTACTTTAGATATATCTTAGAGCCAGGTGGTGGTGGCACACACCTTTAATGCCAGCACTCGGGAGGCAGAGCCAGGCGGATCTCTGTGAGTTCGAAGCCAGCCTGGTCTCCAAAGCGAGTTTCAGGAAAGGCTCAAAGCTACACAGAGAAACCCTGTTAGGTATATCTTAAGCACAAACTCAAACATTCTTGATGATTATCTTAGTATTAGTTCCCTCATATTGAACTATTGGATGTGAACAGTTAGTCTTTCATTCAGTAGACCTTCTCCAAACTGGCACATTCAGATCAATGTTATTTCATTAGCAAACATTAGGTATTAGGTATAATTTACTTATTTGATATGGGCTCATGGATCTTTCCTATTCCTTTTGTAAAGAAACTGTCAAGAGTGTCACACAAATATCTTTTCAAAAGATAGTTTCTTAAAGGAAGGAAATAAACTCTTCATGATATCTGGTAATAATAAGTTAAGGAGTGTACCTTCATATTGTGTCCATCTTTTTATTATTGTTTCTCACTCTTCTAAAGGATTGTGCCATTGAAGAGATCTATACAATGTAAAATTCTCCTTAGGCTTTGTGCAAGAAGATATAGGATAATAAAGGGCTGAAACCATTTTTTTTAAATGACAAAACCCTTTAGCTTTTTTTTTTTTTAATATTTATTTTTCATGTAGTGTTCTACCTGCTGGCCAGAAGATGGCACTAGACTCATTACAGGTGGTTGTGAACCATCATGTGGTTGCTGGGAATTGAACTCAGGGCCTCTGGAAGAGCAGTTAGCACTCTTAACCGCTGAGCCTGAAACCATTTTTCAAATGAAAATTTCAGTGTTTAGGAACATTTGTGACAGCAAATGGTTCCTGTTCCAGTCTTTAATAACATTTCATATTTAACTGTAACTTAAGAAGTAATATCCATATAATTGAAGTCACTCATATATTTCATTTATTTTGATCTTTCTTCTTCCACTAGAATTTAAAATATGTGAACACAGTGATTTCTGTTGGCTTCATTCACTTCTGTATCTTCCATGACCTTGGTCATCTTCATTCTCTTGTTTGAGTATGACTTTGGCGTGATCTAGCAAAAGACAGCAAATATTATTTTTCTTTTTTTACTGTGAACTTGGTGGCTATACTTACGATATAATCAAGAAGCAACAAAAGTAAATGATACCTATCACAGGAATCTTTGTTAGGGGGTAAAAAAGTGATAGACTGTGTCTGAGGAACTGGCTACCCTGGAGCTGATTACTAAGTACTTTTTTTTTTTTTTAACATTTCATTATTTTCAATACCAGAAATAAATGTTTCTAACTGATTTTTGTCTAATTTTTCCATTAAAATACCAAGATGAAAATTGTTCAAACTTTCAAATAGATTTGTTTTGTGTTGTAGAAATTCAGACTCATATGTTAGTTGTAATAATAGGACATGTGAAAAAGAAATTAGTTAAACTGTTTAGTTTCTAAAATGTCAATTCTCTGTTTGCAGGTCAAAATATTAAAGTGTTTTGTCCATATTTGTGATGTTAAAATGTCTGGAAACAAAGATATCACTTGCATTTCATAGCAGCTAATTTAAAAGTTCTTAATTCAGTGCAAACTGCTTTGGAATGATTGCATGATTAAGTCTTAAAAGAGTGACCTATATAGGAAAAGAGCTGGAGATTGAAATGCACTAAGGAGCATGCTCAAAAACAGTTTATGCACTTCCAACATTCTTTTAAGAATGCAGTTAGAGTTTGATTTTATGCTCTCTGGTAACTAAATATTTAAATGTCCTACTTTACCAAGTGAAGAAATGTTGATACATATGGTTGTTCACTTAAATCTCCCTCCTCATGTGATCAAGCTGAGGAAAAATACGGAACTCCACTGGATATACACTCTAAGTATAAAGAGAATGTGAGTAGATATTGGAAAAATACACTTGTCACAGCACTCTGCAGTTCTACCATGATAGCCACAGACCTTCAGAGTTCCACGGGATTCCTTACTTCAGGAATGTTACATCCTGTCATTCACCTTCCTCATTCTTATCCACACTATTGACTTCTTAGACTTTTTCCTGCCATAGCACCATCACACAATATTCCTTAAAGACTGCATTGTTATCTACTTACTTTCCAGTTCTTCCCAGTCCACAAGTATTTCTGGACTATTAACTTTCCATCATGCCTTAGCTAAGAAGTATAGATCTGCCATTTTGTACGGTGCTAAATCTCATATGAGGATGTCATGTTAATAGCTTTGGGACAAAATATCTCACATGATCAATTTATAAGGAGGAAAGATTTTTTTCAGAGTTTCAAGTGTTTCCATTGATAAGGAAGGATATATGGCTAGGACCACAGTGGATGATATTGCTCATGTTATAGCTGATGAGGAGCAAAGAGAGGCATGAACAAGGAAGACTTGGCTTCTAATATCTTTCACAAAGTTGTATCCTCACTGATCTGACTTCCTTCATTTAGATCCCATCTCCTTAACATTCTGTAACCTAAGACACACACAGGGACTAAGATGTAATACCTGGACATTTGAGGGACATTCTGTATCTTAATTTCAGCAGATACCATTGAAGTAATACCTACTGTGAATGACTATTTTCAGCAACAATAAAAGGCTAAAGAAGTATAAAATGAGGCCTGGTGGTGGCGGCAGCAGCGGCGGTGGCTGTGGCAGTGGCGCCCGCCTTTAATCCCAGCACTCGGGAGGCAGAGGCAGGCAGATCCCTGTGAGTTCAAGGCCAGCCTGGGCTACAGAGTGAGATCCAGGAAAGGCGCAAAGCTACACAGAGAAACCCTGTCTTGAAAAAAAAAAAAGTTTGGCATACATTTGCTGGGCAGTGGTGGCACATGCCTGTAATCCCAGCACTTTGGAGGCAGAGGCAGGTGGATCTCTGTGAGTTTGAGGCCAGTCGAGGCCAGCCTGGTCTACAGAGCTAGTCCAGGACAGACTCCAAAGCTACAGAGAAACCCTGTCTCAAAAAACAAGACAAAAAAAAAAAAAAAGAATTATAACATGAATAGTTTAGAATTAAGAATAGGAGTAGAAGGACTTATAATTCCTATATTGTCAAAATCCAGAGAAAGAATAGGATCTGAATGATCCAGATTTCTTCCAGCAATTTAGAGTTTAATTCTCTCATTAAATAAGTATTTCTACAGTGAGGAGTTCTAAGGACACTGAAATTATTAAATAAAAATTCTTCAAAATATTTCTAGTACTTAACTAAATTAATGAAAATCAGTATCCTGTCTCCTTCAGAGATAATAATACTCATTAAACATTAAATTTTGTATGACCATAGGGTAGAACACCAAACAAACTTAAAGGAGGAGGTCCTTTGACTTTGCTTAACCACAGCTTTCCAAATTTCCCAGACAATAGAATCTTTTGTCATGTGACTTATCATTGTCTCCAATACAAAGTGAATAATTGGGTAGTCCAAGTCTTATTTTCTTCCTTGATGTATTTGCTACATAACTCTTTTTGAAGCAATACCTAAAGATGAATCCATATTTCTCAAATATCTCATATAAAATAGATTATACTGTGACTAAGTTCATTGTATATCAGTAGATTTTCTTTATGGGTAATTTCTTCATCCATTCATTTTTCTCACATCTTCATTTCAGTGTTCTGAAAATGCAAACCTTGAAAATGTTCAGTGAGTTTATTTTCCAACCATATGTAAAGTTATACAATCCTAATCATCTTGAAATATTTATATTAACAAGAAATGTTAGTAATCTGAAAATAAATGACTAGATATTACAGATTACCCATTGGTAGTAAAGTAAATCATTGCCCTCTTCATATTCACCATTTAAATGATAATAAAGAAATAATTTATTTTAGATACAATCATACATAAATTTCAACTATAACACAAATACAATGTGCTTATACAATACTCAAACCTGTATAACATAAAATATATCCAGAGCAAAGAGATTACCATAAATTATTAGTATTCAAGCAGTAGGCAAGAAAATAAATGCATGTGAAAATTTTATAAGATGGTAATTGTGACAATTCCCTTGGTCATAATTGCAATGGTTAACTGGGGAAATCCCAATTTAGTCCTGTTTTCTGTAGTTACAATTGCTACCTATTCTCATTGATTGTCAGCATGTTCAGATTACACATTAATTCCTACAGTCAAGCTATATATAAGTGACAGTGCAATAAGGTGAAGACCATTCTTCACTGTCATATGTGAATACTTTTAGGTTTCAAACAAACTACATTCAAATTTTCAGGTATCAAAACACATGATGTGTTTTTTTCAAAACAAAAGATCATAAAAGAAGTGGTGGGGAAAAAGAGCCAGAAAAGTGGGAGTATTCTGAAAAGCTCTCTTTTATATAAAACAAAGTTTTGTATCCATGACCCCAGACTAGCTGTTATTATCAGTATGAGACCTATAAAAATGCATCCATCAGTATTACATCATGTAAGGGGTAGAACCTGACCTCCTAAAGTAAATAACACCCCTGACCAATGTTCCTGTATACAACCATAACTAAATGCAATGTGTCACAAATATTTAAAAAAGATACAAAAATAGGAGGATGACTTCTGGGGAGAAGAACTCAAGTACACAGAAAGTGGATAAGAGGAAATATTATCAAAGTACAAATTATAATATATAATGAAATAGTGAAAGAATAATATAACATAATACTAGATCTACACCTGATTCAGTTATTATTTAGGTTTGTTTTGAAATAATTCTCAGTTCTAAAATTCCTGCTGAGATTGTGTATTTGTGTGCACATGACATGCTGTTCATTTCTTTGGCTAATCTGATGTATATTCATTTCATTAATAGGAAGAATTACATGATTTTATCTTTCTCTTATGAGAAGACATTACTAAAGTCAAATTAAACCAGTTACCTTGACAAATAAGTACCTTATTTCAAATACTTATGTATTTTTAATTAAAATAAAAATCATTGCATTCCATATCATCTCAGAATATAGGTAAATTGTTATTGATTGTCATGTACTTCTAAGGGAATTTCTCATTATTGCCCTAATAGACAGAACTTTCTCTTATAATCATAGGAAACTATTACATGAATATTATCAACACATTTCTAGAAATATTTCAAAGAGAAGACGTTGTTACTAAACTTTACCTTATATATTATGTACCTTTAATCTATGTAGTTCACTTGAACACTGAGTGTCTGTTGACAACCACTACACTCCAGTTTAAAGTCCTAGTACTAGTTATGTATAAACATTTTTCTTCTTATCTCCTAGAAAGATTTTCTGATCCTTCCTCTTTTGCTATCAAGTCTATTTATTATAGTTACACAAATTTATAATTTTCAGACTGATTGCATCATTCTTAAGCTTATTGTACCTTCCCAATGACTTCCAAATCCATTATCAGGCCTCTAAATTTCAGAGTATTCAGGTCTCTGTTGTCCTAATGTCTTAATTTCTTTTTTTTTTTTCTGTTGTGATGAAATGTTCTTACAAGCAAGTTATGGGAAAGGAGGTTTATTTAGATCACTGATCCATATTACACTTCATAAAAGCAGTGAAATCACAGCTCCAAAAGCATGAGGGATCCAGTTACATTGCATGCAAAGTCAAGAAGCAGAGAGTGACAGGTACATACCTATTACTCAGTTCATTTTCTTTTTTCATACTCTATAAGATCCCAATCTGTGAATGGTATCATCCACAGTAGGAAGGTCTTCTCATGTCAATTATTATGTTCAAAGAAGTCCAGCACAGGAATGTCTAGAAACCCATTGATTCAAGAGTTTGTCAAGTTGAAAATTATTACTAACCTACCTATCATTGTAGTATCAGCCATATTTCATATCTCTTTCCTCATGACACTTTTATTTTTTACTTATAATCTTCATCTGACTTCTTTTTCAGCTTGCTTCACTGTTTCATATTCTACAATTTTTATAATACTTTTATGAATACTTATAGCCTATAAGATGGTTCAAATATTCAGGAAATATATTCTAGATAACAGATCAAAGAAAAATGGTAAATAGTCCACAGAAATCCATACTATGTATGTCTGCTAATCACAGTTGTTACCATACATCAAAAAAATGATAAAAATGATAACTAGAATAATCAAAAGCAGAAGAAACAACTAGGGAGCTTTGAAATATGTGACAGTGTTCCACTAACACAGCTCTGGTTCAGTGTCAGGGATGCATGCCTGAGGAAATGAGCTAAATGCTAATGAGCGATCCATGGTAACAAGAGAAACTGACTGTTCACTATCTGAAAGCTGGTGGAAGAATAAGATTCTTCAGCCAACCATCCCAGTCTAAACCAAGTGAACATGATACTTTTGAATATATCTTGTATTTGAGGAAGTTCAAATTTGTGGGAAGAAATGAGAATATAAAACCTATGATTTTCATATATAAAGCTAGTTATATGAAGAGGTTCTAGTCCACAGGAAAGCATGACAGACATACCTGAAGGCATGGAAGATGGATAACCTAATCAGGCAACCAAATTGGTAGGGCATAATAGAAAGAAAGCTGTTAAGCAGAATACTGTGTGTGTATGTGAACATGTGTTTCTAACTGATATCCTTTCTCCAAGTGCCTGTTAGCCCTTGCAGATCTTGAATATATCAGCTGGCGTATCTAGCACATATCTCAAACCACATTTTATTTAATTTAAAATCCTCTTCTCACTTTCAAATTACCCTCTACCTTAAAACTATTTTATCTACAAGGAATTTAAAATTTTTCTCTATTGTTTCCTTGCATATGGCCACTTTGTCTACCTAACATATAAGGCCTCAATACAAACTCTTTTTCTCCTTATTAATTCTTACCATGTGATCCAATGCACTGCTATCTCTTGTACTTACTGATCTCTCAAGTTTAATGTTGATCAGCATGACTACATTCATATCCCAACAGCTAAAATGAATCTGTTAAGATGTAAATCATATCATGCAGCTCTTTAAAATTATGTATATATGTTACATACACATATATTTAATTATAGATATATACTCAAAAATGGATATGTATTCCTTGAAATAGTTACTTATTTACCTAGTTGGGAGGTGTAATTATTTTGGAAACAATTATATTTGGGTCTCTTATTTGTATAAAAATCATCTTTAGAAGGTAGAGACAATGACTTCTACAACACAGGAATTTTTTTTTTTTTTTAAAAGGATAGCAATTGTGATTGGTGGTCGTAGTGGTTATTTGGAAGATAACTTAGGTGAAACCAGGATAATATGATAATTTATGGATGTGTCTATAAAACTGTTTCATGATGAAGTTATTTCTGAGTCAATAAACTAAGAAAAGCAGACTAATTTCTACACTGTGAATGGGCTTCCTTAAAACTGTTGGAGATATGATTTGAACAAAATGTTAGAAAAGGTAAAAACTTACTACCTGCCTGAATCATGATGAGGTTGCTTGACTTCTGTTCTCAGACTGTGATCTTTTCTCAAGACTTAGACTCAGTCTGAACTACACAACGGGATTTCTTAGTATTTTAGCTTGTAAATTGTAAGCCTTCATAACTGCCAAAATCACTAGAGCCTATTCCTCATAAATAAATAAAAATTCACAAAGATGCATAAAATGGATGTCTGTGTGGAAAATTACGTGTCATAATTAGAATCTACTTTAAAAAATAGATTGACTGATGGATAAGTTGATGCTGTGGATATCGCTCTGTGTAAATAAAGTTCTGATTGGCCAGTGGCCAGGCAGGAAGTATAGGCGGGAAAAGAGAGTAGAGAATTCTGGGAAGTAGAAGACTGGAGAGAGATTCCGCCAGCCGCCACCATGAAAAGCAACATGTAAAGACACTGGTAAGCCACAAGCCATGTGGCAAAGTATAGACTAACAGAAATGGGTTAATTTAAGATAGAAAAGGTAGATAACAAGCAGCCTGCCATGGCCATACAGTTTCTAAACAATGTAAGTTTCTGTGTGCTTTCTTGGTTGGGTCTGAGCGACTATGGGTCTGGCGGGTAAGAGAGATTTGTCCTGACTGGGTCAGGCAGGAAACCCTAACTACAAATGGCGCCCAACGTGTTAGCAAGAGTTTCCACCTAAAACCTGAGAAAAAAGATTCTAAGACAGAGCTAAAAACAACTTCCTAATTGTCTCTCTCAAGTTAGCGGCAGCCTGCCGGTTTGAGCTACTAAGGCGGGTTCCTGGGTCTGACCTGCAGTATGGCAGGAATGAGGAGTCTACAAATGGCACTTTACTCTGCTGCGTGGTAGATTTAGCCTTTGCTCGTTAAAAAAAAAAAAAAAGGTTTCTGGGCTATGCACTGCTTTGATAGAACTGTTTCTGATAGTTGATGGTACACATGGCTCCAGACCCAGAGCTGGCAGTAAACTGTACCACCGCCATGTTGAGAAGCTGAGGTGGGTGGAGCCAGCAGCCACAGTGGCGCTTCAGTCCTACAAAGATGGATATTACACAGAGAATCTGGTTTATATTGTCTTTGGGATTTTTAACTACAAAAAACGATTTGATCATAAAAGCTGTTGAGTTAAACAAATATGTAAATTTTAAAGACACCTTGACTTCAAAATTTGGATATAAGGATATGTTGCTTTGGAAAGGAGTCTCTGCTTTTGTTTCCACAGAAAGCCAGAGGCTGTGGATTTGTTCCAGATTAAGATATATCAGGTTTGATCAGCCAAGACCACCTGAAAGGTCTCCGATGACACCATGGCCCAGATGATCTGACATCCAGAATGGTTTCAAGGCAACTGGCTCAGAGGTTCACCCTAATGGACTACTCTATAATCCTAAAATTTTCTTTGTATCCCCGTAAGATACAGCGCCCCCCTCTGGCAGGAAGTAGTAAGACAAACTACGCCCACATTCCCAAAATTATTAAGCTGGCTTTGGAGATGGAATTGGCTCACTCCTTCTCTAAATCCAGACATATTGCTAAAAGAAAAGGTTAAGAGATTCTTGTGTCCCAAATCAGAAGAGCCCTCTGGTGTGGGACAGAGAAAAAACAATATTTTTCTTTAAAGCAGGTTGATTATAAATGAGATCTCTTTCTAAAGAAGAAAGGGGAATATGATATAGATATAATAGGATGAAAGGGTAGATTAGGAAACTTACTTCTAAAGAGCAACAACTTGTTTAAAATGTTTTACATTGGTTTAGATTTTAGTCTATTGATACAAACTTAGTTAATTTTGTTATATTGTGTGTATATTTCTACTCTTGTTTAAGGTATTACGTTTATATAGCTCATTTAAAATTATAATGGATAATTAAAAATAGATTAATAACTGGTCATCTATGATAATCATACTCATAGCCATGTTAGTTAAGTCTTCTAGGTATACACAGAGATAATTCAGATAGACAGGTACTCTTCAAACACTTCAAAGGTCTACAGAATATGGCATTTAAAATATTTTTAAAATTTAGACTTTCTGGACAGTGAGACATGTCTGCTCCTGGCAACACCGATTTACTTCAGAGAGGAGAATGGGCATTGAAGACACTTCATATCTTATCTTCACCTTTGCAAAAATAGCCATTTGGGCAAGAAACTGTTCTTGCCTGGACTGCTCGATCAACTGGACATGCAGGACCCATAGAAAGGTGACCACTAAACTTTGCTTGACAAAATGGTCCTTCAGGTTCCTGCTTCTCAGAGGAAACTGCCAGACATTCTACAGGACACTGAGAGAAGTGACCAAGAGACTCTAGCCCTGTGGGCTGAAAACAGATGCTCCAACTTTACAAAGGAACATTAGGTGACTGTCCAGGCTGCCAGCTGTCTCTGTCTACTCTTACAAGACTCCTGAAAAATGCTTACACCCTTCTCCCGGTTCTCAGGTAATATTATATCCTTCTAAGGTCTTTGAGGTGGTTGAAGACTAGATAGTTATAATTTCCTCAGTTATGATAAAAGATAAGTTAGATATAAAACCTTAGACTCACAAATATAAGATAGATAGGATATCTTCTTTAATATTGTAACTGTAATTATTGCTTGATAATTGTAATTGTACTATGTAAAAGTTAAAACCTTCCTTTAAAAAAAAAGAAAAGGGGAAGTGCTGTGGATATCGCTCTGTGTAAATAAAGTTCTGATTGGCCAGTGGCCAGGCAGGAAGTATAGGCGGGAAAAGAGAGTAGAGAATTCTGGGAAGTAGAAGACTGGAGAGAGACTCCGCCAGCCGCCACCATGAAAAGCAACATGTAAGGACACCGGTAAGCCACAAGCCATGTGGCAAAGTATAGACTAACAGAAATGGGTTAATTTAAGATAGAAAAGGTAGATAACAAGCAGCCTGCCATGGCCATACAGTTTCTAAACAATGTAAGTTTCTGTGTGCTTTCTTGGTTGGGTTTGAGCAACTGTGGGACTGGCAGGTAAGAGAGATTTGTCCTGACTGGGCCAGGCAGGAAACCCTAACTACAAGTTGATTAATTTTATATGTATGCATGATTGTTTGACTGTGTGTATGTGCACCACTTGAATGTAGTACCTGCAGATGCCAAAATAGTTAGTCAAATATGCTAGAATTAGAGTTATGAATGGTTGTGAGTTGGCATTGTGGGTGCTGGAAATAAAGACAGAGGTTCATTTTAAGATTGATGTACTCTCTTTCCTGCCTCCATGATTTGAATATTAAATGATACTATATATCCATAAGTTTGAAGAGTTATTTCTCAGTTTTAGAAGTTTGACATCTGGACTTGAGTCACTGAGGTTAATCCTTTGGGAATTGTCTTCCAGCTCTGTATATTGGTCACTTTTCTGTTGCTGTGAAAATGCCATGACCAAAGCCCCTTAAAGTACAAAGTGTTTATTTTTGCATATTCTTCCATAGCAAGAAGAGTCTAACTTAGCAGGCAAGCATATCACTAAGTGGTCAGAGCAGAAATCAAGAAATCACACCTTCGGACACAAGCACGGAGCTGAATGAGCGAACTGCAGAGAGTGGAGGCAGGTTATAAATTCTCAAAAATGACCCCGTAGAGATCTGTTACTTCTACATAGGCTCCATGATCCTAGGATTTCATAAAAGCTACTAACAGTACACTATGGGGGAATGAAGTATTCAAATAATAATTGAAATTGCACACAAATTGGAAGTAACTAGGACAACAGCTATAAAAGATCATTATGTTCACTTGTTAAAATCTTAACTCACAGCATTTCCCATTGTTCCTTAAAACTCTTGCACTCTGTATAAATTGTTCCACTGACTCTGTCCTCTTGATCTACTCTTATTTCTAGCAACCATATTGCCTCCTTGATTTTTCTAGAATATTCACAGCCAAATATGAGGAACTTGTACTGGTTACTTGTTCTATCTTAGGAAACTATTCATTGTGATCCACATTGAATGAATTTTAAGAAGGCACCAGGTGACAAAAGAAATGCTCAGAATATATGTCCTTTGAGGCCTGGATCATGGTTAATCTCATTAACACTAAAACATTTTTTTTATTTGATTTGCTGTATTTTTCTCAGCTAGTATTATATTCTTTATGCAAAATCTCCTCTTCCTGATAAAATTTACCCTAGGTCATGAAAAATGCACTAAAAGTGAGGAAGGGGGAGAATTCCAGGGATAATTTAAAAATAGTGCAATTGAAAAACACGTATTTGATATTTCAGAATATTTTATTGTATTAAAACTGAAATTCCAAAATACAGATTAGTAATATAATCTTACTATTTAAAATATTATAGAATTTTTAATGCAATATTCTTTAACTAATTTTAAAAGATTTTATTTAACTGGATTAATTTTTACTACATTCTTGGATTATTTTTGTTTTACCTAAAGAAAAAAATTTAAATTGTTTTAAACCTTAAGACCTGAAACAAAAAGTCTTCCTTTCAATTTTATGAGTTCTTTTTGGACAATATGTCAATGAGCTGACAGCAGCTCTGAAAGTGATATTTTTAAACTGGAGAGTACTTATTAGATGTCTGCATTTAACCAACATTAAAGCAAAAGCAAAAAAAAAAAATATCTTTCATGCTCATGTGTTCTGTAAGAAATAATGAAAAGCACTACAATTAGACCTCCAATTGCCAATTAGTATGAAAAAAAAGAAGGGAACTCAATCAGATTTCTCAGAGAAAAGCCACAAAAGCAGAATCTATTATAGGAAAACTCTTTGGACTAGAATCCATGAAAGAGAGAACCGTGGGGAATAATAATCAGGAAGGGGAAGTTAAGGCAATCAGAATTTTCCCAAGACACGGAGCAAAAGTTGGCAAAGCCAATTCTTAGAGAAATACAGTGCAACATTCAGTACTTGGAAGCCCTTTAACTTTCTTTACCTTCTCTCCATCATTGATGAATCATACATGCAGTTGTTGAACCCTCAAGGAGACTGACAATTAAAAAGTTTTATTATAGCCACATCTGCATCCACTCAACAAAACATTTTGGTAATAATATAATTGTAGAACTGCTTTGAGATAGTCACCAAAGCTGATATGGTCCAAACGTTTGATTGTAGAGATTATTTTTTTAAAAAAATTGTAGTTTCTTAAAGCTCTGCAAATGAAAAGTACAAAAGATCACTCAAATTGTCGAACTGATATTAGTTTTTTTTTAAATTTGTTTGGTTTTATTGAATATTTTGTTTTTGTTTTTTTCAAAACCTAATTGAATAGCTGTGTGCACATGATATGCGATAATTAATACTGTGGTAGACTGAAACATATGCCACCATAATGTTTTAAAGGAATCCATATTGCCAGCTTTCACCAGGAGATAGGAGGCCAGTTTGGGTGTGGCAGTATTTTGAAGTTTTGGTCAGCAGCTGAAAGACATCTTGTTCAAGGGTAGCTTCTGCCTGACAATTCAGACAGAAGAAGGGAGGGCTGCAACGTCTCCCTTACTAAGGTGCAGAGAGAACATTTTTAAATTGCAAACATAGAATCCCTTTCACATTGGTGTTACCCTGCTCTTCATAACACAAAAATCAGCATACTAATTAGTGTTGCTATGACCTCCCAAATTGAACTTATTTTAACTTTATATAATTTAAATATGTCATAAAACATTATTCTTCCCCTGGCTTCTGTCCAGCCATTTCAAATACATGACATAATCTTGGAATAAATGCTACATGTAAAAAAGCGGCAGACAGACCAAAGCCTGAATATTGGATTCAGAACCCTTTCATCTCAGTCTATTGTGGAATAATCCCATTGGCATTTCTTGCTTCAGACATCTTCACAACTTACTCTGAGGGTTTTGCTAAGCCTGTACAAAATTTGACTTCTTCCTCTAAACAATTTCCATTGCCCCAGCCTTACTGATGTTGGTTGTGACATAGCACCTTGCATTCAAAAATTGCTATAGAATCTGTTTTTCTAAGACCAAGCATGAAGTACATAGAAATTAATGAGAAAACTTCTCCCCTAAAGAAAACATTAAATTATCTTATTCAAGACTACCACTCAGCAAGAAGAAGAATAGTGAGATCAGGGTCCTTCTACCCACAGGCAGGGCAGCAATATTTGTAACTGTCTAAGAGACCCCAAAGAACAGTTTGACAAAAAAGGGGACAATTTGTGATCACTAACTCCTTGACTGGGTTTTATGTACTGACATTCTCTTGTGTGTTATAATCTGCTTATACTTGTTTCCTATCTATTTTGTGGAACTAAAAGCATAGGCTCCCTTTAACAGTTAAACTGTCCTTCTTATTATACTTAAGCTTCTAATTTCCTTTGAAAATATTAAGCAACCCCAGTTACTTTCAGCTATCCAATTTATTTTCTCTATATAAAACTTCCTAATGCTTCCATTATGCACATTTATGCTGTTAAATCCTTATGCCTTCCTGTATGTCTCCTCCAATCAACTTTTGGTATGATATTGAGGTACGTCTGGATCTTTCCACACCTTGTCTATCACATCTGCTATAAAATTCATTCCAAGTAAGTAATTACTGTTGGCTTCTAGCCAAATGGAAAGTATCTGATATGTTTTAATTATGTATTAAGTAAGGATAGTAGTTTTATCTTTGCTCCCTTTCTCATATTTACATGGAACATTTTATTTCATAATCAAGAATCTGTATAGAATATGGGGTTATCTGGCACACACTGAGAGTGGTGATGTTGAGTATGGAAAACTGCCTGATGACCCCATAGACTTCCACTGAGAAAGCATAGCTCTCAGAGAAAACATTTATTGGTCACATATTATTTGACTCCTCAACTCTGGACGGGGCATTGGCTTTATGACTATCCATAAATCAGGCAAATATCTGAAAGTGTAGACAAATATGGTGTTCATGCTCAGAATTTCTAATTAAGTTCAATCTAATAAGGAAACAGAATGTTAGTCATTGCATCTCTACTACTATATTTTATTTGTTCATGTTAAATAAGGTACATAAATAATACCCAGTTTGTCCTTTACTTATCACCATAAATCTACACTATAAAATTTCATGCATGCTTTACTTTGTGATACATTTTGAGTCAGTTTGTTTTCAGTGATTCTGCAGTCTCTAGTGGCAATCCCTTTTCCCTCAATCAGACATAGTACCCAACATAAAACGTTCCAATTAGTGCCAGAATACCAAAATTATTATTACTATTTTCTTTCTTGATTTCTGGTGTGGTGGGTGGGGGAGATAGTTACATCAGATAAGCAATATTACATGGAGAAAGTCTGACCAACAGGTCGGTCCATTTTCCCAGTCAATCAGAGAAGACAGAATGTGAATACCTTTCTGTCTATTCAACAGCTATTTTTCCCAGCAGCCTTGTTGGAGCAGATGAAGATCACTCTTGAATCTTGGAGCATTTTAACATTAAGATATTCTGTGAAATTGTGCCTACATTCCAATATAACTACAAGCAATGTCAAAGTTACAATGGTCTCAGAGTTGAAAACTGTGAGGAACATTTTCTCACATATTATGAAGAATGTACAGGATTTCATAAGTGATCATTTTATCTGATTAAAATGTTCTTATTTATTGCAGAAATTATCAAATTCATATTAAAGTGAAAAGAAGATAAAGAATCTAAAATTTCATCATATACTTCATGCTTTTTGTGCTTATAAATGTACTGAAGCATATTCATATTTAAATATGCATACAGAAAATATGAAAATAACTCAGAGGATTCATTTCTTATATTAACATCTGATTTAATATGAGAAGCAATAGATAACTGACATGTATGTTTATCTTGTTGATATATTGAATTTCATTAATAAACATTAAAAAAACTTGTTTGGGGGACAGAAATCCATTATTGCAGGTTTTTTTGTCTTTGTTTTTTCCTGTTGTTGGGTCTTATTTATTTATTTATTTATTTATTTATTTATTTATTTATTAGTGTTTTTTGAGACAGGGTTTCTCCATGTAGTTTTGATGCTTGTCCTGGATCTCACTCTGTAGACCAGGCTGGCCTCCAACTCACTGATAACCACCTGGCTCTGCCTCCCTAGTGCTGGGTTTAAAGGTGTGTGCCACCACTGCCTGGCTTACTTATTTATTTTAAATCTATTTGTCCACCATAACAAGTATACACTCTGTTTTTATCAAACTGGTGAAAGGATAAAAATGTGCTTATCTTTTCTTCACCAGATTGTTAGTCACACACTATTTGGTTTGTGAACAACTATGACTTGGTAGGACAAATGCTCATATATGAGTAACATTTCAGTGCAGCAGAGACTAAAGCATTCTTTGTGAAGCAGCATACATATCATTGGAAGGTAGTATGAAGATTTGAAAACAAAATTGTGTGACTTCTAAAACCTACAGAGATGGCATTGTAGTGGAGACTCCATAATACACTTATGCTAACTTTATTAGTCACTTGGTGAAATTTAGTCTTATTTCTCTTACCATTGATTTATACACATTTAATATTTCTATCTTGATACAGTATACCTTGGTCTCTATTTTCTCTATTTCTGCATTTCCTGGGTATCTAGAATGTTCTACTAAATAGTCTCATAAGAAATATGTTTTGATAGTCCTTGTCATATTTTCAATGAATTGAATGTTTTCATATATCGGGTGATTACTCTCTGATTTCTCAAGCTTGTAAAAGGAGTATATTAATAGAGTTTTAGAAATGGTGCTTCAATTTCTGAGATATTCTCTTGTTTATGAACTGAATATTGAACCCAATAAAAATGCTTACAACATTGAAGTACATCAAGATCAGAACCCTAAGTACATTATTTTCTGCATCAGAAAACAAAACAAAACAAAACGTATTGCTGCTTTTTTGAAAGAACTGCCTTACCACATGTCTTCTCCCTAAATTTGCCACCCATGAAAAATTATTAGTCATTTGATTATTATTTTTCAGTTTCCTAGAAGAGTTGTGTAGTGGGTAGCCATCCCAGCATTGGCCTGGAAGTTCCAACCCCCACTGAGGCTTTGGTAATGGTCACGCCCACAAGGCGGGGCAGAGGAGGAAGCAGAAGAGGAAGGATCGGGAAGAGCTCGGACTCAGGACCTGGAGGTAGACCGAGCAGAGTTCTCCAGAGAACACCGCCGGACTGCGCTATACCCTTGCCAGACCCTGTAACCTACCCCTTCATTTGTAAGTTACCCCACAAAATAAACCTCCCTTTTAACTACGTGGAGTGGCCTTAATAATTTAACCAATAGAGTTGTGTTCAATTGCAATATTTACTTGCACCTTTATCCATGTATGTTCTAATCTGCATGTTACTCTTATCAACAGTGGGAAATATTCAGAAGAAAACTGCACAAAAAATGTACAAGTTTTTTTTCTTGTCAGTATTCACTAATTAATGCACTGTACCCACTATTTACATAGCACATGTATTGCATAGGTTACCATAAGTAATTTGGACATGATATAAACTCTAGAGGATGATGTTCAGAGGTTAAATGGAAATATAATAAAATTTTATGAAAATCATTTTAACAGTCATGGGTTTGGGTATGAAATGGAGTTCTGGTCACAGTCATTTGGAAATATAAAAGAGTAACCAAATAGAGATAGGGATATATGTAACTTAGGTCATTGCATAATGGGACTTATAAAATCAAAGAGCTCTCTACAGCTAAAGAAACAATCAATAGAGTAATGACTATCTAATAAAAACCCTACTACCATACATGAAAAATTTCCTCCCCAGTGGTTAGTCAAGGGAATCCAAGTGATTCCCAAAACAATATGAGTTATTGACATTCCCCTTAGTTGCCTCCCACAATGTGAGGTGAAGTTTCTGTTGCTGATGACATGATGTACTTTAGACGTAGTTCTTGGAGGTATCAAGCTGGAATTGACAATAAGCCTCAATCCTGAGGAATGGCTCTCATCACCTCAGAAATTGCTTTGAAAGCTGCCAAAGGAGAGTAACAATTGATAGTGTTAACTGCTGTAAAGCCTATGAACCTCAATGACTGGACTGGCAAGATATTAAAAACAGTGAAATAGTGACATTTTACCTAGGTGGTTACAAACAACTGTCTAATTGGATTTCAGACTTACTCTACAGGAGGGGAAGCCTGCCTGGTACTGTAAAACTAGCAGCTACCTTTGGCTAGAAAAAGCATGGACCAAAGAGGAGAACCTAAAACTTCTACTTTCCTAAAACAGTATAATTTTTGTTCATTCCTACTTACTTACTTACTGTATTAGTCAAGGTTCCAGGACTTATGGAATGAATCTCTATCATCTATCTATCTATCTATCTATCTATCTATCTATCATCTATCTATATGCTTCCAGCAGATGATGTGGCCCAATATAAATTGCATGTCTTCCCACCTCACCTCAAGATCTGGATTAAAGGCACATTGTCTTCCTGCCTCAACATTCAGATCACAGATATGCCCTTCATTTCTGGATTATAGTTCATTCCGGATATAGTCAAGTTGACAACCAAGAATAGCCATCACAATCTACCACTTGTCAGCTTGATAAACCATCATATCTCCTTGTGTCATGATTAATTTCCAATGAAAACAATAACCATGTCATAATAACACCTAAATATAATATAACTATCCCATGTACAATCACAAATGCATTATATATTTAACTAGGTCATAATTATGCCTAACATAACTATCCATAATACAATACCAAATGCATTATGAATTTAGAATAGACAGCAGTGTCCCTTGGAGGAACATCCTCTCAGTACCTCAAACTTAAATATGACAACCATTGATATTCTCTTAATTGATGTTAAAGAGATGAAAGAAAACACAAATACCTATACAAATGCATTCCTAACAAAATACAATGGAAGCAACCATATGAATTATAATTCTCATTTCTGAAAGTGGTCACATGTTCTTAGATGGTATTTATAATTACTTTCCTCTACTACCTATCTGTATTTTCTGCACCCTCTGCAAATACCTCAGCAGGTCTTGGCTCTTTTCCTGGAAGAGTGACCCATACCTTCATTCCTGATGAGTCTGTGTCCTTTGCCTTGCCTAGAGTAGGCTGTGGTATTTTCCCTTTAACTTTAATCACAGGGCATGGTAGACCAATAGACACCCTAAAGGATCTCCTGCACTCTAGACATAATCCTCTGTACTTCCACTTTGGAGAGGCAATCCAATTTACCCATGATAATCTGGTTCTATCACCCCTTCTGACACAGTTATTGCACTCATAGACTGTTTGTTTAAGGGTGTTAGAAGTCCAAAGTGACCAGGGGAAGTCTGAGCTTTCAGTTCTGTGCAATGTTTGTTGTGATTCCTGGCCAGAGCACTCCCCCATTTCTGGATTCAGCACTTCTAGACCAGCAGAAATTATGGTTGCAGGAACAGAAACCAAAAACTTTGCTAGCGGGTTACTACTAGTGGCGAGGGTGAGTAGAATGATTCCCTTTTCTACCCCTTGATTCCTGGACTTGTGAATCCTAGCTGAAGGAGAAACAGAACTATATATTGGACACTGATTCAATAGCTATCACACTTATCCTTACATCCACAGATAAATGTAGATCTCATTCTTCATCAAAGAAGCTTCTTCATGCTGCAGAATGGAACAGTCACAAGAAGCTATAACAGTCAAAATGCCAGGAGCAATTGGTCATAAAGAACCCACTCCAAATGATACAACTACAACAGTGATTCCTGTCCTCCAGGCTCAACTAACAAGTGAAAAAAGAAGCAAAAAGACTGTTAGCCAGAAATCTGTAAATTCTGTGGTGATACTGTGCCTTGTAGCTATGACAAGGATGTTATATCCAGGACATCTCAACAACATGGCTGAGAGACCCGAACAATTCCAATTTTAACAGGCATCTCAATGTATATGTAGAAAGTTCATGGGGGACATAGCCCTAGGTGAAAACTGCTGAAAGAAGACTTAATCTTCCCTGTGGATTGGTCGTCCCATACCAAGTGGTCATCCCTAAAAATAGATACACACAGAGAACACTGAAGGGCTCAAAAGATTGTGTTTATATATGTATTCATTCAAACACACACACACACACACACATACACACACACACCACTAATTTGGGAGAGAACAGGGGAAAGAATAGGGTATGGGTAGGAGGAAGGGGAAAGATGGCAAAAATTATGTAATATAATGAAATGAAAAAAATTAAAATACATTAACCTAAGTTTAATATTACATTTTTTCTCTTTACAGTCAGTCACAAAAATACAATTTTAGCTTTTAATCAGAACAATATCACTGAAATTCTTATTACATGCTATGATTTTGAGTTTCATTATATAAGTTGAAAAGGCATGCACTTGAGAGACACAGGTTGCTAGTGGGTAGTGAACTAGCTTTAGTGCATCTTGGAGATTTTAGGTCAAGTGGTTGGTGATGGTAACACTTGGGTCATTCTTGTTTATGTTTTTTATCATGGCCTCAGAGATCTGCAATGAGATTCATGTTAAAACTTGTCTGTCTTTTGTGCAGTTTTTGACCTTATTCTAAATGAGAACTTTGCAAAGAGTCTTCTACCATATTTTAAAATTAACAAGAAAAACAACAGCAAATTTCTCCTCTATATTAAATTTGGTTTAAGCCTTCTTTTAATCTGGTACCTGTGTACTATGATTATAGTACATTTTCAGCATCTGGCATATAACCTCTTTCTTGGTTTCCTGAACAGATGGCTATTTCCCCCTACTACTTCATTATACTGTTCCTCATGGTTACTATGGTTTCAAGAGGGTCCAGATTTTAGAAAACTAAATATTTTCATGTAATGTCCATTTTTATCCACTAAGATATCTGTGAATCTTTGAAGAACTCAAAAAGGTAAACTAAATATGTTGTGCAATAAAAGGATATTTCTTCTTGAAAATTAGTCAATTATTATAAAAAACAGGTGCCATAAGAAAATCACAATCATTGTACACCAGAGAGAATACCAAAGAATGGGGAAAAGCCAGTAGGTGAGCAAGATACTATACGCATACTATAAACATAAATCAAAACAGTATTTTCTCTTAGAGATAGAAAAGTGTTCTTATTAGGGAAAACATATATTTTTATCATTTTTTACATTTTTTAAGAGACAAATACTTCTATTTTTCTTCTCCACAACTTACATTTTGAGTGTGTATTTTATAATGCTGAACTATATTTAACAGCTAACTTTGAAAGCAAATGCATGTTGGTCTATGGTAAGTGTTTAGAAACATACTTGGATGCAATCTGTCCAATAATTTAACCAAGTTTCCTAAGCAAATGTCTGATACTGCTGTGAATAACTGTAGGATTGCAGTGCATTTGTACATATAAGTATTGTTGATTGGTTTAGATGTGATTGGTGTTTTTAAAGTGGTTGCTATGCATCTGATATTATTTAAAGATCTTTATACGTAACCAATACAATAGCATTTTGATTTAGGTATTATTGTATAGAAGTAGAAAAAGAAAGTCTTTAATCACCCCAAGATTCACAGCAGTATTCAGGTATCAAGATAAAAGAAAAAGGTAAACAAGACAAATTTACTCAATCAAAAATTTAAATTGCATAGGAGTCATTGAAATGAAGACACTGCAAAATAGGGGAAGTTGTTCTACCATTATGCTTAGGTCTGATGAGGAATGGATAGCAGAATAGAAATATGGGAAGACGACTAGACACAGGCAAGTGATAAAATACTGATTCAGACAGAGCCCTGTTTGTCACAGCCTTGTTTGTCCCAGCCCAATTCTTGACTATTCTTCAAGGCATGCATTCTCCATCTACAGCTATGTTCCACAGTAGACAGCAGAAGCACTCTGTAGTAAAGTTATTTGTGTTCTCAATCAGGTTTGAGATAGGCAGTCCTCTAATATACTAAGCTGGCTTTGAAATCACTACATAGTCCATGTTATAGACTGGCCCCTACTTAGCAGGAATCCTGCCGCCTGCACCTCTAAAGTGCTGGAAACACAAGTGTTACACTAAAGAATCTGTTACTTAGAAACTATGTTAAGCAAGGTAGCTTTTAGTTTTTCTCATGGTCAAGATTCACATTGGATTGTGGGAAGGGTCAAATCCTCGAGTAGCCCTCAATTGAAGATACTTTGGGATAGCATTATCTGAGTTCTGTATTGCTGTTTAAAAAATAAACATTATAAAAATCAAATAACTTCTTCAAAACACAAATGTGTGCTATTTCTGCATTGCCCTAATGATTGGTTAGTTAGTTGGTTAGTTAGTTACTTAGTTAGTTTCTTGGTTCATGTATCTGTCTGGGTGTATGGAGTAGTGCACATGACATAGCAAACCTGTGGAGACTATGGGATGTTTTGTCTACTGTCTGCTTCCTGAAGTAGGGTTAGGTATCACCTTAGGTCATCAGGTTTGGCTTTTGGTACCTATAATTTGTGAGTTATTTGAGCAACACATGATTATCCTTTCCTAAATCCACTCCTTCCTTCTTTGAGTACTTTCTTTTCTTCCTTCCTTCCTTCCTTCCTTCCTTCCTTCCTTCCTCCCTCCCTCCCTCCCTCCCTCCTTTCCTTCCTTCCTTCCTTCCTTCCTTCCTTCCTTCCTTCCTTCCTTTCTTCCTTATTTTCTTCCTTCCTTATTTTCTTCCTCTTTTTGTGTTGTTTTCAAATGCTCAGATAACCAATGAAAAATGAAATATACTTTTTTATTTTGGAAAATAATATTTTATTTTGAAAAAACTTATAGTTGAAAGTATAGTATAGGCAAATTTGTAAATATAACACAATTTCAAAGTCCTACATGCAACTTAATGACTTCTGGGAGAAAGAAAATTAGCCTATCCCAGGGATGAGACCCTTTATTAGCTGTCCAGTGAACAGTGGTCAGACTTGAAACCATAGTTATACCAACAACAAAAACTGACTCAGTAGGTTGTATTTGTATATATTTGTGCATATACACATATACTATATATACATATTGTGTGTGTATATATGTTATAATGTTAATCAAATAAAGAAGATATTAAATTGACAATGAGTGACTATGGGAGGGCCTTGAGGGAGAGTCCTGGGAGGGACTGGAGGAAGATAAGGTATGGAAAATAGTAATGTAATTCTATTTCACTATTTTTTTTATTGGAGCTGAGGAACGAACCCAGGGCCTTGCGCTTGCTAGGCAAGTGCTCTACCACTGAGCTAAATCCCCAGCCTGTAATTATATTTCAATAAAAGTGTTAAAAACAAATTAGAAGGAAAAGGAAAAAAAGAATATATATTAAAACAAGGAATATATTAATACATTAATGGAATGGAAATGTATAGTTATCTTGCTCATTGTTATTTTCTTTTAAAATTATCATTTGCCTTTAGTGTATGTATTGTAACAATGTACAAATATAATTTCATTTTGAAAAATTTTATTTTCATATACTGTGTTCTGACCAGTTTCTCTTCCACCAACTCCTTCCAGATCCTCCTCACCTTCCTAACCACACAACTCTATGCCCTTTCTTCTTCTTTCTCTTTAGAAATCAAACAGGCAAATAAACAACCAAACCAAAGCCCACAGATATAATAATATATTTTTAAAACAATTAGAAAAGCCAAGACAACACACACACTCACAAACTAAACCCACAAAAAAATTGGAAACGTTAACATACAAACAAAAGACAAGCAAGAGGAAAAATGTCCAGACAAAGAAATATGAAACAAAAGATAGAAAAAGAGCCATGATTGGTTTTGTGTTAGATACATACTTCTGGGCATGAATCTAACCCTTAAATATTTTTTTTTCAAAATTATTTTATATAAGAAATACCTAGATTTAAAAATTAGTAAAATTGATCAGTGTTTACGGTGATATGGTTTGGAAATACATCCCACCATTGTTTTGTGTATGCGTTTGTCCAGCTTATTCCCACATTCTATATGCTTCATTTGGCGTTGATGTGTATTAAACCTAGGACAAAATTGACCAAGTATCAAATTCTTGTTTGAAATTGTATTGTGAGATTATAATATAATCACCATATTTTTTCTTCTCTAATGGTCTCTTCAAACCCACCCATTCATCTCACCAACCCCTTTTCAAATCCACGGCCACTTACTTCACTAATTTTTAATGAATATATTATATGCATGTACATAGATATTATATAATCCCTGCAACAACTTAAATGTTTGTCCCTATACACACAAATAAGTGTAGTCTTCACAGTCATTACCAATACTTCTCTCCTGTACACATGAAGACCACTACAAATTACCACAACCAATCATTATGGAGAGTTGTAAAAACCAGTCTCAATGGATACATTACAAAACACTCCCTTACTCTAGGCCAGGGAGCATTTGAAGAGGGGACAGAAAGTTTATAAAAGGCACGGCGGTGGTGGCACACGCCTTTAATCCCAGCACTCCGGAGTCAGAGGCAGGTGGATCTCTGTGAGTTCTAGGCCAGCCTGGTCTACAGAGCGAGATCCAGGACAGACTCCAAAGCTACAGAGAAACCCCGTCAAAAAAAAAAAAAAAAACAAAAAAAAAAAAAACAACAAAACAACAAGAACAAAAAAAAAAAACCGAGACAAATGATTGGGGAGTTTGCTGTGAGACTGTGTCCCCTAGTAAGATCAGAAGCTATACCCATAAAGTCTCACAAGCAGGACCTCCCAATTATTAGCTGAACAAGGATGACGCCAGTGATCATGCCAACCTGGATAGGGAAAAGCCCATGAGGCCACAACCCTACACAGGCAATCAAGGAAAACTGGGAGTGGGAGAGGTGGTCTTCCCCAGGGAACCGCAAACCAATTGCTTGTGTACTGCCAAAGAGTCAGCCCTGAAAATATACATACTCGTATCAAATCTTTAATACCAAATTTCATAACTTTGAGGAGTAGTCAACTGGATAGGAGAATGAGCTGAGAAGTAATGAAAGAAATGGCAAAGTAGACTGAAGGAAGGAGAAAGAGAAAAAAAAAAAATCAAAGTCTGAATAAAACACCTGAAAGCGATCTGAAGCCTGGAAAGTGGGAAAGTGAAAATTAATCAGATTCCATTTTCGGGTCAAGATTCCACTTATTGTTCCTTATTGTTAGGAAAGAGCTCATTTTTCCTTCCAATTGCTGAGTATCCCTGCTGCCATCTTTTATCACTTTAGTTTTACAAAGCAATGAGCGAACAATTCAGCTGCCTTAGTGCGGCCTGTGTTGATGCCATTGGTCTTATTCGTGGGTAACAGCTAGGCGACTGATGAGTGCTTTGTTTCTTCCCATTGCCGCTATTAAAACAAGAATGCCTTGTTCAGCTTTCTAAACTGGCCTTTACCCTCCTCACAAAGGTTAAAGCCATTCAAGGTGGCCACTTTCTTTCAGATAACTAGAGGCAGAGGGTGCTACTGTCAAACTGTGGGCCACATTTTCACTTGGTGGGCAGGCAGGCAAGTTCTTTTTCTCTGCAGCCTAACAAAGCAGCAGTTTTAAACCGCTGATTGCCTCTTTGTACCTTAAAGTGTTACCTGACCTGTGTTTTCACTAGAAAACTTCCATCAGTTTGTATAATAACAACTTCCTGTCTTTTAACTGAGTGGTATGGAAACACTTAATGGCATTTGGACATTAATCTGTGTTAAGCTCCGAAGAAATTCTTTTGGAATTGAAAATTACAGCCATATTAATACCTTTCTCTTGCGCTTTGAACAATAAATGCCAACCGGCTTTTTTTCCCCCTTCATGATTAACTGCTTTTTAGAAAGTGCTGCCTTTTACCACATGCAAATTTCTCGCCTTGTAGATGAGATGTGAGTATGAACACTAGGTGGTTGGCTTTGGTGAATAGAGTTAGAGAGTACTAATTATACGACTAACATACTGCAATCATGCTTGATTTGTGAAACTCCCTCAATACAAGATGAGCGAACCCTGTGCAGCAAATCGAAGCAGCAACAATAGGACCTCGCCTTTTGTCCATAGATTTCTCCAGGGATGGGACTACAGGCAGGAAACCAGAATTCTTTGAGTGTGTAAGCTAAGACTACTCGTTACAGTCCTACCAGGCTGATGAATGCAGTTCAGACATTTTTGTACCTCACATTAAAATGGATTTTCAGTTTAATATTGTATTTTGAGAACCTTGTGGGGTACTGAGGATGAATGACTAGCACTGTGATGCTTTTTACAATTCAGATAAAATTTTATGTCATTCTTTTTGAAAAAGTCATAGTACTAAGGAAATAAACACGTTGTATAATAATCAACCATATCTATGCTGGAAATTTAATATTTATGAATAAAAACTAAGACAAGAATACCACATACTTTTGTTAGAATACTAGTAACTTTCACTAACTTTATCAGTTAGGATGGGGAAAATGACATAATTAACTGTAAGTATTCTGAGTTATATTAATATCCCAAGTTGTTTCTTTTTTTTCTTTTCTTTTTTTTTTTTTTTTTTGGAGCTGAGGATCGAACCCAGAGCCTTGTGCTTGCTAAGCAAACACTCTACCACTGAGCTAAATTCCCAACCCGCAAGTTGTTTATTTCTAACCGCCCCCCCCCAAAAAAAGCAACAAACAAAAAAATCAGTTAAGGTAATAATTGAAAAGGAAAAAGTAAATGTGACTAAACTGTGATACGTTGCAGGACAAAAAAAAAAAAAGTTGTTTTAGTTCTGGAGAATAAAGACATATATTTTATGTTTTAGAAAATTGAAACAAGAATATATAACTGTGGGTAAATATTTCAAGAAAACTCAAGCTTTGAGTATGGACATGTGCCAAACAGGCATTTAAAAGCAATAACAAGAAGTCGGCACAGTTGGTCAAACCTAACATAGGATTCAAAGATATCACAAATTACTTAAGAATTAGCATATTGATGCAGATGACATTCAATGAGTTCCAAATAAGAAATTGCTAAAAATAATATTTCAGCCTAGTCATATATTTCTTTGTGCAAACAGAATGCCCACATATGCATATGTACACATATATTTTCTTTTGGAGCTGTTAGCAACTATGGGATTCTTTCAGTGCTAACCAAGGACATAAAGGTACAGTATGTCACCACAGACTAGTATAATGTTGGAACAAAAATAATGTTAAAGCAAATTTTTTTATTCTTAAAGAGAGTCAGCAGTTCATCTACAATAATTAAAAAATAACTATTTTTAGAAATGAGATAGATGCAGGAAGTTTAAGATATTTTAATAAAGAAAATATTTCAAAGATACATCCATTTACTCTGTATACATTAAACCTGGACTTCATTTGTGTTAGACATTATACTGATTACTCTTAGTTTTAGAAGCAAAGGCATAATCAAGACTGCAATACAAATTATTAAGAATTGAATATATG
The DNA here is from genome assembly GCF_903995425.1 of Onychomys torridus. NCBI lineage: Eukaryota > Metazoa > Chordata > Mammalia > Rodentia > Cricetidae > Onychomys > Onychomys torridus. Next base: position 33,153,872 of record NC_050454.1, read on the forward strand.
CCAGTTTTGGTACCCAGACTTTCATACATTTATACAAATAATTATCTATGTTTTTCAATTCCTCTGCATATACTGGACAGAATTATATTCACATTTCAGATAAGAAATTTATGACTTACAGAAGTTAAATAAGTTTCATAAGATTGACAAAAAGAAGAGCTCCAGACAAGGCATGTGGATCAAAATACATATGTATAATTCAAAGCAAAACTGTTAGACAATAGACACTCTCTGCACAAATACTGGAAATAAAGCTTTGAATTTAAAAACGAATATATCTATCCACATTCAGTTTCTGTAAAAGTAATAATAAAACTCTGCTTGCAATGATATAATAACTTCACAATGACAGAAAGGTAAATGTCAATGTTTTAAAGTGTCCTTGTTGTTGTTCACTAAAGGGACTAGTAACTCCAAACTACATGCTGTCTCAGTATAGTGGGTCATTTCCCCTAGTTCTCTACAGTAGCTAATCCAATTTCTAGTGAATAATTAATGCCAAGTGCCTGCAGCTTCTCAGTAGCTGAGTACAAAAGTTCAAGGCTCTTTCCATCTGGTCTATAGTTTGGAAGAGGATGGAAGACAAAGGGTGCCACCTCTGGGTCACATAGAAGAAGGTGTAAGCACAGATCTGTCTTTCCTCATCAAATTTCCCAGCTGGCTTTCCATGGAATCATTGTATTTTAACCAACCTACAGACCTTTGGTGCCTTAATCATGTGGAAATATGAGATGTAATGGAAATAATTACTGTGACTGTGTCTTCCCCTGCATGTAGCATCTACCTTATCTTTCCAACTTACCTGACGATTCCAGTTGTAGCTGACATTCCTTTGAGATTTAGCATAAGTACAGGAACATTTATTTTTCCACACAGTATAGAGTAAAATAAGCACAGCTTTGAAGATGGAAGAAAATTTGCATTGATAAACTTTTACTCATTATTATAGATTATATGTCAGATTTTGCAAGCAATATTTAATTTTACCATTCTCCACTTCAAAAAATGGTAAAAAAGTATCATTTAAAATATTTTACTTTGTCATAGGAATCTATGAATTCAGTTGGTGAATTAAAACCATTTAAGGCTCCATTCTACTTATAAAATTAATTAAAACAGGTGTTCTTTATTATTGCACAGGGAAATTAACAGCACAAATGCTAATGGCTGTGATTTAGTGGGTTTATGTCAGTAATATATATGGCTGGAAGAAAATGCCACATTGAAGTTGTAACTGTAAATGTTGAAATCCAGATATATTTTTCTACTTTACTTCACTTTTAGGTAAGTTCTACCTGGCCAGTCACAAGAAATGAAGAGGTTTGGAAGATGCTGAAGACAAAATAAATTCAAAATATATATTAAATATTAGGGAGAGTCTCCTCCTTTTAGCTTTGATAATATGAATAATCCTTAACATATGTCTGAAACTTCAAATATGAGATTACCACTCTCATAATAATATGTAGTATCCTTTGACACTTTATTTAAAAATATGTGAGTTTATTTAGGATTCATTAATTCTAATATGTACAAGTAATATACTTATAGTAAATTCACATATTTTCCCTGTTTGCTTTAATTGTTATTATACTTAGCATGTGTCCACACTGTCATTATATAAAACTCTGTGTATTTTCATATGTGTTCATATGCATATGTATGTACAGGTGTATGTTAAAAGTGTGTACATATGTGTGGTATAGTCAGAGGACAACCACAGGTGTCGTTCCCAGAATCAGCAACAATTTCTTTTGAAGCATGATCTTACAAAGGCCTGGAGTTCACTGATTTGGTTAAACTAGTCAATAAAACACAAGTTTTTTCTGTGTCTTACTCTTAGCCATCCTGGGTTTTAAAAAATAGTGCCACCAACCTTAGCATTTTAACTTGTGTTCTGAGGATCCAATAAATTCTCCATGTCTTTTAAAAATAAATTTCCTCTCTTGCTTATGTAATCCCTCTTCCCTCTCTTTGACTAGACTCATGGAGCTCGGCCTGGTGCTTGGTTGTAGATCTTTGTATCTGCCTCTATCAGTTAATGGATAAAGGCTCTAAGAGGACAGTTAGGGTATTCACCAATTTGATTACCAGAATAAGCCAGTTCAGGTGCCCTCACCACTGTTGCTAGTAGTCTAATCTGGATTTGTCCTTGTGGATTCCTGGGAATTTCCCTAGCACCAGGTTTCTCCCTTACCTCATAATGTCTCCCTCTGTCAAGATATCTCCTTCATTGCTCTCACACTATGTTGGTCCCTCAGATTGACCTTCCAGTTCCCTCCTGTGGGTGAAGACCATGATGGGGACATCTTCAGGTACAACTGAACCAAGCTCAAAGGAACTCACAAACTTTAGACCGACAGCTGTGGAACCTGCAGGGGAATGGACTAGACCCTCTGAATATGGAAGACAGGAAGACAGTTGTGTATGGGGTCTATTTGAGGGGCCCCTGGCAGTGTGATCAGGATCTATCCCTAGTGCATGAGCCAGCTTTCTGAATTCTCCTATTACCTATAGTCTGACACCTTGCTTACCCCTGATAAAGCGGGGAGGAGCTTAGTTCTACCTCAACTGAATGTATCAGGCTTAGCTGTCCCCCCATGGGACAACTTACCCTGTTGGAGGAGGGGAGGGAAGGTAGGGGGAGCAGGAGGAGAATTGAGAGGGGGATCTGTGGTTGGTATGTAAAATGAATGAATGAATAAATAAATAAATAAATAAATAAATGATTTACCATCTAGGGTATCCCTCAACCCTCTTGTTTTGTTTTAGTTTTTTGATTTATCAAAACGTGTATGGTACTTCATCAACATTTAATCATTGTATGGAAAAAGGAAGCACAGGAAAAATATGTGGGAGATTCATGAGAAACAAAACTTAAAAAAATGAAAATGAGTACAGTGTAGGTTTGTGCTTACTAGATCCCCGTGGAGCAGCTTCATAAAACGGGTTTGCTTTCTGAGCTCTCATTATGATAGTTCCAAACTCCACCACACAATGAACTCATAAACATTTCATTGTCATTCTATCAATTACAGTCAACAGAAAGAAAGGAACAGAGGGAGATACAAACTTTGGCTGAGAAGTCTCAGTAGATCTTCATAGAAACAGAAAATTTGTTTCAGTTTCAGTTTCAAAACTAAGTGAATTTTAACCTCTTATTCCGCTTCAGGTGATAACATTCTTAGATCCTTCTCTAAGGTAACCCATCCTATAATTCCTTCTATTGCTGGTACATCTGTTGCAACTAATAATACAGGCCTAATATAGATGCATATTTATATTTGAGTGCTTTTATTTTCTCACAAAAATGTGACATATATCTCAGAAATTATATATGTTACCATTAACTATTTTTATTGGTTCCATCATAAAATAATTCAAAGAATCTGATCCACTACAGAGACAAAAAAAAAATACTTCTTTCTTCTTGAAATTGTAAACATTTAGATGAATTGTTTTAGAAACATGCCAGTATTAAGTAAATTTTAAAATTACTTTACTTTAAATTTCTATTTTTTGTATTCTGAATTTATGCTCTTTTATTGTGTTACTCAAATTCCTTTACTGGTCCTTCTTCATTCTTATGTTTAATTTTCTTTCTTTCTCCTTTCATATTTTCAAATTGTTCTTTTTGCTTCCAGCTTTTTTTTTTTATTTAGTGTGACAAATGGAGCTAATATTTTGTATGCATCAACAACTCAAAATTAACTTATAAGCTTCTGTTTTATACTTTGGTTTGTTTTTTTTTCTTCATGTTTTTATACAAATACTATATTACACCATTACCAGTATAAATTCTGTCCATCCAGGTCCTTCCATTGCATTGCCCTTATCTGTCTGTCTGTCTGTCTGTCTGTCTGTCTCTGTCTCTCCATATATGCGTGTGTGTGTGTGTGTGTGTGTGTGTGTGTGTGTGTGTGTGTGTGTGTGTATGTGTCTGCACATGTATATGTCCTCCATTAGGAATGGCCACTTACTAATAAATAATCTAGCATGGTTTTTGATTGATTTTTTCCTCTCTCTCTCTCTCTGTCTCTCTCTCCCTCTCCCCTCCCCCCTCCCTCCCTCCCTCTCTCTCTCTCTCTCCCTCACTCTCTCTGTCTCTCTCTGTCTCTCTCTCCCTCTCCCCCCCCCCCTCTCTCTCTCTGTCTCTCTCTCCCTCTCCCCCTTCCCTCCCTCTCTCTCTCTCTGTCTCTCTCTCTCTCTCCCTCTCCCCCCTCCCTCTCTCTCTCTTTCCCTCTCCCCCTCCCCTCTCCTCTCTCTTTCCCTCTCCCCCTCCCTCCTCCCCCTCCCCTCCCTCTCTCTCTCTCCATCTCCCCCTCCCCCCTCCCTCTCTCTCTCTCCCTCTCCCCCTCCCCCTCCCTCTCTCTCTCTCTCCCCTCTCCCCCTCCCTCTCTCTCTCTCTCTCTCTCTCTCTCTCTCTCTCTCTGTCTCTCTCTCTCTCTCCCTCCCTCTCTCTCTCCCTCCCTCTCTCTCCACCTATTAGTTATCTTTAGATATTCATCTAAGGATGGAACTCCATGAGATTCCCCCCTTCCACCCTGGGATGTCAACTGATGTTTTCATTGTGTAGGACTGCCTTGGTGAGCATATGATTAAGATTTCATGAGCATGAAGCTCTGTCTTGCACAGAAATCTCATGACAGATATTCCTCTGATTCTTACAAACTTTCCACTCTTTTTTCAAGATGTTTCCTGCACTTTCGGCATTACAGTTCTGTTGTAGATGTATCAATTTATGGCGGATACCCCACTGTAAGTTCTGTGCATTTGACCATATGGATTTCTAAAGTGGTCTCTATCTGTTGCAAAAAAACAAAACAAAACAAAACAAAACAAAACAAAACAAAAAACATAGATTCTTTGATGAGAAGTAAGAGTTACACTGACCTATAGGTATGACGATAAGAATTTAGAATGCAGCCAGGAGGAATCACACTAGTTTAGAAAAGTGATCAGAGCAGCTCATCAATGGTCTGTGACCTCACAAGCCAAAGGTAAGGTTTTGATGGTGTGAATTGTCCTCCTACTGACTGGGGCTTCAGCCTTATTACATGGCTGTTTGGTTACCTCCATGATGTAAGTGTGACTATTACATGTTTAGGCATGTCTCATCGTGCTGAAAATTATCATCATTCTTAAGCTTTCCAGCAATGTGAAACTTTTAATTAATTACTGTTCTCCTTGGCCGTTACGTTGCAGTTTAGGTTCTATGATAGCTAATCCTCGGGGAGGAGCCCTGCTTATAGGACGGCTGTAGCTTTCTAGTATGCCTTTCACAATTTTTAGAGTAAATCCTTCAATTTTAGCTGTTTTAGCTTTTTGGACCTTCCCCTCATCACTCTGTGAGTTCTAGAAAAAGCAATATATATTGTCATATATATAATTATATGTTTATTTGTAAGTAAATACAGTGTGTTGAATTCATTTAATGTCTCTTATAAGTGTTTATAACTTATCTATGGAATTAGCTTTGCAGCAGAAGGAAATCATTACAGAAAACCACAGCATGTCAAAATTCAGAGAACAACTGGCTGTGGAATACTCAACATCAACCGATGATTCCCACTCCAAAATCCCAGGGAACATCACTGATAAAGAGGAGGAGAGATTTCGAGAGCTACTGACCTGTGGTGTCTACTGCCCATGGATACTCATGTTGTCTGGCATAAGTTTTTGTTTTGTTTGTTTTTTGTTTGTTTGTTTGTTTGTCATGAGTGTGGATATCATGCATTTTCTAAACTTGAACATCTTAAGTGAAAAAAAAATTATTCCTTTCATTTGATAAGAATGTTTTCGAACACATTATTTTTATTGGTTGGTATTTTTCTTGGCTGCTTGGCATTATTTTTAATGGAAATTTTTCTTGTAAATGAAACAAATGTGCATTCTTAATTTCTTTTCACTTTTAAGTAACACTGGTGTGAAAGATGTAACTTCTCTCTCAACAAATTCACTTCAAATAGTGACACCTTTTGTAATAATACTTGGTGAGTTTATTATATGAAGGAGATGTACTAATTGCTTTGTGCCTGAGGTAACTAAAGTTTTTTAAGGATTGAATGAACTGACAAAGGAACGTATCTTAGTTAAACAATGTGTTAACCAAATGTTCATGTCTTCATTTGCTACATTGCTTGAGCTCTGAAGGTAATCACCACTGTGGAGTGTGGTCATTAGTTACCATGATGCTTTCAAGTGGAACCACGTGGTCTTAGGAATGCAGTTTTCAAATAGTGACCTTGAAAATACCTGTAGCTCTCTCTGCGGCTGCCAGCTGGCACTGGTGCACAGTGTAGTGCTCAACTGTTCTATGTTATTTCATAACATTGCTTTGCCCACAATGTAACTGGGACACTAAGAAAAAGACAGAAGGGGAAGAAATGAAAGGTTCTGAGTAAACTTCTCATTTTTATTGATAGAGACTTGAGGCAGGTAATCTAACATTACGAATATTTTATTTCACATAAATTAATTTTCAGCATTGAGAAACAGTACACCGAAGATCCGTTTTCAATAATATACCCTGTTATGACAGTGGAAATGAGTGGCTTACTTCTGTTCATATGTCTAAATTGCATTTATTCTACAGTTGTCTGTCTTTCCTTTTAGAAATAGATAATACACTAAATCTTATTTTTTTTTAATTTTTAGAATTTCCTTAAGTTTAGTGTATTGTTTTAATTTCTTTGTTTTTTTTAGAATGTCATGAATGAGTAATGTATCTATGTCACTGCCTTACTCTACACTTCTTGATTTCATGGCCTCATATTCTTTCAATACTATTGTCACATATGTAATTATTATATGTTTATTTGTAAGTAAATACAGTGTGTTGAGTTCATTTAATGTCTCTTCTAAGTGTTTGTAGCTTTTCTCTAGAATTAGCTTTACAGCAGAAGGAAATCATTACAGAAAACCACAGCATGTAGAAATTCAGAGAACAACTGGCTGTGAGATACTCAACATCAACCAATAATTCCTACTCCAAAATCCCAGGGAACATCACTGATGAAGAGGAGGATAGATTTCAAGAGCTACTGACCTATGGTGTCTACTGCTCCGCCTTCTACATATGAAAGGGAAGCAGCACCCAGGATATCTTAACAATATGGTTGCCTAAACAAGACCAGTAAATGAACAATATTTGTTGTGCATACTTTGAAACTGTTGTAAGATCCTAAAGAAAACCACCCTGTTGTGTATGGTTGAAACTATTTTATTGTAGTCATCCATGTTAATATTCTGACCCACCCCTTGAAATCCCACCCCCTTGGTGCAGACCTGTGTTCTGACTTAAAAGCCCATTCTAAGGAAACCCTCCTCCCCTTCCTCTCTCTCTACCTCTTTGGCTTCCCTCCCATGAGGTACACACCCTTGAACCACACTTCTCTCTCTGTCTCTCTCTCTCTCTCTCTCTCTCTCTGTCTCTGTCTCTGTCTCTCTCTCTCTCTCTCTCTCTCTCTCTCTCTGTGTGTGTGTGTGTGTGTGTGTGTGTGTCTTTCTGCCTTTTTAGCACTCTATTATAATAAACTCTCCATGTGGATGCATCATCTGGGTTGTATATCACTGGCCATTGCCGCCTCCGCCACTGCCACCATGGCCTGCATGGAGTGCATCTGTCCAGCCCACTGCATCTACCAGCACAGTTCCCTGCAAGTTAAGGATACCCACGTCCCCCACCCTACTGCTGCATAATAATTCATAACAATCCACTCCTTCAGGCTTGCTGTTACACTCTTTTTATCCCCTCCTTTTCCATGATCTCTTAGCCTTAGATGACATCAGTGTCCCATTTAGGACTGATCATTCCACAGTATCTTCTTCTCTGCTCATGGACCAGTTGTGTGTTTCTGTGTTAAGTATTTACTGCAAATAGATTCTCAAATGAATGTTGAGGGATGAGGGTAAATACATAGGAATACAAATAAATCATTAGGAACTAATTTAATACTATGTCCATTTATCAGAATATTAGCAGATATTATTAGAGATCTCCTAGGGTATTTTGATCTGTCCGGAACCAAGTTCTAGCCCATTAACAGTACCAAGTATTGTTTCATCTTGTCAGGTAGGGCTTGAATTCATTCAGAAAGTGACTGGTTACTCCAATGATATTCACGACACAATTGTGACAGTGTTCATATCTTGACAGACCATCCTTATTATAGCTTGTAAGGTTCACAGCTGTGTAAGACTACTGACTTCATCTCTCCTCAGGTAGCATGTATAGCAATGTCTACCATCAGAAAATCTAGCCAGTAGGGAGGAACTTTCCAGGACAGTACTAATTGATATAATCTTTTCCTATAACTTACATATGTGTTCTTTTCTGAAATATGGTCCTGGATTGGGTGGTGGTGGCACATGCCTTTAATGCCAGCACTAAGGAGGCATCAGCAGGTAGATCGCTGTGAGTTCAAGGCAAGCCTGGTCTATGGAGCTAATTCTAGGACAACTAGGGCTACACATAGAAATGCTGTCCAAAAAAATAAACTACACACACACACACACACACACACACACACACACACACACACATATATATATATTAGTCTTACAGTGAAGTTCTGCACAGTAGTCAAAAGCATTAGCACATTAGCAATAGCTTTGCATTCTATGGGACATCACTTGACAACTTCTATAAAAGAAATGAACAATTTCTGGTACTTTACTTTTTTAATTTATTGGTCACTTGTGTCTAGTAGATGCATTTTTACCCTGAGACAAGGTAACTTTACTTAAATGCATTTAATGTACATATATTATGAAGCTTCTACAATATTAGTATCCATATGACTTTTTAAAAAGTCTTTAGTGTTAGGTATGCCTCTACATATTTAAAAATAAATAAGGCACAAATTTGGTTAGGAAATGAAGGGGATATTTAGGTCTGGGTTAAACTGGGGAGGGAGTATAATTAAATTACATAGTATGAGATTCTCAAATAGCTAATAATTATTATAAATTAAATTTCAACGAATAATGTACACATAATTATAATATATTTTAACAATTTTTCTTTGTATAAATAAAAGAAAATAATATACGATGAAATGGTAAGTATTTGGCTGACAGACACAGTGATCTATTAAGCTTCATTATGTGATTTGCTATTGAAATCCTGGGAATAAAATAATGAAAATCAGTTTCAACAGGTCCCATTGATTGATTGTTTCTCTCAGTGTCTGTGCAACTAGTGTCATATTTAGAATGTGATCTCCAGTGCCAACTTGTTCAAGACTACTTCCTACTTTCTCTTCTATCAGGTTCAGAGTAACTGGATTTATGTTGAGGTCTTTGATCCATTTGGACTTAAGTTTTGGGCACTGTGACAGATATGGATCTATTTGCAGTCTTCTGCTTGTTGACATCCAGTTATGCCAGCACCATTTGTTGAAGATGCTTTCTTTTTTTCCATTGTACATTTTTGGCTTCTTTATCAAAAATTATATGTTCATAGGTGTGCGGGTTAATGTCAGGGTCTTCAATTTGATTCCATTGGTCTACATGTCGGTTTTTGTGCCAGTACCAAGCTGGTTTTATTATGGTAGCTCTGTAGTAGAGATTGAGGGGATTGTGATGCCTCCAGAGGTTGTTTTATTTTACAGGATTCTTTTGACTATCCTGGGCTTTTTGTTTTTTCATATGAAGTTGAGTATTGTTCTTTCCAGGTCTGTGAAGAATTGTGTTGGTAATTGGGTGGGGATTGTGTTGAATCTGTAGATTGCTTTTGATAATATCACCATTTTTACTATGTTAATCCTGCCTATCCATGAGCATGGGAGATCTTTCCATTTTCTGACATCTTCAATTTCTTTTTTCAGGGACTTAAAATTATTGTCATATAGGTCCTTCACATGCTTAGTTAGAGTAACCCCAAGGTATTTTATATAATTTGTGGCTATTGTAAAAGGTGATGTATCTCTGATTTCCTTCTCAGCCTGTTTGTATATTGTATACAGGAGGGCTACTGATTTTTTTTTTTTGAGTTGATCTTGTATCCTGCTATGTTGCTGAAGGTGTTTATAAGCTGTATCAGTTCTTTGGTTGAATTTTTGGGGTCACTCATGTATACTACCATGACATCTGCAAATAGGGAAAGCTTGACTTCTTCCTTTCCAATTTGTATCCCCTTAATCTCCTTATGTTGTCTTATTGCTCTGGCTAGGACTTCAAGTACTATATTGAATAAGTATGGGGAGAGGGGACAGCCTTGCCTTATTCCTGATTTTAGTGGTATTGCTTTGAGTTTCTCTCCATTAAATTTGATGTTGGCTGTTGGCTTGCTGTAGATTGCCTTTATTATGTTTAGGTATGTTCCCTGTATTCCTGATCGCTCCAAGACCTTTATTATGAATGCCTTTTCTGCGTCTAGTGAGATGATCATACGTTTTTTTTCTTTGAGTTTGTTTATATGGTGTATTACATTGATGGGCTTTCGTATGTTGAACCTTTGCATCCCTGGGATGAAGCCTACTTGATCATGGTGGATAATTGTTTTGATGTGTTCTTGGAGTCTGTTTGCCAGTATTTTATTGAGTATTTTTGCATCAATGTTCATAAGGGAGATCGGTCTGTAGTTCTCTTTCTTTGTTGCATTTTTGTTTGGTTTAGGAAGGAGTTGGGAGGCACCCAGGCAGTGGGACCCAGACCTATCCTTAGTACATGAGCTGGTTGTCTGGAACCTTGGGCTTACACAGGGACACTTGGCTCACCCTGGATGAAGGGGACTGGACCTGCCTGTACTGAATCCACCAGGTTGAATTGAATCTCTAGGGGAGTCTTGGCCCTGGAGGAGGTGGATATGGAGAGGAGGGGCTGGGGGGAGAGGTGGGGACAGGAGGGGGGAGGACAGGGGAACCCATGGCTGATGTGTAAAATTAAAACACAAATATAACAAATAAAAAAAGGAGAATAATATTTCCTTTTGACACCAGAGTAATTTAATTCTTCTCAATGATCATGAAATCTTTGGTTTTGGTATGACTTCACTGTGGCTTGTTTTCTTGTGTGTAATTTGATAATAACTGCTTTGGTGATTCCTCAGGAATCTTGGTCAGAAATTCTAAACAATTTTAAAAATATGCAGAATGATAAGTTTGGAAAATATAATAAAAATTATAGATTGAAAAAAAATAATGAAAATCTGTTTGCTTTTCCTCATATCTGAATTATACAATATCTCCTTATTATTGAGGGACAGTATTGTTATAATTTATAAGATTATTGAATATTTTTCTCCAAATTCTTACAGAAGTCAAGCTCTGAATTCTATGAGCCTCTTATACCTGGGGGTCCTAGTTATTATACCCTGTCAATCTGTTTTAAACTCGGCATCCAAGTGAGCTTCACTGTTCTCATGATTTTACAAGCCACATGCACTTATCCTAACATACTTCTCTCCTATGATTCCACCCATCCACTCCATGGTAAATCTTCACACTGATTAAAACTTTCAGTTACTTTGTCTCAATATTCACATTCCCCCTTCTAGTGTTCATCACAGCATTGAATTTTAACATTCATTATCATTTTATCCTTGAGGCTAAAATTCAAAGAGGACTGAATTCAAATACACACCATCTTGTTTTCTTTTCTTGCACCCACAATTTGAGTGAAACTTAAGATAATACATGAAGCATATCCCAGAACAGATTGCTAGCACAGCTAATTCATTCTCCACTTATGTGGCAGTGATAAATCTCCCCGGGTTCCTCTTTTTCATGCTCCACTGAGAAAGAAAAAAGTGTCCTTTGTTCTGAATGTAAGCAAATTGTCATATAAGGAAATGTTTAGCTAGCTATCAAGAGATCCACCACCAGATCTCACTGGTTTGGTTATCTAAAACTTATTTGGCACTGTAAACTCAAAGAAACTGACTCAATATATATTTTTTATAAACTTTACTTAAGAGATATTCTTAAATACAGAAAACACAGTTTTTATTATAATGGCAAAACAGAACTAAAAAAGCATAGGTTCTGTGCCAGAGCCACATGTAGGACTTGCTATAGACTAGACAGTGAACTTATACATTTTTTTCTAAAGGGATGACATTTAAATTTATCCCTACAGAATTAATAAAAAAAAACAAACAGGTGGACAGTAGGAGTAAAACCATATGCAGAAAATGAAGCAGTGGGGAGAAAAATATCTGAAATGGTTTTTTTCCAGAAAAGGAAAGGGTTTTGTCACATAGCAGGAGTGTTGAAATACCAGTGTAGCTGGAGTGCAGGAAGAGGGAGAGCGACATTTGGTGCCATGAACAATTATTCTGGGTGAAAATCAGGGGAAAAACAAAAAACAAAAAACACAGACTGACATCTGGCCACAAGCAATGGATTTTAGTGCATTTTTTTTCTATGAGAGAAGTGTATGCTTGTTATTTGCCATGATTAGTCATGGTTCTGGCTCATGACACTGCAGGGTGATCATCACACTTCCTAGAGACTGTATACATGGGAATTCAGAAGGACAACGTGAAGCCACGGACTGCAACTGTGTGGTTGTACTCTTGTGCAACATCACACTTGTTTTTGACCATCCTTTTAGTCTTGCATTGTGAAATTCACAAACTGTAATAAATGGAACATGAAAAATTTATTCGTGTTGAAGTTTACACTTCTTCCTAGAAGAGAAATGAGAGCATCTTCAATAGTGCTTGGCCAGTATTCCTTGAAGTCTCTCTCACTTCTCTCCCCTGTCCTCCCCTCCCCTCCATTGCCTTCCTCTCCCCTCCCCTCCCCTTCCTTCTCTTCCCTTCCTCTTACCTCCCCTCCCCTCCCTTTCACTTTCTCCCCTCTCTTCCCTCCCCTCCCCTCCCTTTCACTTTCTCCCCTCTCTTCCCTCCCCTCTCCTCCCTTTCACTTTCTCCCCTCTCTTTCCTCTCTTCCCTCCCTTTCCCTTCCTCCTCTCCCTTCCATCCTCTGCCCTCCCTTTCCCTTTCTCCCTTCCACTTCCCTCTGCTCCCTTCCCATCCCTTCCCTTCCCTTCCCCTCCCTTCTCTTCTCTTCTCTCTCATCTTTTTATTCATCCAAACACTATCACAACAGAACTGAAATGGTGCTTACAGACTGAAGTAGGAAGCAATTGTGAAATCAGTGGACAGCTTGTAGAATCAGGGTGCAGATAGGGCTGTTCACAACAAGCAGCAGTTTAGAAAGCCTGCATCCAGCAATCCATTTCCCCCTTGCCTGGATTTTGGTTGCAGTGTGGGTTTTCTTCCCCCCACAGTTGAAGAACAGTTTTGAGTGCTTAAATAAATAAATTAAAAAGTACTAAGGCAGTAACATCATGTAATAAATTATACTGAATTTATTAACCAGTTCACTAGATAGTATAAATGTTAAGGAAATAAAAATATTGACACTTTATTCCCAGAAGGTGGATAATAAGACAAGAAGAAACATCACAGGCGTTTTGATGAAGGGGACTTTCTCTATTGATGTACCTATTACCATATTGGTAAATCCATAGCTGCTACAGTGAGTTAACATGGAAAGACTTCTTTCTTTGAATTATAGCCAGAGTAATATCAGCTTTTCTGAAGAATCAGCTACTGTTTACTGAATATACTATTGTATATGAACAGCAATGAATAGTCTGTATACACAGACAAAGGAAAATGGTCTCTTTTTCTTCCTTTACCTTTCTGTCTCTTTCCCTAAATTCCTTTCATACATCTTTTCTGTCTGCCTCCTTCCTGTTCTTCCCTTCTTAAATTCTTTTTTGACTGTCCTCAGCCAAGCATTATTCAATACATCTTCAACTTACATTAATAAGTTCCTAATTGATGAATAATCTTCATTTTCCTTTGCTCTCTTGAAAATTCTAGTAAATTTAGATTGCAAAATTTTCATATCATGTCATCTTGTAGCTCACATTGTGGTAGAACTCTGGCATCCACTAGTCTTTCCTGGAGTTTCCAATAATTATCTATTACATTCTGCACAAATATTACTATTTAAACAACAGAATACATTTCAGATTATAGTTTGCATAAAATGTACATCATTCTGTCTCCACAGAGATGAGAAAATTCAATGTACATCAAGTGTTTACTTGATTACTCTTTGATGCTTGTTTCAAAGTTTCTCAATGGATTTACTACCAAATATTGTCTGAACTGGTTTGTCAAAAGGAGTGGTGATAAACAGAGGGAGTATTAATGGCCTCATCTGTAGATTTAAGCCTAAGATACACACTGATGTAAAGATATTTGGCCCAAAAATACTTGGCTGTGAAATCTTTTCTATGTTAAGGCACCTAAATAATTCATGTTTCAGTAGATATATGTTAATCTAATTTTATTCTTAGCAAATTTTTGAAAAGGTAATTAAACTGTAACCGATGGATAGTGTAAAATTAATATAGTTTCATAATTTTTTACAATATGCATCCTAATAATTATTGCAAGCAAAATTTAAATTACAATAAGTGTAGGTTTTTTCATAAGTTGTCTCCAAAGTAACCAAAAATTACAAAGATTTCATAATGCATAAGACTAACATAAAACTAAATTTCTACTCTCTTTATGAAACAAACCTGCATACAATAACTTACAGCCAACAATGCACATTGGTTTCTTCTCTGTGCACCAGGACCATATACCAGCCTCATTTCTTTTCCAGGAAAAAGACACACTAATTAAAGCAGTAAAAGTCCAGCATATTCACTGAGCTAGGTTTAACTGTGAGCAATGGTGTTCGTCTCCTGTGAAAGCAGCAAGCACTTTGTCATTGCCCTTCCTGCCATGTCCTGACTGTAGCTCCTGCCTTCAAGGTCTTTTTCTCTAAGCACATCAATATCTGCACAGCTTGTTAAGTAACAAGCACAGGGTCTTCTCTTGTGGCAGAGCCAAGCATCTCAATTTGACGAAGAAACTTTCGCATCGTGATCTCCTCCAAGATTTAAAAGAGAAACCTTGTGCTCATGGAATAGCATTGAGCTTGTTTACACAGTGTCAAATGATACTTCCTTATCTTGAGCTTATGTCCACTGTTTAATAGCAATAGGGTCTAGAAACTAGAAGACATTAATTACACTTTGAACCCATCTAAGTAAATAATACCAACAATAGCTGATTGTGGCACTAGGCAATGTGGTAAGGATACACAGAATAAGGGATAATAGTCATCACCATTAGAAATGAATAATTGCCATCTGCTTAATATGTAGAAGCATGATCTAGGTAATAAGCAAAATGATATCTGTTTAAATCATGAATATCAACTTTGTATGTATCAAGAGATTTAGGATGTGCTGTGAATCAAACATAGTGACAACAAATTATTTGCTTGCCCTGAAAAGTCTATTTATAAATATCATTCATCAAAATTAACTGCATATAATTCTGGTAAACTTTTTACCTATAAAGAATGAGCATATATCAAATATAACATCATTGAATAAATTAGCTACATTATAAGAATATTTTTCAAATAGATTTATAGGGCTTCTGTTTTATACATATGTTCACAAAATTATGCGTGGAAAATCATTATTGAGGTGGTTATTAATTTGAACATCACTGTCCTGGGATATAGGTGAAACTGTGCTAAAGGGATGAATTTGATTTTTCCTGCTTTAAAGTCTTTGATCTTTAAAGTTCCATATAAACATTTCCAAGTGCTGGAATTTTCCAATAGAAAGAAAAGTTGATATGGTTTTATTCACACTGTTACTTACAAAATGCCAAGAGAGTTTCAAGTCATAATAATATTATCATGAAACAAAACAGGTAATAAAATAAGATGTTATTGCTGCAAGAAATACCCAAGCAATTTCACCTACTAAAATTTCAAAAAGTCCTAAGCTTATTGCAAGAAAATGAAACACAAACTTTGATGCCTCTGAAAAATAAAACACCGGGCAATACTCTTTTAAGGGTTTAACATTTAAATAATACATTACAGTATCAAAGTATAAAAGCCAGAAGAACTTAACATAGATGATTTTCTTCAAAGTCATATTGACACTTTACCCACAGTATTGTTCAGTCCACTCTGATTGTATCTGAAATTATTCTTCATTATTTTAAAAATCTCTTTAAAATCTGAAATAGATATAAGATATATTTATAAAACTCTCTTGGACTGGACTCCTGGAGCTCAGCCTGGTGCTTGGCTATGGATTGCTGCATCTGCTTCTATCAGTTATTGAATGAAGGCTCTATGATGACATTTAGGGTATTCACTGATCTGATTACTGGGGTAAGCCAATTCAGGCACCCTCTCCACTATTGCTAGTAGTCTAAGCTGGGGTCATCCTTGTGGATTCCTGGGAACTTCCCCAGCACCTGGCATCTCTCTATCCATCCCCATGATGTCTCCCTCCATCTCCCTCATTTCTCACCCATCCAGTCTCTGCTCCCTCTCAACCATCGCCCATCCTTCACTGCCCTCCCACTCCCAGTTTACTCGTTGAGATCTCCTCTGTTTTCCCTTTCCAGGGTGATCCATGCCTCCTTCTTAGGGTCCTCCTTGCTAGCTAGCTTTTCTAGAACTGTGGGTTGTAGTCTGGTTATCCCTTGCTTTACATCTAGTGTCCACATATGAGAGAGTACATACCATGTTTGCCCTTCTTTATCTGGGTTATGTCATTCAGGGTGATTTTCCTGGTTCCATTCATTTGCCTGAAATTTTCATATAATTGTTTTTACTGCTGAGTAGTACTCCATTGTGTGTATGTACCACATTTTCTTTCTTCTTTTTTGTTTTTTGTTTTTTGAAGACAGGGTTTCTCTGTAGCTTTGGAGCCTGCCCTGGCCTAGCTCTGTAGACCAGGCTGGCCTTGAACTCACCGAGATCCACTGTGAGTTGCCTCTGCCTCCTAAGTGCTGGAATTACAGGTGTGCGCCACCACTGCCCGGTATACCACATTTTCCTTATCCATTCTTTGGTTGAGGGGCATCTAGGTTGTTTCCAGGTTCTGGCTATTATGAATAATGCTGCTATGAACATGGTTGAGCATGTGTCCTTGTGGTATGATTGACCGTTCCTTGGGTATATGCCCAAGAGTGGAATAGATGGGTGTTAATGTTCTGGCTCTACTGGCCCTTGGGGGCAGGGGGTGAGAAGACTCAGAATCAATGACCCAGGTTCTGGGAGTTGCAAGGAAGCTCGTTTTATTGAACAAAGGGCTGAGGTATTGATGTGTGGGCTGTTTGGCGGGCTTTGCTTCTGTGGCTGTTGTGGCATTTCTTGATTTGGCCCTGGGTCTTATATCAGCAGTTGTCATCTTGGGGGTATGGGTTCAGGCTCCTCTGGGTCAGGGCATCACTGTGCATGTCACAGCTTTTTTAAAATTTTATTTTATTTTTATTTTTTTTTATTGTTTTACTTGAGCCTTAGCCTGCTCATCTGGCATGTGGGCCTTATCTGCCTCAGCTGGGTCTCAAGGAAGATTGATTCCCAATTTTCTAAGAAACTGCCATACTGATTTCCAAAGTGGCTGTACAAGTTTGCACTCCCACCAGCAGTGGAGGAGAGTTCCCT